>NC_141413.1:3612330-4212330 GCF_034619465.1 Leptosomus discolor
TAGCCCCCTCCAGTTCACCCCAGTACCCCCCAGTACACCCCCAATGCACACGCCCCCAATACCCCCCAGTACACCCCCAGTGCACACCCCCCAGTGCACCCACAGCCCCCCCCCAGTTCCAGTTCCCCCCCACCCCCCCCCCCCTCGGGCCCCCCCTAGCGGCGGGGTTTAGCCCCACCCACCCCGGGTACACACCCTCGCGGCTCAGCCAATGAGAGGCCGCAGAGGCGCCGCGTCACTCATGGGCCGGGGGAACCTCCTCAATGAGCCACATTGTCGCGGGCGAGGACCGCGGCGCGCGCTGCTCCGGGGCCGCCTCCGCTCCGCACCGCTCCGCTCCGCTCCGCACCCCCCGCACCGCTCCGCACCGCACCCCCCGCACCCCCCGCACCATGATCGCCTCCCACCTGCTCGCGTACTTCTTCACGGAGCTGAACCATGACCAGGCGCAGAAGGTGAGGGTGGGCTGGGGGGGGGTGGGGGGGGTGGGGGGGGTGGGGGGGGAGGGTGGGGGGGGCGCGGGACAAAGGGGGGGGGGGGGCATGCGCCGGACAAAGGGGGGGGGGGGCATGCGCCGGACAAAGGGGGTGGCGAGGAGGGGGGGGGGGGGAAATGGAGAGGGGGGGACTGGAAAGGGAAAAAAGGGAAAAGGGGGGGGAAAGGGAAAGAGGGGGAAAAAGGGAAAGAGGGGGAAAAAGGGAAAGAGGGGGAAAAAGGGAAAGAGGGGGAAAAAGGGAAAGAGGGGGAAAAAGGGGAAAAAGGGGGAAAAGGGAAAAAGGGGGAAAGGGGGAAAAGGGAAAAAGGGGGAAAGGGGGAAAAGGGAAAAAGGGGGAAAGGGGGAAAAGGGAAAAAGGGGGAAAAGGGAAAAAGGGGGAAAAGGGAAAAAGGGGAAAAAGGGGGAAAAGAGAAAAAGGGGGAAAAGGGAAAAAGGGGGAAAAGGGAAAAAGGGGGAAAAGGGAAAAAGGGGGAAAAAGGGGAAAAAAGGGGAAAAAGGGGAAAGGGGAAAAAAGGGGAAAAGGGAAAAAGGGGAAAAGGGGAAAAAGGGGGAAAAGAAAAAAGGGGAAAAAGGAAAAAAAAAGGAAGAAGGGGAAAAAGGTAGAAAAGGAAAAAAGAAAAAAGGGAAAGAAGAGAAAGAAGGGAAAAAGGAAAAAAGGAAAAAAAAAGAAAAACAAAAAAAGAGGAATAAGGGAAAAATAGGAAAAAATGGAAAAGGAAAAAAGAAAAAAGAAAAAGAAAAAAGGAAAAAAGGAAAAGGAAAAAGAAAGGAGAGCGGGAAAAGTGAAAAAAAAAAAAAGGAAAAGGAAAGGAAAGAAGGAAAAGAGGGAAAAAAAGGAGAGGGAAAAACTATAAAAAAGGAAAAAAGAAAAAAGGGCAGGAGGAAAGAAGAAAAAAAAAAAAAGAGAAAAGGGGGAAAAAAAGGAAAAAGGAGGCGAAAACCTCGATATCACGGGGAAAAGGGGGAAACGGGGGGAGCAGCGGGAGGCGCCGTTGTCGCCCCGCGGGCCCGAGGGCTGCCCGGCCGGGGCCGCCGTGCGGTACGTGCCGCGGCGGGCGGCGGCGGGACCCCGCGTGGCCGGGCGCCCCCCGCGGGCCGGCGGCGCGGAGCAGCGGCGGGAGGAGGAGGAGGAGGAAGAGGGGGGGTTTTGGGGTGTGTGTGTGTGTGAGGGGGGTGTGGAGGGGGGTGTGCAGGGGGTGTGTGCCCTCCCCTCCCCGCCGCCCCCGCCGCAGCCGGGACCCCCCGGGCCGCCCCGCGCAGCACGTGTCGCCGCTTCCTGCCGCCAGCGCGGAGCATCCGCGGGCGCGGAGCATCCCCCGGTGCTGGGACCTTCAGCCCCTCGGCGGGAACCCCCAATTCCCCCCCTCCCCCCCCCCCTCCGGGGGATGCTCCGAGCTCGGATGCAACCGCAGCATCTCGGGTTCCCCTTCCCCACGCCGTGCCCTCCCCCCTTTCCGTCACTGCCCCCCCCCCCCCCCCCCCCCCCACCTCCTGCACTGAGTGCGACGGAAAATATCTTTTTACCTTCCCCCTCCCTTAATTTACGGGTCCCGGAGGACCAGAGCCTGTTCCCGGACCGCAAACCCGGGTGGAAGCGTCCCGTTGGGATGCACGGGGCGTTTGTCACCAGTAATTCAGGAGTTCAGGCACTTGAAAAATGCAGGAGTTTCTGCTCTGCTCTGGCTGGCGGAAAGCAGCCGGCCTTTGTTTGGCCAGGGCAGCTCGTAGGCTCTAAACAGCAAGTGTGAAATAAGTGATTCCTGGGGATAAAAAAAAATAAAATATGCTGGCTGGGAGAGTGCGTGAAGGCTCTTCCCCCAGCCCCCCGCCAGCGTTTGGGGCACCTAAGGATATGTCAGAGAGGGGTTTGGCTCCGAGTGCTGAGGTCGTGCAGCGGTTCCTCTTCCCGAGGTTTCAGTACCTGGTTACAGTGTCGGGATTTGCTTGGGAAAGAAAAAAAAAAAAAGGCAAAATGCAAAAATGCACGGCTGCAGAGAGCGCCGGCTCGCTCCGTCGGGTGACGCTGGGGCCGCCGATGGAGGAACCGCGACTCGCCACAGTGGCCCTTCGCCTGCATTAAATAGGAAGTAAACCAAGAGAGAACATTAAAAAAACCCCAATAACCCCCCAAAAATGCACATAGAAATAATTTCCCAACTCGAAGCGATCCGTAAGAAAATACGGCCTCAGCTTCTCCCTCTGCTCACGAGTGGCCTCGGGGTTGTGCAACAGCCAAATCCACGGGAAGGGGTTGTGTAACTCGACGGCAGAAATAGGCCAGCGGCACGGCCCGACTTCTGCCTCTTGGGCCCTGGGCAGCTTGTGCCTTCCTTATCGGGCGCTGGAAATAATGGAGAAGGAAGGGTTTGGTTTAAGGTCCTTGGCTTCGCTACCCACCGGGAAAAGGGTGTGCGAAGCCTCGGGAACCGGCTTCGTTTTCCTCCCGGCTCCGAAGCCCAAACAAAAAAAGGTTGCTGAGATGTTGGGGGTGGGGGGGTGTTTGGGAATAAAATATCCAGGAGCCGTTGGTCGAGGCTCTGGCTGCTGCGGGAGATGGCTCTGCCCTCCTGGCCCCAGAGAGCCTCCTCCACAACTGGATTTCTCCGGGTTATTTTTAAACAAACGCTTGTGAATCCTCCCGCTAAGGCAAAGCCGGGGTCGGCGCAGACTCCGGCGAGAGCGCGGAGCTCGGCTTTGCTGCACGAGAAGGGAGGAAGCAGCTGGGTGGATGCTTCCACCATGGAGGCAAAAATTATTCCTGGCTTATAAATCTTCCCAAGCAAGGAGCAGGGAGAGTCATCCCCAGCGCAGGGAGAAGCAGGGGCTGAAATTCTTGGAAAGCTGGGATTTATTTTATCAAACCCAGGAGCTGAGACTGTGTTTGGGAGCAGATTTTCGGGCAGTAGCCTGGGGTGTGTTCGAGTCGTGCGTCGTTTTGCTTTGATTCGGGCAGAGAAGGGGCTCGGCCGTGGGAATCAAGCGCCCTCTCCAACTGCTGTGGTTTGTGCCCACGCCAGGGCCTTGAAAATAGCCCCCCAAATAGGATTTTTCTTCCCATTCTTGACACGCACCAGCTTTACCTGCTCTGCTGCCCACCTGAGGGGATGTCACACACGTCCTCAAATTCCTCTTGCCCTTTGCTTTGCCTGGCTTGGAAGTGGGTTGCAGGCCCAACTTATCTAACCCCCAAGGGATTGTGCAAACTTTAATTAACCTCAGCAGCGTCCTCTGAGATCCCGGCTTGAAAGTTTGCCGTGGATGAACCACGTTCCCTTCGGATGTGCCGGCTCACGCTGGGTTTCCTGATCCCTGAACCTCAGCCTCGTCATGCGACGGGAGGAGCGGGAGGCGAACGAGCTCAGTAACCGGGCTGGCGACTCTTCTTCCCCATCGCTCCTTCAGAAGTCGGAAAAACTGGCGATGGGGTTAATTTTCTTATATTTATGGCCGTTCCCAGGCAGGGGCAGGTTTCCCTCTGTTTTATTTTCATTTTCCCTTTGTGAGGGGAGCTCGTTTTATCTCGCTGGTGTCTCCCTGGCTGCCTCTCGCAGGCTCCTCTGCGGCCGTGGGAGGGACGCTTGATTGCAAATTCCTGGAAACCGACTGAACAGCTTCTCTTAAGCCCGCCGAGCTCGGCGGCAGGACGGCCTTTCCCATCCTCGGCACTTTCGGGAAGCCACCCCGCATCCCCCCCTGCTCCTCGGCTTCTCGGCTGAGCTGCCGTGGGGAGCCCGGGCAGGGCACAGCCCCAGTTTCCCCCACCGCGGTGGGATGCTCCCAGCATCCAAGGCAGGGGGTCTCAGTGCCAGTGAGGCTTTTTGATCCAGCGGCATCCGAGGGGGATGCTGCCTCCCAGATCTGCCCCAGAGACCTTCCGGGTTTAAAACGCGAGAGAAAAAAGGACGCGTGGGCAGGGAGGCGTCTCAAAGGCCGGCTGGGGCTGCTCAGGGCTGGCGGGGAGCTGGGAGCAGTTTGACATCTCTGACTCCTGAGCTGGAAACCAGAACGTTTTCCCGGTTAAATGGAGCTTTTTGTGAGGCTACGGAGCAGCGGGGTCACCCGAGGACGGGTCCCCGGCCTCCGCTGATGCTCTGCAGCGTGATTTCTTCGCCATGGGTGCCCGGCTCCACCTCCGGCGTGGGGTTCAGCTGCCATCCTGGTGGGGGGGGAGGTTGAGGATGGGGAGGAACCGGCCGAGCAGGAAACCATCTGACTCACTCGGGTTCAAGATGACTCCGGGCGTGTGTCATCAGAGGCTTGGCTGCGGCGGGGAGGGCACGTGGGGTTTAATTCAGCGCGGAGCCCTCAATAGCAGCCAAGGACGTGGGTGCTGCTGGGGTCAGGGCTGGAGGAGGGTGGGTGCAGCATCACTCCTGTGTCACCGAAGGTGGGGAGGACGGGGAAGGGGACCAGCCGGTTCCCAGCACTGACTCAGCCCAGGCTGGGTAACGGCGCGGCGACATGGGGCTGGGGAGCGCTGGTTTTCGGTCTGCGGGGGCTGAGGACGGGGCGCAGGGTCTGTTCCGTGCTGCGGCGCCCATCCCCAATCCGGCAATAAAAGCTGCAAAGCACGTGCCAGGTTACAGTCCCGAGCCAGGAAATAAAACACCCTCCGTGCTGGATGCTTTCCCGGCTTCACCCTGTGGCCTCGGTGAACCGCTGCCGCTCCTTCTGCCTCAGTTTCCCCGAATCTGTCGCCTCTCGATGCAGATGGGAGCAGGGCTGCCAGCTTGCACAGCATCCCCCTCTGAAAGAAGCAGGGAGAGAGTCAGTATTCGGAAAAACTTCAGTGATTTTCAAAAAAGCAGCGTGTTTTAAGTAAAAAACAGAGATAGGGAGGGAAGTGGTGGAAAGAACAAATAATTTCAGGCAGAGATTACCCTGGAGAGAGGATTGACTGTGCACACGTGTGGGTTAGGAGTGCTCAAGGCTTCCCCGAACTTGAACATCTCTCTGTTGTTCTCGTACGTAGCAAATATTTGACTTTCTTGCCAAAAAGGAAAAGAATCCAGCCCAGAGCCCAGCTTAACCTCTCCCAGTGTTATGCTTTTTCCCCCCCAGTTCTGCTGAAATTAGGCACATCCAGCTGAAAACTACAGCGGGGAGATACTGGGGGGGACTGGAAACATTTGTTCCCAATCCAGTTCTCGCCATGTGACATGTGACTTTGGAAAGAGATCCAGAAACTAAAGACGAGCATCTTCCCCTTCCCGGAGCTGGGGATCATGAATGTGAAAGATGTGGCTGAGACCTTATCACACGAGAACAAACCGCCCCTTCCCCTTCCCGCCGCCGTTTGCTGGCAGGAAACGGTTGCTCTTTGCCGGAAGCCGCCGTCACGCTGTAGTTTCCACCCCCGACAGCAATCCTGCCCCACGGCCCCACCGAGCGATGGGGAAAAGGGTCCCCGGGACCACTGCGGGGGGCGGGAAAAGCATCCTTCATCCTCCCTCCTTCGGCCCTCTCGAGCCGTACCACCGCCCGTGCACCCCATGGGGGACAGCGCTACGGGCTGGATCCCTCGGGGAAGGATTTTCCACTCTCGTGTTGATGGAATCATCTTGAAAACATAAAACCCCAATTTTCCTCCATGGATAGTGGCATTGGATTAGAATGAAGTGATTCGCAGGCTAATATATTTGCAGCCCTGACCCCTTTGGGTCTGGCCCTGATGGGAGGATGAAGGTCTTCAGGCAAAAGAACATCATCCAGCTGCCGTGCTGGTGCTGGAGCTGTGAGTGATCACTGTCACGGCAAGGCAAACCTCGGCTCAGCACGGCACAGCTCGCTCAGCTTCCAGCTGGCAGCAAAAATTGGGCAACGGGAGGTTTCTTCAGCCTTGGGGTGGATGGACCTTGCCCAACGGTGGCCTTGCAGCTGGGAAGGGCGATGCTGGGCACTTCCCCAGCACCGAAAGCAGCAGAGCCTTTGGAGGCAGCCCTGAGCTAGGAGATGGGGAGTTGCTCAGCTTTAGTTCAAAACCAGTAAATCCCATCAAAGCTCGTTACCCCCGCAGCGGCTCTAACGATAACAAGATGTCCTGCCCTGTGTGCAACTGGCCTGGGCTGTGAGGATGTCCAGCACTTCCCAGCTTAAATCTGTCCCTTCTCCATTCAGTTTATTTAGATTCCCTCAGGGAAACACTATTATTTATGGTGGAAGCTTTCCAGAAATCAAATTGCCCCGTTCCGGATCCCAACCTAGTGACTTTATTTATTTGCAATTAGCAATGAGCTTAAAAAAGGTTAAACGACCGAGAAGCTTGTTTGACTTGAAAGATACCCATGCTTCGGTGCTGCAGACTGAATTCCCCTGTCTTACCCAATCTTTGCCACAAATCGAGGTGTGCTTGGGTGTAACGAACTGGGCCATGGGGCTGGGAAGCCTTGGGCATGAAGGTGGCCGTGGCTTTCCCTTGGTGGGCATCAGGTGCCCACCGGGGTGGTCTTGCTTGAGAAGATGCTGAGCTGGTGCTGCCCTGGAGCCGTTCCGCAGGACGCCCTGACCTGCCTTAGCTGCCAAGTAGGAGAAGATGATCCAGGTTTTAAAGGGCTTTGGAGATTAGAAGAAGGTCACCCTGTTTCTCACACTGCCGATTATTCCTGGTAGGGTGGAGCGTGGAGGACATGGGGAACGTGCTGAGCGGTGCCTGTCCTGGAGAAAGGAGGTGAAACCTCCACGTCGTTTCCCTGCGCTGTGTTTTTGGGGGCTGGTGGGTTGTGCACGCAGCACCTTCGCTGCCTCGTGCCTTGGGTGGGAGCCGAGGAGCAAACAGCGATGGCTTCTGGTCCATCCGAGCTTCCAAAGCACCTCCGGGACGAGACCTTCCCCTAAGCAGCATCTTTGCCAATCTAGGAGGAAAACCAAGTGAAGTCAGGGCGGCGGACAGGAGAGAAACACCAGCAGCGTGCGGTTCGTGCACGGGTGAAGCTCTGCCCCGAGCCCTGCTGGTGTGGTACCCCGCTGCTGGGGTTGGGACACCTTTTTGGGACCCCATCCCCGCTCGCGATGGTCTCCCCAGGACCCCCTGAACTGCTGTAGGCTGCCAAAGAAGTCCAGTGAAGGAAGGTCTCGGGGTGGGAGGGTGGGTGAGTGGGTGTGAGAGGCTGCTGAGAGGCAGAGCACCCAGTGTCAGAGGGTTTGTCTCTTTTATCACCGACACCCCAGGTTAGATGCTGCTGGAGAGGAGAAAGGGTCTGGTCGAGGTCCTCCCTGTGCCAAGGGGCAGGTTGGTGGCTCGTGAGGAGATTGTGAAAGGCCCCTGGGAGCCAAGATAACCCTTATCTCTGGCTTAAGGCTAAGAAATGGGGTTGGGCCGTCTGTCCTGGCCTGATGGCACCAACCAGGGTTGATGGCATCATGTCGGGGCAGCTAAACGGGAGTTTTCCTACCCTGGGGCTGGCATGGGGGTGGACTCTGGACCCGGGACCCCTCTTGGAGCTAGAAGAGGAGTGAGAGGATGGAGGTAAGCTGGGGAAGCGGCCACCTTCCCTGCGCCAGTAACCAGAGCCTGGGTACATGGGTGGGAGTTTTCAGCAAGCGAAAGCAAATAGAAGAAGGAGAGGAGTGTTTGACTTCCTGCTGCTGGGGCGGATTAGGAGGGGCTGGTAAACAGCCAGTGATGGGAAAACGCCAGGTTTCCTTATCCTTATCCTTTCCTCATGCCTGCCTGGTCTCCCAGTTGGTGAGTGCTCGCTCTCAGCTCCCAATTAGTGGGAAGGAGTCGAAAGCACCGAGAGGAATCAGGAGGAGGCTTGACCCGTCACACGGGCGAGGATGCTGCTCCCCAGGGAATAAAGCATCTCTCCTGGAGCGGGCTAGGCCGGGCTTCCCTCCATCCTCCGACCTCACCGCAGCAAGCGGAGCAACTGGGGACTCAGCTGCCAAATTTCCAGTAGAGCTGGGAGGGGGAAAGGATACGCCGGAGCATCCCAAGCCTGAAACGCAGGCAGTCGAAACCACAGCTGAGCTGTTTCATTCAGCCCAGGGTCCGAGCGGCTGCATCCGTGAGCGAGGTCACGCTGGGGCGGGTGGCTATTAGTCGCCCACAAAATGCCCATTTCCTATAGCGTAGCCCTATAAAAAAAAAAGAAACCAAAAAAAAATTCACGCTTGATTTCTGATGACCTTTTGTTACGTGCCTACAGACAGGTGAGCTGCCTGGGTGGAGTTTTCCTCTTGACTTCGCAGGGCTTGCAGCTGCCCTTTAATTAATTTTAAGTGAAGTTAATTGAAACAGGGCATAGTTTGGGAGCTGGCAGTCTGTCCGCCTCTCCGTTTCCCTTCCCTGCTCCGGCCAGGCTGCGGAGACACGCACGGTGCTCATGGATGGGCCGGGGAGGAGTTTTTCCGTACCTTTCCCAGGGAAGACGAGATGTTTTGATGCCATTTATAGAAGGAGCCGGGCATCTTCGTAGCCTCGGCGTAAGGGTATAAACGACTGCCAGGGTGGATTTCTTCCCTTTCCGGCCACAGCACCCACTTGTGTCACGCAGCGTTGTTTGCTCAAGGGGGTTGAGTAGCTCTTGGCACCGTAATCCTTTGTAGGGGTGATCTCAGCAGCGAAGAAATGAATGGGCAGTGGATTCCTGCTGAGCATCCTTCACGTAGGAAGAGGCCCTGGGGGGTCAAGGTCGAGGCACGGTGCTGCCGTGGCGTAGGAAGGGCTCCGCGGCTGGAAAACCTCCGCCGCCGACCTCCTGACTCACGGCTCGGGCAGGGAAGGTTGTCGAGTTTGGGTCCTGCTTCTGTCGCAACCTGTTTGGGTGCCCGTAGGTGAATGAGCGGAGAAGGTGCCGCAGAGCATCGGGAGCTCCGCGGGGTGCTGGCACCCGTCTGGGCAGGGGGATGCTGCCGAGGAGGGCGCGGGGTGGCGTTTGGTGGGAGGAGGGCAGCCCTGGATGCTCAGGAAGAGGCGCAAGACTGGTGGTGGGCGCTATCGGTGTGTGCCTGGAGATAAGCTGTTGGGGCACTGCCAGCGGGGCCGTGTCGGCCACGTCCTGCCCCAGCCGTTGTCCTGCCCTTCGGGGTGGGTCACGACCTGCTCCTGCTTCTTTCATCAGCCCCAGCAGAGGTGAGGGGGGGGCTGAACGCTGTCCTGAACGTGTCGCGGGGATTGTGCCCATGTCCCCAGCCCTTCAACTGACTTTTTGGCTTTATCTCCACCTTTCAGATTGACAAGTACCTCTACCACATGCGGCTCTCCGAGGAGACCCTCCAGGAGGTGTCCCAGCGTTTCGGGAAGGAGATGGAGAAGGGGCTGGGAGCAGACACCAACCCCACCGCCTCGGTGAAGATGCTGCCCACCTTTGTGAGATCCACCCCGGACGGGACAGGTACTGTGGGACGGGGGATGCTCCTTCCCGGCAGAGCAGAGGGAGAGCGTGGTGGGGAGGTCTCGGTAGGTGCCAACACGTGCCAGGAGGAAGGGCTGGGGCCACCTTTCCTCACGGTGCTGCCAAAACAGGGATGGCACCTATGGCCACCTTCGCTCCTGGTCCTGGGGGCTTCATCCTGCTTCTGCTGAGCAAGGCTTAGCGTGGAGACAGGTCTCGTTCCCCGCTCTGTGCTGGGACTGATGGGCTCCCAGTTCCCACTGGTGCGAGGGAGGGTGGGAACCAGTCCTCGCGTGCCCTTCCTGGCAGGACAGAGACAGTCACGGGTCCTGCTCATCAGATTTCATTAGCGCTGAAGCGGGCGGCAGTGCCAGCCGCTCTCTGAATGCCGCGAGGGCCACAGGAGGAGAAGGGGGGTCTCCAGACTCGGCTCCTCACAATACGGCCTTTCTGCCCGCTTCCCGTGCCTGCAGCACGCTCCCAGCCGGGCGCAGTCCCGTTTTGGGCCCTCTCAACCCCAAAACCTGCTTCCTTGAGCATCCATATGGGAAGTTTCCTCCTGCCTCCCCCTCTCCTAGCTTGGTGTTTCGGGAAGGAGCTTTGTTACGGTCGCTGCAGCGTTGCCTCCGGCCCGCGGGATGCAGATGCCACCCAAGGACCTGCCGAGTCTCCCGGTGCTTGAAGCCGGTGGAGGGGTCCTGGCTGCTGAAGGGCAGGGAGGGACAGAGCCCCGAGGAGCCAGAGCTGCTCCCGGCTCCGCATCTGGGCTGGCAGCAGCCCCAGGGGAAGTCCCTGGGTCGGTTGGTCCCGTTGGCTGGAGTTGCTCAGAGTTGGGGTTGCTCCAGCGTCGGCATCTTCATGGGGGTCCCCTCGGTGGCAGAGATTGCCGATAGCCGGCAGGAAAGGCGGATAAAGAGGAAGGGAGCTGCTGGAAAGACCCGTCTGCCCTTTCCTCCCCATCCCCAGCTGTTTTGCCACCGCTGCGCTTCCATACCCGGCTTCTGGAGGTGAGCGGGTCCCCGCAGAAGCTGTAGCTGGAGTCTCAAGCGATCTGGCCTTGGCGGGCAGCAACTGGGCAGACTGGAGCTTCCCGAGAGGCACGCTGAGCTGGTGCGAGCCTGCTGTTGAGCGATGGTGTTAAATAGGGTGCACCCGGGAGGTAGCCCTGCTCAAACGGCCAAAAAAAGCCCATCGCTGCTGGCTGCCCGCTCTCTCGAGGCGAGGACCGAGGCGAGGCGCTGGGGGTCTCCATCGCTGGCCAGCTCTGGGTGGGTGTTTGCTGGTAACAGCTCGGTGAGGTCCCAGGGGACAAGTCCCTGGGGAGTCGCAGGCATCATAGAACGGTTTGGGTTGCAAGGGACCTTTAAAGGCCACCTCGTCCAACCCCCCTGCAGGGAGCAGGGACATCTTTAGCTGGATCAGGTTGCTCAGAGCCCCGTCCAGCCTGGCCTTGAATATCTCCTGGGATGGGGCTTCTGCCACCTCTCTGGGAAAACTGTTTCACCACCCTCATTGTAAAAATTTCCTCCTTACATCGGGTCTAAATCTCCCCTCTTTTAGTTTAAAACCATTACCCCTTGTCCTGTTGGAACAGGCCCTGCTAAAAAGCTTGTCCCCATCTTTCTTGTAAGCTCCCCTCTTTAAGTATTGAAGCCCCCCTGCACCCAGAGCCGTCCTGCCTGCTGCACCCCGTGTGCTCAGCCCCCCCCCCCGGGTGCACGTACACCCGAAAGCTGGACCTGGCTGCCTGCCCCGGGATCGAGATTTTGATCTATTTAAATGTTTAAGAATATTTTTAATTACAGGGATAGCCAGAATGCCGCCCCTGGGCATGGGAACTATTGCAGCCAAAGGTGCTGGTGGAGCATGTGTCAGAGCTCCCGAGAGGCAGGAGCAGAGCTCCCAGCACCCTGACCCGTGTTGGGGAGAAGGTGCAATCCCTCTCCTTGCCCTTACAAGGGCGAGCCTTGGCTTCCCTCACCGATTCGCAGCTTCTCCAGCGTCCCAGCTGGCATTCCTCGCCCGAAGGAAGCTCAGCACAGCACAGCAGCGGGGGGGAAAGGGGCATGGCAGGATGGAAAATGTTCCGTGAAAGGGCAGCTGGAGCAGTCACGGGGCTGCAGCTGCCCAGGGGCTGGAAAGCGGGAGGGTTTCGAGCAAGTCCTGGGGAGCCAAGAGCTGGGATTCCCTGTACGGCTCCAGCTGGATCCAGGCCGTGAGCGGCGTCGGCATCTCCGCTGTTGGGTTTTGGAGGATTGGCGGGGGGGAGCTGGAAGGTGGCACGTTGGGGCTGTGGGGGTGAGCCGAGGCCAGCCCGAGGTGGGGCTCGGTGCCAGCTCCCCTGGCATGTCGCTTTGTGACGAGGTGATGTGGCAACAGCTTGGGAAGAGCTCAGCATCCAGGGGTGCGTCCTTCCTTCTTCTGCTTTTGGGTTTTTTTTTGTTTTTTTTTTTTTTTCCTGAAGCTTCTGGGCAACGTCTGACTTGGGCTGGACATGAAATCCTGCTCCCACCCGCTTCGAGGTGTCGGCAGCTGCCTCCCATCCAAGGGAGAGGTTGTTCCGCTGCTCCAGCCCTGCTTGTGGCCACGCCAGCTCCGGCCTGATGCCACGCCGGCTTCAGGGGCTCCACACTGTCCTCCTGCAAAGCATCCCTGCCCTTCCTACCCCTCCTGGCTGTAGCACGAGTTGTCTCTGCTTTCGGATTATGCCCTGTTTAATGCGCAGCCGGCAGCTCCCCGGGATGGAGGCGGATGAGAGGCGCTTATGGAAAGACAAGGTCACATCTGCGGGGTGAAGTCAAAACACAGACTTGGCTCCCGACGCCTCCGCCCGGCGCTGCACCCTCGCTGCCTGCGCCGTTCCTGATGCAGCGTGATAAGGAGGGGGGGAAACGCGGCTCCTGAAGCCGGAATCTCTCCTGAAAGCAACTTCTCTTGCTTTGCTCGGCTCCAGCACCCACTGAAACACCCTGATGCAGCGAGGCGGTGGGCATCCTACCGCAGGCTCCTGGGGGAAAACAGAGCCCAAAGAAGCTTTTCCTCGGAGTCCCAGTGACTCTGAGCAAGGGCTCTGCTTGCTCGGTGCGGGTGCCGCCTTCCTCCCCGCTCCTTTCCTGGGTTTTCCAGGCTCTGCCCGTGTCACCATGCTTCCTCCTCCCCGCTAATGTTGACACAAGGATCTTCTGGTGCGTCCTCCGCTAAGCCCCAGCAGCTGATATCCGTGGCCTGGGGTTTTCAGGAGGATGCTGCAGGACTTTGGTGGTCAAATCCCTGGAAATTCAAAGGATGGTTCTTTGCAACACTCTTCCCTTGGCTGGTGGGCTCAGTTCCTGCTGATAACCAGCTGCTTCTGTGAGAAAACCAGCTCGTGTGGCCCACGGTCTTGAAAGAAAATGCTGTTTTCATGCCCAGAGCCCCTCGCACGGCGATTTACCGCGCTCCCCAGCAAAGAATCACATCAGGGAATCGCTGCGGGATGACTCTCGCTGTGGTCGGTGTGAGCTGCTCTTTGCTGGGCCCGGTTCTGCCCAACCCAACCCACCAGGTTAATCCCCAGATCTTTTGTTGCTGCGAACCCAGTATTTCACACACCCCAGCACACGACGAGCCCCTTTGCTGCTCTCCAGCGCTAGCTGGGTGGAGATGCTGCTGCAAGCACCGGGGCTTTTATATTCTCTCTTCTGCCTCTCCATTTGCTGGAAGGAGGCAGGGTAGGGCTGGCAAGGGCGGCTGCAGACGGGGGTGGCAGCGGGAAACGCTGGGGTCTTCGCCTCCACCATCTCCTGCATCCCCCTGGGGGGCAGAGCCTGGACCTGCTCCAGCTTTTTCTCTCATTTTGTATTAAGCTGATTTGACCGCAGACTCCTACAAAACGGGCTTGCAGCCGGTTGGAAGCCTTGAGGGTTGAGGTTGGAGGTCTGGGGACCTCTGAGCGGCTGGGGCACGATCCCGCCCACGAGGCTCCGGTCCCCTGGCCCCAGCTAGGGAGGGCAGAGCTCCTCCGCCCGCTTTGCCCCGTGCTTTCTTCCCGGGAGCGCAGGCGTTTCTAAAGGCACTAAACCCTCACCTGTAGGTGCTTTGCTGAGAACAAACGGCCCCTTGAATCAGAGCTCCGTGTTTGCCCTCACTGTTTGGTTTGTGAGCTCAGCATCGCAGCCTCTACCTTATCACCTAACGAGGGAACCCTAATCGGAGGGAGGACCCAGATATCAGCCAGTGCAGCCCATCATGCAGCCATATTGCTTCAGCCTGGGACTTTTCCAAGGGGGATTTCGCTGCCTTTTTTCCTCCTGCAAAGCTGATCCGCCCGGGAATCCGCCCCTTGACTTCAGCAGTCGCCACTGGAACCACGGGTACCTCTCCCGCGGCTGCTGAGCGGCTTGTGAGGGGGAGGCCTGGTTGTTAGCGTGGGTCCCGCTGCTGCCTCGTGGGGAGGGTCGGTGGGCGGCAGGTCGAGGGGAAGCCTCGCAGGGGGTGCTCCAGCCGAAATACCAGGCGTGGGGAGGGCTGGGCAGGGTGGGAAGACATCCCTGTCCCCCCCTCCTTGGCCCTTTTTGGGGGGATGTCAGTTCCTCCTGGGTTCCCTGCGTTATCTCCAAGGAGCTGAGCAACCTGTGACCCTCTTGGCTCCAGCATCCTTAGCCCTGGCATGTTTACCAGCCCCCCTGGGGCATTTTTTTTTATGTTCTGCTAGCAAGCAGAACGGCATCTGTGCCGACGGCCAGGGAAGCAGGAGTACGGCTTGACCCCTGTTTGGGGTAGAACGTGATGCCAGCTGTGCCCAGCCAGGCATCGCATCCAGCTCTGCCCATCCGTGGCTGAGGCTAAATCCCCACGGTAGGCTTACTGGTGGCACTGGGACAGCGAGGAGCTTTGCCGAGGGTTTTCCTGGTGCGTTTTCAGCATCCGTGTAGAGAGACACGGCCAAGGCATGCCCTGTGGCTGGCAGACAGTCTGCGAAACGAGCTGCCAAACTGGTTTAAACCTCATCCCTGCAAAGGGTCAACGCGGGCGCGAGGCGAGGAGGAGAAATGAATATCCAGGGTTCGACTGCCCCAACCCTGAGCTCGGGCACTCTGGTGCTCCGCCAGCTCCCGTGCCATCCTCCAGCCTTGCGAGCGCCGAATTGGGCATCTCTTGGCTCCGCTGCCTCGCTCAGAGCTACGCCGAGGGTGTTGCTCAAGGAGGGATGAGTTGTAAAGCTTTGATGGGGTCCAGGTTTGGAGTGCGCCGTGGTTCTGGGTTAAGAGCTCTTGCTCCAGAGGTGAAGGCGGGGTTGGCCAGAGCCCGTGCAGGGACTCGGCTGAACTTCATTCAGCTTTTGTTGAACTAATGGTGTAACTACCTCGGCATCAAATCGTCCCGCCGGCCGGTCAGTCTTGGGGTGTAACCTTAACCGATGGGACTGCAGCCGGAGCATCGCCACCGGCACAGGGGGGCTCGGTGAGACCACCGAGAGCCGGGACCCGACCTGATCACCCAGGGGTGATGCGCTGACCCCCGCAGTCCTCCCCATCCCGAGCAGCGAGGCTGTCGCCTCTGAGCCCCTCTGACTCCTCATTTCCTCAGAGCACGAGGACGGCTTTTAATAGACCTTTTCAGCCGCAGAGGGTCTTTATAAAGCTGCTCTCAGCCCAGGCTCCGAGGCCGTCACCGGCCCCGGTTCCCTCGCCCCAAGTCCTCAGAGGGTCAGCCCCAGGAAAGACGCCAGGACAGATGGACGCCCCGCAGGCTTGGACGGGCGAGCTGCCTTTTCAGCTGGAGTCACTGGAGATGCTGGCTGGCCTGGTGTCATTTGAATACTAATAAACCACACTTTTTGTTTCAACTGTAGCCCCTTTGTAAAAGCATCGGCGGGCACAATGCGGCCCCCGGGTGCTGTAATCTGCCCGGGGGAGCCAGCACAGCACATTTAATGCATTCAGAAAATCAAACAGTGCTGAGAGAGGGCTTTCCCCCATCCCTCTCCCCACACTGCTAGGTATTTAAAACAGCCAGCTTGGCGCTTTTCCCCCCTGCATCCCAGGTCTCGGTCCGAAATTCAGCAAGCTGCCTTGGTGCCTGGTACAATAAAAACAAATAGGAGGTGAAACCTGCTGGGCTCAGCCCTTGGGTCTTGGAGGCAGGAGGACCTGGGTCTCGGAGGCAGGAGGACCTGGGTCTCAGAGGCAGGAGGACCTGGGTCTCGGAGGCAGGAGGATCCGGGTCTCGGAGGCAGGAGGACCTGGGTCTCGGAGGCAGGAGGACTTGTGTCTTGGAGGCAGGAGGACCTGGGTCTCGGAGGCAGGAGGACCTGGGTCTCGGAGGCAGGAGGACCTGGGTCTCCTTGGCCAACACCAATGGAGAAACTGCTTCCCACATTGGCCCGGGGAAGGCAGCAGTGAGTTCCCCAAGGTCTTTTGGATGTTTTTCCTCCCTGGTTTCCTGCTTACACCTTTCAATCTTGCCTTCGGCGAGAAGCCACATGCCAAGAGTGCACGGGATTCCTGGGGCAGGGCAGGGGAGGTTGTCCTGGGCTGTGGCAGCCAAGCCTGAACATGAGGGGTTTTTTTCCCACATATCAAATGTTTACCCAAACTTTCAACAGCTGGCTAGCAGGGTTTGAAACACTTGGGCTGGAGATTTGGGAGCTCTCAACAGGGCTCTGCTGCCTTCTTCCTCACGGAGCCTGAGCCTGGAGCTCTTCTTCCCCAGGAGCACCCTTGGTTTGGGCATGGGCTGGTCTGGATAGGGCTGGTGGGATCTGTCCTCGTGCCCACAGACGCACTCCTGCACTCCCTACCCAGGGCATCAGGATACGTCTAAAAAGGAGTTGCTTTGGTCCCTCCATCAGCTATGGGGGTGCCAGGGGTGGAGAGGAGGAGCAGGAAATACAGCCACAGCTCTGATAAAATAATGATAATAAAATATAAGAGTAAATAAAATAATGAAAAAAATGTAAAAAAAAGAAATCATCCCTTACCCTCATGTTTGGGCTGGTTACTTCCTCGCCTGCTGCGGGGTGGTCTGGTGTGGGTGCTGATGCAGCCGAAAGGGACTTGCGGAGTTAAATGATTGTTCTCGCCTTGGCTCCCGCAGAGGACGGGGACTTCTTGGCGCTGGACCTTGGCGGCACCAATTTCCGCGTGCTGAGAGTGAAGGTGTCCGACAACGGCCTGCAGAAGGTCGAAATGGAGAATCAGATCTACGCCATCCCCGAGGAGCTCATGCGAGGCAGCGGGGTGCAGGTGGGTTCAACCCCCTCTCCCCGCCAAGTCCTTGCTCTCCCGGGGAACCACCCGTCTTGGGGCAGTTCTCCTGCCTGAAGGGAGGGCTGGTGTCACCACAAGACCCCGCGCTGTGGAATGGGGTTGGAGCAGCATCCTGTTGCTGCCTTGCCCAGCAGGATCTGGGTACGTCCTTGCCTTCCTTTGCCTGGAGCTATTAATTCCTGACCCCAAGCAATCGTGATGGGCGAGGACCACGGTGTCGTATGGGTGGCAGACCATCGGTCCCTCAAGCGGGCAGGGGTGCAGGCACTGCTCTGGTGCATCACCTCGGTCGGGGCAGCCGGGCGAGGGCTCACTTTTTGCCTTTTTTTCCCAGCTCTTTGACCACATCGCCGAGTGCTTGGCCAACTTCATGGAGAAGCTGAAAATCAAAGACAAGAAACTCCCGCTTGGGTTCACTTTCTCCTTCCCCTGTCACCAGACCAAGCTGGATGAGGTGAGTGGAGGTCTCGCCTCCTCGCGTGGCAGTGGGATGGGGGCAATAGTTGTCCCACGCCAGTTTAGCTTGTGCTTTTAATTAGGCTCGTTGGGTTTGGGGAGTGTGTAAGGTCTTGGTGCTGGTAGGAGCAAAGGATGTGTCCTGGGGCCTGTGGGGGTTTAGGAGGTGATATTTAACGTGCTGATTCCTCCGCTCTGCACGGCTGCCTCCACGGAAAGCGGCTCTTCCCCCGCCCGCAGCCCAAGGCAGCCCAGACGTGCCGAGCATCACATCCCCCATCATGCAGCCGGCGCAGGGAGAGAGAGCGGGGGGGGCCATGTCACCATGCTCCAGGCAGCCGGGAATCGATGGCTGTCAGCTCCGCTCAGCCGTGCCGGCTCTCCGCCGGGAGCTGGTGACCTCGCTGGGAGACTAAACATCTCGGCGAGCAGAGCCCAGCCGAGGCACGTGGCCCCTCTCCTGCCACCCACAGCCTCTGCCAGGCTCTGGCTCTTGGTGGGGCGGGGGGGGGGGGGAGGATGAGGGGGGAGGCTGGTGCTTTCCTTGCCCTTATCTCACCCGGCTTCCCGGGGAGGATCGGAAAGGAGGGCGGCTCCATGGAGCGCTGGCGATCCAGCACGTCCTCCCCGGGCGGGAACGCAGCGGCGTTTTGTACCGGGGATGGGGCAAGTCGTGCTCTCGTGCCTGAGCGGTTCAGCAGAAGTAACGAGGAAGAAGATTAACGCTTTCCTCCTGGCGGTGGATGAGGGCTGTGGAAAAAACAAACAAAACAAAACAAAACAAAACCCCCCAAAAAATCAAGAAACTGGGAAAGGAAGCATCTGTCGCTGGTCACCTTGTTCGGTTTGCTTATCTCCGTGCCTCTGTTTCCCCATCTGTAAGGCAGGGCAGGTGTTTGCCTCGCTAAGGCATTTGGGGCTGGAGGGTTGGAGATTTCGGATGCCATCGAGCCCTTTCCCTTCCCCCAAGGCTCAGCTCAGGTGGCTGCAGTGGCTCTGCTGGGTGGGGACACAGCCGTGGGGGGGATGGTGAGATCCCCCAGCCGGCAGGGATGGGTCAAGGAGCTCTCCCTACGCTTGGGAACAGGTTTGGCTCCATAAAACCCAGTCACGGGAATCACGTTCCCTCCTGCCGGCAGCAGCAACGAGCGACTCGCGCTCTGTTTCACAGCCATAAATTTTATCTGCGTAGAGACGCGGAAATCGTGGCTGATACTGCAGCTCGCGAGCTGATAACGGAGGGACTGACCCGTGCAGCCAGCCAGCCCTTGCCTTGCACCGGGGAGCCCTTGAGACACGGGGCTTGGTGGGTCTGTCCTCCGAGCGGTCCTTCTTGCTGTTCCTCCGCAGAGCATCCTCGTCACGTGGACGAAGGGGTTCAAATGCAGCAGCGTGGAGGGGAAAGACGTGGTGTCGATGCTGCGCAAGTCCATCAAGAAAAGAGGGGTAAGAGGTTGGGCAGGTCTATTGTCACCTCCTGGGCTGGTGGGACTGGGGCACACGGTTCCCTGGGACGGGATACTTAAGGCTCTGCACCTTGGCTCCCCCGTGACAGCGGAGAGGTCTCAGCCTGTTTTGGCCACGCTGATTCCCTCTCTTTCCTCTCCACCACCTCAGGACTTTGACATTGACATCGTGGCCGTGGTTAACGACACCGTTGGGACCATGATGACCTGCGGCTACGACGATCATAACTGTGAAGTTGGCCTCATTGTTGGTGAGCTGCAGCAAGGGGGGAGAACTGGGGTCCATCTCTGCATGAACTCCAGAAGGAGACCATGTTTCTTGCAGGTTTCAGGGTCTTTTGGGGGGAAAAGGAAAGGGGATAGTGATGTTAGAAAAACCAGCATTGCCCCAAGTTTGTTTTCTTCCATCTTCGCATTCTGTGGTGCATTTGGCTGCTAATTTTGGGGAATAAGGGAAAGGCAACCACCTCTCTCACCGTGTCCCCGTGCTTGGTTCAGGTACTGGTACCAACGCCTGTTACATGGAGGAGATGAGGCACATCGACCTGGTGGAAGGGGACGAAGGTCGGATGTGCATCAACATGGAGTGGGGGGCCTTTGGTGACGACGGCGTGCTCAACGACATCCGGACGGAGTTCGACCGCGAGATAGACATGGGCTCGCTCAACCCTGGCAAACAATTGTAAGCAGATTCTTGGCTTCGGCTCAGGCTCGGTGTTTGCTCTGCGCTGTCTGTCCTCCCATCGCGCTGGCGTTAGTGGGACCGAAGAGGTCGTCCTAGTTAATTAGGTCACCGCGCCCTCCGCCGTGCCGGCTGCACCAATGCAAATAGGGGCTGCACCACAAATTTGGGTTGGGATGCCCAACCGAACCACCCAACACCCGCTTCCCTCGTGAGCCTTTCGCTTGAATGTGGTGATTTCTGTTTCTTTCCTTGGCCAATGAAGCCATCTGCCAGCCAAGGCAAACACCACCACCTAATGTCCGCATCCAAGTCCTACAGATCTCCCATTCCCCAAATGGCTTCTGGCAGCATGGGTGGGATTTGGGGGCCGGAGGCGGGGGTGTCTCTCTAAACTGACAGCCACCCTTCAGGTAGCCATAAGTTCTCCTTGCAGAATGATGGTTATGTCAACATGGCTTTATTTTCTCAGTGATGGGATAAACTACTCTGGAAAGAGATTACCTAGATTGCATTTGGGCCTGGAAGGCTGCCGAGTGTTTTTAAGGTCAACCTGTGGCCACCTCACAGCACACGCAGCCGAACGAACGGATCTTGTGCTTCCCCCCGTTGGCAGGTTTGAGAAGATGATCAGTGGGATGTACATGGGAGAGCTGGTCAGACTCATCCTGGTGAAGATGGCCAAGGAAGGGCTCTTGTTTGGAGGAAGACTGACACCAGATCTGCTCACTACCGGCCACTTTGAGACCAGATACGTCTCTGCTATTGAGAAGTAAGTACAATCCAGTTGGTTTCCTGGGGTTCCAGCCCATCACTTGAGATCTGTGCTGGGGGAAAACAGGACCCATCACAGGGCTGTCCACCGAGCAAACCAGGACACTTCAGATGGCACAAGCTGGGTTTCCAGGCATGAATCCTCTCGTTCTTTGATGTGCAGGGAGAAAGAAGGGCTGCAGAAAGCTCATGAGATCCTCACCAAGCTGGGCCTGGAGCCCTCTCATGAAGACTGTGTGGCCACCCACCGCATCTGCCAGATCGTCTCCACCCGCTCAGCCAACCTGTGCGGGGCCACCCTGGCAGCCGTGCTGCGACGCATCAAGGAGAACAAGGGGGTGGACCGGCTGCGGTCCACGGTCGGCGTGGATGGCTCCGTCTACAAGAAGCATCCTCAGTGAGTCCACGGGGATAGGCAGGGCTGGTGGGGAGGGAGGGTGAGAGAGCACAAATCTGTTCCTGCCAGCGGTGGATAAAGCTTGGCACGAGCAGAGCATCTCCAAATACTCCCCTGGGCACCACTGTTTGGGGCCCCAAGCGTCACGTCACCCGTGGTGGCACACTCAGGTCCTCTTTCCTCCTCCGTAGCTTTGCCCGGCGCCTCCATAAGACGGTGCGGAAGCTGCTGCCGGACTGCGAGATCCGTTTCGTGAGGTCAGAAGATGGCAGCGGCAAAGGCGCAGCCATGGTGACGGCGGTGGCCTACAGGCTGGCCGCCCAGCACAAGGCACGGCAGAAGATTTTGGAGGCGCTCAAGCTGAGCCACGAGCAGCTCCTGGAGGTGAAGGAAAGGATGAGGACAGAGATGGAGAAGGGGCTGGGCAAGGAGACGCACGCAGAGGCAACGGTGAAAATGCTGCCCACCTACGTGTGCTCAACTCCAGACGGGACAGGTGACGTACCGTGTCTACAAGCCAAGTACGCCCTGCATGGGGCAAAGAGCCACCATCACTGCTCCCAGCATCTGCACCGCTTAGGGAAGGGCTGGGACCTTTGCCATGGCCAGTTCCCACTTCATAGTGGGAGTGGTGCAAAGCTCTTTAACCTCCAGTATGGTACTGGGAAAAGCGGCTGAGCCTCCGGGACGTTCTGCACTTGACTGAACACAAAGCCTGGGCTTTCACTGTGGTTTTCGCCGCCGCAGGTTTCTCACCACCATTGTCCTGGGTTGTGCTCCCAGTTCTGTTGGTGGCTTGGGTGTGCGCCTGCCCCTTGGCTTGAGGCCCTCTCATCTCCCCGAGCCTGGAGCAAACCTCTCCATCACCCTCCTACCTGCACCTGCTCTTCTCCATTCCCAGCCGTGTCTTGGTTTCTGGTCCGCTCCCAGGAAGAGGAAGGATTCAGATCCGCTTTGTCCCACGTTCAGGATGCCCCTGGTCACGATCTCTCTCCTGATGATTCTCTCTTGGGTTTCAGAAAAAGGAGATTTCCTCGCCCTGGACCTGGGAGGTACCAATTTCCGTGTGCTGCTGGTGCGCGTGAGGAACGGGATGAGGCGCGGCGTCGAGATGCACAACAAGATCTACTCCATCCCGGTGGAGATCATGCAGGGGACGGGAGAGGAGGTGAGGATGGGCAGCTGGAGGTGGAAAACAGGGACATCTCCCCAGGGGTAGCAGCAGGAGTGGCAGGCAGTAGTGCTGGCTGACCACAGGAGAGGGTTTTGGCCTTGCTCTGCTTTCCAGGGTGCAAAACCAGGCGTGGAGAAGGCTGGTGCTTTCCTGCCTTTGGAGCAGCAAGTTCTGCCCAAGGCTCTGGAGTCTGAAATGTGCTTTAGGAAGCCTGAGACCGGTTTTTAGGTTAGAACTTGTGTTCTTCCCAGACATCGCTGAACCACCCTGAATCCCACACACTCCACAAGGGCAGATAAGCATCACCCCCATTTCCCAGATAGAGAAACCACAACACAAGCAGTACGAGGTGTCTCCAGAGTCTTATTAGCAGATGGAAAAAAAAGGTTTGCAAACCACTCCAGGCAGTGCCGAGGGACTGGGAATATTTCTAGCAGATGGGCTCTGGGGATACCTTGCAGAGGGACTGGATTCCCGTGTCACCCCTGGGAAGCTGGTCACCTCTCTGGTAGCCCCTCCATCCCTTTTGGGGATGCAAGGTGGAGGTATCACAGCAGTGTGACCACATTGTCGGTGGGGGAAGAGGACAAAAAAGGAGCTGTTTTGGGCTTGCTCACCTCACACAGCGGAGCGGAGCAGCAGCCTGGTCTGTTCAAAGCCTTGTTGGTTTGGGAATGGACCAACATCTCCAGTAGGTCAGGCAGGCTGGCATCCAGCTGAGGTTCTTGCTGTGATGGTAACTCCTCCTTTTGGCTTTGCACACCCAGCTCTTTGACCACATCGTCCACTGCATCTCCGACTTCCTGGAATACATGGGAATGAAGGGTGTATCGCTCCCGCTCGGATTCACGTTCTCCTTCCCCTGCCAGCAGACCAACCTGGATGAGGTAACCCCAAGCCACCTGGTAGCGTACATGTCTGGTACCCAGGGCTGGCTGAAAAGCCAAAGCACGCTGGAAGCTACGTACCAGCATCAATGACCCCGTGGCAGGTCGGATATAGCGACCCAAGAGAGGGGGGAAGGCAGGAGCTGGGAGCTGCCGGTGCTTCTGAACAGCCCCGTTGCTGCATCAAAGCAAAAGCAGATCCCTTGAGCTCTGGAGACAGCCCAGTTGAGGCGTCCTCCAGGCGTGAGGCTCTGACCTCCACGTGCCGGGCAGTGCCCACAGATTGCTGGTGGACGCGGGGGGGCTGTCCCTCCCTCCCAGCAGCCTGGGTGATTCACCGTGGGGTGTTTCCGCCACAGGGGATTCTCCTGAAGTGGACAAAAGGTTTCAAGGCGACGGGCTGTGAAGGAGAAGACGTGGTGAACCTGCTGAAAGAGGCAATTCACAGGAGAGAGGTGAGCGTCCACGTAGCTGTGAGAAGCCGGCTGCTTGCTCCCACATCCCGGCTGTCTTTGGCATTTTTAATTGCCCTGTAAAGCAAATTAATGGGCTGAGCACAGGGCTAATGAGTGTCTGAATTTTAACAACCACCCTTAGTCATCACTAGAGGTTGGATTTTCAGACCCCGGAGCTAAGAGCTGGCTTCTGGCCAGAGCTGGAGCGGACTTGTCTCACCGTGACTTAGGGAGACACCATGCCCGTTTCCTCAGGGCAGACCACCCAAAGCTCCTGCCTTGGGGGGCTGTTTCTGGCAGGGCTGTCCCAGCGTGCCAGCTCCTCACAGTTGTGTCCTGCTGGAGGTGTCTTGAGCTTTGAGCGTCCACTTGCAGACGCGTGGGGCTGCAGGAAATCCGTGAGTGCCTGGAGGACACCCACGCTCAGCAGACGGGTCCTTTCCCAGTCGCGGGAGAAGACGTAGCAAGCTGCGTCCTCCAGAAATAACCCACGCGATCCCCTCCCTCTGCAGGAATTCGACCTGGACGTAGTCGCCGTGGTAAATGACACAGTGGGCACCATGATGACCTGCGGGTACGAAGATCCGTACTGCGAAGTTGGGCTGATAGTCGGTGAGGACTGAAACTTTCTCATGGAGCTCCTCTGCCCGTGGTCCCAAACCCGCCCCCGTGGGGTGGTCCTGGCTGCAGAAGGCGTCTGAGGGCTTTTGTCTTGCGTACGTGCCTCGCTTCTCCGACATCCCCGTTGAAAGGCGCTTCTCTCTCCGCAGGCACAGGCAGCAACGCCTGTTACATGGAGGAGATGAGGAACGTGGAGCTGGTGGAAGGGGAGGAGGGCAGGATGTGTGTCAACATGGAGTGGGGGGCGTTTGGTGACGACGGGTGCTTGGATGACATCCGGACGGAGTTCGACTTGGCGGTGGACGAGCTGTCTCTCAACCCTGGGAAGCAAAGGTGTGTGGTGGCTTTGGGGGGGCTGTGAAGGGGCCCCCGATGAGGCTGGGTGTCCAGAACGGCTCATGCTGCCCCACCAGCCTCTTGGGGGAGCATCAGGGGATGATGAGCAGGGCAGAGCCTGGCTTTGCAACACACCGGTGTGTCCCTCGTCCCCTGCCTGCAGGGTGGGGACGGCGCTGCTGGACTTGCTCCAGAGGGTTACGTCAAAGGCATCTGGCAGAGCTGGGATCCTGATCTAGAGCCAGCGTCCCTTCTTGTCCTGATGTCCAGCCTTGCCCTCTCCTTCCTAGGTTTGAGAAGATGATCAGTGGGATGTACCTGGGGGAGATCGTCCGAAACATCCTGATGGATTTCACCAAGCGAGGGCTGCTCTTCCGGGGACGGATCTCAGAGAGACTGAAGACCAGAGGGATCTTTGAGACCAAGTTCTTGTCCCAGATAGAAAGGTGAGGTCCAACAGGCAGGGTGAGCACCAACTCTGGCCTTATAGCTTCAGATCAGAGGAGAGATCTCGTTTGGGGAAAGTGTTCCCAGGGCTTGTGGGAGGAGTCCCAGGCACTCAGTCTGGAGCCAGGCTGGTGTAAGGTAGTGCAACGCAGATGATAAGTCAGCAAAGTCCATGCGGTTCTGCTGGCGCTGGTGTTGAGAGACAAGGAAACTGTCTGGGGTTGGAAACACAGATGCCTCTTTATCCTCTGCCCTGGACAGAAAGGGGCCACAAGTTAATCAGTCAATGGCTTTGTCCTGAAATAGCCTCACTGATTAGGATGTGACATCAGAGCCACATCAGGTCCGAAAGCTGAGGTTAGAGGGGAGCTGTAGAGCCCTTCCAGCCAGTGTCACCCAAGTCTTCGGGCTCTGCAGAATGCAGATAGAAAGGGGAAGCCACACATCCAGGTTTCTCCATCTCCTAATACTGCTTGGCCCTCATGTCCTCCCCAGCGATTGCCTGGCCCTGCTCCAGGTCCGCTCCATCCTCCAGCATCTCGGCCTGGAGACCACGTGCGACGACAGCATCATCGTGAAGGAGGTGTGCACGGTGGTGGCCCGGCGGGCAGCTCAGCTCTGCGGGGCCGGCATGGCAGCCGTGGTGGACAAGATCCGGGAGAACCGCGGGCTGGACTTCCTCAAGGTCACAGTCGGCGTGGATGGGACGCTCTACAAGCTGCACCCTCAGTGAGTTGCTCAGCGTTGTCCTCCCAGGAGGCTCCCGCTTGTGCATCTGCCCATCTTGGGCAGGTGGGATGCTAAGCAAGAGCCAGTATGGAAAGCTTGATGGGGCAGCTGGAGAGCAGAGGAGGTATTTCAGGGTCTCAAGGGCTGACGGTGGGTCACCGATATAACCTCTGCCAAGGCACAGTAAGAACCAGCTGCTCCCTAAAGGATGGGGCACCAAGATGGGCAACACCAGCCAGGACCCAGTCCCACAGGACCTGAGGCCAGGTTGACCCAGGGGTGGTGACCAGGTTCAACCAGGAGTCCAGATCACCAGGGTGAGGCAGGTCTAAACCGAGAAGTCAGTCCACGGTTGGATCAAGAAGGCCCACAGCCAAGCAAAGATATGACTGTGCCAGAGCTCCTGAGACAGCGTTGCTCAGGCAGGGACTGAGGGCCCAAGGCTGAGCTTAAATAGGGCTCAGGTGCCCCTGGGTCGAGGGAGGGCCCTGAAGATCCCCCCAGATGAGGCTGGTCAGGGCTATTAAGGTTTATTAGTGCTCTCAGGGCTTGGTGGGACCGGAGAGGGGGTCAGCTTTATTCCTGAGTGGAGGGAGAGCATGGTTATGTTGCGCTAACTGTGGATTTGGGCTGAAGAACAGAGACTTAGGCTTTGCAGTGCCTCCTGCCTGGCAGCTCTCTCTCCCGCCACCTTTCTCCTCTGTGTCGGTGGCACCGTTTGGGACCCTGTTGAAGGCAGCTATGATGATGGGGGCGAAGGGGTTTGTTCCTTGTGGGGCTGGCACCTGCAGCCTGAGGCCAAGTTAAATCAGCGTCTCTTCCTCCCCCCCGCTGTGTCCTACAGCTTCTCCACCATCATGCACGAAACAGTGAAGCAGTTGTCTCCAAAGTGCGAAGTGACCTTCCTCCAGTCGGAGGACGGCAGCGGCAAGGGCGCAGCGCTCATCACGGCGGTGGCCTGCCGGATCCGGGAGGCCGGACAGCGGTAGAAGGAAGGAGGTTTGCCGAAGAGCTTGGTTTCAGCAAAACAGGACGTTTCCCGACCCGTTCCCTCCCTCCCTCCGTACACACACACACACACACGCACACACACACACACGGCCTCCCCTTGCAAGCAGACTCTTAGCTTTACTTGTTCTCTTGAGATACCACCAGTGGGACTGGAGATCCTGTGTGCTTTGTATAAAGAGTTGTCTTAGGAGTTTCGTTGCATGCCATAAAACCACGTATCAAGTAAAGCTAAAAGTGTCTTTTGGCTGTCTACCTACATTTCCAGTTAGAGCCGGACCTGTTCCGCTCGCAGCCTCCGTCAAACACCAGCTCTCCTCCCCACATCTAACCACTCTCACGTCTTCCCTAACAGCAGGAAAGGTGATGCTAGGATAATTAAGACACTGCATTGTCACTTTACAGTAACCGGTACCTATTTATATATGTCAGAATCGTAGCGTGTCCGTGCTGTAGAAAGCAAACCTCTATAAGATTGGGCTAAAGACCTCCATTAGTCTTTTACCCTGATCAAGGCTGTATTATTTCCATGAAAGTCATGGTAACTCTTAAAGCACAGGGTGCAGAACTTCAACCGGCGTGTTCCGAGTCTGCACTGGGAGATACCAAGTATCTCTGTTGGTGAGCAATATTAAAGAACCTGCTGGGTCCGAGTTAGAGGTGCCCCTTTAACCGCTCCAGCAGAGCACGTGCCTGGAAATAATTGGGGACTCAGGGTCTAATCCCATTTCCCGACCTCTCACCCGCACCCTAAATAGAGTGTAGGAACGTGGCATGTCTGTGTTACACCCCCTGGAAACCACTAGCACCCTTCCCCGGTGCACGCGCGGCTACAAGGACCCACCACCGAGATGGGTCGGTCTCTTCCCTGCGAACACGCACCCCCGAACGTCGTGGCCGTGTGTCTATGCTTGGCGCGGTGAGTTTGGTTTGCTTGTCGTCTGTGAAATAGCTCTGCGTCTTCAGCCTTTTAGGTGACACCTGGATTTATACACTGTATATTTATGTTTCAAGAGATCTTACGTCTTTTTATGTACATAGTCTCGGGGGGGGGTTATATTGCTTAGTTTTGACTTGGCTTTTAATGTCATTTAAGAATGATACAGAGTACTTATTTTCTTTTTTTTTTTTTTTTTTTCTTGTGTTATTTTTTTAATTTAAAATTTTCTTGGGGTAGACTGGAGAAAAGAGACCCAAATTCCTGAGGACAGTTGTACCAGAGGTTTGGGGCATTCTGAATTTATCACCAGAACAAAAGGGAAACCAGAAAGCCAGGGATGCGCTGCCCGGGGAGCAGCGG
Source organism: Leptosomus discolor (assembly GCF_034619465.1). Lineage (NCBI taxonomy): Eukaryota > Metazoa > Chordata > Aves > Leptosomiformes > Leptosomidae > Leptosomus > Leptosomus discolor. Next base: position 3,640,144 of record NC_141413.1, read on the forward strand.
GGCCCTGCAGTGCAGCTTTCAGGATCAGGCTGGGTTTAACCTAAGGAGAGGTTTTACGTCGCCCCCCTGCCCTCCCAGCCTTTGCTCTGGAAGGTTCCATCGCTCCCTGGTGCAGCGTGTGGTGAAAGAACCCAGGGCTCTGCAGGGACCCGCGTCTCAGCCCGCGCCCCTCACGCCGCCGCCCCGCTCCGACACACGCCGGGCACGGGCGCTCGAGGGCTCGTGGCGAGGCGCCGGCCGGGGCAACCTCGGCTCGTTCGATGAGGTTCGCGGCAATAATTGGCGTCGCCTTCTTGCCATTTGGCACCCTCCGGGCTGTCTGCGAGCGCTCCCAGGGGGGAAAAGCAGCGCTTCGTTTTTGCCGGCAGAAAAGCCGGCGGAGGAACTAAACGCTGCGGTTCTCGGCCTGAGGGAGCAGAGGCGTGCAGGTGGGGGTGGGTATGTTTCTGTAAATATTTAGCGGAAGATAATGAAATTCCAGTGATGTACAAAAAAAAATAATAACAATTAATGATTCCCACAAACAGACCTTCAGTTTGGAGGATAGAGTTTTTGTCTATTTTTATGTATATTTTTATACTGCTTGGGGTAACCTCATTACCAAAAGTCTCTCTTCTATGTTGGGGGTCAAGTTCGGTAGCACAATTTTAAAGCAAAATTACTCTTTGGGCATTTTAAATGCTTATTTTTTTATAAGCCTCAAGACAATTATAAAATATAAAATCTGACTGTGTGTAGAAATGATGTAAGAAACCAAGTTTAGTGGAAGTTCTAGAAGATGTTAAATAAATTTTGGAAAGACGATGCAGAAGTCCTCTCATACGGTACCAAGCAGTTGTGTGTGATTCTTTCCCGAGAAGAGCAGCGCTTTGCCTACCGAGAAATCGAAACAGAATTGTTTCTACCTGCTGCACCGTGCAGCAGGGTGCATTAGCGGCTGTATTTTTAAGCTCTTATCCAGCTGTACCCCTTTTCGGATGCGTAGTGTTTTCGGCAGTTAGCGAGCTAAATTGTTACACCACTGTAGTTTTGGGGGAAGATTGGGACGATGGGGCAGCCCTGCTTCTGTAGCTGATTCAGGCTCCAGTTCAGCAAACGGTTGGAGTGGGTGACTGAAGAGGTGAGAAGGGAACGTGGGAAGTTCAGGAGCTGGTTGGCGAGGACGGGTGGAGCCGGGTGACCTCGCTCCCCTTGCAGCGAAGGACGGGCTGTGGCTACAGCGGCAGGAAGGATTAGCCCTGGGCTCGCAGGGCGGTGGTGAATTGCCGAGCGCTTTCTCCTCTCCGGGGACGGAGGAAGCGAAGGCAGCAGGAGCGACCTGGAGCTACGGCTGCTTTGGGGCTGTCTGGCGGGATCTGGTCCGGGGGGGGGGGAGCGGTAGCAGCAGCCCCGTGGGGCTGACGAAGCAAGGGAGCCACGTGGTGAAGCTCGAGGATACGGATTTAAACTTTCTGTGAGGTCAGGGAGGATTTTTGGCTGGGCTTGGGCGGATGGGGACCTGCTTGGAGGTCCACGAGGCTCCCACCATGCTCGAAAGCTTTTGCTCCCCCTTTGCTTTGACTCAGAGTAAAGCAGGGCCCGAGACGTCCCCGGTTAGAAAGCGATACTTGAAGCATGACAAGACCCCCGTGTTAGCCTGTGAGCGCAGATCGGCCCGTGGCCGTGAGGAAGGGTTGTGTTGGACACTTTGGGAAGTTCGTGCTCCCTTTTGTCTCGAAGGGGACGAGCACCAGCGCTGTTTGCTGTACAGTCTGATCGTCACTTCAGTGGGACTCACACCAAAATGTTGCCATGGGATGTTATGTGAATGTGTTTAAAATGAAGAAGGGAAGATTAAATCCTAACTATTGATATGAAGGGAAGATCCAATTATTGTATGTAGGGAGAGACGGACAGGCTGATCAACTCGACTTGCCCAGCCTGCCTCTTTCCTCCAGTAAGAAGTGCTGCTTTGTGGATTTAGGATGGCTTTTGTTTTGCTTGGTTGGTCCCATTAGGATGCATTTTCTTTGCACTCCTGGTGTCGTGCTGGCACGTTCTCTGGCCATGCTGGCAGCAGGAGAACGGGGTCTTCCACTGGGGCAACTGCTACGCTGGAGACACCGACATTTCCTCCCTGGCAATTCTCTCCTCGTTGGTACTTTGGACAGGATTTTATTGTTACCGTTTTTTTTCAAAAAAATAATACAAGTAGCAAATTATTGAGCCTTGCAAGAGGAATTTGCCTCTTCCCTTCTTGGAGTCAAAGGCCACGTAGGGAGAAGCATCATATTCAGTCACCTGAGATGACTGAGGAGCACCCGAGATGCACAGATCTCTGGCCTGGAAGGGGCTCAGAAGTAGTTTGACCCGAGATAGCTCGGTGCCTCTGTGCTGCGCTGTCTCTTTATCAGGCAATCCAAGCGTGCCCAGGCTATCTGCCAGAGATAAGAGGGTGAAAAGGTCCAGAGCGTGGGAGGGGAGGGGGGATGGGTGTAAAACAGTGACAAAAACCACCAGTCCCCATGCGACGGGTGACGAGGTACGAGACAGCAACAAAATCAACTGGAATGGGGGGGGGGAGCCTTGCTCCCCCACCTCACCACCATCGCCTCCCCTCCCAGCAGATAAAGAGAGGAAAACACCATCATTTCACTTGCTCTGGTAGAAAAGTGGTCACTGAAGGCAAAAGAGGCGATTCCTGGTCACAAGGTAATCTGGAGTAAGAGTCAAATTATTTCCCTTGTGACATCCCTGACAAGTCCAGCGTCTTTCTGGCCTGAAAACAAAGAAAATGCATCTTAATGGGGGTGCTGGCTCCGTGCGGGGCAGGGGGAGTTAAATAAAGCCAAAGACTGTTCGGCTGCTAGCAGAAATGAGTGACTGTAGATTCACCTGATGTTGTTATTTCGTGTTTACAATATTTATTTTTAGTAATTGACTGCAATTATATTATATATAGGCTTCCTTATTTTTGTACTTTTCATACCGTTTTCCTGAGTGTGGTGTTGTACTTCTCAGCTCCCCTTTGCCACGATTGCTGCTCCTAGTCAGTGACAAATAAAAGAGAGAAAAAAACAACCAACCACCAACCACCCATTTTCTGGGGCAAGTTGTGATGTCTTTGGGTTTCTGTGCTCCACACCCCTGCAACGAGCCACTCCTCAGCAACCCCTCAGGCCGGGCACCTGCACCCCTGCCCCAGCCCAAATCCCTGCTCCCGTCCGCTGGGAAGAACCACCAAAGCTGGGAAGGGATTTGTTTCTGGGCAGCGACAGTCCCTCCACAACCAGGAAGGCGAGGGAGGGCAGAGGTGGGACCAGGACACCCAGAGGTCAAGGGAAGGAGTCGTTAAAAGTCTGGAAAAAACCATCGGGAGGAGTCTTACAGGAGCTCTTGCTCCACAGCCCACACCCTCACGGCGCTGCAGGGCGGCGGCTCCCCAGCAGCGGGGGCAGACGGGCACGGGGGGTGCGCAGGCCAGGGCTGCGGTCGCCCGCGGCGGTGGCTTGTCCGGGGCGAGCAGGGGCAGCGGGTGGCCCTGGGAGCCAGCGGGGTGCAAGGGCAGAGCAGGGTCTGCGGGGCTGAGCGGGAGGCGCCAAGCCCTCAGCACACAGCAGGGGCGCCGGGGCAGCTCGACCCAGCACCCAAGTTTAGATTTCAACCCTGGCGTTACAGGGAAACAAAACCAAGCCTGGTTTTGATGTACCTGTTCTTCTGCCATTAACAAGCAGCCCGTATTTCTTTCCACTCAATCAATGACAGTTTTCAAGCCTTGGTACTTCTAGTTAAAAAAAACAAACCTGCTTAAGTGTCTAAATGCCAAGTCTGATGCTGCAGCAGAATAAGCCTTAAAATGCTTCTGCTTCCAGAGAAAGAGGGCACAACACAAGGCTGTACGGAGGTGCACCCACGGACTGAATCCAACGGAAAAAGCCATCATGGCAGAAAAGGACAGACACTGGGCAGTATTCCACTGGAAGTCATTTATTGACAAGTTGCCACCTTTTTCCATCCTGCCCAACACATTTTTATCCTTGTTATAAAGTACAAATGGTTTTATCCTTTTCTGACAACATTAAAAAAATAGGCTACTAAAGAGGCAAAATTCCCACTTGGAATCCAAAAATCCTGCTGTAAGAATTCAAAATCGCAGAGACAAACATAAAACCCAACACATACAAAGAACGAACACGATGCAGCTCTTCCGCCCGACGCGCTCGTCAAACCAACTGAAAAGGAATCCCTTGTTCCCAGTTCTGACTTTGGATCCTGTGACCTTGCTTAACTGATGTGAAGTTTGTGTTAACACATACAACTCAAAAGGCACTCAAAGGTCACAAGTTCCTGAGCTAAAACGGGATATATTCCCAATGTAACAGTTAAAACAAGTCACAAAAAAAAAAAAAAAAAAAGATGTTTAAAAACTGGTATTTGGTTCATGTGAGTATAGTAAGCGTTCAGCAGAATCCTAGCTGAAAGCTGCTGCTGTGTAACAGACTCAAATGATGGTGAGTACATTAGAGTATCGTCAGTACATGGAAAAAATAATTCGCTTACGAGCAGCCTTGCTAGCAAATTCACGTGCTAAAAAAAGATAAATATTTGCGGCAACGTTAAAAAAAGCCCAAGAACAAGAAACGTACGTACGAGAGATGCAATAAAGGCTTAGAAACAAGCAGGATGGAAAGTCTGTACAGTTAAATAACTAACAAAAGTCGACAGGCAACATTTACACAGATGTATTTGGCCCCAATGGAAAAGGACCACAAAAATAAGCAGAATATGGATCTGGTACTTACAGATCAGTTATTAAAAAACCCCAAAACCACACTAACAAAACCCACACGCCCTACAACGCGTGCTCAGAACCTGACAGGTAAGTTCATAAGATGTCCTTCCACAAATTCCCTATTTCTGATTTGGCTCAGTTTTCGCCCAGAAGAACAGAAGTGTAACGTTTCTCGCACACGGAATGGCTATCGTCTGAAGATGCAGAACAGAAATAAATTAAAAAAAAGGTATGGGATAACTAGTTTTGGCCTGTATAATTTCTGATCTTCTCTTCAGATAATGCATAGGAGTATACTAAGGCCATATATCTATTTGCTACAGTGTAAGGCCTTTGTTGCTGTCGAAGCTCTGTGCGTCAGCAGGGCATTTAACTTAAAGCAGGCAGACGGAGCTCTCGAAGGGCTCCTCTAGTCCACTGGAGAGGTCTCAGGCTTCCGGATTATCCAGCAGCGCCTCGCTGTCCGCCTTCTTCTCTGGCGACGTGTACAAGAAGTTACAGCAGATATAGAGCGGGAAGATCAGGAGTCTGCTGTCCAAGTTCATCACCACCTGCTCCTGCGAAGCAAACACGGGGGGCATTCGCGTAGGAAGCGATGCCATTAGGGCGAAGGACAGCAAAAGCCCCCAGGAGCGGGACGAACAGCCGTTCTCTACGTGTTAACTACTACGTATTAAAAAGCAGTAGATGATAAACCCCAAGACAGTCATTCCCCTTCAGCTCAAGCCGGTATTTCATACCATTAACGCGACGCTCTCAAAGCGCTTATAACCCTCTGGCCCAGCGCCGCCAGCCCCGCGGCATCAAGGCCGACGGAGCCGTAAGAAACGGCAGAGCAAACTTGGCCGTCAAGCATGCTGGAGAGAAAGGGAGGCTTCTCCTGCCACTCCCAGTTTAAGGAGATGTCAGCAAGCAGGCACTCCATGACAGCCTACACTTTGATGCAAATTACGCTTTGAGAGCAGGAATTTTTCAGTTTTCCTCTAGGAACTGGTTTTGGGGTAGAAAAAGTGAAACTTTATCCGACAGTAAGGACGGCATTTCCAAGGAAAAGTGTTCTACGTACTCACATCTATGTATCACTGCTGACTGGGATCTAAGAAACTTGACGATCAAGCCTTTCACATTCCCTACTAAATTCTGCCGTCAGACGGGTGCAAACGGGCACGTTCTCTTAAGAAAACTCTGAGGCTTTTGCTCATTTTTTGACCAGAGCAATACACACCGCCCCCGAACGATACGCAGACATTCTTTTAACTCTTCAGCTTACAACACAGAAGAGTCTTCAAACAAACTCCAAATTTGCCTCCAGATAAGCAGGAGTCGGATGGATGCATTTTTCAGACGGGGAACCTCACCAGCGCTGGCCGTCTGGGAAGGCGAGGGGCGGCCAGCAGAGCACTGCGCTGACACGGACAGCTTCAGCAGCACCACGGGAACTCACGTCACTGTTACCAACGCTCACGAGATCCACGCTACCCTGCTCTAGGCACACTTCACAAAGTAGCTTAACCTTCCACTACCTATAAAAGGAACACTTGAAATTCCACATAAGCAATGACAACAAGCAGAACAACTCCTCTTCAAAAGCACTGCTGACGTCTCGGCGTTCTTTTCACGCCTTGGACTCCACAATTCAAGCTCAGCAGCTCAAAAATCCACAAACATACCTGGTCCTTCTCGAGGGTTAGGATCTGATAGCCTGTCGTTCTACTGCAAATTATTTTCCCACTGCTGTCAAAAGAGGCGAGACGTAACCTGGGGATATAACAACAGTTGAACCACTTAAGTCTCCCAACACTTCAGTTTTTCCAGCACAAAGAGCTTCTCCCAAGGAGACAGAAGAACATTTTCAAACGTAACTAACGTGGTGGCAACAAAATCTAACGGAAGCACAGACGGGAAGATGTCGTTACGACAGGGTCTGCCTTCTTGCCCGCTGCTCACCTGAAGGCTATGTTCCTCCGAGGCTGCAGGCTGACTGATCCGCTGCACGGCTGGTTCAGCGTATTCCGTTTGAAAATGATGTAACGATTTGTGTAAGTAACAAGGAGGTCAAAGCCGAAGTTGAAGCCAGTCCACCGCCAGCAGTACTGAAGAACACGAGCAAAAGAACCAAACCAGTCTGAGCAGCGGCTACACCACGAGCGGTAAGCGCCACTTCAACAAACCACACCGGGGAACGGGATTCTCGGCTACAGAGGTGGACGGTGGACGCAAGGATCCTTGCCAACACCCCCGACATCTCGGCAGGCAACCACTCACTTTGGCAGCCAGCCCTGGCAGACAGATGACTACACGAGACAAGCTTAGTATCAGCTGCCTTCCAAACAGACCGAAGTACATAACACCAGTGGATCCAACGCACTGCGCTCCGGCAGCTGCACTTCCGAGCAGCACGTAACTGCAGGTCCCATCCGTGCTTAAGCCCTGCTCGGAGTACAACGCCCTTCGGTCAAGGGACTTCGGTGGGAAAACATTCACGTTTCCTGGTGGTTTTTTTTTCCAGGAGACCTCAAGACACGTGTGTGTATATGAACACACAGGGGTTCTGGCTGTGACTATCACACATTTTAGCTGGAAAGGTTCCTCTTCCAGTTAATACAGAGCTGTATTTTAACCGCGTGTATTCTACAAGTCTCAGATGACAAGTCATCGCTACATTCCCTCCTTTCACACCCCAAAAGTTTTTCCAAACATGGGCTTGCCTGCAGTGCAAGAGCACAATTAAAACACTAATTCCTCATTCGTCGCAAAGGCAGCAAGCGTTTTCATCCTTCTAGGGAGAATAAAACCATTTCTTCAACGTACCATCTCCATTACATCTTTTTGATGCAGTTTGACAATTAAGACCTACGTGTTTTGAAAATAACCCAACATGTCCAAGACATGTCGGGTATGCACAGACTTAGCCACATGCCATACTTACATCACCATCCTTTGCGAGTTTTCGACCACACCTCATGCTGTTTCCTTCCAGTTCCTCTTTATTTATTTCTTGAGGCCTACAAAAAAAAAAAGCGCATCTTTAAGGACACTTCAACAGCCTCGTACACTACTTTAACGTGGGAAAGATGAACAGACCCGAGTCAAGTGGTCTGACCGCACAAGCGACCCTTCTTTGAGCAGAGGCTGGACCAGAGGACCTCCCTTCCAACCCGAACTGTCCCGTGAACATGCAACCGCTCTACAAAACCGCAATACAAACCCGGTTGTGACACCGAGTTAGGCAGGACTTTTACAAAAGCACCTTTCCAGACAAGAAAACAGGAGCTGTCGCAACGAAATCCACTCTCCAACCCTCCTAAAAAAGCCAAGTCCTTTTTTAAAGGCGCTGGTCCGACTGATGAGGCACAAGCGGGATCGAGCGCTCCTGCCAAGGCACAGCGGCAGGACTCTGCAGAAGGGCAGCACTCTGCAGAAGCGCCCACAGAGACATGGGGAAAGGTTTCTCGAAGCGGCTGGTTATGCAACTTGTCTAAAAAAAGTTTACCCAGAGCAATCATGAAGTGCCACAAGCCTCTCGATTCTGTCATCCTATACCAACGTGAACTTGTTTCACCCAAGTTTCCACTGGCGCTTCAACACGTAGAAAAATCTTGCCGAGCCAGCACAGGGAAGATCAGTCCCACTTTTCCAGAGGTACGTTACTCACTTAACTTTAGACACAATTACATCATTAACCAAATAAGCAACCATTGCCAGAAAGTCTTCAAGTTACACTGAGGACAAACGCCTCAAGTGAGTATTATAAATCACAATGAAAGGCAACCCCCCCCCCCCCCCCCCGCAAGTTAAATTATAAACCCACAATATCAAACGATGTACTTCCAGCAAGAAAGGCAGCATCCGTTCTCTCCCTACTGTACACACACCACGAGAACTTGCGGCTACAGCTTTTACGAACAAGCTCCGTCTGTGGTCTTTTCGCCCCTGCTTCTGTAAAAACCAATCCAGGAAGATTAAGTATTTTATGAATAAGTTAAGCAAATCAGCTAACCAAATTCATCCAAGAACCTCCCGTGTGCTTTTTCCACACCTTCTAGCTGAACGGGTTATGTAGCTGACCTAAATTCAGCAATGGTGATAAAAGATTCATTTCTGTTTAATTAGTGACAAATTTCACAAACATTAGCACATAATGCTCAGACAGACATTAGCATTCCCCCCCCTCTCTATTCCTCGGGCAGCCTCAGAAGATGCAAAACTTCCAGCTTCAACTGCTTACACTGGCCTACCCTACGCTTAGTGAACAGTCAAGTTATTCTGTTCCGTTCTTAAACGCTGCCAAAGAGACTATTAGAGTAGAAACGATTCCAGCCACAGACTCGAAAGATCTGTCTTGCATCTGTCACAGAACAAATGTTTAATTAAAAAAAAAAAGTGATCCACTTTAGCACACCAAGTAAACCCTGAGCAGCTACAGTTCCAAGTCCCAAACCCCAGTATTACACTTCAAAAATCCTCAAATTCTGAAGAGTGAATCAAATATTTTGTCCTTTTAAATGCAAACTACACAAAGTCGAAGAGAAACATTTTTTTTCTCCTCTCTAACATTATCAAAAGAGCAAACCACATCACACATTTCAAAGCAATATAATTTCCCATCTTGGCAGTCCTAGAATAAGCAGGTGCCACTACGCTCTGCAGCGGGCGGGATGTGAAAACAGAGCCTTCCTTCAGCTCAGACTTCACATTTTATCCAGCTTACTAAGTTTGCATCTGTATCTCTAAGGGAAAAAAACATGTTAAGACACTGCTACAGGCAGGAAGCGCGAGAGGAAGGGCAGCAGATCTGGATAAAAGGATGGTCTTAGAAAACCTTAACGCTTTTCTTTCAGCCACAGGCTGGCCAAACATCCCCGAGATCTGCTTCAGTACAAAAGAACAGCCGCATGTCTTCCCGTCTAAGACGCGAGTTACAAACCACAGGCCTCTCGCTGCGGGGTGGCACCACAGCTTGCCAGCAGCAGACAGAAGCGATCTCGGGACTCCCAACGACGCTTCCCTTCGCAGGGGTTGCGCGCTACGGGCCAGCGACGCCACAGCTGAGCTGCGGGTAACTGCAGGGACGCACCCCACACGTCTCCCTCCCACCGAACACCACGTTCAAGCACAATTAGTCCATTATTGACTACTGAACAAGCAGTGACCTGGATGCCACCTTGACCCATTAAGTTTGTAAACGACTAACGTCAGAATCTAAGACATACTGAGAAGAAACACTACACTTCACCCACTTCTTACCATTGATGAAAGACCTTGGCAATGAATGCCAGAGATCCCGGCAGACAGATGTCTGCTGTTAAGTAAAACTTTCTCTGCCCGAGATCTTCAGTTTCAGCTGTCTTGGGGGGAAAAAAAAAAAAAAAATCCCATAGTGCAAGAGCGCAAACTAGACAAGCAAGAAAAACTTGGAAGGAGCAGAGTGTTTTTCCACGCGTCGCTGACATCAGCAGCAGCGCAGCTGAACACGAAAGTTGCTCATTTTAAAGCTGGCATGACCCCCGTCTTCACTTCAGTTTTGTGTGAGAGCTTACTTTTTCAGAAGCATGTATATCTGACGGCTGGCAATTAAAATACTCTCGCTGTATGACAGTGAGCTACTAAGGGACATAAGAAATAAGCAAATACAGGGTCATCTTGTGTCAGCATGTTGATGACTCTGTTAATACTTGCACATTAACCGTGGTTCCTGTACGAGCTGGAAGGTAACGCACAACGTACGGTCGTCTACTGTCAGATACACCAACGACAGCATTACAAGAAAAGTCTTCCCAAGAAAACAGCAGTATCAGAAACAACCTACGACCACCTGACATCCACCCTGAGCAGCTGAAATAATGAGATTCACAATTACCTGCTTTACCTCTGCCATTTTCTAGAGCACTGCGATCGACAAACAGAACCACTTCTTAAAAATCTTGACTGTTCTTAAGACCAAAGTCAGGGTTTGGGGGATTTTTTACACTATTACATGTTAACATCAAAAGGAAGTAATTAAGGAAATATTTCCTATATAACATGCAATTAAGCCATGGAAGCCACTGCCATGGGGTGCTGGGGCTAAGGCATAAGCTGTTTCAAAACAGAACTGTGTGCATTTAAGGACAGGTCTATTGGTGCTCCATCGTTCAGGAATGACCCAGCCAAAACCTCCAGCTGGAAAACCCTGAGCTACTCACTGCCAGAGAAGTACATCAAGAGAACGCTCAGTCTTCACTTTAAAGGCATGCTGCCACAGACTGCACGGCCTTTGGTTCAAATGAGGACAGCAGTTCTTACACTTTGCAGATTGCAATTAATAAGTGAAGCCTACCATTGCAACCGAACATGCTCGTCTTCAGAACGGCAAATGCTGGGCTAACAGAACTGATGGAAGAAAATAAAGAAGTTGGTTTATTGGTTTTTGAAAGGCAACAAACATTTTGCAGCTTCCTGACCTGACATTCATTCTCCACAAAGCACACCAAGAACTAGGAGAGAAGGCACAGGCAGGAAGAACTCCCCCGGTCGCATTTTGCAACGGTTTTGGGGATTTAGAAAGAGATTAAGGGACTTGGCTCAACGCAACGTGGCAAAAAGCAAGCAGAAGGCAGGGAAACCGTTTGTGATCACACGCATACGTGTAACACACGTTAAACCATCAGGCCTCGCTGCCCAAGCCACCACCACTGACGATCCTTCTTAGGCACAAGCTCCAGAAACCCAGCTAGGTGTTACACGCAGGCAGCAGGCAGGGCACTACACAAAGCACAGCTCTATGCAGCACAGGGCCGTACTGAGAGGGCAGGGAAACGGGGTGGCTGTCACAGAACGTCCTCCATGGCAACGCAACGCCACCCCAGGGCGGCACGCGGTCTAGGAAGGAGAAAAGAGAGGATCTAGAATAGGAGGATTAGGGAGAGAACAGGGTCTCAGCAGTGGAGAAGGATGCACTGCCTGGGAAAAGCAGGAGGCGCTGGCAGCGGAGAGAGCTCAAACATAAAGGCTGCAGCGGGGGAAAGGCTGGGAAATTAGAAGGGAATGAGGTGAACAGGTCACAGGATGCCAAGCCCTGCTGGGTGCTGGGCCCCTGCTCGCTGCCTGGGAGGCCAGGATGGGAGAGGCAGGAACGAAGGTTAGCGCGGAGCTCTCCCTGCCTTCTGCACCAACACCGTTAGCTACACCGCACCGCAAGCCCTCGCCCAGCTGGCCCAGGGAGGGAGGAAGCAGGACAGAAAAGGCTGCTTCTCCATTGCTGTACCCTTCCTAAAGTCACCCTTAAAATGGAAGGCTAATCAGTTACTCTTTCACAGCCTCAACACATGTTTCAAGGCAAAAGTACCGGAGAGAAGCATTAACCAACAATTAAAGAAAATACAGAACGTCCCTCCCCAGCATTCACCTCTGGTCACGTTATTCAAGTTTTCTACAGCTTTGCTGTTTAAAGGATAGCAGGTCAGCCAGCCCAGGGAACAGATGGCTCCACAAAAATGTGCTTTCCCCCCACTCTTAAACTCCCAAAGGTAATCACGTCAGAATTTATATGAGAGGAAGGGTTCTAACTTAAGAAAGAAATAAAAGGAAAGCCTGTAATATACCTACCCAATATCATTGTCTTGTTCTGCTCTGAGCATGGCAAACCACTGCTGTTTGTAAACAGAGGACAGCCATTCTAAAATTAAAAAAAAAAATAAATAAGCTTGGTGGTGTCTTTGGAGCTGGGAATGGGGATGTTCACAAACATTTGAAATATGGAAATCAAATTACATTGAAATAATAAGGTTACACTTATTAACTGGACGGCCTAAGCAAACCCACCACCTGATAACACCCATCTGTTATTCATCTCCAGGCCTCAACTCCAGAAGAAGTGGTACAGATAAAAATCAACAACTAACACTACATAACTCAGGACTTCTTTAATCTTATCAAGCATTCACGATTGCCAGAAGTGATGCAACTCAACACATTTTCTCACCGCGCAAACTTCTGTTAAGCCAAGGAGCTTGTTAACAAGCTCTTGGGAGAAGATGCTGTTCTCTGAATCCCCAACTGAGCTCTACAGAAGTTAAACAAGAAGAAAACCGAATCAAAGCATAAAGGAAACAGTGACGTATCACAGCTATGGTAAAAACAAACAGAAATTGTCCCCTACCAGGAATAAACATAAATCATGTCTTCCTCCGAGAGCACCATAAAGATTTTATCGGCTGTATTAATTTAAGAGGGGCAACCAAGAGATGAAACAGAACAAATGCTAATAGCTTGTCAGTCACTTAGATAAAAGGGACTGGAGGCACAGAATGCAAGTTCTTCTTGGTCAAGCTAACGACACGGGCACGTATGCAAGGTCACGTACGAGAAGGAACTCTATGGGGGAATGGACTGGGATGACAGGAACAGCGAGAACCACCGTTACCATGAAAACAAAACAGGCAGCTGATGAAAATAATCAGATGAAATGATCACTTGATGAAAACGATCTTCAGGGGAGCAGAAGTGAGGCCGTAGGGCTGAGATCACCTTAGAAGACTCAGATGCAAAAAAAACAGAACCCAGCCCTTGCCCCACTAACTCTAGAGTTAAGATTCAGGCTGGGATAGGACCAAAATGGGAATTGGCCAAAGTACAACAGAAAGCATAAAAACGATGTAAGGAAAACTCCACAGGTAAGGAACAGAGAACGGATGCCCTAGAAGGAAAAAAAAAAAAAACAACAACCCATCAGGAGATAGAACATCTTCTCTATTTTTGTATATGTACGTATGTTTCACAGGTCATCTTTCAGCTGTAGCTGGACAGCCAACACTTCGCTTACAGACAGACACGGTGTATTTCTGTCTCTTACATCTTTTCTATGCAAGCAACAACAGACTCTGTTGTGAGCTCCTAATGTAGCATTTCAGTTTTCTCCTGCAGGTCCTAAACATCTACAGGGTATTAAAAAACCCAACCCAAACCCTAAAAAAAAAAAACCAACCCCTACACTATTTCTTTCAACTATTCAACAGGATTTTCTTCTTTACCTCCCTGAGAACAATTTCATCTACAACCATCCCAAAGCCTTACACTGCAACACAAACTACCCAGCAATTCCCACGTTTGTAGACTCTCTCAGGTACGATGCAATCGCCTCCAATACTGGACGCTGGCAGCCAACAACCTGTTTGAAAGTGCACCACCAGCCTTTGTCTAAGCCTCCTTTTAAATGATGAGCAAAAACTCCTCATCTTAACCCAGCTTTTGGCTACAAACTGCTGTCAAGGGATTACAAGGGCTATCAAGTATTAACCTCTAACAGCACTTCATCACACACATAGAGGTCTCCACATTATGCCCTCCTTCCCTCCCCACTCTTCCAGCTCTCTTGGAATTCAAGCTTTTTTCTTTTTTTAATTAATAATCAGTGGTAGAGTGTGAACAGCAGATACTCTTCCTGCACTAACCACTCGCTCAAAAATGGTCACCACATTACCTTTTCCATTGTACGACTACAAGGTGACCAACCCTATTTCAGCATTTATCACAGCTTAGGAACTGTTTATGAAAGAGGAAACATTTTGCTCTCTAATACCTCAGGAACCATGTGAAAATTACAGATTCTTTTTCAATAAACACAAGCAAATCAGGCTCAAAGCTGCAATTAATCTTGTAATAATTTAAGAAACATTCTTCCTCCGATGTGCACAAACAGAAGGCTTCTGGGTTTGAGCAGAGGCACAAAATTTGCCCCCTGAAGAACACTAAGAAAAGGCTGCTCACCACCGTTCTGGTAAGTGACAACAGCAGCAACGTTAAGAGAAGGAAATCGAGTGCAGTATTGGCAAATTTCTGGTTTGCAACTCCTCATTCACATGCTGACAAAGCCACTTCACAAGGAAATAATCCGCAGTTCCCCTGTGTCATCGTTAAATTAAGGATTTAAAGGGTCATTCACCCAAAGTTATCTCATTTTTTATCACAGAATGAAGATGCCTTTGCACTTTGATTAGAACTCACATCAATACCGATCTTAAGCAAGATGGTTTATATTTACGTTATACATCACTGAAGCATGTAAAATACCACCTATCAAAGATCACATCTGTTCTCCTGGGATTTTTATGCATAATCTAAAACGTGATCATTTGCTTGAGGTCAAAAACTGCCCCATCTACTGGACATCACCGACCAGACCATCCTCCTGCACACCCCGGCTGGCTCCATAACGCACTGCCTCCACCTGCTGTTCGAGGAACGCTTTATTGAAAGAGACATTTCGAGCACAGGGTAAGGAGTTCCTTCGTGCTTCACTCTGTCAGAGCTACTGCAGAAGACACTCTCTTCTCCATTTATTAGGATATTATTTAAACCAGAACCGGGAGTACGGAAAGCCCGTACACTTACGCAGCAGTGATTGCCCGCTTTCACTCAAGAGACTGACAGATTTCGAGCGAGGAAAGGGCCCCACCCCTCGCCACAGGCACCCCCCCATCGTAAATTCAGCTTCCAACAGCCACATTCTTTGAGCGTTTCAAAGCGTGAGGAAGAGGTGGTCGAGGTTATTCGGACATTCAGCTACAAAGAGCAACTAAACCACGACTCCTGGCAGAGACGGGATACAGCAGCACAGCACAGACAAACTGCGTAAAGTGATGCTCGCTGCATCATCTTCATGGCAAGGAAAGTGTTTTAAAGGCGTCTAACAATTTGATCAGGCTAGGAGGCTTCCAAAGAAATATCCCAACGGGTCTGTTTTGGCATTGTATCATCACTGTGTTGACATCTACGGCAGCATGAAGGAAAAAGCCAACACGAGACAAAAGAAATATTAATTTTACAGGAAGACAGCAGCGTAACTCAAGACAGGTTAAATATTTACATATGGCAAGAGGCCAAAGCGACCCCCAAGGCTACAAGTACGGACAGATGACAAGAAGTTACAAGTAAGAGAGATAAACGGCTCAATAAAAGCAGTCTTAACTGACACGTGGCAATTACACCTATACACAGACACCACAGAGACACGGGTGAATGGATGGTTACACTGCAGACAGATAGCAAAAAAATAATCATCAAAGCTGTGTACATGAGAGCTAGGAAAAAGGACTGTCAGAGAGTTAAGAGGCAAAATTCAGTGCTAAGATTCAAGTATGATAAGGGAACGCTGCACAGGGTGAAACACGGAGCAAGGATACCAGGAGCCAAATTCAAAGGCAGAGCATGAGAAGTGCAAACACTGTTACAAGGAGCACAGTGAGCTCTGAGGAGAAGGGGGCGGGGGGAGAAAGAGGAGGGGCAGGTGTTTGACATGATAAAAAGATACAAGCAATAGTGAAAAAATGTTTTCAAGAGAGCCCAACTTGAGAACTCATTTCCAGTCTTATTCATCCACCAGCAGCCAGGTTCACACAGCTTCCGAGCAGAGAACAAAGCCTATCTGTGAACTGGGACTTCAGCAGCAAGATAAGAATGGGGCTTTTTATTTTTCAGTGATAATGTAACATTAATAGCAGTGATCCATAATAGCATTAAATGGCATTTCACTCTATGGGCTTCAAAAAGCGCCAGGACCTAGAATGAGGATGCTCTTTACCCAAGTCAAAATGCAAATAAAAGTACAAGAGCAGAACAGTTAAATATCTTCGCTCCTCCAAATCATCCTGAATACCTGCTCGTAAATAACACTTGTCTCTGAAGATGGGAAAAGAGTTCACAGCATCTTGTGCTTTTGGTTTTCACTTTCAAGTATTATTCCAAAGCCTACCAAAATCTACCCAGCCCTTTTTAGAAAGGTAATGGCTAGAAAACTGTTGAGTCCCAGCAAGTTTTGTGCTCTCAAAAGGAAAAGTTCTCCTGCATGTCTGGGGCTCTGGGGTCATTTAAACACTGCTAATGTACTCTGTATTGATTAAAGAGTATTTTTATAAACTGACCGATCAACAAAATGCTTAACACACCTACGTGTGTGTCTTTTAGGACTTCTACAAACGTAAATTTAATATTCAACTTCTGCTGAATCTTCAGCCACAATTCAGAAATGGAGATAAACATGTGAGCAGTAAGACCAGTAAACGCACCCGGATCTTCCCGATTCCTCTCGGGCAGGATGGGCTAGGAAAGGCACAGAGAACTTGATCAGCTGAGTACTCGCTCACCTGAGGGTATCAGGGAATCTCTCTCGATAATTCTGGCTGATGCCAAGTCACTGATGATGTACTGTAATCTCAAGTGCGTGAACACGGACAGGAAGGCATTCCCCTGTTCTGATTCCAGGAATGCAATGTCATCCTCAAAATCTGCAAGACAGAACACCTGTATTACAATTTATTTTCCAGACCCTACTTATATTTGAGATGGAGTTTTAACTTATTGATCAGAGAAAGTCATTACGGACAGGCAAACGACATTTTGCAGCCAAAATGAAGAAATGACTCACATTCAAATCCTTTCAGCAGAAATGTCAGACCAAAGTTTTCCTCTTTTGAAATACACTAGTGCCTTCTAGCAAGAAGGCAACAAAAGCTTATCCCAAGTGAACAATAGCAAAAGCAACAAAGCAAAACCAGTGACTGTGTCTGCTCACTTGCAAACATGTGGACAGAACAGTGAAAAAGCGGTGTGCTCACTTGAAAACACGTGGACACCGCAGTGAAAAAGCTGTCAGTGTTGAGAATCTGGTGCTGGGGACTGCTGGCAGAGGCAAGCCTTCCCAGAGAAACCGGGAGAAAGTCTGGAAGTGGGGGAAGACTGTCCTGTTTTGCTTCTAACCCACCTCTTTCCCCGTCCAAGGCCACAATTAATCCTACCTTTCCTACGCTTGGCAAACCAGGCATCAGCTTCGGTTAAGAGTTGTTTCAAAGACCCATTCCAAGAAGGCACTAGCTGAAGGAACATCCACTAGGTAAAATAAACAGACTCTAGTGAGTTAACGGAAGAAGTTTTCAAACAAGTGATAGGTGCCTTATTAAAGAAACATTTTCGTAACACATTCATTCCTACAAAGATTCTGATACTCCCTTAAATGCTTCCAGTAACTATCAAAAAGGCTGAAATTCTCATCATGTGACAAATCAACTACTCAGGAGTTCAGCTTCACGAAGCCCCAGGCAGCCCCTTCGCTAAGTACCTTTTTGAGAGCAGTATACACGTCCATTTCCACTTGCATTACAAACAGGTTAGAGGAGCTAATCAGCTGTTTCATGAGGTTTATGCTGAAAAAAAGCCAACCCAGAAAGTCGTAAGAGACTTGAAAAAGTCATGAGACAATACAGACAAAACCAAGAAAGCAAGCTAGGTAACAAGCAACCACCACCAACAGCCTAGAAAGTTATCTGTAGCGAGCTATATACTCTGGAAGAAATCATATTTCATCACTCAAAGACAACCCAAGCCTCAATACCTGAGTTCTTTGAAGAGTTCAACACTCTGGTGAGTCATCAGGTTATTCAAGAGCCATTCAAGGCACCTAGATTAAAAGCAAGGAATTAGTACCTTCCTTTTCTTTATTATGTGTGTCAACAGTCCTGCAACAGTTGCTCAGGCTCACAAAGCCTGATTGTGTACCATGTGATTTGGAAACACTGCCTTAGCCAGAGACAGGAATGGATAAAAACATGAAAGGGTTATTTCAAGAACATGACGTTTACCACAATTTTTTTCAAATTTTTCTGAAACTCTAAAAGCTGCATTTAGTTTCTCTTGGGGTACAGTGAAGGCTAAACTCCAAGTACTATTAATGCCACAAAAACCTCAGAACACATGAATTCACAGCAGAAGGAAGCAGCTGGCACTAACCTCAGCATTCTGCTCCCAAATGTGTAATTATCCCTCCTAATTAAGTTCAGCCTAAGTTCTGAATATTAAAGCAGCTTTGCGATAAAACAGTCAAAGTATTATTTCATTGTCACACTGAAGACCAAACATGTTGTCACTACTAATACACTTTCGTAATTAATTCACAACACAGGGCAACCAATCTACCATATTCTACACCAATTGCAAGTTAATTGATTACAGTAGGAACTTCAAAACTCAACAGGACAAGCAGAGCCCAGGTCAGACAGCTTTAAAAAAAAATAAATTTAACTTGGGCATTCTTCTGCTGTTTGTAAATTCCCACTTTTAAGGAGCAATGCAGAAAGCAGCTTGGAGAGAGGCATTCTTACTTTTTCTTCACAGAGTCTAACCCGTACGTCCCCGCTGAGTTGTAATAACCACACACGGTTTTTGCATTAATGGTTTCCTTCATTGTTTCACCACATTGCTGGATTAAGCCATCCTGTGGGGAGGAAAAAACCCACAAATACTCAAAGTTCTAATTTCCCAACAGAAAGTGTCAAAGATCGTGCAGTTCATACACCTTCTCACACCTGAACAGTTACCAAAGTCACACGCGCTGCAGTGCCCCTTACTACGCTGTCCAGAACGTTTAAACCAACGTTCCTCAGAAAAAAGAGAGCTTTCTTAAGAATATATCACGTGAAAGAAAAGCTTAATGAATACCTTCAGGGCAGAACAAATGAGCTGTTAAAACATATTTTAATCTACTTCTAGATATGATTCTCAAAGCAGCACTTCATAGTACAACCGGGTCTTAGTCATGGCACTTTTAAATAAAACCACGGTGTTACGTTTGGGGTTTTTCCCACTTAGTCTGAAAAGATGATTCATTTCTCTGGGTGAAACAGTACACGCATGTGAGTCTGAGAGGAACTGTTATCTTTGTCTGAAAAGAAAGCATAAAAATATTGCATATTTATTACTTACAAGCTGCAGCATGCAGGCTGCTGCTAAAAGTGCAACTACTCGACTGGGTTTTATTAACACGTCATCTCTATACAGCGAGCCAAAAGCCACCTGCAGAGCTGAAAAGAGAACAAGTGTCAAACAAAGACAGGGCATTGAGCACGGACAGTGAAAAGCATTCTTCAGTACAACCAAACCACTTGAGCGCACTCTGCTGTCTCAGCTGCTCCGGATAAAACCTAGTATGTACCAGCCCAAGCACACACGTAAGCTGAAAACACAAAACACGGCATTAACCAATAAAATAGGGGCCTTCGCACTATTTAAACTAATTATTCATCTTAAAGAGCCACCAAGTCATGCCACGGAGCAATGTGGAGAGCAGTAACTAGATAAAGGGAAGTTAAACCTCATGATCCTCCTCCGCCCTCGATCGCCAGCACAACGCTGAGGTGTTACTACGATGTTACAAGTTTCTCTGCAATTCTTCCAAAAACCCACTGCATCCTCACGGGAGGTGCTTGGAACCCCAGCAAAACGTTCTGCCACCTCACGCCGGCCCCCCGCCAGCGCTCGCTCAGCGGCCGTTGCAGACCAGGCAGATGAAGACACGACTCACGCTAACTCTGGGTCTCCACAGGAGTTGCACCCATCGACCCCAAGAGCCCCGAGGCCGAAACAGCAGGACACGGGGTTGCTTTTCGGCTGCGCCTCCCAACTCAGAGGTTCAAGAATGAATTTGGCTCTACCGCCGACCCGAGTGAAACGTGAAACTGAACGAGCACAGCACTCATTCCCTCAAGTTTCTTATTAGTTTGAAAATTACTTAAAAAAACCAAAAAAATTCAGTTATTTTTTGTCAGGTTTAACTTAACCTCTACTTTCAGAGATAACATAAAAATAAAAGGTTCCCATTTACCTTCTATATCAATATTTTGGTCAGGAATCTCCAACTCTATGATGTTCATGCTAGATTCTTTCCAAGATCCACTGAACATACTGGAAAAGTACCCTGACTATACGAGGGAAGATGAGAGAAAAAGAACTGAAGTAAGAGATGTCATTCAAATTAAAACTGTCAAAAGCAGCACACGGAACAAAAAAGCATTAATATTTACCTTTATGCAAAACAAAATGTATTAAGGGAACTTTTCACAAGCTAAAGCATTCTGACATACTTGAGAAAGGGCTTATCGTATCTGCTCTACTTCTGAAAGTGAAAACACGTACAGCAAATTTGGCCTACATCTGTAATCACAGTAAGTAAAGAGCTTTAAAAGGCCAGAAAAGCCACATAAGCTCTTTTCCTACAAGCCACACCACCAATGGGGATATAATTAGTCCAAGAACTAAGTCCTTAATGTTACTGGTAGACAACAAATCCTGCAGGCATTAGGGAATGCCAGTTTGGGTACTGGAGATAAAAAAGAAGCATGCAAGACGTACAAATTAATGTACAAGGTTGTAGCCTCATACCAAGGACACATACACATACACCATTTATGTAAATATACCTTTTATTATAAAGTGTAAGGCATATAAAACTAGAATTTGATAGGTTTCCATCCAAATGAAGTGAAATACACTGCTCTACTAGGATTCATGACTTTCCTTCTCAGCAGCAGATGTGCCCATTAGGGGATGCTATCACTCACTGAAGTTTACCTGAGAGATCAAAAAAATATAAAGTCTATTTGTACAGCACCACATTCCCTGACCTCTTAACTCAGCATTTCAACTCAGGGCAGCAAATAACATAAACCCCAATTTTGATCTTATTTGATTATGTAAATATCTCTATACCTTTGGCATATCCCCTAACTACGATGACATACACCACACTACTCTCAAAACCAGGACCTTATTCATGCTACAATCCTCACGAGGCCACCTTAGCTCTGCCACGTAGACCAATTCCTCAATTTCGTGAGAATTTATCACTTTAGTATACAGCATCAGAAGGAAATCCTCCATTTCTGAGATCTGCCGCTCACGCAGAGCAGCCCCTTACTGTTAGTTATCAAGCTAAACGCAGTCACTCGAGGGACAAGGGAAACGGAACCATTCAGACTGAGACAGTCTGCTCAACAAGGCAGAGGAGTCGTCACACCTTCATTAAAAGTAATTTACAGAGAGAATTATTTTTAACTTCCAAAACCACTTTACCTATAGTAACACAATTCCAATGACAGAGCACAAATTCAAATAGAAACTTGACTCAGGAGAACGGTTAACTTCACCACAAAAATTCACCTCCCAAGAACATCACTTGTACAAGGCCTCCACGGAACAAAATCGCAATTCTTGGTCTGTTAAAAGCACCCACAGAAGCTTTTTAACAAGCAGTTTTGGTCACCTACCCCCACTAAGTTTTAAGGAGCAGCTTCATGAACTTGAGACGTAGCAACAACAGAACCACAACGACTTAAAAACACCATCGCGGACAACAGCCTAAGGAGGAACCCGCACGTGCCCACCCTGTCTACGCTGTCCAAGGTCAGGCTGAGCACCCAGCCCACCGACACCCTCCCTTTGTCCCGCAGGGTTAGAAGCGGGCGGACAACGCTGCGGCTGCCAGCTGTCCTCCCCGGCCACACACGCTCACTGTTCTATCCAGAGATCGCTGCCATGGGGCAGTCTTGGGCTATACACAAGTGAGTCCCCTGTCCTCATTTTAATGCTCTTTAAAAGGTTCTAATGGATATAAAATAAAAGGTTTTTTCCTACAATAAAGCAACGACATTTCCCTTGCTGTGGCCAACGCAAGCGGCTGCTGCACCTGTACTGGAATCCTGGCATTAACCCAACAACAACAATTCAGAATTCGCTTCTGATGTCACTTGTTACGCCAGAGAAATGGCATTCAACCTGCGGAGCAGCTCAGGGTGACACCTTCACCTTGGCACCCAGGAAACTGTTTTGGGTTTGATGACAGCTAACAGAGATGTCCCCGTTTTCAGGTACGGTACCGGACTTTACTTCCTCTCCTCGCTTCAGCTCAAGTGTTTCCAAGGTCAGACTCCCACTTTAAAGTTAATGGCACAACTGAATTCAGACCTTTCAAGACAAAGCTATGGTTTCTCCCCACTTCTGTCACAGGAAAAGCAATAAGGAGAACAGACAGTAAAGAGAACAGTACCTCTTCACTCCCAGAACACAGAGAACTTCACCTTAATACAAACCCAAAGTAAAACACTTATAGAAACAGCATCTTTTTAAAGTGTGCACTAAGATCTATTCCTTTTACAGCTTCTCTGCACACCTCCCTCACTCAGCAGCAGGACAGCTGCGTAACAAGCACAGAGACCCAGCTCCAGCAATTCCGCTTCAGGTACCTACACTTGCATCCCAGTGAACACTAAAATGGAACTGGGTTGGCAGGTGCTTTACAAACCCATTCTGGAGGCGCTTTCTCTGCTCTGTGATAAGACTGACACCACAGAGGACTCTCAGCCATTTGTTTAGCAAACAAGAACATGTTTTCACAACAGCAAAAGACAATTTTCAGGGCTTTTCACAACGGATGCACCAAGGTTAAGGCTAGTAGATTGAAAAAAAATTAAACAGCAAGAGACAGAAGCAAAGAATCTTTTCAAACAGAAAGCTACAGCTATGCTTCCTAACATTATTGCCAAAAGCACAACAAAAGTTGTTTAACTGTCTGAATCCACAGAGCAGCAAGTCTGAAATGCAAGGAAAAAAAAAAAAAATCTCAAGTCACACTTAACATTTACCAGGTATTCTTTTATTAAAACCAGTTTCTACTGCAAGTAAGAAAGAAGCCCCTTACCTGGCACAGATAGATCTTATGCAAGTTCCACTCCTCTCCCAGAGCACAAATTTTAATATCGCTGTTCTCCCCGTTCAAAAACAGAGTCTGATAAATATACTTAGAAGTGCTTTTCAGTTTTTTCCTACACAAAAAGGCAAACAGAGATACACTCCTTCGGTTCTTTGTGTTACAAAAGGAACACGAAGCATAAAGTACTCGACAGGGGTTTTCCTCCCCATAACGGACTGACTGTCCCCCCCCCCCCGCCACTGCCCCCTGTGCTCGCAGAGCTTCCCCGCTCACTTCCCCCCTCTTGTTTACTGCAACTGCTGCCGGGACCTTTCCAAAGCAAACAAGAAACTAACCCCTGCCCCCGGCCCCCCACCAACCTCACCCC
Organism: Leptosomus discolor; assembly: GCF_034619465.1. NCBI lineage: Eukaryota > Metazoa > Chordata > Aves > Leptosomiformes > Leptosomidae > Leptosomus > Leptosomus discolor. The sequence continues at coordinate 3,663,796 of NC_141413.1, forward strand.
GAAACCCTTTTCCCTCCATCTCCCCCCACCTCCTTCCTCCACGACAAGCCCCTGACAACCGGGCTCGCTCCTCGCGTGTCCCAACCGCCGCCCCCCACCCCCGACCTTGCCAGGCCCCTCAGCCCCACACAGCCCCTTCTTCTTGCCCCGCCACCGCCGCCGGCCCCGCAGCCCCTTCCCGCCCCCCGACAGACCCGCGGCCCCCTCCGGACCTGCGAGGGGTGTTGAGCAGCCGCTCCTCCCGCTCGGCCTCGCCGTCGCTGTCGCTGTCACCGGGCCCCTCGGCCCCACCGCGCTTCCTCTTGCCGCCCCGGCCGCCGCCGTCCCCGGCCGCCCCATCGCCACGCGGGAGCCCCACCCGCCGCCTCAGCACCCGGCTGCTCAGCGAGCCCATCGCCGCTCCGCCGTCGCCGCCGCCTCCTCATGAGGCCGCCCGGAGCGGAGCGGGGACGGAGCGGGAACGGCGGCGCGAGCAACGGCGGCGCCTCACCAACGGCCGGCGGCGGCCATTGCCGCCGCGCCTCTGCGCCTGCGCGGGGCGGGGGGGGGGGGGCGAAGGCGCATGTGCGGCAGCGCCTGCACCCTGCGCATGCACTGTGGGCGCCCCCTGGAGGGGAGGGCGCGGCGCGGCGGCGGGGGGCGCTGGCGGTTCCCCCGGTGCTGCGGGGACAGGAGCGGTAACGCGGCCCAGCGCCGTGCCCCGGCGTCACCACAGCCCTTGCTTGGCGTGGATGGCCGCGAGGAACTGTCCCTCCCGCAGCACGGTCCCGGTTACTGCGTGGAAGCAGCCTCAGCACCGCAGCTGGGGGTGCAGGGCTGCACCCCCCAATCTACACACCGCCCCCCCCCGCCCCCCCCCCCCCGGGTGATTTCCCCCAGACAAGGGGATTTATAAACCATTTCTCAAGGCGCTGCTTTGGGGAGGGGGTTGCCAGCCCCGCCAGGCGCTGGGCCCACAGAGATGGGGGTGATGGATTTGAGGAGGAGACGTCACCACCCCCCCCCCCCCGCGGCAGGTGCCAGCCGGGGGGACAGGGCCTGGGCACCCCGCTCGGGGGGGCGCAGAGCTGAGGGGCCTCTCCCCGCTCCGCCGGTGCGCGGAGGGCCAGGCCGAGGAGAAAAACTTGCACGGAAGTTGTTGAAAAAAGCAAGGACGCGGTTATTTCACCATTGCCTCTCCCAGAGCAGACGGTCATGGCAGAAGGTACAGAAACAAATCGTTTATTTGTTTTTTAAAAGGCAGCAACACAACACGAAGCATTTAAACACAAAACCAAGCCTGAGTGCCTCTGTTAGCCTGTTGTACTGGGTCAGACATTTTCTTTCACAGAGCAGAAGGCTTCAGTAGAACTGGGAAAAGCTCTGCCTCCTCTCCCACCCAAACTAAGGAATGTATCTCCAGTCACAGCACAGAGAGCAAGCAAGAAAATTATTTTATTTGAGGCCACAGAAGCATCTCCTGTTCCACCCAACAGTAGCCTAATTTAGAAAAAAAGAGTGACATGAGGCCCTATTGGTATTTGTGCCTTCAAATTCTAACCTCAGTCTGATGCCTTCAAAACAGGATTATATACCAACAGCTAAAAAAAAAAAATATAAAGACAAACAAGAACCACGTTTTTGTAGTGAAAACAATGCTCAGCTTAACAGGCTGAGGTTGTGTAGGGTCTGGGGGAAAAGGCTCTTCTAGAGGTTGGTGTGGAAGGCCAAGTTGGGCACAGGCACAAAAACCGGAGCCTCCACCGGGAGTGTTACTCGGGGCTCCGACCAGCCAGCGCTGGTGAGAGCTGGTGAGCTGCCCCAGCATAAGGCACCCCGGTCTAAGGCGTCAGGTAGTCTGATGAGAGGCATTTTGGGGGGACAGGTCACTCCTTAAAAGGCACCGTTCTAATGACATCGCTTTATCCAGAGGAAGGGTTTGTAATGTAACGCTGAGGATTTGTGCTCCCGCGAGTCAAGGAAGACAGACCGGGAATACAGGGCTGACCAGTAACCAGGGCAGCAAGCGCCTTTTCTGATGTCACCAGTGACATCTTCCCTACCTACAGATCTATAGGCAACATATACCTAAAGCGCAGCAAGGCTGTTCATGCTCCACGCTAACAGAGGGCAAGTTAAGACCAAAATGTGCTTGTATTTTAAATGATTGATTTCTCTGTGTTTTAATTATTTTGCAAAACCTGAAGCAAGCCTGCACTCTCCCTGCATGCTGCACTCTCCCCATACTGATGAGGTGAATTTTTCCCTGTGCAGCCTCTCGTATTCTGCATCCCAGTTTGCTTCGGTTGGTAGGTTTTGCTGGTGAACGTGACGGCAAAGGGACAGCTTGTCGGGAAACAATTTAGCTTTTATAGATTTGGCTACAGCATTCTGTTTAAGATGGGCTTGGCTTGCCCAATTACTAAACAAAGGGGTGTCCCAAGCATAAAAGCGTATCAAAAGGGTCAACCAGAATGGCCATTATCTAACCAGAGCATTAACTAACCTAAGTCGATGCTCTTAGCAATTAGTAAGATACTTGGGAAAAATGAAAAAGAAAGAAATCCTTATGATCAGCTGCTTCCCATCACCCAGGCAGTACACCAGGCACCCTCTAATCCTCCCCACCACAGAGTCTGAGCAGAACTTTCCTATAGTCTCCTGAGCAGTCTCCCTAGAGAGAAAAGAAAAAAGGAATGCAATTAGTTTTACAGCTCTCTACCAGGCTGGATTCTTTCCAGCACATATGATTTGTTGTAGGGTTTGCATCCTCTTTGACAATGTAAGAGCTAAGAACACTCGGGAACATTTTCCTTACATAAATGTAAAGTCTCCTTAATTCCACCTCCTCTAAAATACCCAATAGGTGTCAAGTGGGGACCTGTCTCCTTCAAGCTGCTTAGCAAACCCAGCTCTGGATCCAGCACTGGAAAGCTTACCTTAATGAAGGAGTAGAGCGATTTCCCATACATGGTCAGGAATTCCCTTCTGATATCCAGCATATCGATTTCAGAGCGGGACACCATCACTCGGATCAGCGTGTTGTCGTCCGTCCCCAAGCCCTAGAGAAATAAACCAACCATCTACAACTAGAAAGCTTTTGTGATAATCAGTGAGAGACAGAAAGGTTTTATCACTTGGTCTTTTGTGGGATCTGTTCCTACTTTTAGAGCATTTCTGCATTAGTGGAGTGATCCGCTAGCAGCTTGCTGCCAAGTAAGCCTATTGCTCTGAGCTTCCTGAGGGAAAAGAGGTCCCTATAAAAGCTCAGAATTTATTTTTTATTCCCCAGTTAATGGCAGAGTTTCTCTCTATCTAATGATTGCTGTCATATGCTGCTGACTCGAGCATGGAAATGCAGGGGGGGGGGGTTTATAGGAAAAACAATCTCACACGAAAAGCTCTTTACCTTCATGGATTTATACAATCTTTCAGCAAAATATGCAGGTTTATTCCGCATGCACTTTACTGTAAGGGAGACAAGAACAAGAGAATTAAGGTCAATAAAACCTGAGGGAGGTGGTCTTCCAAACCTTTACAGCACTTTCTCAGCGAAGGTGTTAATTCTGTAAAGATGCTGTTTGTTGGCACAGCAAGTACAATGCAGGCATCCATAGTGACCTGCTGTGAATTGATGTCCCCATGCACAGTAAAATCTTCTTTAATGCTTCCTGGCAGCAAAAGTCAGCCACGAAAGCATCGCTTGGGAAAGCGAACAATATCACAAAGCACAGAGCTTTCTCACCCGATTGTATCTGCAAGGAGTAAAACACTGTGGCTTGCAAGAGAGACGAACAGTATCTGCCTCTTGAAGCTACGTAAACAGCCAGCCAGGGCAAGATACAACATCTCTACATACTTAATTAGCTTGCAGACAAAGTTTAAAAGCAGGACACTCACCCACAGCTAACAAAGCATCTTCAAGGTCTCCCGACATCTCAGATTTAATGCTCTCTGTTATGTCCTTATTAGCAATCCCTCTGTATGCATCAAAAACTAGGAGGAAAAGTCAGCGATAAAAAGAGCGAGTGAGATGCTTCAGGGCATACAGTGTGTAAACCACCAAGGATCACTTTGCAAGATCAAGCTCCTCATACTCGGCATGATCATTGTACCATTATTGTGACATTGTAAGCTAAATCAGGGCTGTCCCACAGAAAGAATTCATTTTAATTATCAACTGTCTTGCTAATTGGCCTACCACCGCTGCTAGCATTTTCAAGAACTGCTAGTTAATGACGGCAGTTTAAAAGCTTAGCTCTGCCCCATGGGAGTCACACTTTATTGTCTTCAATTTACAGGCTGGAGCAAGTTGTACTGATGTTTTTCTCAAGTCCCTTTTTGTCTCGGGAAGGAATAAAATGGTCTTAAAGAATTGAATGCAACTGGGCTCTTGGAGAGTCCACAATCAGTTAACGGACAAGTACAAAGCTCCTACAGAAGCATCGTCCTCAAACAAGGAAAAAAAATCCAGGACACCGCAGAGGGTCCTACCTCTTAGTAGGTGGTATCTGTTCCGTGTACAGAGGATGGCCATAAATTGTACCTCATCTGTCCCCCATTTCTTCTCCCCAGCCTCATACAGGCACTGGAAGACACGATGAATAGCCAAAGTAAGGCTAAAGGAGAAGACCAGGTATAGATAACATGAGATTTTTACTTACTGGTGCCTGAGCACTGCCAGGCTGTGGCTTGTCTAGACCGCAGATGCTTTACAACAAATACTAACCAAGCACAGCACCTCTCAACTGAAACGTCATCTCCCCGCCCAAATACCCACCCTGGCTAGAGACCTCTCACCACGGAGTTGCAAAGGAGGCTGGAACCATTATCCCCAATTCACCAGCTGACTCAGAGCAGTGAAGGGGCTTCTCTAAGGGTCAAAACTGACTATAGCCCCGGTGCCCACCTCGGGTGCTGCTGTGTAGCACAGCTTCAGGCTTACTGTTCTACCTCGAAAAAAAAATGAGGTCTAGAAAAAGCAGGGAGCCACCACGCATCACGTGGACAACTACAGACAATTTTTGCACAGAAGCAAATTGCGACGCACCTGAGCATCTTGTTGAGCAAGGGCATCATCCACGTACGTTCCCTCATCTCTGTTTCCCTGCGGAGATACAAGGATGAAAAACTCATTTCAGGAGAGCAACTAATGGAATCAAGTCCTGCAAATTCCCCATTCAAAGTGAGTTACTGAAGATGCATAGTGGGATTCTTAAAATCGAACAGTAGCTTACAAATACAGCAAGATATGGCTCAGATGTGATTTGCACCTCCTTTTGAAACGAGCAGCGATCCACTTTGGCATTAATGCATTCCCAGAGTCGGACCCCTCTGCCTGCAGAAGCTGGGTGTGAAATGCAGGCGAGGTGAAATGCAAGAGAAGTGACATAAAAGCCAGCCTGAAACACCTCATCACTGAGGTGAGAGGCATGTCCCTCAGCAGCAGGAAGATTCACCCCCATTTCCCTTAGCCTGGGCTTACCGTCGCAAGGGACACGAGGACTCTTCGAAACATGGAAGATGTATCAGAGACAATGTCCTCCTCGAGGGTGCGGCCATATTCTAGCAAGAGCACACGCACAGGACATCTGTTAGTAGCAGGCACACCACCTGGACACTGTTTGTCCACAGCATTTGCCAGCCGTAAGCTAGGTAAACACGTAACCGTGCTCAGGGCGCTAAACATCAGGGAGTCATAAAATCATAGAATCGTTTAGGTTGGAAAAGCCGTTTAAGGCCATCGAGTCCAACCGTTAACCCAGCACTGCCAAGCCCACCACTAAACCATGTCCCCAGGCGCCCCATCTACAGGTCTTTTAAACATCTCCAGGGATGGGGACTCCCCCACTCCCCTGGGCAGCCTGTTCCAGTGCTTGACAACCCTTTTGGTGAAGAAATTTTTTCTAATATCCGACCTAAACCTCCCCTGGTGCAACTTGAGGCTGTTTCTTCTTGTGCTGTCACTGGTTACTTGGGAGAAGAGACTGACCCCCACCTCGCTACAACCTCCTTTCAGGTAGAGGGCGATCAGGTCTCCCCTCAGCCTCCTCTTCTCCAGGCTGAACACCCCCAGGTCCCTCAGCCGCTCCTCACCAGACCTGTTCTCCAGACCCTTCACCAGCTTCGCTGCCCTTCTCTGGACACGCTCCAGCACCTCAGTGTCCTTCTTGCAGTGAGGGGCCCAAAACTGAGCACAGTGTGTGAGTCCCACCAGTGCCGAGTACAGGGGGATGGTCCCTTCCCTACTCCTGCTGGCCACACTGTTTCTGATCCAGGCCAGGAAGCTGTTGGCCTTCTCGGCTATCATCGTAGCAGTCCAGCCGTCATATTTAGTGCTACAGGGCAAAATTAACCAGCACAGCCAGTATAAAACTGGCAGTAGGTCCATGGGCAGACATCCAACTGATAGACATAACCACCCCATCCCATTTTATTTATACCAATTCAATTTCTGGGTGAAATTCTGATCCCTGAGGCTGTTAGCAGTCCTGCTGTTGACACCTGTTTAACTCCGAGGTTCTCTCTGGACAAATGGCGATAGTTGCGTTGGCCGATTTGTCACATTTAGAGGGGGACAGACCCTTCCTTTTGTCCATGCATACACACAGGTGACTTTTCAGTCAGTGTGATAACGGCTTGCAGTTTGCACTACATACGAAGTTTGTAGTTCTCGTTAATGCGCCGAATCTCTTCATTTGTGCGAGAAGCCAGAATTTCAATCAGGCAGCCTTCATCTGTTCCGGCACCCTAGGGAATTGCAAAGACAAGATCCAAGATTATTATGAGAACTGCTTTGATATGCAGCTAGGATCATTTTTTTTTTAGTTGTATGTAAGTTAATAATAATAAATTAATAACAAATGTATAATTATGCCATATCGTACTAAATTGACCAGAACTTAAGCAACATAAAAGGAAGATTTCCAAACCTTCATAGCCCTCCTCAGTTCATGCACATCATACATGGTGGTAGGAGTCATCATACCAATGATCACCCTTTCAAAATTCCCGCTCAGCTCAGACTTCAAGTCATCAATCAAATCCTGGAAGATGGAGAGAAGAGAAAGGAGTTGGGGGAAGATACAGCCTTTTAGAACAGAAAGAACTCATTCACCGCTTTTCTTCGTGCTCCAGCCCTCCTTGGATGAATAGTTGCTCTGAAGTGAACAAGACCAAAATAACCTTGGCCAGGCAAAGCTTGTGCTAACCTTACTGTCGTAGAGACTAGGATGTTGTTCACGTTTCACCCGAGTGATATAACCCCAAACCTGTGTGCATCTCCCACTTAAAGCCACAGTCACTAATCTCTGAAGACCACCTACCCTGCCAATACTGCTTTTATAGGTGATCAGAACTTGCTGACGTTGGGAAACATTTAGTTTGGTCAAGGTCTCGATGATGGCATCTTCATCTGTGCCTGGAAGAAACCAATGGAAACCAGTCAAGCCGCTTGCACAAGAACCAGACGCATGCTCTGGGCTTGTCCAGAGTGAGCCATTAGCCATCTTCTGTTCCTTACACACCCTGGTCCCCAACATCTTCTGTTCCTTACACACCCTGGTTCTCAATATCTTCTGTTCCTTACACACCCTGGTCCCCAACATCTTCTGTTCCTTACACACCCTGGTTCTCAATATCTTCTGTTCCTTACACACCCTGGTTCTCAACATCTTCTGTTCCTTATACACCCTGGTTCCCAACATCTTCTGTTCCTTACACACCCTGGTTCTCAATATCTTCTGTTCCTTACACACCCTGGTTCTCAATATCTTCTGTTCCTTACACACCCTGGTTCTCAACATCTTCTGTTCCTTATACAACCTGGTTCCCTACAGCAGTGGGGACTAGATCAGTGTACAGAAGTGCCTCAACCCAGCCAGCTGCATGGCAGCATCACACCACAGGAGAGACAAGAGCCTGACTAAGGATGTTTTTGTGGCCAAGACTTGGATTTCCAGTTGGGTTCATGTCTCAGCCTGATCGAGTCACTTGAATCCTTTCAGTGCCCTCACAGTGGCAGTGCAAATGGCTAGGCTTCCCTCTGACAAACCACCAGACAAAACATTCCTGGTGCTCAGGGGATGAGGGGGGAAGAGGGTTTAGCAGTGGTAGGAGACCAACTTACCAAATCCCTTCATAGCCTTCCTTAGCGCCTGTGCTTCTTGCTCAGCACTGAAACTCGAGACCCCCTTGATTGTTGCCTAAACCCACAGGAAAGGAGTTATCAAAGGCAGATGCAGGGATACATACATACAGTAGAGTTGAATTAACAAACTTTCAAAAGATGCAAACACAGTGATAGCAAGCGAAGCCCACCCACCAAACATGAGAGATTTTATACCAGGCTTCTATGCTTCCCTAAAGAGAAACTGCTCTACAGGGACTTCCCAGGCACAGAAGAAATAAGCCACAGGGATACAACTAAAAGAAAAAAATAACTTCATAAAGCTGCCCATGGAGTATCTGGTTTTCAGTTAAATAATGGCAAGCAGCCTGAGATCTCTGTTCAGTCCAGCTGGGGCTTCTTCCCAGCAGTTTTCCACGTAGATTGTAGAAGAAGCCGTTCCCAAAGCCCTACTCCTGACTTTTCTAAGAGCAGCCAAGGACCATCATTCTGTAAATAATGCACCAGGAAGCTCAGTGTTTTACTCAAAACAGTGATTCACAAAGAGGTTTCTCCTGCCTCCTGTCCAGTGCCATTTCTGTGGGATGACACTGTCTCTTACAAAGCCATCCTTGTTCCCATGAAAGTCATCACCCAAACACTGCTTAACATTCGTGTCCATTAGGCTTTCTGAAACAGGCACAAGGATAACTACCATATAGATGGCTACCTTGCAGGTTGAACCTGGAAAGAATAATATACCCAGGAAGTTTATCTGCAGAAATTCATGCTCTTTGAACTAATATCAGATTGGATTTTCCATTAACTCCCAAAATGGAGAAGCCTATAAGCATGGGTCATTCTTCTGTAGTATGAGGAAGCAGAGAGAAGTGATAAACTCACCCCCATAAAGGGACAGACAGTGACAGTGTTCTTCCTGCTGTGTCCTTATCTGAGCTACCCTCCCCACGTTTATCTGATCGGAGCAAGCTTGGCACAGCATGGTACGGAAAACACACACACTCACCATCGCTCTCGTATTTGGTCAATCTGTTATTGTCCAAGTCCCCAGGCAGTTAGACACCTGTAATAAAAACCAGAGGGAGTGGTAGTTTTCTAGCAAATAATTAATGGACTATACCTACCCTTACCGGTTAATGGGGCTGGTTAAGTAACCATCTAATTCCTCTGAGGACGAAAAGCAGCGCTTGAACAGCCCTGCTGAGCACCCGCAGCAGCATCCCTGTGTTCCCAGCCCTGCTTCGTACCGAACGGACAAAGGCTGCCTTGCAACAGCATCGGGCCAGGGCGCTCACCCTGTGTGAAAGAGGGGTGTGGAGCACAAGCAGATGATTAGCACTAGTATTTAAAAAAATTCTTTTCTTTTGCTAGCGTGGCAGCCCGGCTGAGGCTACAAGGAGAAGCAGGCAATGTAGCCCTGGGAGCAAAGGAAATAGACTGGATTCCCATACCCTTCAGAACACACAGCTTTGACCTTGCCAGGTGAGAGCATGAGGGTGAGTTTCGGTGAGGGTGCCTGCACAGTCCTAACAGCCCTCCCAGATACTCCTGGGGAGGCAGAGACAACAGCAAGGTGTAGATGAGCATACAAAGGATGACCTCACTCGAGGACTGGGACACAAGAGTTATTTTCCCTTTTAAAAGCTGCCCTATTCCACTTCTCCTTAGTTTGGTACGATATGTAATTCCTCGCAGGACTGCAGTTTCGACTGTTAAAGCCCTCAAGAAAAAAAAAAAAGCCTACTTGCCATCTCCCCAGCTTATTCTTTCTGCTCATAATTTTGTTTTCACGTGTAGGGCCTATACCTGTGTATAGCCAAAGTGTTTTCCCATATCCCTGGTCAGTTGACAGGATGTCAAGTACTAGGACCAGGTTCCCTCCCCTGCAACTCCAGTTCAACACAGCACGAGCCGGGGTTCTCGCATTAAAGCCCTTAAGTAGAATGATGCCAGCGGCTGACAACATCTCTCCTTAATCCTGCTCATGGTGCTTAATAGCTGCTATCAATGAGCCCAGACGGTTGTGCAAGAACAGGAGTGTCTTTGCTCATGCTTCACATGACTCTGACAAATCCGGAATACGTTTGGAGGGTGCTGTTTAGGCAAGTTAACTCTCAGTCTGACATTTGCCATCGTTGTGTTACGCACAGGCACTCCCGAGTACTCTCCAGGTCATCTGGACGTTATTACACCCTGTGCAATCAGGCAACGCATGGAAAATTATTAGTGTTGAGTTTGCTGTCACTTCAGTATAGATTTCAGTGGTCAAATTAAGATGTAGACCTCAGAAAAGTCATCTTTGCTCTTCTCTAATCTTTTACAGAACTATAAAGCCAACTTTATTTGCTTTAGCCAGATGCTAAATGATGGCTTTGAATTTCACGGATGTTTTTCTGATGCAGTTTTACCATTCAGTTGTTTTGTGCACAGAAGCAGGAATATTAGGCAGGCGGGTTTAGCAAGTCAATGAGGGAGCAAAAGAAAGGTCAATAAACAAGGAAAAGCGTGTGGGAAGCAGAAAAATTCTGAGTGCCGATGTGGTGGCAGAAAGAAACGAAAATGTGAGGAAAGGATGAGTGTACGGGATGCAGGGCAAATGCTCCTGCAATATCAAATTGCAACAGAAATGTCACATTGAATGTTGACTGTAAGATTCTGATTTCTTCATCCAGCTTAAATGTCCCTGGGAATACAAAGAGTAGAGCACAGCGAAGGGCAGTGGTGCTAACCCCGCTGCCTGAGCTGCAAACGCTGTTCTGTTCCCAGTGTGTTTCTGTGTGCGGTGCCACGAGAAACGAGCCACTGAAGTTACAGGTGGAAGCGCTCGGCAGTTCAACAAGGTTCTCCAGTGGCCCCTGCCCCTGTCACCCTCTTGCTCCCTTTCTCAGGGGAAGGTGTCTCCGTGAACTGCTCAGGCTGGGGCATTAGATGAACACAACTCTCCTAGCCACCCCCTTTGCTAGTAGAGAGAGAAAGGAATTGCTTGGTCAGATTTGCCAGCGCTCTGCAGCTTAACACAATGCCTGGCCTGCAGCTCAAACGGGGAAAAACAGCTTCAGGATAGGAGCAACACTTCAGGCCGTGTTTTGAAGAACTAAACTATGCATGCAAAGAGTCAGGTGGCAAGTGCTGAGGTGCCCTGGCTAATCCCTGTCCTGATGTTATTTGCTTCATGCCATAATAAAGGCCTGAGCTAGCCGTTATGGTAAACCTGGCTAAGCCAGGCTCAAAACACTGTGGCCAGAGGACAGAGTGCAGGTGTACGAGACATCCCTCCCATTTTTCACATTTTGTCCAGGGATGACCTTTTCCTGGCAGGCTTTATCAGCTAATCAGGCAGTTGTAAGTCCACATCGATGTCCTCCAAAAGCTGAATCCAGAATAAACTTATAAAACAGCTGAAACGATCATGTGTGCTGCCCAATTCAAATCTAGGCTTGCTCTGAATCAAGTTTTCCTGACTGTGCACAGAGCACACACAGCTCCCAGCAAGCAAAGCTCCCAACAGCTTAACAGGATAGAAACCCAAGGTTTGTTTTCTTTTTCCCCCAAGTTTGAGCTCGCAGACACGTTGCCAGTCCTACACCTTGGATCCAGAGTGGAAAACCAGCATTTTGCGACCCATCCCCTTGCAAGGCAAACACTGGACTCGTTTGACTAGTTCTTTCGTTCAGTGCACGTTTACTCGAACACAAGCCCACACCCTGCGCCAGATCAGCTTTTCCATGGCTCTGCCACCGCCAGCTGTTTCCAGTGCGCTGGATCCAGCCTGCTCCCTCCGCAGCTGGGTGTGCTTCAGGGAGGCAGAGTGCCCCGGGGTAGGTCTGGGGCTCATAGCAGAGTCACTGACTTTGATTTCAGCCCAATCTGCAGCTCAGGAAAGGATCTCCCTTCTGCTGGCGAGCCCCGAGCCAGCTGAAATATCCCAGCACCTCCCACACAATGACCTTTGCCTGGCCACTGCCCTCAAAAGGAATAAAAACATAATACCGAGTTAGCAGAGCTTTGTACTCCTCACTTCAGGCTGTGTGCCCACCCAAAGCCGCTTCACAAGCCCCCCGGCACGCCCTCCACACTCCAGCATCCAGCGGATGGATGTGCCAGCATGGACACGGCAGAAATAGGAAGCAAGACCTGCACTGCTTGTGCCTGGGAAGAGTCAGCCATCTTCCTCCTTCCCACAACCTGCCTCCCTGTCCTTCCTTACCCCAGGCCTGCCCCAACATCCTAATGCCTCGGCATCGTGGCCCCGACACGGCATCCACCAGCCGAGGGCTGTCCCGCTCCCGCACAGCCGCGCTACCAGCCGCTGCGGTCTGGCAAGCGGCGACGGTGCTTGGCACCTTCCCAGGCACATCCAGCCGTGCAACCCCTTCCCCACGCCAAAGGGGACCCCCCGGTTAGTTTGGCACTCACCTCCTGTCCCAAGCGGGTGACTTGGCAGGGATGGGGAGCTTTGCTTGCCTTGCCCTGGATGGCAAAGTCCCCGCCCTGGAGCGGGGTGGGACTCGTCAGCGCAAAGCAGCTTTTCTCGCACGCCTGACGGGAAGGCGATCCAGCCCCGCTCCCCTCCTCTGCCTTCCGTAAACAGTTGGTTGTAATCCAGGGAGAGGTTCCCCAGGGAGCCTCACGCACATGTAGGAAACGCACATTTGGGGTTACGCAGAGGCCCTTGCAAGTAAAAGTGGCCTGGCAGGCTCGGATGGCTTCCAAGCTCCCCAGCATCGCCTGTAAAAATCTCTGAGAACAGAGGGGGTCTCTGACTGCAGCCCGAGCACACAGCCTGATGTCTGCTTGATGCTGTGTGAAAGGGCAAACCCAAGGGGGGAGCGAGGGGGACGATGGCACGGAGCACGCTGGCAGCAACAGCCTTGAGCAAGAAGTCCTGTTCCTCCCCCCCCCCCCCCCCCCCCCCCGCAACGTTTGTGGGGATTTCTTACCTGTATCGTGTCACCTTTGCTCCCACAGCACCTCTCCAGGTCTTCAGTGTCATTCCCCCTTGTCTGAGAACTTCGTGTCACAAACAGCCATGATTTCTGTAAGAATGATTGTTTTCATAAAGATGATTATTTTTGCCCCAATAAATGGCGCCACCCTCAAGTCAAAAACACTTCAGGCAAAGGGATTTCAATTTTACCCTGATGTGACACTGCCAGGGTCAGCATTGGACAAGATCATGAGGCTGACAGAGGGCAATCAACTTTGCAATAATACCTATCTTGTCTTCACGGTGTTTATCCTCGGGGGCTTTGGTCTCCACTGATGCCAAAAGTAGAGTTATTATAATGGGCAAATCAACCCCCTCAGGTTCTTTTTTTCCAGCTCATACGACAGTTATATCTCATCCCTGTGCCTCTGTGCACACGCTCTTTTGCTGGGAGAGACCTAAATTTAGCAGCTGGGCTGAATGCAGGCTGTGCTCCAGTGAGCATGCCTGTGCCGCTGCCTTATTATAGCTCCCGCTGCAGCTCAGTCTCCCAAAAACAACCCCACGGAGGCCAGCCGGCCAGCACCTACCCACCCCCTGCTGATGCGGGGGGGCAATGAACAGAGGGTAACAAAACCCCAGGGTTCCAGCCACGAGCACTCTCCTTTTCCATTGCAGTCTCTCTTTCCTTGCAAAATCTGGCACTTCACCCCCACCAGGATTCAGTGTGGACTAGTACATAATGTCAACAGTCACTAGGGAGAAACTTCTCCTTCCTACATCTGTTCCAGTTTCCATCCTCACCCCTTCCTCTCACGTCAGCTGTCTCCTGCTCTGGGTCCATACCCACTCATTTTAATCCACCAGCAGGAAAACTTCTATGTTTCTCCATCTTGTGTTGCCTTTGATTTTTTTAGCCTGTGTATTTTCGAAAGCTTCATTCTTCTGTTTGCTTTCCTCTTCAGCGCCAAGGGCTGGATGGCTCTGACACTGCAGTCAGTGGTATATAAGCAACAGCAATTATTCAAGACCATAAGTTATTCATCTTTTTTTGGAAGTTATCCTTTAAATATTGCACGAATCCTGCTGTTCACGATTTGCTTAATTCAACCTTTTCTTTCCCCCTGGGAGAGGCTCCACGTAGGGAGGAATATTTGAAGATGCAAAGTGTTTGTGTGGATGTTTTTGGCCATCCAGAATTAGTCATGTAAGTGCAGTCCGTTCGGAAGGCAGATCCTGACCCAACACACAGCCAAGTTCCCTATATTCTTGGCTGGTTATGGATGCTGGCTTCATAGCCATCCGATTCAGACAATCACAATTATTTGGACCAGAAAGGGGGAAAAAAAAAATACAAAGTACAAAAGCTTCTGACCACGCTGAGAGTTAGCCAAGCTTCTCTGGAAGGTGGATGGAAGGACAGGGGATTTAGGGCAATGGTTGTCTGCAGCCTGTTGTACCTTGCTACAGGAGCTGCTCCCTTCAGGAAGGCGAGCGGTTGTTGCTGTAAGAGAAATTTCCTATATAAGGTTCAGGAGACAAAGCTTTGTCTCTGCCAGAGCCCTTTGTCTAGGGTCTGCTCAGCTTTCAGTTGTCTTTGTCTCTTAAAGGACGGAAAGGCTATGGCTCTCCTTAAATATCTCCAGCCTGGAGCACTGTCTAGCACAGTTTTGCTGTCCTCACATCAAAAAAGGGACAGTAATGGACAAGCCCACAGTTGCTGTCAGTGTAGTAAGTGACAAAGCACATTGCTTTTCTTGTCACTGATGTTTCCTGTTTGTCCCATCGATTATTTTAAACCTCCTTGTTATAAAGCCCTCCAAAACCCCAGACTTTACTCAGTTGCATACCTGCTTTGTATTCCCACTCCATCCTGCTGTTCTCCCATCTCTACAAAAGACATAATAAAAATCAAAGGTCACAGAAAGACAGGACAATGTGCATTAAGTAAATAAATGGAGCTCAAGCAGCCAGCCTGTTCGGAAGGAGGTTTTATTCTAGGTCCCACAATAAGAACAGAGCCGAACCTCTCAGAAAATGGAAGCATTTGTGGTTTTGCCCTAAGGACCTGGCCTTTTACATTTGCACCTCAAAGAGTACAGAGCCCTGGTGCTGGAAGAAGAGATTATGTGTGTCATTTGATTAGCAGGTACCTGCCTTTAGCTTTAGAGAAACAGCCTCCCCTAATTCACCCAGGTCCAGATCCTGGCTAAAGACTTGGTTACTGCAAATCTCCCACAGATTTAAGTGGGGCCCCGAATCTGGGCCTTTGGGGATTATGGAGGTGTTTTGAGGCAGTTCATAAAGGAATGCTCCTTTTTATACCTGAGCACCGGCAGTTTGCAACCGGCAGCCCCTGAGAACGGGGTTACTCCGCTGTTGCCCAGGTGCTGTCAGAGCTGTGTGGCAATGCTGCAGCTCGGTTCGACTGCTGTCTCCATAGCAGCGGGTAGCCGAGGTTAGGGTGGAGGCTGGAAACCAGCGCTTGCTTTGCTAAATCACCCTTTTTCATGTGCTTGTAAGAGGGTGAAGAATTCTCACGTTCTGCCTATTAATATCAGATTAATCACAAAGTCAACTGCAGGTATTAGGACTCACTGCAGAGATGGAGGGGTACTTTTGAAACTTAGAGCAAGGATGTCTCCTTACCTCCAGTTCAGCACTGTATGAGGTACAACGTCCATTTCCACAAGGCAGAGGTGGCCTTGCTGTAGAAACAGCAGTGTTTTGGGGAAGACCCCAGGAAGAGCCAGCCTGAAGCTTTTGTTCCATTATTTGAGCAAAGCCCTTTTAACACAGAGAGGAAGGAAGGTGACAAACACACTTCCAGAAATAAGCAAGCAGTGTTTATTTGAGGTGGGAAGGCTGAAATACCCCAATTCACGTAAGAAATGAAAGCATTCTTAGCTCTTCATTACTTACCACAACCATGAGAAACACTGGGTTTACACGGTCAGTGTTGCCAGGGGAATGTGCAGCACTCCACCACTTCGCAGGCCAGACAGGACTTTTCCAAGCCCTGAGCAGAGCGTACCAGCGCTGCTGTGCAAGTCAAGAGCTCTCTGGATAGACCCTGGTTGATTGCACAAACATACATGTCACCGAAGGCCAAGAAGGAACAGGGCAGCAGAACCCATTTGAGAAAATCTCTCTAACCCAAAGCGCCTTTAAATCAAGAGACCACTTAGACAGGGTGGTCTACACGCCTTAGAAAATATGCTGTAAGGGGAGACAGCAATGAGCCGCCGTATGAAAAAGCCAAGAGTCAAACTCCCCATTTCAAGTGTGCTTCAGTGACAAGAGTTTTAAGACAGGGATCACTTGCATGTTCTGCAGGCAGGCACACAAGAAGAGATCCTGGGTGCTATTACAATTTATAATAGTGACAACTATAACAGCACCTCGGGTGCTGCCGCACTCGCTGCTTTCCACGCGGCTGTCCCACAGCATATGCTGTGTTGACACTGTCTCAGAAGTGCCCACACACTCTGCCTTTCTCTTGCAGAAAAACTTAAGGCTGCACTTGGCCATGAGCCCAGTCTACTGTTTTCTTTTATTAACTAAAGCTATAAACAGCAGGGAAGGCAAAGAGTCCCGAGCCGTTGCTTGTTTAGCAGCTTCGTTGGCTGCCTGTGTTAATGAGTGCCATCCAAAGGGGGACTGGAGTCAGCCAGCACCTCTGCAGTGGGGTTTGAAGACAGTTAGGCTCTTGTGGGGTGACACTCTTACCTTCAAAAGGGCCTCTTGCCGCCAGAGAAGTTGTCACTTGCTCTTGACCCTAGTTGTGTAGTCTCACCTTCCGCTCTTCAAACTGAACTGGGGAGAACAGGTCTGCTTTAACATCCCCAGCAGGACTTAAGGCACAGGCTGTGGCAGAATCATAGAACAGTTTTGGTTGGAAGACACCTCCAGGATTATCGAGTCCAACTTTTGTCCTTGCTCTACCAGCACCACCAAACCATGTCCCTAAGTACAACATCTACCTGTCTCTTAAACACCTCCAGGGTTATGGTGACTCCCCCACCTCCCTGGGCAGGCTGTTCCAATGCCTGACAGCCCTTTCAGTAAAGAAATTCTTCCAGATATCCAGGCTGAACCTCCCCTGGTGCAGCTTAAGGCCATTTCCCCTGTTCTGTCGCTTGTTACTAGGGTGAAGAAACCAACAGCCACCTGGCTACAACCTCCTTTCAGGTAGTTGTAGGGAGCAATAAGTTCTGCCCTCAGCCTTCCCTTCTCCAGGCTAAACAGTCCCAGATCCCTCAGCCGTTCCTCACGCGAGACATGCTCCAAGTCCTTTCCTAGCTTGGCAGCCCGCCTCTGTACCCTCTCCAGCACCTCAATGTCCTTCTTGTAGAGGGGGGACCAAAACTGGACACAGTACTCGAGGCGCAGCCTCACCAAAGCCGAGTACAGGGGCACGATCACCTCCCTGCTCCCGCTGACACCACCATTCTTGATGCAGGCCAGGATGCTGTTGGCCTTCTTGGCCACCTGGGCACACTGCTGGCACAGGAGCCTTCACATGAGCTCGGGTTGCCCGGCCTTGGTAAGCCGTTCCCATCACGTGCTGGGAAGGCATCGCCTCGCGCGGCTGCGGTGCCATCCGTGCCTGTCGTGGTGTAGCCCACGCGCCTTAAGGACAGGGGAGGGTTCAAGCCACAAGGCGTCTCCTTTTTCCTTGCGGTCTCTTTCCTTGTGAAATCTGGGCTAGACCCCTATAATTGCATTCACATTGCAGTTTGTACAGATATAATAATTTTATCTCAGACAACTCCCCACCATCAAGAGCGATTGATACCACTTGAGCCCCAGGCCTTAGGGCATTTACCAGCTCCATGGAGAGACAGCCAGGGAAACTCCTGCTGCCCCTGTGGAAGCTGTCTGGTTTTTGTGGTACAACCTAAACCTTCCTTCCCCAAAGCTGCAGGCTATGAACTGCTACACCATTGCTTCCAGCGGCCTTAAATGCATTATCAAACCTAAATTTCATTTAATGGGCTTAATGAATGTTTACTTCAATTAGCGTACATATAGTTCTGAAGAGGAAATGAGTAGCTTTCTTTTTTTTTTCCTTCTTAATTAATATCTGCCTCTTGTAGCTTTATCTTACTTAGCTGCTCTGTAATTTGGCTATAACCCAGCTCTAGGGGACGGAAACAAATCTACGACTGCCCAGCTAAGGGGCGCTTCTAAGGCACACGAGTATTCATTCCTTCACGGAAACACGATGGAAACTCACTGGCTGAGGCAGTATTTGGAGTGGGGAAAACACATTAAGGACCTTCACGTGATGTATCAGGTGCTAAAAAGCAACAAGAGCAGGGCTACTGCACAAGAGAAAACAAGCTAGGAGCAAAGGACGCCAACAGCACTGTGGGTCAGTCTGCAGACAGGACCCACTCCTGCCCTGCCTGAAGGGAGTGGGGAGTGATAACCGGCTCCCTCAACCACCCAGCGATCACGAGCTACAGCAAGGCAGCAAGTCCACAGCCTACCCAGGAAACCAAGCTAGGAGCACTAAGAAATAGCACTACTCACCAGCCCAGAGCTCCCCCAGCACGCCCAAAGGCAGAACCACAGCCAGGACTACCTGAACTGCCTCAAAGAAAGAGCAAGTCTCCTGGGCCTGCGGTTAAATGGAGGTCAGGGTTGATGAGCAAAGGGGGCTGGGTAGAGGCCCAGGTGAGACTGCTCGGGGGAAGGAAAGCCTGAGGGTTCCCTCAGGACCCTGACGCTTGAAACGCCGCTGATAAATCCCTTCTCAGTGAGAACCCAACCTCCAAATTTCTCTTAATGCAATGATACCTGCTTCAAACAACGGCGTGTATTTGTAGCGCAAAGTCAGGCTCCTCGAGAGACACGGCTCTTGTTGACTTGGTGGTCAATCCTATTGAGGCATCAATCCAGGCTACGCGTGGTATCGCATCAAACGTGCATGAGCCTACAGATCTCAATGACTTCCCTGTGTGCCCACTATGTCTACAGGCCATGAGTGCCACTACCTTTGATGGAAGGTCTTGGCTTCTGGCTGCAAGAAGCGTAGCTATTGCTGGAGCCAATGAGAACGTCTTACAAGGGCAAACAGGAGCATGTAAAAGGTGGAAACTTTTAGTTTTTAAGCAGGTGAAACACAGATACGAGTTTTGGAGTCTTTTTGTTCCTCTGCAGAACTCTGAACCTAGCCAAATCACTAGCTAGATGAGGGTGTGCTTGAGAGTTGACCTTTTCTTGGGGATGGTAGAGAAAAGTGATGTTTTTTCCTAGTCATGCTAGTGGTCTTTGTGGCCACTGCTATGCATTTAAATCTTGGATTCCAGAAAACATGGGCAGAAATATAGATGGACAGAAGAGTAGCTCTACTACTCTTTAGCTGGTGAGAAGCTTGGCAGAAATTTTTGCAGTAAACGTGTGTGGTTAAGGGAATATCCTTATCAAGAACAAAATAACCGGCTGGAAAGACTTAATTGTGCATCGAATGCAGGAAAATATGAGCAGTACCTTGTTGCCTCTGGATAGCTCTGTATAACCGAGCACCGAAAGCTGTGCAGGCTCGTTCCTACCTTGTTGCCACTTTTGGAAATGTCCAGGAGAGGTCAGTGTGCCCTCGCTTTTAGGTTACTCGCCTAAACCAAGCCTTTCCAAACGTATGTTTTTATTTAGAAAATGCTGAGTTGTCTGGAAAGTTTGATCAAGAGGGATGCAGCTGTATTAATGTGCTGCTTCCTGGGGATTTGAATGCATTTTCTTAGCGGTATAGGGGAGCCAGGGATCAGGGAGACAATATGTAGGCAAACAGCTCTGCTGACCACATCGTCAGGACTCAAATATTTTAAACTCAGCGTCACAGGATTTTAACAGCTAGAATTTGGTGTTTAGGGTTGGCTGTATTAGACTGAGGTTTCTCTCTGCAGTGGGACAAATCTGCGAGCGCTCTGGAGTTGCTCCAGGCCAACACAGAAGTACTAGACCACGTCTCTGCTGGCAATCACTGATTAGCTTTTCCACTTAAAGCTTTCGGGCTCGGTTCTCTCTGATCCCTGTGAAGGTCACTGAGATTGCAGCAGTGCAGCCGAGCCTCGTGCCTTCTGGAACAAAGAATATCATCGGCATCTGCAACCGAGGATCGGCTTCCCCCGTGCTTTTGCTCCCCAAAATGGTCACCGACAGTGTTCGTGTGCCTGTGGCCAGAACGTCAGGGTCCCATAGCCGTACGTGGGTCTGACACTCTGCATTATACCTCAGCGCTCCCAGGTACATTTTTAAAAAGTGCTTCTCAGTGCCTAGTTGGGAGGTTCAGCAGTGCATCTGCAAGCCCTCTGCATGGCAGTAGGCTTTATCTTCTTTAGCTGGAAATGAGTCATTTCCCTGTACTGTACAGAGATGCCCAATTTCCTTGGAAATTGTTCAGTTCTGCAGAGTCCCCAGAAATCACTGATTATTGTACTCTCTTTTCGCACTGGGTACTTTACCTCAGTCTTAATAGATGCTTGGGGATGCTTCATAGGTTAGCATAATTAAAAAAAAAAAAATAGAAGCAACTGAAGCTTTACCCAGTTCATATTTAATCTGAAGGGTAAGTGAACCTTCTGTATTGACCATTGGCAACTCCTCATACAGCCCCAAACCAAGCTGAGCAAGGTTTACTGGAGATTAAAGCCTGCTAAAAGAAAAAGGACTGCCTTCACACTTGTGTTAGCTGGCTGGTTGAAACGATTGCCGTTCTGGCTGAGTGGATTTAGGGTGTCTTGTAGATGACACTTGGAAATGAGGTGCAGATAGGAGCCGCTCTGCAGCACCCTACAAACTAGGGATGAATGGAGGACTTTGAGGTCTGCAGGGTGGGCCGGTAGACCCTTACCTGCAAGAACTGCTGAGAGCAAGGATGATGGAAGAAGCGTAGCGTTAACTGTAATGAAGAGACACAGGGGCTCAGCAGAAAAGCAACTGTACAGTGACGCGCTAAAAGTATCCGACATGCTAAATATCACCAGCAATTTTACTTGCCTATTCCGAGAGCCATATGCATCTTAAAAGTCTTCAAACATTGCGGAGGGGGAACCCAATTAGGTCTGTTTACAACAGTCTTGTTGGCGTTGTTGGAAGCCTGTGCCCAAAAGCAATGCAGGAAAAAGAAGTGCTGGGCTACGTGTAAATATTTTTGCCATCCCGCAGTAAGCAGGGCCTGCCTAGCCTACCCGCTTGGGACAGGAGCTTGTCAGCAGGATGACTGTGGTTATTGCCATAATACAGGAAATAATAGTCATCGGGAAAATGCGAGTGTGCCCTGGTTTCCTCTTCTGCCTCAGTCGGAGGGGAGGAAGGAGAGCGGTGCTGTCATGGAGGCATTCCCCTGGCGGCCATGCACTCCTCAGGGTTCCGTGTTCTGGGTTGCAGGCTGAGAAAACTGATTTTTGCCATTTTAGTATTTCCCTCTGCCGTTTGAAATCCCAGCTCTGGCCTTCCCTGTTAACACACGTGGAAAGGAGAGGAGTTGGCTGCTGCGGACGCCATAGGCTGGAGAAAGCTCCTGATTTCTGAGGGGAAAAAAAAAAGAAAATGGTTGAAAAGAACCCAAAGTGCATTTAAAGGAAATTTCACGAGATTCGAGCTAAATTGAACTTCTCTGAAGCCAGACCAAAGGGCTTTGGGCTTTTCAGATGAGCCAGGCTGCTGCTTATGAGCATCTCGCCGCAAGCTGCGTGAGGTACTGGGGCGGGGAGGAGAAAGATGTAATTTAATAGTGGATCCAAGGTGCAGGCTCTGCAAAACCAACCGCTAGGTTTAAAGCTCCCAACGAGTTTTGAGGGCTGGGGCTTTCCCTGCTTTCTTTTTAGTTTTATTTGAGGCTCTTGAACCGGGCGCTAGCAGGGCCCGTGTGAAGACAAACGTGGTACTTCAGGCCAAGCCCATGATGTCACAACAGGAGGCTATTATTATTATTATTTTATTATGACACGAAAATGTAAAGTTTACGCGCACTATTTCGAAAATAAATGTAAACAACCGTCGACGGGCGAGACCCCTCGCTGACAGGATTTCTGTGCCCGGCCCTCCCGGCAAGGGGAAGCAATGGCCCCCGGGCCCCCTCCGCTCTCCCTGGGGCCGCCAGAGACCCCGTTCCCGCCGGCGGACTGAGGGGAAACCCCGGCTCCGCGGTCTCTCTCCACAGCCCCCTCACGGCCCCGCCAAAACGGCGCCCCCCGCCCGCGCCCCCCTTTCCTCCCCCTCCCGGCCCGGGCGGGGCCGCGCTGCATGCCGGGAGTTGTAGTCCCTGCCGCGGCGGCGCAACCGGTGCCGCCGGGTGGACGCGAACTACCGCTCCCAGCGTGCCGCGCGGCGGGGCCGACTGCCGCCATTCCGCCTATCCCCCCCCCCCCCCCAATTCCCCCGCCAAAGGGCATTCGCCTCTCCGCCGCGCTGTGGGGCGGGGGGTGACGGCCGCACTCCCGGGTGGCTGCACCGGTGGTGGCGGAGGGGCCGGGCCGAGTCCTCCGGGCTGGCGGGGGCGGCGCTGCCGCCGGCAGCCGGGACTTCCTGTGACAACCCATTTCCTGGTCGGATGGGGCCGGCGGGGGGCGGCGGCGGCGGCGGCGACGGGCTCGGTCCCTGACGGGCTCGGTGGCCGCCGGGAGCTCCGCCAGGCAGCGATGCGGGCCCCGGGCCCTGCCGGCAGGCGGCCCCCGCCGTGACCCGCCGCGGGCAGCCGGTGGGGCTGCGGGCAGGCCGGCCGGCCCTGGGCGCCGCGGTGCGGGGTGCATGGAGGCACCCCCCGCCCGCAGAGAGGTACCTGGCGGGGGGCCCTGCCGTCAGCCCGGGCTCCCCTGAGCGGGCTGCGGGGGCCCAGGCCGTGCCGTGGGGATAACCGCCTCTCCCCTCCCGTTATCCCCCCTGTGCAGGTGTGAATCCCCGGAGGACAGCGCGCCTGCTCTGCTTGGCCCCCCACGGCGAGCGGCCCCGGGGCTCCCCTCACCGGCCTCGGCCGGGCCGCAGGAGGAACAAGGAGGGGGCTTGGGACCTTAACCAATAGCATCGCCCCCATAACCAGGCAGCTGCTGCCTCCTGAGAAATGAAGAAGTTTTTCGACTCGCGTCGGGAGCAGGGCGGCTCTGGCCCCGGATCGGGCACCAGCGGCGGTGGCGGCGGCAGCGGTGGCCCGGGCAGCGGCTACATCGGCAGGGTGTTCAGCATCGGCCGGCACCAGGTGACGGTGGACGAGGTGCTGGCGGAAGGTAAGACCCTGGTGCCTTCTACAGAGCGCTCTGCCTTTGCTTCTTTTTCCTCCCCTTTTCCCTCACAAAGCTGGAAAGGGAGGCTTTGGCCTTTCCCATGCACTCCCGCCTCCCCTTCTGTTCCTGGATCCCCGAATATTTCATTGTCCTTGACAGACTTGCAATCCAGTGGCATCTGCAAGCTGACATTTCTGGTCTTCGTATGTGTAACCCCAGTGTGGGTTTGCTGGATTTGGTTTGGGTTTGTTTTGTTGGGTTTTTTTTTTGGGGGGGGGGGGGGTTTTAAATGTTTTGATGCAGAACAAGGTGTTGTAAATAAAAGAAGCAGTGGCCTTCACTCTAACTTTCTTCAGCCAGTTGCCTCCTTTCCTACCTTAAGCAGAGAGGAATAAAACACTGGAGTAAGTTCCTTGTAGGAATGTCATGCACATAGGTAGGCTGAATAGAGCTGGCTGTGATCTGGGGTGAGGGGTTTCTGTTTGTGTGGGTTTTCTGCAGGGGAAGCAGTAATCCCAATTGCGTGAGGTTTTTCTTTCCAAATAAAACAATTAAAGAACTAAAAATGAGCAGTAGGGGTTATAAAACTCACTTATATGTACAGTCCTTGCAGTGCAGCAAGCTGCTGGTGGTATTTACAAAATTGTAACCAGCACTGCTGCTTTAACTATCGTTTTACATTTCGTTTGTTTGGGCTATAAGGGACCTTATGGATGGCTCTGGCTGGTAACCTTAGCCTCGACCTTCAGAGAGATGTTGGCCTCCTTAGACCTGCTCCTGGTCCATCTCCTGCACAGCATCCTTTGCAGTTTCAGTCAAAACAGTGTTTTGTTTTGATCTTGTAATTGCGAAGGAGGGGGTAGCTGCTGTGTGAGAGCTGAGTGGGAGGGCCTGTGTTGGCTTTTACAGAAAGAACCCTAAAATGGAAAAGGGGCTCTTGTGTACGCTGTGTGCGGTCAGGTTTGTGAAATGTCACCACAGTCTACAGGAAAATAGATCCGTGACCATCTTTCAGACATGGTTTCTGATGTGTTCTGCTGCATGCTGAGCTGAGAGGAACACCAAACCCACTCTTTCAACTAGTAACTATAGTGATTTTTTTTCTTTTTTTCCTGGCTTGGAATTTGCAATGTAGGTTTGCCTTGGGTGATATTTCAAGGCCCTTTTGGCCCGAGAAGCTTAGGAACTGTAGGAGCTAAACCTGAGAAGCTGTCACAGTCCTTTTTTTTTTAATGCAGGTTGGCCTCATCCTGGTAACATGGGGAAACAGAGGCTTTTTTTGCTGATGAATAATCTGTTGGCAGGTTCTGCGCCGGTGCTGACAGCACCAGGAAGCAAGCCTGTGTGTCACTGGGCTGTCTCCTGCTCTGCAGGCCTAAGCTGCAGCCACCAAAGGTGCGAGGTGGTAGCACAGATTGCGTGGGGGAAGCGCCTTCCCCTCCTGTCCCGGAGGAGCTGCTCCTTCAGAGGGCTTTGCCCTGGCTCCTGCTTTCTTGCCTGGCCTCCGGGATGGCTACAGCTCTTAGATCTGCACGCACAGGCCAAGCAAGGTGCAGCAGGCCTGTAAAATAGGTGCTATGTTCTCCTGCTGGCCCACGCTGTGAGGCAGAGGAAGTTGTTTTGGTGAAATGTGCTACGCAGGCATTTTCCTCGCAGTCGGACTCCTGGTGCGGGCAGTCTGAAGTCCTTCTGCGTGGTGAGCGAAGTCTCCAAGGGGACGAGAGCAAGGGGGCTTGTAGGTTTGCAGGCTGTTGCTTTTTGATGGGAACAGAGGGGTGGAAATGCCGTTGCCTTTCTAGGGAAGGTAGGCCATCCAGGGAGTCAGTGCGGGTCAGAAGCGCTGCAGCTTTGCATGCTTCTGCTTTTTGGTGTAGCTGCGTGTGCTCCCCAAGTGCTGGTAAACAGCAGCTTTTCACTGACTCAGCTGGAGACCTGGGGAGTTCTCTGGCAACCTGGTTCCTGCACTACTGACGTCTGAATCCTCAGCTGGAAAACGCTTTTGTATCTGCAGTGAATTTTGATGGTTCAGCAGCGGTGAAAAGGCAACTTGTGAAGTCTTGGCTATTTCTGCTAAAAGGAAAAGTCCCCTGGGAAGCGCTTTGGAGGAGGAGTATCCTGTCTGGGAAAGAAACACCTCTCATCCCTGTTGCTTTAGAAGGGAGAGGAGAGGCTTGTGTTTTGATGCAGCATGTGAAGCCTAGAAAAGAAATGAGATGTAAAAGTGGCTTAAAAGAAAGAGTCTCTGAAATGATGATGGATGGTGTGGGGGAGACTTGAGTTGCAAGCCTGAGGAGCTGGTTGAACCAGAACTTTTGGAATTAAAGTGTTGGGATTTAGCTGTCAAAGCTGTGACTGGTCACCCTCAATTCTGCTGAGCAACCCTGCTGCTGCTGACTGCTCCCTGGCCTGGGATGGGAGTCCTCAATGCAGGCACTGTGGAGCATGCCAGATGGCAGATGTCTGCCTGTGCTCGCAGTCTCTTGCGTAGATCCCCAAAATATCCGCTGTGGTTGGGTACTCTCCTCACCCCCTTAAAAATAGTTGTGTCTGGATACTCACTTTCTGGGTGGGGAGGAACATTTCTTGCTTTTGGAAGTAAGTAGATGGGAGTAATATAGAAGGAACTGGAACGATTGTTTGTCTGTGATGGTGTAATACTGGTGAATCAGTATTTTCTTGCAAACAGTATATTGCAATAGGTGATTCTTAGTTGAGTCTTTGTGGTTGTCTTGCTCTAATCCATATCACAGCGTGAATAATCTCTTGAAAATTTCCCCTAAAGTTTGCATGAGGATTAATTGCTGTGGGAGATCAGCGCTGCCGGCCTTGGAGTCCTGCAAGGCCAGGGTTAAAATCGGCATCATCATCCTGGTGCTCCAGTATGGGCTGAGGGAGGTTGTTGCTGACTTTAAGGTGATGGCGTTTCTGGGAGCGGAGGTGAGGCATTTGATCGTGTGGGTGGGTCAGGCTGCTATCTTACCATTTTGTTTTTGAAAAGGAACAAAACTGTGATCAAATTGGATGCTGCTTTTTGGTTTTGCCTGTGTGTAGGGAACAACAACAAAAAAACCACCTCAGAAGCCCACACTGGAGGTGTCCCTCTGGTGAGGACCAGAGCAGCAGAAACCTTTAGAAGGATGTTGCCAGAAATCAGAAATCTGCTGAGGAGTTTGTGGGATGTGCGTGTGTGGCGAAGTACCACAAGCCACATGTACTCCTCTGAGCTAAACCAAACAAGGTGCCTGCCCCAATGCCCAGTTTTCAGGGGCTGTGTTTTGTGTTACCCTGGGCACTTGGGGTTTTGTAAGAGTGTGCTGAAATGATCCAAGGCATGTAAGCGTTGATGGGGTGCGTGTTTGAGCTAGGATTTGGTTTGTCTTGGTCTCCTTCTAGCAAAAGATAGAGGCTGCATTTCTTCAGGTCTGTGAAAAGTTACTTTTTCGATTAGTAGTCTTTTTCTGAAGGTGCTACTTGTGGTTTTCTCCCCTTAAACTGTGTAAGTTGGGGGATTCGGGTTTAATAATTGTCAGATATGGCACTGTGTTTTTTGGTCAGCTACATTCCTGTCTGTGTTGTTAGCTAATGTCTCTTTCAAAGCATTTAGTGGTAGACATTATAAACCAATGCAAAATTAGCTTAAATTTGCCAGCTATATTTTTTACTCTGTTTTGAAAAGACAGATGCTGTGGGAAGGTTTCATTGTCATTTTCTTTAGCAGATGTGCAGGCCAAAACGTGCATGAAGAGCTTGGTAAGGCTGTGAATGCACAACCTGTGCCCGGTGGGGGAAGGTGGTCCCCTGAGCTGCCCAACTGTGTGGTGGGGCTAATGGCAGAGGACGTCTGCTGATCCCTGCCTCGCTTACCCTCAGCGCTCCCTTTCCTGCAGCACCGTAACCTGAAATCACTAATATTACACGTGAGCTGCTTCTGAAATAACTTCCCATTCAAACAAACCCCATCTGAGGTAAATTTTGCACATCTGCTTGTTCCTCAACCCAATTCCAGTGTGGTTGGGTTCAAGACATCACTTTGAAGTGTATTCTGTCAGTTATTGCCTTCTAGCTTCTGCCAAGTGCCAGCTGCTGATCAGCTGACCAGTGACATTTGGATTAGGAATTAAACTATTTCTCCTCTTGGAGTGGGACATGTGATTTTTATTTTTTTTTTTCCCCATTACTTTCCCTGTGTACCTTGTGAGGCAGGGCATGTACGCTACGCTCTGTGCTCCTGGGGAGAACATTGGCTCCTCGGTGTTTTAGTAGTCTGGTTTTTGAGCGTGCAGGCCAGGCAAACTGGTGAGGAATACCAAGTGAGTGATTTGGTAAATGTCAAGCTATCCCAAGTGCCTTGGTGCTTTTAGCAGCGCAGATTTTGGTGGGGCAGAGTGTGTGCCGTTTCCCTGGGTGTAATTGGGAAGGAAAAGGAGGTGTTAGTGGGTTTAACTGTGTAAGGAGTTGTATAGCCCAGACTCGCGTTGTCTAGCCTCACTTGTGAGCTTTATGCAACACGTCAGAGAATGGGTCTGGGATTGCACACGGGGGTGGCTGGTTTCTTACGTAACAGCTATAGAAGCTAAAAGCATATTTAATGGTAGTGTGAGCCCAGTGCGGGCATGGGAGGACGAGTTTTCTGCAGTCGTCTTCCCAGGCAAGAGCCTTCTGTGTTTGAAATAAAATAGTTTCTAATTCGGGCGCTCCTGCAACAGCCTTATGAAGTTGTTGGTATAAGAAAGCTTAGTTTGGGGTTTCTGGCTGGGGAAAAGACAGGGTTTAACTATCGAACTTGGGTGTTTTATACATACAGGCTACTAACCTCTGGTTGCAACACCAGCATTGACATTTTTGGATCTGAGGGGAACATGTACTGCCATGAAGTTGTTATTGTGTCGTGGGCCTTCTCCCGTTCGTACAGGAGCTTGTCAGCAGTTGAAGAGAGCAGGTGGTAAGTTATAAATGTGCCGAAGACAAGCTGGAATCCACTTTGGGTTTAGCACTTGCTGCCTTCCAAGCTCACCCACCTGCATTAATCATGGCTAATAAGGGGTCAGAACTGACTCGGCACTGCACACTTGCTTTGAGAGCTGCTTCCTTTGAAGGTGACTTTTTTTCAGTGAAAATAGTGATTTGGACAGACTGAGGCTGTGCCTGTTGGAACAGTGACTTGCCAGCTGCAGGACTTGCTGCTGCTCTTCTGGAAAGTCACAACCAAATTGCCTTCATTCGTACCAAGTAAGTGTTTACTCGTGTTTCACATGTGGAAGGAGACAGGAAGTCTCTGAGGAGAAACGTGCCATAAGCAAACTGGTTTACGGAGGAGTTCTCTTTTGATAATGAGAGGTAACTGAATAAATAAGTTTCCCAGGAAAGGATGCCTTCTTCCTTAGATAGGAGGGAGTGCAGATGTCCTTGTGGTGGTAACATACTGGAAACGTACCTCCTTCAATCAGATAGTGGCTGCTGTACGTTTATGAACATAGGAACAATACCGACCGTGATTTACAAGCACAAGGAAAAGATTTGGAAAGGCTTAAGTGAAACACAGTTGCAAGGTAACTCTCTCTTATTTGTGGCTTCTTATCATGATGGAAACTCTCCTTTTCTCCTTTTGTAGGAGGTCCAGGAATTGCCACTAAGTGCCCTGAAGGCTATTGTTAGCTGCCTACAGTATGATGCAGTAGAATGAAAGCAGAGGAGTGCCGCTGCAGCCCCTCTAACGCGAGGAGCTCTCACTACCCTGTTGCCAGAGTATCTGAGCCCTGGCACAGTCTATGAAAGTGTCCTTCCGTTCCTTTTAGGGCTGCTGGGAAATAATATACTGAGATACGAAGGTGAAGCAATGCAGAGTGTGTGTGGCCAAGTCAGGAATTGATCTCTGGCCTTCCAGATTGAGTGCGTTAATTGCAGTCTGTGTTTTCTCTCAAATGCTGCCTCTGTGCGTTTTAAATGGGCGTGCTCTTGGCACATTTGTGATTTGGGCATAAATTTACGCTTGCTTTATGGCAGAACCCATGCTGACATCAGGACCCCGGGCCATGTGTCACAGGATTGGATTAAAGACTTTTTTTGGAACAAGATGCTCAGAGCATCTGGTTTGCTTCATGGTTTTGCAGAAACAAATTACGTACCAGTGACGGGTGATCTCAGATTAAAAATAAAAAAGCCATCAGCAGCTGAGTTCCCCAAGCAGAGATGTTGAGTGCGTGCACATCCACCCCACAGCTGAGCGGGAAGCTAGCTGGTGCTGTGATGAGGACAGCTAGATCTGGTCTTCACTCATTCACGGTTAGGAGCGTGCTGGTTTTGCTTCCTATTTGGTGTTCGTAGGGCTATAATAGGAAGGTGACCCCAAAATGTGCCTGTGTGAACTTAAAAAGCAATCTGGCATGCTGCTCTCGGGGGTGTGATGGTAAAATACGTGGTCTTCTGAAGTTCTCAATAATGCGTAGCTGTGATTCGGATGATTTCTTAGCTCGTGTCTCCTTTACTTCTGTAAGCTAAATGGTGCTTGCCAGGTTGACGTGTGCTTTTGCTGCACAACTCTGATGGCAGCAGTAAAATAAACTGAGCTTGTCTCTCGAAGGAGTGCAGGGTGCTCCATGGGAAGTACGGTGTGGCCTGGTTCCTGCAGGCTTTCCCTGAACATCAGTTTCTATTCAAAGCACCACAGTAAGCGAGAGGAACCCTTGGTTTGATGTGGTATACCGGCTTTTGTGACTTCACTCCTATCCTGGATTGTACGGGGAAGCTACTCGGTTGTTGTGGGAGTGAGAGTGATATAAAACTCAAGACTTTCAAAGTGTTTTAAAATACTTAAAATGAACCCAGTGCTGATGCGAGAGGAGCAGACCTATTGCTTTATGTGCCTTCTCTGCGCGACCTACCTGCTAAGTCGGTGATACTTTAGTTACCTGTCATGAGCCTCTGAAGGATTAATTGCTTCTGACTTGGGAAGTGCTTCAGAAATAAAGACCTTCTCTCCAGCGTTTAGCTGCCGCTTCGGAGGAGCGAGCTGGATCGATAGGAAATCCTTGCCTTATGACTGCGGTGTGTTCACGTGAAGATATTTGTGGCTACTGTTGACCCTTGGGCTCTGGTCTAATAACTCTCTTCGTGACCTTTGGCAAGAAGTGTCTAATAGCAGGGGATATACAAATGATTGGTGGCACGAAAGGTACGGTGAAGTTCTTAGAGGAAATACCCTTCTAAGTCAGGAGAAGGATCTGTGAAAGCACATGTGCGCACGCACACACTCGTGTGCTGGCACACCGGCCTTTCTTGTTCACCCCAGATACTGTCGCACCTCTTGTTAGGCAAGCGTCCGCGTGGTGTGTAGAGTAGGTGGGTAACAAGGAACAGCCAGCCCTCTGGGGTTCAGCACAGACAGGCGGGAGATGTTGGCAATGATGATGAGGGAAGAGGCAGTGCCCTGTCTCTTTAGGGGAGAGACTGAGGTAAGGGCAGGAGATAAGCAGAGGTAAGCAAGGATGGCTCAGTGCCTGGGTGGAAAGGTTCTCTCTTTGTAGGATCCCTTTGAATAGTTCCACAAATGTCCTGTTTGGCAACTTGCACAAGTGAGAGGTACCTGCTAAACTCATCCGACGCCTCTGTGCCGTATTTCCCCCTTGGAGTGCAGGTAGTGTCAGCAGGATACTGGTGACCGTGTTGGGAAGCAGGTGACGTGGACGCCAGCTGATGGGCACTGAGTATTCCCCAGGAATTTCGGCAAGTGCTGCTTGCAGAGTTGGGAGTGTTCTGACTTGGGCCCTTTGGTGGCTGCGTGTTCGTGACAGCCCTCTCGCAAGGCAGTCGACGTGAGATGACACAAGAAGCCATCCCCAGTTGTCAGTTGGTGAGATCCTGCTGGTTCTCATGTTTGTTCTTTTTTATTGATTATCATAGAATCACAGAACGGTTTTGGTTGGAAGGGCCCTCAGATCATCTAGTTCCAACCCCCTGCCGTGGCAGGGACACCTCCCACTAGACCAGTTTGCTTGAGGCTCCATCCACCCTGGTCTTGAACACATCCAGGGATGGAGCATCCACAGCTTCCTTAGGCAACCTGTTCCAGTGTCTCAGCACCCTCAGGGTGAAGAACTTCTTCCTGGTATCTAGTCTAAACCTGCCCTCTCCCAGCTTCCAACCGTTACCCCTCCTCCTGTCACTGCAGGCCCTTGTAACAAGGCCCTCCCCAGCCTGCTTGTAGGCCCCTTCAGGTACTGGAAGGCTGCTCTAAGGTCTCCCCGGAGCCTTCTCTTTTCCAGGCTGAACAAGCCTGTCCTGGTAGGAAAGGTGTTCCAACCCTCTGACCATCTCTGGACTTGCTCCAGCAGCTCCATGTCTGTCTTGTGCTGGGGGCTCAGAGCTGGATGCAGTATTCCAGGTGAGGTCTCACAAGGGCAGAGCAGAGGGGTAGAATCACTTCCCTCGACCTGCTGGCCACACATCAAATGTTTGTAAGGAAATTTAAAAAAAAATGCATCGCCAAGCACTGATATGTGGATTGTGGGGTGGCAAAGGATGAAGGAGGGACAGTGCGGCAGAAAGAAAGGGAAGGGGCAGCACAGACTGGGGTCACACTCCGTCCTGGGATGCCTGGAGTGCACCTTTCTGGCAAGAAAATTTCTGCTGCAAATCAGAGCCTTTCTTTTGGCCTTTACCTGCTGCTTTTGAGTTAGAAGATGTACTTAGATAGGTGAGTGTGAGTTCACCTTTCTGTTTCTATACCCCAGTATCAGTTGTAGTTTGAACCGTTGCGCTGTCTCTGCTCTCCAGCGAACATGAAGACCCCTGTGAACTGGTTGTTATACAACTTGTGGTTCTGTGCATGGTGGTTGTTCCCCGCTGCAAAGCAGACCAACAGATGGTGGAAGAAAGGCCTATCAAATTATTTTACAAATGAGAAACTGAAGCCCACGAAGATGTAGCGATTTGATAAGGGCTGTGTAGGAAAGCAGTGACAAAGCCTTGTATTAAATGCAAATGTACCTCCTTGTCTGGTGTTTTAACCACACTGTCATTAATATTCATGTCACCATAGTATCGTGGAACTTTTTATCATGGACTAGGGCCCTGTGTCACATAATGCAAACACAGAACAAAGACTGTCCATACTCCTGGGAGATGTCTGGCTGCCCTTGCCTGTGCCTGCTGAGGCTCAACATTTGCCTTCGGTACCCAAACACGCTCGTGTGCTGCCGCCTAAGCAGACGTAGTCAGAAAGACCCATCACGAGGTGCAAGCAGCTGTAATCCTGCAGCTGATCATGACATGATAACTGACACACTTAGCTTCTAAAGATCTGATGTTATTCGGAGACCACAGGAAACACACAAACCCAACCTTGCTCACACAGCATTCAACAGAACATGTGACAGGATTAAATATGTATTGGATTTTTTTTTTTTAAGTTAAAATGGTGCTATTTTTGGAGTGGGACAGATGGTGGTTTTCTACCTTTTGCTTTTGTTTTAAAACAACACAAGAAGCTCTTAGGTTATACCTTTAAAGCTTTTTCTGCTACCAAGCAGGCTAGAAATGCATATATCAATATATTATATGTACGCTGGAATTCTCAAGCAATAATGTAAGTTCATTTGAGCTGGTGAATTAAATCCATAATAATTATGGGGCTTATGAGTAACAATCACAAGACTGCAGGTTCTGGACCCCTGCAACCCTTTCCTGTTTCTGGACAGCTGACAAATGAACAGACAGGCATCTGTGTATTCATATCTCTCTGCTTTCTCACCTTGGTGTATGTGGAAAAACTCAAAGCCCTGCTTCACGGAGGGCTGATTTTTTTTTGATTTCTGTTTTTAATTTTTTTCCCTGTGCTGAATCATGGATACTGTGTGCTCCTGACTGTACTTAGTGGTTTGAATTCCCTGGGAGCTGGCTGGTGGGGTAGTAGATACCTCTCTCCATGCTTGGCATGTACTGAGACGTTGAAAAGTTCAGTGCTGTCTTCAGGGTCCAATTAGCATATACTCTTCTAGAGGAATATTACGGAATCCTGAAGTTGTGTTTTCCTATTACTCAGTGAGATGGCACTTCTGTGGCTCAAGAGTATACCTGTAGTTACATGGGAGACCCAGAAAGGTTGAAATCTGGATTCCTGGGTGTGGGCAGAAGAAACTTGTTTGAAACAAACCTCCACACACTGTTGTGAAGCTCTTACAGTATCGTGTTAGCTGTAAGCTTGAGCTTTTCTTAGAATGCCTGTATTAGGGTTTCTCTTGTGTTTTTCATGCTGCTTTGCTCGGTAGGGGTGTCTGGGTGCTACCGTAGTAATCAAAATTCCTAAATGTCTAACTTGGCTGTTGCCATGAGCTCTCTTTGGAACCTTGCATAATTGCTTCCCAAATGGAGTTTGCTGTTACCATAGCGCTTACGGTCTCCAGTAAGCCCACTCTGGCTGGCCCTTGCAAGCAAGTCCAGTTAAAAACCAGTCCCAGCCCTGGCCAGTTTAATCTTGCTTTCTCCTTCCTCAACAGCTCCAGCTACAACCTGCTCTCTGCTCAACTAGTTTTGTTTTTTCTCTCCTCTCCTGTCGACGTGATTCACCGCTTCCTCGCTTTTCCAGTGAAGCTTTTCAGCTGCATGCGATTGCTGCAGCTTCTTGCTGGCTTTGCAGTTCCAGTCCTGTTCACTCAAAACCAGTCGTGCTCTGCAGCATGTTTGTGCCATTGCTAATTTCACTTGGAGATGAAGGAGGTCTCAGATGCTGTTAGCAGCTGCTTGAATAATGGCAGCTGAAACGTGCTTTTTAGAGGGCCGACTGATAACAAATGATTTTTTTTTTTTTAAGCTGTGAGTTATTCATGACCTGTTAATTTATTTTTCTTTTTCAGTCTTACAGTGGAAGTTCAAGGACTAAAATTGTCACAATAGAGAGGGACTGAGTCTGCTTTGCCAAGTAATCGACTTGGAGGCAGTGCATCTTGCTGCATAGTAATAAAACACTGCTCCATCAGCTTTGGGTTTCCAAGCCTGCCTGTCAGGGAGGAATTGAGTGGCTGCACAAGACTGTAAAGTGGAGCACATGCCTAGCAAATCTACCCACGTGAACGTCTAAACGTGCTTCCTGCTGTGAAGGCCAGTACAGTTCCGTAGCCTTTAGTGAGCTGCTATTTGTTATGAAATTGCTGTCACAAATACTGTGAGACTTTAATACCCTTGAATTAAGGTGTCTGGGCTATGTTCTGACGGCGTTCTTGGTGGATGGGTAGTGTGACAAGCTATCGCTGCCCTTGAACTGGAGCTTTTGAAAAGGGAATGCAGAGTAAATGCACAGGATGAATCTTGCCCATTGATTATTTTAGGCTTCTAATATGCTGTTGCACAGCAGAGAATAATTTACTCCCCCTGTCCCCCTTTTTTTTGTTATTTACCTCCTCTCCTTTCTCTGCTGTATTGTGATTTACAGTTTCCTTTTTTGACTTTCTCCGTGGAGTTGGCTGGGAGTTGAAGGGCTATCGACTAGGGGAGAGTGAAAGATCTGTAATGAGACAAGGTCCTGAAAAATGCAAAGACATGAAGCTACACAGCCTTAAATGAGACCTATCAAAATAAACCCTAGAGAAGTGACGAGGAGGCAGTTAAGCTTTTTTCCATGTCATCAATGCAGTGAAAAAGCCTGTGACTATGTAAATATTTTGTGGCTGTTTGTAGTTGTGAGCATCACAGCTAATAAACTGAATGTTCACCCCAAAAAACCTCAACAATCCCTAGCCAACCAGTCTGCTTTCCTAAAATTAGGAGAGGCAAGGACTGTGCTTCTGCTTTTTCTTGGGTGATGTGTCTGATTGCATTATTTTGCACAGTTTAGGCACTCGTGGCCGTGACTGCCACGCTGACATTAACTATGACGTCCTGCCTATTTAAAAAGTGCCCAGAAGAGGGTGGAGCCTGTAAATCTAAATCTGTCTTGTCATGGCCTAGATATTGCAGCAATGACACTAAGCGAGAGCCCTGTAATTATGTTGGTAATATTGGATAATCACATTAGGATTCTCAGCTATGGTAAATCTGTGTAGGGCTAACTATGTCCCTGCTTTACTCTTGCTGTGAGTCCGACCCGTGAGCTCTACGTGAGCTTGAGCCTTTGTTTCACCTGGGGAGCAGTCCTGTGCTCTGGTAGATGTGCTGGATGTTCTATTAGAGTTTGTCTGGTGGTATTTAAAGACTAGAGCTTAAGCAGCGCTGCAGCTGGAGCTGGGGGAGCTGCTGCTTTCTTGAGTTGGTAGCGAGAGGAGTTTCTAAAAAGCAGGGCTTCGCCTGCACGCCCTGGGCTTTTTTCAGTGTTGGATGCAGATCTTTGCTGTGATGGTGTGTGTTGTCTAATGGACGCGCGTGACTCTGGAGATAACTTTCTAACTAGGTTTGGGGTTTTTTTGGTCCTTTTTTTCTCTCCCCCCTCCCCTCGCCTAAATCAGTTGTGCAGCAGTTGCATTTTGTATCCGGCACAAAGCTGGCGCAGGTGCAGGGCTCTCTGTGCCCAGCGGACTTGCTCAGCGTGAAGCTGCCTAACGGATCGTGGCTGGCCAGCAATGGAGGCTCCTCTTCTTTCAAGTCGTAGAAAACTGTATTGCTCCTATGTGCAGATTTCCTTTGTGGACAGCAAACTTTTCCAGCTTAAATGTGAGCTGCATGGAGAATTTCTTGCTGCTTGGAACGGTTATCGTTGGTGGAAGAGTGCCGAGCCTCACGCCTAAACCTTGGGACCTCTGGAGCTGTAGGGCTGCGTGTGTAATTCTCTCCACCGCAGGCTGGCTGTGTGGACCAGAGGACCGAGTGTGAGTTTATGAGCTGCTCTGCTCGGAACTGGTGTTGATGTGAATATGAACCAGGTGAACACAGAATCTACCTTGATTTCCCAGCACGGCTTTCCCCTGGCTGTAGGACCAGACCTGTGCTCGCTCTGCAAGGAGAGAAGGCGAGTTGGTGATTTTTATGGGGCTGCTGCTCAGCAATGCTTGAATGTTCTTCAAGAGTTTGTCCTGCGCCAGGAGGATGCAATCCTTGGATGGCTTGACACACAACCTGTGTCCGTGTTCCTTGTGTAGTTGCTTTAGTTAAAGTATCACTAGAAATATTTATAAAATGAGAAGCTGCATTTCCTGTAAGTTCGATTTGACTTGGAGCTCTCTTGACTTTTTGCAGTTGTGTCACTGTTACAATCTTCTTTAGAGTATGATCGCTATTAAATTCCTGATCTTGTCGCAAGTATACCTGCCTAGCCGATTTTCCACCTGCTTAGTATCTCATCTGGGGAGATGCAGGTTTCAGCTGATTCTCCTGATATTTGTGCCTGTTTCAGGTTTCCTATCTCATAATACTAGGTGTCCTTTATGCTTTATCTAGCTGCTATCTACTTTCCCCACAGTTCTGAAGCTCTGGTTCGCTCCTACAGCCGCTTAAAGTGGTCAGAACACGGATGAAATTTGAGTGATTGTCACCATTGCTACTTACACAGACAAAGCTCTTTCAGCTGGAGTTAGTGGTTTGCTTTTCTTTCTTTGCCCTCAAGATAACTCTTAGATGTTCAGACTATTTAATTGGCGGTTGATGTTTCAAGATCTGATTTGAAAAGTTTCCCAGAGCAGTTCTATCTCCACTCCAGTATGAAGCCTTCTAAATTGCAGTTTAGGGGCAATGGAAGCAGCTCAAAGGAACAGACTAAGCCACAACTGAAAGCTTAGTAAACCAGCCAGAATCTCACTGATTTTTGTTTTGTTTTAATGGTGTTTAACTGGCTGTACAGGTGAATATGGTAAGGTAAGACACTGAGAGCTGTATCTTTCTTCTTGGAAATGAGCATGGGGAGCTTCCCAGGGATTGCTCCTGTGCATGAAAGGAAGCGTGGTACTTTGTTGTCTGTGGTCTCATTTGCTTCATAGCTATTAGGCCTGCACGGACTAGAAGGACTTGTGGCTTTGTGTTCTAGAGCCCTCGAGCTGAAGGAGAACCCCTGCAGTACTGTACAGAGATCCTGCTTTCTTCCCTGCAGAGACCAGGGGTTTGTATTCCTGATGTGTAGAGTTCACCTTAATAACTTGCTCCAAATACTGCTCTCGGAGATGCTGGTGCAGGCCTTTTAGATTGAAGTAGTCCCTTAAACTTGGCACTGTTATGCTTTAGCATAAGTCAAGTGACTTAAAAAACCAAACCAAAACAAAAACCAGCTAAGTAAAGCTTGTTATTTCCTTTGAGGTAGAAAATCTTAGCTGAGAGGAGACCTGTTTAGTTTAGCGTTATTATCTGCTGTTCTCAGCTGGAGAGCCTGTTGGCAGAGGATAAGGGTTTTGTTTTGTTCTTGTTTGGAACGGGACTCTTTGGTTATAACACACACAAACGCACATAGTGATTGGAGTTAGAGGAACTTGGATGTAGTAAGACCAGGAGATGCATATTCAGGCCTTCCTGGTTCCAGAGGCGACTGCTTGCTCTGTGGTCTGCAGCGTGTCCTGCGTTTTGCTTCTCTGTTCTCATCGCTGCCTTCAGAAAGTCACTCCAGTCGCACTTACAGCCGTGGGTTTCTGTGTGTGAGCCTGTTCCGTTTCGGCGGGTGGCTGAGCGCACCCTGTCACTGCTTTGTGCTTGAGCTTACAAGCTGTTGACACAGCTTAGCCTAGGTAAAGAAAATCCTAGTTTTGTAGCCTGGGTTGTGGGAAACAAACACCAATTATGTCCACGTACTCCTGAGGCGTGATGCAAGCCTGTGCCTTTAGGATAGGCCGTGTGTTTTCTGTGCGTGCAACTTGACGGTGAATAATCTTTGCTTATATGGATATGAAATAACATGTAAAT
Source organism: Leptosomus discolor (assembly GCF_034619465.1). Taxonomy (NCBI): domain Eukaryota; kingdom Metazoa; phylum Chordata; class Aves; order Leptosomiformes; family Leptosomidae; genus Leptosomus; species Leptosomus discolor. The sequence goes on from NC_141413.1 coordinate 3,701,864, forward strand.
ACCCTAATGTAACCAGAGGATTATGGAATTGGGTGGGAGAGTGAGTCATAGGCATTTAATTAAATCCCAAACCCCAAGTGTCATGATGAATGCTCCAACATGGAGTAATAAAACAACAAAATACAAACACAAAGGAGAACATTAGTACAACCACCGCTGCTTCAAGTCTTTTTAGTCTTTTTGTGCTAGGTAATCTGGAAAAGGCACTCTGGAGAGCACACCTCCAGCCGTGCAGGAGGTCGTGGAGAAAAGACCGGCAGTAGCTTGTTGATGGCTGTGGCACGTAGGGTAAGAATCTGGGGTTGAAATCGAGTCAGTGAGGAATTCGGTGAGACTTCCTGAGGGTAAGGGTAACGCTGCCCCAGGTACAAACCTTAGCTCAAGAGCATGTGGGGAATGTGTCAGCAGAGTAGTTAAAGGACAGGTTAGACAGACGCGTCAGGAGTGGCTGTGGGCATTGTCAGGCCTGGCTGTAAGCGAGAGGCTGAGTCAGGTGAAATCCTGTGCCAGACAGTGACGCAGTGACACAGGGCCACGCTTTTCCAGTGGGGCAGTCCTGTGTTGCGCACCAGCATCCTACTGCAATTTGGAGCGGGTGAAATCAGGCTGGAGAAAGCCTCCCTCTGTCTGTTAATCTTGTCATCCTCAACCTACCTCCATTCGACTTCCCTGGGGCAAGAATAAAATCCTCTTTTTTTTTGATGCAGATTTTGTACGTTATCCATAAAGCTATAAAACCACTGAGGGGAGAAGGAGAGAGGTTCGAAGGCCCAAAGCGCTCGCCTTTTGGGATGCTGCTTAGGTGGAGATGACCACGAAAAAGGAAGAAGATACTGGAGGCCATGCTAGTGATCCTGCAGTTGTCTGTTTGGCTGCAGTGAGTCTGGTGTCTTCGCTCAGGGGAAACTGAAGTGCCCCTTTGCTTGCAGGCTCTATAGTAGCAGACTACCTCCCACTGCCTTCTAAAAAAGCTGAGGGTGTAGGAAATGCTGTTTGACTGTATCGGTGATTAATCTTTCACCAGACCAAAGCAAGCTTGTGAGTAACAGTTCTAATGTTCACTTTTAAGACTGGATTCTTGGCAACAGTTGGGGCCCTTTGTCATACCTGGCAGTACTGGGAAACTTCTAAAAAATGTGTTTTCTCGATGGTAATAAGTTGTGCCGTACCCAGAATGTACTGAGGGGTTTCTGGGTGAACCTGCAGTCCTGTCCTGTGAGGATGACTTGCTGCTATTTCTCACGATGGGATGCTGCGGTTTGAGGGGTCTTTTCTGGACTTGCCCTGGTTGGACACCTAAAGGTGCCCTTCCAGCACAAATTTGCTTGCTGGAGACAGCCTGCAGAGCTCACGTCTGCGAAGCAGAGCTCAGGGACACGAGCTGTGTAATCGGGGCCTTTGCTTCATACTGCTGCTAGGAGCAGTATGTTGTCATGTTGACCCATGTGTTCTTTGGCCAGGTTCTTGATTTTTTTGCCTTTTTTTTGTTAATCGCAGGTTTTCCTACCCTAGTAGCATCCTTTTTAAGACTGTGACTTACAGAACAGAGGATATTTGCAAATTGCTTGTGTTTCTCACAATCTCCATCTCCAGGAAGGTGGGAGCAGAGATAACATCCCAGGTTGAACTCAGTAGATCATAGATTGTACCAGTGTTGTCTTTACTTTCTTTGTTATGGCTGTGATCTTGGATGTTACAGCACTATCACAGTCTGCCTCATTACTGTGGCTTCTTAATTAAATCTTGAACCGTTTTAAAAACAAATCCTGAGGGAGTTGTATTTTTCTTTCAAGGTGTTATCTGACGTCCCTGTCTAAAGGTGGTGTAGATGCTTCATAAAGCGGGAAAAACGATGTGCAGTGATCCTGACCATTCCAATTCCTTGTTATGTATCAAAGCAGAACGCTTCACAACACTGATCCCAGTTTGTGGGTGCATTTGGTAATGAGAAGGGGTAATATTGGAACAGAAGGCTTATTTTGGAGTGAAATATCCTGCCCTGGAAGCAGAGCTCAGAAGCGATGGAGAAGTTGCATCAAAGGGGGAAAAATGGGATTTGAAATGGTGCGGGTTTTAGAGGTATGCTGCAGGAGTACCCTCCTGCTGGGCAGTGGAAGAATGGAATAAAAGATAGCAGAAAGAATATATTAGTGTGGATTAATACCAACAAAAACAGGACTATAATCCTAATGCCGTTCGTAGTTGACCAGTGACCTATAATTAAAGAGCCCATATTAGAGTTAACCAGCAAATATTTGCCTGTGTGGAGGGTAACACAAGATCTTCACACGAGAGACCTGACCAGTAAGGGACTGTTGCCCTTTGCTTTTATCCCCGTTATCGCTGTATTCTTGGGACCATGTGGTGCTTTTTATAGGAGCTGCGGGGTGAGCCTCCTCTTGACAGCGAGACTCCCGTTGTGATGCACAGCAACCCTTTCTGGCAGTAACGGGCAGTTTTTCTGAAGGTCTCTGCAGCTCAGCAGCCCCAGTGTGGTCTAAGGAAAGAATCCCAGGGCACCTTGGTGGTTTTCCCTGTCCTGCAGATGAGTCATTTCCATCTGCATCCTTGGTTTATAGCGGGGGAGAACCGAGACTGGGTTATTCTTTGTTGAAAAGTGGCACTAAGAGCTGTAGGAGAGCAGAACTGGCACATCTGAGTGCTTTTCCCTGATGTGCTTGCAGAGCTTGATGCTAACCTTAGCTGAACTTGGCTGTTGTCTAAAATAATTACAGATTATTGTATTGCTTAACTCTGCCCAAAGTGTTTTTCTTGGCCTTTTTTCTTTGTGGGCAAGGGTAAGTGACTCCAAAGTTGAGGTTTGCTGAAGCGGTCTCTGTCCCTAGAAAAGACTCCCCAATGCTTTGGTTCTTTATGATTAAAACCCATATCATAGAATAGTTTGGGGTGGGAGGAATGACTATTGTGTATACACAACTAGGGAAAAGCTTCTTTTTGTTAAATGACTGTGTGTTATGCCAGCTAGAGGCGTCAGAGGGGCAGGAAGGCTTTCTCAGTACAGCAGCAGAGAGAAAATGGTTCTGGTGTTGCCAGGTGATGATGTCCAGTGACGGGCAATGTGCAGCATCTGTCAGCTGGTTGGGGCTACGGCTGTGTGAAAATAAGTGCCGGGAACTACGTTTGAGTAAAGCTTTGGGAATGGTGAGCTGAGACACCCTGTGCAGGGGAGTTGATAAGATTTTCCTGTAACTGGATTCACAGCATCCTGACTTGGGCAGGAGGGGGGGGGGGGAAATAAAAGAGGCAGTGAGCCTGGCCCTTGTACTTAGGAAAGTAAATGCTAAGGAAGTTCTTCTGGCTTGTGAGATAAGGCAAAATATGACATAATTCTTGATGGATAAGAATTGGTAAGTGTTCAGATTGTGCAAATGAGGAGTGGCTTTGTGCCTGGTTCGGCAAAGCACTTAAAATTAAGTGCTTGCTAGCACAATCGGAGCTTAAAATGCCTTGCTGGCTGTCCCTGGAGGCAAAATATTCCGAGGGCAGTTGTTGGGGATATCTGAAAAGCACTTGGCTGTCCCCTCAGCTTCAGTACTAAAGCACGGTGGGCTGTCTGGCACACAGAGCTTTGAGGTGGACGAGGTAGAGCTAAGGCACAGAAAGCTGGAAACAATTCAGTGGAAAACCACATGCATTGTTTGTCCAGCTCAGAAAAGAATTTCACCCCTGATGAATAAAGTTATTAGTGGCATCCAGAACGTTTATCAGGAGCTGTGGTAATTCCAGATATTGTTAATTTGTTTGTAGAAGGGTGATGGAGAAAATCCAAAACGAAGCAGTGATATTTTTATTATTTTTGCTTTGAAGTGTGAATTGGTGATTTGAGAGTTGGCTCTTTCAAGCCCAATGATTTGAGTAACTTGACTGAAAAGAAAGGCGATTCCTCCCCCTCAAACCTGACTGCTTTTGGGTCATCCGACATAGCCTTGGAAAAAAATGAGGGCGGTGATCTAAGACAAAACTTGAAAATGTTTGCAGAGGGACGACACATCCATGCGGTGGAGATGTTTTTGTAGCTGTTATTGCAGAGCTCAAACATGCAGCTGGGAGATCATCACGCTACATGTCTCATTTGCTCCTGTGCAAACAGCATTTAACATCTCTGGGGACATACTTTCAGCGTGGATTTTAGAAGGAGGTGTTCTGCCCGACTGTGTTTGGATGAAGCTATTCCTGTTTGGTTAGCGTACCTGCTGCCTCTTGTAGGGGGTGGTGGACAGCATGGCAGGGTGATGCAGAAAACGCAGTATGTTTTGGGAACACTAATGGCCTGTGAAAAGGCCTTTGGTCCTGCGGATCCCGTGAAATCTAACTTGCTTTGCTCTGTGTGTGCAGGGCAGAGTCCAGCCGGTTGTCCTGTGGGCTGTGATTAACTTGGGTGAAGCGGTCTGTTGAGCTGGTGCTTCAAGCGCTCTCTGGCTGTGGTTGAACTTGCTTTATTTTGGCTCAGCATGAGCAAAACAGCCTTGTTGTGGGGACCCGTTGTCTGGCAGGCACAAAACCTGCCTGCAGTAATACCTTGTTTTCTTCTCCGCTGTTTAAGTAGTTATCCGATAGCGTGCGCTTGGAGGTCTGAAGCAGGACTGAAACGCAGCTCCAACAGCCGAGTGAGCGGTTGCCTGTGAAGATACAGTAATGGTGTTCGTAGGAAGGGAGTTCTCAGGACAGGCTGTTTCTGATGGTTTCCACCACCACCACCACCGACGGTGCTGTCCCAGAAGGACAGCGTGGGTCTGTTTCTCCAGGAGACCCCATGCCGGAGGGCAGTTGTGCCCATCAAGGGTGAGGTGTGCAGTGGGGTAAGGTGTGCGGTGTTCAGCGTAGAGTTCCTCTGCTGTAGCCGCACTTACAGAGCTTGGCTGATTTCTGGGGTCACCAGTGAAAGGCAGCGCTGGAAGAGCTTGTCACAAAAGGGTGATGGAAGGAGCAACCTGTTTCTCTGTAAACTTCCTCCCCGCAGTGTTAGTTAGTGCAGCTTGCTCGAAGTAGCATCTTGTGCTCGTTTGCAGATCGGCGTGGCTGGCTTGCTGGTTGCAAGAGGATTCCAGGCTTGCAGTACACATGGAGCACTGAAATGCAGCAGAGTGCTATCTGCTTACCTTGTGAGGAGCTAAGAGAGGGGATCACATGCAGCTTTGGGCGGCTGGTTTTACCTGGTTTAGAAGTGCTTGCCTGTCTGTGAAGAGTTCTGCATCCTGCTGAAATTACAGAAGGGCTGAAAATACAACTACCAGCGCTGGAAACTGCCCAGTGCATTGACACAAACCTGCACAAAAATTGCTCTGGCATCTGTATTGACTGGAATTAACTTTCCTTTTTTTTTTTTCCTCAGCTTATCCTAAAACCAGTTAGCAAGAACAACAGTCAGGCCAGAAGAGTGTAGCAAGATAACCATGTCCCCATGCTGTTGTAGAGGTCGATGCAGGCCTAAGTGCAAAAGGCACCGATGTTTCCCAAGAGACAGTTGCTGGCTCTAAGCTGACAGTGATTGCAATACTGACTGCAAGCTCCCTGTTCAACAATGTTAATATGTCTTAAGGATGAGCATATAAATAGCCTCCTAGTCTTAGAATGAGGGTGGTATTTTAGCTTCTGCTGGCTTGTATGGCAAAGGAGTTGAATTTCCTTCAGAACTTTAAATCACAGGCACTTGTTTACAAATGCAAGGAAGAACTGTCTCCTGAGCTGACTCTCAGGCTTAGTTCTTGCTTCTCTCCCTTCTGGTGCTTGCAAAGCCTCTGGATTTATTTGCTCTATTGCATCTGAAGCCCAGACTGGTGTCTTGCCTTTTGCTTTGGAAAAAAGGCTCTACCAGCAAAGACGTGAGGATGTTCCTGGTGCCTGGATTATTTTGCTTCTGAGCTCTGCCTTGTGTGTGACCCAGCCTCCCTGGCCACGTGTGGCACAGCTATCTAACTTCACCTGAGGCAGTGGAGGCTCTTGAGCTGACCTTGGTTGCCTTGGAGTTGCACAAATCCTGGCATGTCTGGCTGTGGTGTTGGAGCTGGCATAGTGCATTGGAGCTGGCGTAGTGCATTAGAGCTGGCAGTTCCTGGCCGTTGGAGGGGTTGTCTTGCTTTGCTCTTCACTGAAAATAGAAGTAAATGGCCCTGTAATGTGCATCTGGCAGTGCTTCATAATAATTGCTTGTCAATTTGTCTTTGATCTATTTCCTTTCAACTTTGCCCAGATTTAGCAAAGTTGGGAGTTGGATTGGAATGACGAGGGAGAAATTGGTTGTGGTCTGAGGCTCCGGAAGCTGAAAGTAGTCCTTGAGGCTGACGAGGTGGTGAAGTTGTAGACATGTAGTGTGCAAGGAGGAAGGGTTAACCGGTGGGGAGAAGCTCTCAACAAGGTAGTTAAAAGCTAAAGAAAGTGTATTAATTTCAGCACGATGCTGTGAAAACCCATCAGAGTTCAGATGAGTGCTGGGTGACTTGTCTAAGCAAAACCTGCTTGTTCAGTGCAGCGGGGACCAGGCAGACAGCGAGAGCCGGGCCGCACCCGTCCTTACTGCTGCAACCCATAAAGACACCCATCGGCTTCTGCGAACAGGCCCCTCTTCCACCGCTAATGCTGCGTGGTAGGTGAAAGAAAACTCTGAAATCCATTAGAAGGCCTTCGTTAGGCAGGGTTGGCTGCAGTCCAGGTGCTTGATGGCTTGGTCCCTTCCTGGGCTGTGCTGAACAGCATCGCTGTTCTGGGCTGTCTGATGCTGCCAAGTGAGAATTTCAGCCTTCTGTTGGGTCCTCCTTCCCTTCCTCTCCGTCACACCTTGCTGAAAAAGGTGGACTGTGCTTGCTGTCTGCTGCTTACCAACAAAGTTGCTGCTTTTGAGGAAGCTGTAGGAGCACAGGTCCTTCTGGAACCGCACTTTCAACGTGAATCTGAAGTATTTGCCACAGTTGCCAAGAAAAAGGTCTCAAGTGCTTCAAAATGCTTGAGTGTCGTAGCTGATAACCTACTTCTGCACCTTAACCCCTAACCTTAAAATGATGATGTAGTGTTACTGTTAACCTCTTTTTGCAATGCAGTGGTTTTGGGCAAGTGCTGTTTTCTTTAGCAGCATGTGTGGTGCATGAGCAGTTAGTGATAAACGTGTGAGGGACTTGGGAGGTGAGGGATAGACCAAAGCTCCAAAATCATCTCTTATGCACGAGTCTTCAGAGGAAATCTCTCCAGGTCTAGGTACAGACCACTGAAGGCATCCCTGTCATTTCCAGACATGCAGATACACAGCGGTTGTTGCATGAGAAGCTTCTAAGCAGATCCACCCATAGCTCTGACCTTGGCCTGGAAAGACCTGCAGCCCGAAACGCTCCTGGAAGGAGCAGGATTCCTCTGGTGGCTGATTTGCTCTGGCACATGGATGTGATCGAGCCCCGTTTCTGTACATACGTGTGCAGTGCGTGAAAGCCGGTGGCCTGATTTCTCTGCCCTGTCTGTGCACCTGCCGCTTCCTTTGGGAGCCAGTTTGCAGGGGCAGGTTCTCGGTATTCTTAAAACTGGCCGGTATGTCCTGCTAATGGACCTGGATTTTGTGTTGCTAGAGCCATTTGTGTATCAGGAGTGTGGGAAGAAGCTGCTATTCTTTCCCTGTCCCTTTCCTCTTCCCTGATCCTCCTGCTGTTTCACTGGGTGTTTCACAGTCCTGTTCTCTGCGTGCAAGACGGGGAGTGCTGAAGCCAATTAGCAGTGGATAATAAATGCAGAGAAATTAAAATTAAGGTGGTATTTTTCACACCTTTTCTGATTGAAATGTGAAATGACTCCCTCGGGGAAGTTGGACGCTCTTGATTATGTTGTGTCTTTTTGGACTAAATCCTGGCTATAGTCAAAACCTGAGCTCAGTAAACTGTCGTTTGGAAGGATATGGTGATCTGGAAGGATATGGCGATCTGTTTTAGCTGAGGCATCGGAACAGATGACGTATTAGTCATTTAGAAAGCAAAGATTTGCACCCTCTCTCAAATGGATGCGGATCATCAAATTTTGCTTCTCTGATGGCAAAGTCGCTTATGCTAGATTGCTGTGTAAAAATTGCTGTATGTACTCTTATTAAATCAATACTTGTTTTCTCTGGGGAGAAGCGTGCTGCTTTTACTAGCAGCCAAATTGTCATGCTTTAATCTGCAGTCAGTGGGAGTTTAATAATAAAGTAACCAAATTGGTAGGTGTATTTGCAGACAAAATAAGTTCAATGATTCTGCACAGCTTCCGTGTGTGGTGTCGTCAGCTGGAGTTTGCAGGAGTTAAAGGTAAGGGAGAGAAGGACACAAGGATGTAATTTTCCTACAACTTGAGTAAGTACTGTGACAGCTCTGCAAATGTTGCAGGCTTCCTCCTCCTTGAGCGCGCCTCCACCTGACATACTCGTCTCTCGCTGAAGATGCTCCGGGTCATATTTCTGTCAGGTCCCAATGTGTTGATGTTGCAGTCCTGTATCAGAAAGCACTGAGTTAATGGTTATTTTTTTTTTCTTTAGATTCTACATGTCTTTTTTCTTGGAGCTCTCAGGATGGTTTAGCCATGCTGTCCGTTGCATAGACCGTAATTTTCTTTGCCAGTTGGCCCTGGTTGCTTGTAAGCGGAGCAGCATCATGTACCTGTTCTAGCGAGGGTGCTCCAGGAGTGACTTCGTTAATCAGCACAGGGTCCAGGCTGGAGGAAAGGTACCTTGCCCAAAACTTTGCTAATGAGACATTAGCAGTTGGTCTGAAGAGGCGCCAGTCCCACTTCAAGATTTAGAAGAAGGAAGTCCTTGAATTTAGTGGATCTGCCTTTTTTTTTTTTTTTTTAAAGCTGAATTGATCTATTTTTGCTGCTCAGCTCGTGTTTCTTTCTGCTGAGCGTAGCGCTGTAAACAGAGATACGATATGCTGCTGGCCTCCGGGCCTGGCGGGAGGCGTGGTGAGGAGGGGAGGCTTCTGGTGGGCAACTTCTGACATTCGCATTTGGGGGGAAAAAAAAAAAGTTTTTGTGCATCCCAAAAAGTTTTGATGATGACTGAGACTCTAATTAAAAAAACCAACCAAACAAACAAAAAAGGTTTTGTTTTGTTTTGTTTTTCTTTAATGTTTTCTTTAGATTTTATCTGCTGTCCATGGAAATGAAAAAATAAGTCCAAACCTAATCTCTCCAATGATTTTAAAACTCATAATGTGTTGAGAAAGTAGGGATTGGGGAAGTTGTGCTGATTATGGGTCCCTGATTTCTTACTGGCTCCGTTGTGGGTTATAAGGGCCGGGGGGGGGGTGTGTGAAATCAGTAACGTGCTGTCTTGCTTTTTTTCAACACAGACATCCTTTGGGCTAAAGATAGCCCAGCGGGGCGTGCAGATTTGTTCCCCAGAAATGAGACCAATGTGGCTAGGGTAGAACAATAAGGCTACTGCTGTGGGTTTAGGAGTTCTTAAAAATTACTTGTAATTTGAGATCCTCAACTTGAAACAGCTTAAGGGAGAGAGTCGGGGTTATTTTTGTGTCTGAATTTGAGCACTATGAAGAAATGAGGCCCTCCAGAACTAGACAAGGGTTTTAAAACCCTCTCTGGCAGGAGTGAGCAGCATCCCAGGGCCGTGTCCCATTTTTCCGAGTTTGAATATCCATTTTGCAGCCTGGTTTTAGTTTTTTAAGACCTTTAACTGAAGTCTTGACACCTTTTTCTTCTTCACCACCCCCACCCCCCCCCCCCCCCCCCCCCCCCTTCTTTCCATTGCATCTTTTTGCGGCTTCTCTGGGGCTGCTATCGGTTAGTTCTGCTCCTAAAAGTCAGTGGGGCTTCCTTGGAAAACCTGGTCCAGTTCCTATGGCAAACTGTGATGTGTAAAACCAAGGGTTTTGCACGCTAAGAGGTATTTTTTTCCTTTAACAGCTCTGGTGCAGATAGGCATGTTACATGCATGTGTTGGAAGATGGGCTGTAATGGGTGCCATAAAAGCTGTTTGATGACAAATGGGGAGGCTCATACTTTGAACACAGCAGTGTTGTCTGGTCACTTGCTCTTTTTCAATCTTTTCTTTGTAAAAATAAATCACAGAGTTACAGAATCACAGAATGTCAGGGGTTGGAAGGGACCTGGAAAGATCACCCAGTCCAACCCCCCTGCCAGAGCAGGACCACCCAGAGCAGGTCACACAGGAACGCGTTCAGGTGGGTTTTGAATGTCTCCAGAGAAGGAGACTCCGCCACCTCTCTGGGCAGCCTGTTCCAGGGCTCTGCCACCTTCAGAGTAAGGAAGATTTTCCTTATGTTCATGTGGAACCTCCTGTGCTCCAGCTTGCACCCATTGCCCCTTGTCCTGTCACTGGCCATCACCAAGAACAGCCCAGCTCCATCCTCCTGACACTCGCCCTTTACGTATTTATAACCATTGATGAGGTCACCCCTCAGTCTCCTCTTCTCCAAGCTCAAGAGACCCTCATGAGGGAGATGTTCCACCTACTCCATCATCTTCGTGGCTCTGCGCTGGACTCTTCCCAGCAGTTCCCTGTCCCTCTGGAACTGAGGGGCCCAGAACTGGACACAATAGGCCTTTTGGCTGTGGTGTTTGATTTGTTAACAGCCTGTGAGCACCAGTTGTTGCAAGACTGGCGTTGTCAAATGCGACCTATTTTAACCCTAAATATTACCCCAATGTGGCTGTCTTGCTTGTCACATTTTACAGGACGGGGAGGAACTCATTTAAGTGCCAAATAACCATTAGTAATAATTACCTACAAACTTGTCAAGTGTAACTGTGCATGTATTGTTGACCTGGTGGTTTCTCCCAGCTTGTAAAGAATGGGATCCACCAAAGGGCTCACACTTTTAAAATGAGAATTCTTTGGGATGTGACTAGCTTTTTATGGTGTGTAACTACAGCTCTTGGCGTTGTGGGACTTCTGAAGGCTGTGACGGCACTGAATGATAACTTACTATTGAGCTGATGCTTTAGAAATCCTTAAGCACAAGAGAAATAAGTGCTGTAATGTAAGGTAACAGAGCAAATGAAGTGCTGTCAGGCTGTGGCATCGACAGTGTCATCGTGCTTCCCTTTTTGCCATTGTGCAGCACTTCTTGGCTACTTGGATCCGTGCAACTCTTTGTTCTGATCCATTCTGATCTCTGGCAGCCAGGTGTGAGACTTCGATGCCTGTGTGCCTTCATCCTCAATCAGCTTCCTATTTCTGTCCGGGACTACAAATGTAAATCCCGTATGTTTTGATGCAAAAGGCTTTCATCCTAAACGAGCCAAGTATGTCCTGGGAGTCCTGACTTTACTAATAGCAACAACCACAAAACGGATTGTGGGTTTTTTGGGGTTTGTTTTTCTTTGTCTTCTGTCCTTTTTTAAAAGCACCGACATCAAACCATGTGTGGGAGATGGGTTTCTTCTGCTCCTTTCACAAATCAGCTTTGTAATGTAACTTAGATGCTTCAAAAGTTGGAAAGCCTTTTGAGTTTAGGCCTTTAGTAACTCAGTGGGTGATCTGTAGCTCTGATTTCTGTCCAAGGCAATGTTGCTGTTTGTACTTCAGCTTTCTTCTTCAAAATGGAAATTAATGGAGCACTGAAGGACTGCCTGGCAGGACAAGTAACCGGTGTAATTGCTTGTTTTTATGGAGATGTTAAATGTTAACTTCGCTTCCATTAACTGCGGATTTGCCCCCTTGGATTCCTTTTAGTTCCCAGAAATAACTCTCTAGGTGGAGCTGGAAGCTCTGGGGCTAAGGACGTGGAAGGGGCGCGCCCACCATGGCTCTGCTGGTAGCTGCTGAGTGCCCTTCCTCTTCTGGCTGTACTCTGAAGGCAGATGGAGGCAGGGACAGGTCGGAAGCAAGGACCAAGAGGGTTCTTTGTTAATGAACAGGATGATTTTGTCTCTTCTCCAGGTGGATTTGCAATAGTGTTTCTTGTGAGGACTAACAATGGGATGAAATGTGCCCTGAAGCGGATGTACGTCAATAACGAGTACGACTTGCAAGTCTGCAAAAGAGAAATCCAGATCATGGTAAGTCACCGCTTTGTATTGGGGTCCCAGACTGGGAGTGGAATTGTGTGAGACCCTGGGCACCTTCTGCCTGTGATCTGCGTAGCATCATGTAGAAAACTGTGGGTTTTCTGTAGTGAAACTGTCTTTCTTTTGGGAAGACCTAACTCCTGGAGTTACGCGACTATATGAAAATCTCGTGTGGAATGACTTAAAATGTAAATAGTTTCAGTGGACAAGAAAAACATGGGAGCTGAAAAAGCAGAGGGAATCTCGGGAAAATGAGGGGAGTAAGAACTCCTGTGTCAACCCACGACTTAATAGGAAAGGGAAGAGCTGAAGAGGTGAGCATCCTTGGTGTGTTAGACTTCAAAGTCTAACCGTCTCCAGGGCTAAAGTCTTAAGCCTTTTAGACTTCATCAGAACAGGCTGGTGATTCTGATGTACCTGTCTGAACTCAAACCAGTGCATGACTGGAGGAGCTCCATCCTGAGATGAATTTGTATCGCCACAGCCTCTAATCTTCTGCGCTGGGAGGAAGGCTGTCTCTGTATTGGTGAGGCTGATAGATTGAAAACAGTGTTTGTGGGGTAGTTCCTGCCTGGGCTTTTGAAACAGGGAAGTGTTTATAATAAGCACTGGGATATTTCCTGGATTATTGGGTACAAGGAGTTACATGATAGGATAACTATTTTTAATGGCTGTTTTAAACTTAGCATCTGTAAACGAAGAAAAAAACTGAGATGATCCAAATAGATTTGCTTGGTCTTGTTTGGAGCCTGGTAAACGTGGAAAGTGCTGCTTTTGAAGTTGTATTCAAAGATACTGATGAACATTTCGAGCAACTGTGAGGCGGGGAAGGAAAATCCTCATTCTGCTCATTTATAAGACGAGGTATAGGTTTGGGTAGATGATCTTCATATCAGAAGCTCTTACCTGTAGCAATTCCGGGTGTGTTTTGTGAAGTAGCTTCTAATTAGGTTAATACCTTTAAGGTTAACTTCTGGAGTTGGTGCGACAGCGCAGTGAAGCTTTTGGGCATGCTTTGTCATCACTGTAGCTAATGCTACATGGGAAAAGTTGAGATTAGATCTTAACATCAAAGGTTTTAGCTGTGCTCACAAAGCTTGTTTACTTGGATTTTACTTGCTGGTGCTTTCGGTTGTCTCCGTGTCTTTGGTGTCTCTTCAAAAATGTGTGGCTGACCTGGAAAGCAAGGGCAACAAGTGTCCTTCCTCGGCAGGTCTGCTTGCTCTGGTACTGAATCTTTCTGTAAGCGCTAACCTCTGCCTCGAAGAACCGGTATGTCACTAAAAGGACATATTTTCTTCTTCCCTAGCTTTTGCGTGATAAAGCCGTATTTTAAACTTAATGGCACTTTTTGCAACCCTACAGCATTACAGCAGAATGTGGCCAGCAGAATCTTGATTTCTTTTACTGGTGAAGCTGAACATTGAACTGGACCGGCTGTCACACCTGAAGCTGGCCGTCCCAAAGAAATGCCTTTTCCCTGCAGGTTTAGCATGTGTCATGGATAAGGCATTGCTACGGGAACTTGTGCTTTAATCCCTTGAGTTACTTAAAATAAGGTACTTCTGAAAGCAAGGTTAAAATTTATTTTATTACCTTAGTGGTTTTTTCTGAGCATGCGAAGATTTGGGACGCTGTTTGCCAGCAGAAGAGTGGAAGGAGGTGAGGAAAGTAAGCAGAAAACATACAGCGCATGGCCACCATGAAACATCTGCCTTGTTCTCCCCTCTGCGTAAAGGAAGAGCTTGGCCTGGGCCATCTAAGGGAACATGCAAAAATCTGGACCAGTTAGTTCAGCAGGATGGCTGTTTCCCTGCTGTTTGTCTCAAATCCTTCTGGAAGGAAAACAGGTAGAGGTGTTTTGCGTGACGATTATTCTGAAGTGACAGAAGCTTGCACCTAGGCAGGAGGAGAGCTAGGAAAGCTGCACAGTGTCGAACCACCAGATAAAAATGTTACTCGCTCTATATGGTTGGTTTATGCTTGGAATTTATTTATCTTGCAGCGGGACCTGTCCGGCCACAAGAATATTGTCGGATACATCGATTCCAGTATAAACTCAGTAAGCAGCGGCGACGTGTGGGAAGTGCTGATACTGATGGATTTCTGTCGAGGTGAGCGTGGGCTCAACGTATTGTTCATTGGTGGATTTGTCCCTTTTCAGCACTTATGGGAAAGTTGTACAACATCTTTGTTTAAAAAACAAACAAACAAACAAACCAACCTATTCCTAGGCCCTTCCTTGGCTACCAAGGCACCGTTCTGAGCAAAGCAAAGCCAAGACTAGGTGTGGAGAAGTGGATGATAACGTGGGGCTGTGTTGATGCTGTAATGGGATTGGTACCGCCTTTGCCCCTGCCCAGGGTGGTCCTCGATCCTTCCTGTTGTGAAGGAGAACACTTAAATGTATATTGCTGTTTTCCGTGGGCTGGCCCACACAAGGGGTGGCTCTTCTAAAGCTGCTAGGCTGTGGAATGAAATTCTGCTTCGCTTTATGTCGTATTGCAAGGTTTTTTCCACTTCAGCCTGATTTAGGATTGTTCTGGAGGAAGCTTGAAAAGGATCATGTGAAGCCAAAAAGTATTCCTTTTACCTCTGACCTTTTTGCTTGGCTGTCTCTAGCCAGACAGGCTCTTCCAGTCTTTTCCAGCTGTCCCAAAGCTTTGATCTCTTGTGGCTAGGAGGTGGTGTTTGGAAAATGACGGATGTGCTGCGCTCAAAGGACCTCTTGCAGGAATAGTGTTAAGCAAAAATAATGTTTTGGCCAGGTGACTTCAGAAGTCTGTGGCTGTTTTGGATGGTGGCGGCTGATGGAAATAGGTATTTTTGGGACTGTTTGGCTTTTAACTGAAGCCAGGTGCATGGTAGCAAGAACAACTGGATGCTAAAATGCCTTTAAACTCGTACGGTACAGCTTTCTGTTCTGCTGTGCCCTCTTTGCTGCTTCGTTTTGGTGCAGGAGTCTCGACTAACTGGCATTGGGTTCGTTTGCTGGTAAAAGGAAGAACCTTATGTGCGGTTTTGCTGGAGGAATCATTACGTTAGCTTTCTGTAAGCTTAAACCTGAATATCTCAAGGAGCGTTGTAAGAAGTAGGCCTGGCAGTGCTGGTAAATCCAGACTCAGCTCCACATTGCAGACCCCAGTGCAGAGGGAAGTGCAGACTGTGGCAATTCGGAATGCACTCCCTCCAGCTGCATTAGGCTCCCTCTGTGCCAAATTTGGGGCTGATGAAGTAAAATCCATCTTTCTGAGGTGTTTCCTTCCATCTGAAAGGAGGAGAGCTGCAAGGTGGTGTTTCTCCTGTGGCTTGCTTTTACCCAGTGCTCCGCTCAGCACATGCCTGCCTCTGTCTCCAGCGTTCAGACTGAAGCACAGGAATTGCTGTTATACATTGGATTTTCCTTTGTTATTTTCCTTTTGTGTCAAACAGTTTCCAGACCAAATCAGTGTGTCTTTGTGTGCAGAACTGCACTCGCTTTGAGTTCACAGCTGGACGATTTATTAAGCTGAGCTGTTCTTTTGTACCATGAAAATAAGTTTTCCAACACTTGTGAAATGATACCGTTTGGCTTTGCCAAAGCTTCAGAAAGGAGTTTCTTCTCTGTCTGTGTAGGGTGTTTGGAGGGGGGAAGAACCTCTGCGTGGATTGTTTTGGAAAGGCCTTGACAGCAACAAAACCCCAAAGTTGAGGCGAATTCAGGACTCATTCATGAAAACTTGCTTTTGTTTGTCTGGAATTTCTGTTGTTACAGGTGGATTTTAGATATTTTTTTTTTTTTTTTTTTGCCAGTCATGACTTTAGCCAAACCACTTACGTGTGGGGTTTTTGAGTGTCTCCCTTTCTCCTTCCTCTTGCTTACGGGTGGCAAACTATTTTGTGGGTGCACCAAATTCAGCCTTTTATTCCTCTAACTATTTGAAGAAGAGAGAAAAAGACGTGGTGCAGTCAGAGTTACATTCGAGCGTCCCCACAGGCAGGTGAAGGTAGGCCTGGGGAGCTAGCCTGCCGCTCTCGGAGCGTGGCTCAAAGACCAGATGAGATGTAACGCCTGCTGGCAGGTATGCAGAACACCCTGGGATTGAGGCGAGGAAATGAGAATGAAGCACGATGAGTAAGCAGGTTGCAGAAAGCCTCCGGGGAAGGCTTGGTGCGAATTGTGAATTTGAACTCGTGAACTTCTTGTGCGCTGACTGTACGGCCGCAGCTCGATGGGGAGCAGACTCAGACAAGTGATGTCTGACAGGACTGGGGCTTAGGCCAGGCCAGACCTCATCTTGCACGCTCTGATTCTTGGTGTTTGTTTCTCCTCAGGAGGTCAAGTGGTGAACCTCATGAACCAACGCCTGCAGACAGGGTTCACGGAGAACGAGGTCCTGCAGATCTTCTGCGACACCTGCGAAGCCGTAGCCAGGTTGCATCAGTGTAAAACGCCGATAATCCACAGGGATTTGAAGGTGAGTTGTGGTCTCCAGTAATACAGCAGGGAGTGTGCATCCTCCTTAACGTGTCTGTTTGCTGCCTACGCCATGGCAGACGGGCTTTGAATACCGGTACTGTGTTTCTGTGGTTATTAATGAGAAAAAGTGGGCATAAATACCTCTCTCTATTGGAAGATAAAAAAGAAATGAGCCTCTCATTGCTGCTTACCATATGTTTACCATCTATAGATCTACTTAAAAAACACAAATGTTTGTGAATAATTCTGTTTCACACAGGAGATGTGCCAGGATGTATTTGATGAATTATTTATGGTGCCTTTCTACCACCTGAAACACTGTTGATGTTATAAGGTAGTTCACAAAAAGCACGCTGTAAATTTGCTTCCTGGACCCACATTAAAGGGTTCCCTCCAGAGATGTTGGCCTTGGGGCAGGAGTCCTTAGGAGCTTTTGAAACTGGCCTCTAACACTCTGTTTACCACGAAAGTGCATTGTAAAACTCTGTGTGCTTAGCTGGGAAAGAGCTAGGCCAGCAGGGAGAGCTTTTGAAAAGTCCCATGCCTATAATCAAACAAACAAAAAGATGTTCTCTTTCCTCTCAACTAGCTTGTAAAATGCTCGAATAATGTATTCAGCCAAGAAGGAGGCTCCTGTGTACATTTGAAATTCAGATGTGCTTTGTGGGTCAGGCTCTGTGTTCAGAGCCCTCAACAGATGTTTGTTTTGTGCCGCTGGCCGTTGTTTTGTAGGAGCAAAAGGTGCCACACGTGCCCACGAGAGCCAGATAGCACAAGGGGGAAAAGTCCTCAGGGTTCAGTGTGCTTCAGAAGCGTGTTTCAAATGATGGTGACCCCCCTGCTCGGTCAGTTTGAATACATGAAACAAGTCTGACATTTTTCTAGAGTGAAACGGGTGGAGTCTTCTAACAATTAAACCTGTTAAGGTCTGCGGGCATCTCGCAGGAGTTTGTATAGGCAAGGAAAACTGGGGTGAGAGGATGAGGCTGAGCAACAGGAACTTCTCCAGTCGATATTAACCCCTGCTGTTACCTTTGCTGTTACCTTTTTGGTGAATCCCTGGGGGTTTTTAAATAAAGGACAAACTCATTGTGTGGCATGTGAATAAATTCTGGGACATCTGTGACGGATTAGTGAGTTGATCGTGAGCGTTACTTTCTACACTGAGCTGCATTTGAAATGGACTGTTACGGTCTGATGTCCAGCCCGCTGCTGCGTGCTTAGATCAGTAAAGTTTTTGCAAGGCCTGGCTCTTGGTTGGTAAGCTGTGCCTGAGGTCAGAGAGTTGGCTCTTCTGTGCTTTGAGGTGTGTTTGCCAGTTGAATATTGTATTATTTCTGTCATGATGACCTCTGGAGCTCCAGTCACGCTTGGGGATCTGAGTACTAACACAGAATTAATGATTTAGATATGTTTTGATTTTATTTGCGTTCAAATTTAATAATTTGCCAGGGAGGAGCTGCAATTCCGAGAGAGATTAAGGGCCTGAGAAGTTTTGTACAAGTTCTGAGTGTAAGGAAAGGCATCCATTGGGTGGGTGTTTCCCTGGGGTGAGCATAACCCTGTTGAAGAGTGGGCAGATGTGGACTTTGCAGCCAGCTGCATGGGGATCGGAGGCGTTTTTTGCCTTCCAGCTCTTTGATGTCGCTCTGATGCTGGAGGTTCCTGCCCAGAGAGCTCTGCCAGCAGAAGGGATTGTGTGAACAGTCTTTAAGCCCTTTCAGACGAACGCAGCTGGATTAGTTTCAGCGGCCTGTGGCTGTGAGTGTTGAATTAACCCAACAGGCTTTGCCTGAAGCAGAACAACCTCCTGTTGGCACAATCTCCAACTGGTGGGAAGTGACCAACAGCAGGGACAGCAGCACCTTTAAGCAGCGTGCCGACAGGCAACAGTGGGCATCTGCCAGCGAATAAAGACCACCAAAAAGATGGCGTGTCATCCCTGCGTGTGCTTACGGTTTTCCTTCCCGATGGGATGGTTCGCTCTCAGGTGCTGTGTCAGTCTGTCCGTGTGTCCCTACGCCTGCGTGATGTGCTGTACGGGCTGTGAGGTTTAGTTTCATGCGCTTCGATTGACTGCCGCAAAACCAGGCGTATGTTGATGCTGCTTTTTCCTAAAAGTTAGGAAGCCCCTCATGTACAGCCTCTGCCCTAGCGAGGACCCCTGTGGAGGCAGCGTAAGCCTACTGGCAGTAGGCTTGCCTTGCAAGCTTACCTTTGCTTTTTCTCACAGATATCTTCTTCGCCTCAGCATTCATAGGGCATTGCTGCTGCAGGGCATTCCATAAATTACTTTTGTTCTCCTCTTTCTGGAATAAGAACAATTCCTGTATCTTTGTTAGGCCTTTTAACAGCAAAGAACAAATGGCCAAACCTTCTTTTGGCTGTTATATTACCCTGGCTGTGAAGTCTCTGCTTCTGTGTAGAGAAACTCTTAACTGTCAGACCCCAGAGGAGCAGGGTTTAGTCAGGTGGATGGAGGGGAAAATGTATTTAGGGCTGATGGTAACGATTTATACAGCTACTCTATATCTCGTGGCAGTTGTTTGCATAACTTGTTTTATGTTTAACCTTATATTTCCAGTCTTGCATCCTATAACACGTGGTGTTCAAAGCACCAGCCGAGAGACAACTTTGATTTCTACAGCTCGGCGCTTTCTGCAGTGAGGGGTCTCTCACTTCTACCTGTGGTGCTTCTGCTAGTCTGAGCCCATCTGCTTCCAGGAGTAGATGACTGGCTTGCAGATGAGCGGCTGATTTTTCTTGTAGTAGACACACAGCAGGATGCACCAAAATACTGTGACAGTCAACCCAGAGGATGCTGTTGATCAAGACCTCTTTCTCCTTTCCTTTCCCTGCTTTCTGAAATAACCAGCTCTCATGTTAAGGATTCGGTTTCTTCTGCTTTCATTTTAGCTGGAGTCCTCCCAGCGTTGCACTTCTCTGTGGTGCGATAAGACAGTCACGCTGTGCTGCTGTTATCTCTCTGCCTTCCATCACCCTTCTTTGTAATGCCAAGCCTTGCCCTGATGCCACCAACAAGCCTTTGGCTGGAATTTGTTTGGATGGATCTGTGTTCAGAGTGCCATATGTAAAATGGGTCAGTCCTCTCATGGTAAACCCTGGTGTTGACCATGTGAAGAATATGCCTGTGCCAAAATCAGTTAGTGCTCTTAGATGTCACGTTGCATTCGTTTCTTTGCTATAAAGTACTAACTAAGCTTTCACAAATAAATAGTGAATGCTGCCAGGGGAGGAAGGGGTGTTGAAACCTCTCTATGGAGACCTGAAGGTGCTGGAGAGCAGTCGGAAAGCGTGCCTTGGTCATGCACCCCTCCCGAATTGCTGCCTGAACTTAGAAGTACCGGCCTCAGAAGCCATTGGTCTCACGAGAGGATAACGCGTGCTGATTTTGCTAGTTAGAGAAAGCCTTACTCCTCCTCCCTCGCCAGGATGTGTCTGTGCAGTGTTTTTACAACTGGACTTCTGGTTTTAGCGAAGAAAGGCATTTGTTTCAGAGAGTAAAGGCAGAAGCTAACTACGTTCTGTAACTAACAAAACTTAAGGCAATTCATAGTTTCCCTTAAAGATTTTTGGGGGGAGTGGGGGGGTGTCTCTACATCTCACTTTAAGTGTCGGGCATGTCAAAGAGTGCAGCCGGCGTTGCAAGTGCTCAGCAGTGCTGAAAACTGGATTGCAGCTGTGAGTGTTTGGGTGGAAGAAGGCACTTCCATACTTTTTTTTAAAAGACAGTTTTCTCTAGCCTGGCAGTCAGTAGCAGTAATTCAGGTACTTTTCTTTTTTTTTTTTCCTGGAAGTTCCTGAACAAGGCTGTTGCTGGATAGTCCAGTGCTGATGCACATTAAAACTCTCAGGATGTTTCAGTGAGAAGTCACGTCAGACTTCTTGGCCAGATAAAGCGGAAGGATTCTTCTGGAAATGTTTGACGAGTATTTGCAGGGAATAGGGAATAACACTGTCAGTGTTGATCTGCTGGGGAGAACATCTGTGTGCAATGCTTTATTCAAAGCAGATGGCTAGCAGAGGGGGGAAGGGGTGTTGTTTAACCCTTGGTTTCAAGCCAGCATTTCCCCCTTCAGCTGCTCTAATTTGGCTGCGTTTTCTGATGCTTAAAATGCTGACTCCTCCTTTTTCTTTCCTTCTTGTAAAGATCATCCTTGATGGGGAGCTCTACTTCCAAAAGATTTTGTTAGCAAACAGTTGTGTGGGTTTTTTTTTAAATATACGAGCAGCATGTTTTATCTCGTTGTATCCGAGCATTTGACAATGATTGACGATAAATACATTAAAAATTGTGTGAGCTCCCTGGAGAGAACATGCTGTTAATGCCACTGTACAGATGAGGAGCTGGAATACAGGGATGCTCTGCCAAAGCAAAGAACTGAACCCAGGTTTTTCCACATCTTATGTCAGTGTCGAAACATTTAGACAGTTTCTTAGGAGGATGCAAGCTAGATTTTTGTTAATGCATGATTAAGTGTGAATATTTAGGGGAAAGGCAGTGACTCTGCTGATTTTATGTGTTTTTCTTTTCAGCTATCCCAGGTGTTTGTTTCAGCATTTGTTTGTTGTCTGATTCAAGCTACCAAATAATGTTTGAAAGAAAGGGGTCATCTCAGCAGCCTGGAGGAACCTCTGCTGATAGAACCACTGTTTAGGGAGCATGGGGTACCCAGCACGTTTGATAACAAGCACCTGAAGTGTGAGCATAAGCTGAAGTTTGTTTTGAATGAGACCCAAAGTGACAGGTGAAATGCAGGCAAAGAACTGGAGATTTATTATGGTTTCATAAAGTACGGAAGTGTGCGTGCTGTCACGCGTTTGCCTCCTTTCAGCCCCACTAGGCAGCGAGGAGTTGTACCCCTTTGTAAAGCTGTGGACAGCTTGTGTTAGCTGTCCCAAGTTCAGATGCCAGACTGGGGGTCATAGTAGCTCAGGGAAGTTGAGCACTAGAGACACCAGGACACCGTCCTTGTCCTGAAGCACATAGGAGTCTTAGTGGAGGCAAGGCCATGTGCTTTCAAAAGGAGAAAGGAGAGGTGGCAGGAGGGAAGGCAGTGTTACAACGATGCTTCCACAATTTGACTTCTCCTTTAGGAGATGTGACAGAGGTTTGATGCGTGTTTTCTTTGCTGTCATGTTATGTTTTTGTGTCAGACATGTCTAGTATGTCTTCAGGCACTAAAAACCCTGGCTCCTCTGAAGAAAAAGAATGGGTTTTTGTCTGAACAATTCTGTATTTGTCTGTGATGCTCGTAGGTTGAAAACATCCTGCTACACGATCGTGGCCACTATGTCCTGTGTGACTTTGGGAGTGCTACTAACAAATTCCAGAATCCTCAAACAGAAGGGGTGAATGCAGTAGAGGAGGAGATCAAAAAGTAAGTGTGCTTTTCAACTCAGACAGAGTTTGTATTTGAAGGGTAATTTTGTCTTGTACTGGGACTAAATTTTACTCAGGCCTGTTGCGGCAATTGGATGCTGCTGCACAGAAGTGTCTTCCACAGGTAAATAAGCGCCTGGGGGAAGGTGAAACAATAAATTGAGTTTGATGTAATTGCTTTGGACCTGAAAGACTGAGCGTACTAATGCAGAGAAGTTGCCCACCTTGACGAGGTAGTGACATGTTCGGTTATGTATGGGGGTCAGCCTGTCTCTGTCCTTCATCTATCTTGGCTGCTTTGAACTGCAGTACAGCAGATGACAAAATCCCTGACCTCCACTGAGCCACTCATCGTAAATCCTTACAGTGACTAAGGGAACACGTGGCCTGACTCCTCAGCTCTTCATAGAAAATGTGAGGACCTCGAGGTGTTTAGTCTGGCTCCTTCTCTTGCCCCATTGTCGTGGTTTGAGCCTGCCCAGCCGGCAACAAAAGCCCCTCTGCAGCCTCTCGCTCACCCCTGCCCCGTCCCCTGAGGGATGGGCGGGAGAAGACACAACCCAAAAGGCCTGAGGGTCGAGACCCAGGACAGGGAGGGCTCCCTCACCAGTGATGGTCAGGGGCAAAACAGCCTCAACTTAGGGATAACACCACAAATGTCATACAACCAACCACCACCATCAAGAGTATGGAGAGATACAACCAGCTCTTAAAACAACCCACCTCCCCCCACCCCTCCGGGCTTCCCGCGCTCAGCTCTGCTCACAGTCCCGCCGGCACAAGGGGTCTCCGCTGCTCCTTCCCCCTCAGGGAGAGGGGCCCTCGCAGCCCTCCCCTGCCCCCCCGCGGGGTCCCCCTCAGGGCAGACCCTCCTCCATGAACTGCCCCAACGCGAGTCCTTCCCGCGGGGCCGCAGCTCCCCAACCCGCCCCAGCGCGGTCCCTCCCGGCGCTGCCGCCCTCCCACCGACCGGCGGCTCCAGCGCGGCCGGAGTCGCGGCTGCTCCGGGCCCGGGCCCTGCTCCTCCGGCCCGGGGCCCTCCGCGGGCTGCAGGGCGACCTCTGGGCCGCCGCTGAGCTCCAGGGGCTGCAGGGGCTCAGCCGCCATCTTAACCGCGGGGGAACCTCTGCTCCGGCACAGCTCCCCTCTGCTTCCTCACCCCTGGGTGTCCGCAGGGCTGGCTCTCTCCCATCCCCCTCCTCTCTCCCCCTCACCCAGACAGGCAAAACAAGAACAAACCCCTTCGTTCAGCCTTAAATAGTCATTTGCAGAGGTGTCCTTGCCCTGGCCCTGCCCAGAGGCGGGTCCGAAATCGGAGCTGGGGAAGCTTCTCGAAGCCTCTGACAGGAGCCCCCTGCCCCGCTCCCACACCCCCACCAGGCACCAAACCAGCACACCCAGCTGTAGGGGGGTAGCAGCTAAGTGCACCTTGATGCTTTTAAAAAGAGAACTTAGCTGGCAGTTCAATGGGACCTAGATCAGGAGTGGAGCAGGCTGCAGGTCCTTGGTCTTGCTTTAGTTTTAACACCATCACTGCTGCAGTTTTTCCAGTTTTGTTAATACAATATTTGGGCTAGAAACCAGCATGTTAGAAACGTGTGCAAATGCCTCCTCCTTGTTGGGATTCCATTACACCTAGACTTGTTTGACTGAAGTTTTTAG
This sequence comes from Leptosomus discolor, assembly GCF_034619465.1. Taxonomy (NCBI): domain Eukaryota; kingdom Metazoa; phylum Chordata; class Aves; order Leptosomiformes; family Leptosomidae; genus Leptosomus; species Leptosomus discolor. The sequence goes on from NC_141413.1 coordinate 3,725,410, forward strand.
AGCGGTCCTAGTCTGGCTTTGCAGTCCCTTTGGAACGCCTTGTTCGTACACTTGTTAACAAGCCTACAAAAACTTTGCCTTTAGCAATGCTTTCTTGTGAGCAAGGTAAGCAGCACGCAAGGTGTCGCAGCAGAAATTATAGACCTACCGATAGGAAATCTTATCATAAGAGTCTCTTAAACTGTGGCGCAGTTTCCAGCTTCTCTATTTGTAGTGGTTTGTTAAAATGAGGCAGATCTTGGCTATAGTTTGAGATACGAAATAACCTTTCACTTGTTTACAATGACTCTGAGCAGGAGTCCTGGTATGGAAGTCTGTTTATTAGGAGCCACGTATCTGGTTACAGTCTTTGTAATACACTTGGCCAAAGCCCCAGCAGTGAGGACGCTGCAGAGGACATTTGAGTACTGCCCTTGTTAATGCTCTGAATCCTTGGATATTTCTGTTCTAGTTCTTAAAATGACTGTATGGTTTTGTGGGTAAATTTCTTGCTTTAGAAAGGATTGTGGTTACTGCTTTGGTTTCACAGGGCAGTGTGCAGTGATTAGTATTTTATTGTTATAGGTATATAGCAGATTCTGTTGTTAAAAGATTTTTCCAGTAGATTGTCATCTATAGTATCCCTTTCCCTAAAATGAATAGGGAACGAGTGAATTTTGAATTGTTTGGGAATGTATCTTAGTGAAAATGCATCTGATGCCCATTTCGAACTCACTGATAGATCTTTCTGCTGCAGGTACACTACGTTATCCTATAGAGCACCAGAAATGGTCAACCTGTACAGCGGCAAACTTATTACTACAAAAGCAGACATCTGGGTACGTATAAAAACCACTCAACGTCATACAACCAGACTGCAGCTTGCTTTCGTTGCCATAATGCCAGGGGAGCTGTCTGGCTGGGGCTCACTTAGTTTCCATAAGAGACTGGAAGGTTTCTGAATAAAGAGTTCCTCTGCTTGATGTTTCTGATGAGTTACTGCTGAGCGGGGTGGTTTGTGCATAAAACATGCGTGCTTCTTCGCATGCTACCTCCCATGTGGTTTTAATTTGGAGATGTATGAAATTCCAGGGTTGAACAGTGCAAACCTGCTTGTATCGCTTAAGGGTTAAAACAGAAAATCGGAGTATTGTGACTTCTTGTGCCTGGATTGGGCTGCAAGTGGGTGAAATCAAAGTTACTGGTCAGAATTTAGTAAAGATAGACCTTCCCCCAGGAGCAATAGTATGCTTATCCTGGACAGTGTAACACAGGTCTGAGCTGTCAAACCTGGCCAAAGACCAAGCTTTTGCTCTGCTGTTTCTAGTGATCAGTGCAATCTTGCCACGCTTTTCATCTTGAGAGCAAAAAGCGACTGTGGTGTAATCCGTAACCGGCTAACCTGACCAGGGATGGAAACCTTCCCTTCAGTTGGGATGGAGGTGAAAAAAGGTCTGTGCTGTTGGTAGTGTGGTGGCAGCTCAGCAAGTGGGGTGTGTTTAAAATGCTAATTCAGAGCATGTTCGTCTGGTTTCTGAGGCCCTCAGCTAGGAAGTAACAAAGCAGGAGCAGTGTCAGGAGAGTTTTAGTGTATCCTCAATAGCTCTGCGTCTGCATATGCAAGAGGGAAGATTGCTGGCATGACATCTGCTGGGAAGAGTCCTCTGTCCTCTCTGAGAGCTGGGTGCGGAGTCAGGAAGGCAGCAGCTCCTGTGGGGCTCTGACTCTGCTGAGTTCAGCAGGGGGGTTGTAGAACTGGGCCCTGTACCGGTGCTGGGTCACTCGCCTTGGTGTTAGAGACCCCGAGAGGGAAGGTCACAGCTGTAACAGCATGAACAGATTGTCAGGGCCTTGAAGGCATCCAGAGGAGAACCTGGGATTTGCAGTCCTTCCTGTGATGATAATGTGGAAAGGTGGAGGCCCGAAGGCTCCAACAGCTCTGCTCTTCCCGGCATGGAAGGAATTCTGTTCTAGTGACCCGCTGAGCGTTTCCAAACGAGTGTGTGGTGGTGCACACAGTGGGGCCTCGACTTCAAGGCCTCCTGCAGTGCTTGTCTTGCCTCCCTTTCCTTAAATCTTATCAAGGTTATTTTAAACTAGAGTGCAATTTAATTGTGAAATCCTATGACAAAAGATACAAGCTGATGAGGAGTTGCTTAGGATTAGGAAATGCTTCCCCCTCTCCCCTCTGAGATGGTGGGAGTGTTTCATAATGAGCCCTTTGTGCAGAAGTTGTATTTTCTTTTGAAATAGGTGGTGCTTCTTGCTGTCAAAAGCAGCGCAGGAATAGATGGAAGGGTGATAGAACCCAGCAGCCTGCAGACTTAGCTGTATGTCTCTCCCTGGTACATATTTATGACAGTTGAAAGATTGTTTGAGCTTCAGCTTGGAAACAGTTTGGATTTTTCTTTGTCAGAATAAATGTGTAAGGATGATGATTACCATTTATTTTTGCTATTACTTTGCTTTTTCCTTCCAGTATGTGGTGGAAAGAGGCTTTGCCTGTTTGCTGACATGAAGGGTTACACTATGTGGAGCTGGAGGGGTGGGTACGTGATGATGCTCACGCGATCCCCCAGACTACGTGGAGTATCTCAGCCTAGCGAGGGAGAGCTCTTCGTGCGTTTATCTTCCCATATAGCTGGGCTTGTTTTCGAGTCGATCCCAGGGATGTTCAAACGTAGGCCTGGCGTCACGCGGGACCCATCCAGTGGAACAAGCCAGAGCGCTTTCCCCGGTGTCTGCAGCGGTATTTGAACTGTGCCATTCCCTTCGGTTTGTTAAAGCCTTTGCCCTGTTCTCTCCTTCCAGGCCCTCGGCTGTTTGCTGTACAAGCTGTGTTACTTCACCTTGCCGTTTGGGGAGAGTCAGGTGGCGATCTGTGATGGCAATTTCACCATTCCGGATAATTCTCGGCACTCGCAAGACATGCACTGCCTCATCCGTGAGTGTCCCTGGCAGTGCCATAATCTACTGCCGCAGAACTAAAGAAGTAGCAAAGATGTTTTGTTCTTACGTTCCCTGTTCCTACAGTAAAACAGTTGGTGTTTCTCTCTCTCTTTTTTTTTTTATTTTTTAAAGGAGACTTTCTTGCACCAGGGGTGGATAAAGTGATCTTTTGGTAGCTTAGGAGATCACTCTTCAAAAGAAATTACGGTGAAGAGGTTGCTGTTTGGCTAGGCTGTAGTGAACTCTGTGGAAAGCAGGAACACGGACAGCCGTTTGGTTTAAGAGGCCTACAGAAACTTGCACAATAAGCCTATTTATGCAGAAACGTATTTCTCCAGTAATAAATCTATTTGGATAAGGAACTGAAAAGAACCACAGTGACTTAGACTAGCGATAAGAATTCATCTTCTGTGAATGAGAAACAGAACTGAAATGATTTATAAATAACTCCCTGACTAGAGTGAATGTGTAATTAAGGGTACAATGCACTACTCTTGGCAAAGCTGGGGCAGCTCTCTTGTTTTCAGCACAGCGTTTGATTATTTTTTTTTTTTCCCTTAGCCACAATCTTAACTAGCACAGAGCTGGATGTGTTTGCAGAGCAGCCTGTATTTTCTTTGCTTACATGGTGGTATATGTGGCTGGCCTGTCCTCCTGCCCCGCTGACGCACCGGGGCTGGATCAACCTCTTTCCCTGCAGATTCGCTTGGAAATGCAGAAGCCGAAGCCAATGCTATTCCCTGACCAGGCAGGCTGCGCTTCCCCTCCTCGCCCTAGAGCCTTCGGTAGCAGCTACAGCTTGTTCGTAGCTGTGTTGGAAAGTATCTCCTAGGTCCACCCTGACTCTCTGTCTTGCCCCGTTCTCTCTGACCCTGCTGATCAGCTCAGCCCCGCTGCCCGGGTGCTTTGGAAGAGGCAGGGCACCCTCTTAGCACCCAGTTATCCCAAATGTAGCTCTGCCACGTCGGTCTGTTCTAATGCTCTGATACCAGCATCTCTGTCTTTTGAAGGATATATGCTTGAGCCAGACCCTGATAAGAGACCTGACATTTATCAGGTCTCCTACTTTGCGTTCAAACTGGCAAAGAAGGAATGCCCAGTCCAGAACGTCCAGGTGAGTCGCGAAGGAGCGGACTGATGTGGGGCTTTGTGGGAGGACACTGCGGGGGGGGGGAACTGGTAAATATTGAGCATTCCGCTATATTCTATCAGTCATTCCCAGTTCTGTAATTAGGGAGGATCTTTCCCTTTTTTTTTTAATAATTAGCAGCGCTGTTTGGAGTTTTGAGTTTGTTTGGGGCAGGAATCAGGGATTTGTTTCATATGTTGTTTGTTTCCGTTTGTCCCTGATTTACCTCCTCCCCCGGTTACCAGCGTGAGGCCAACCAAGGGATCTTGTGCATGTGAACGTGGTAAAACTAGGCCACGCTTGTGAAACGGATTTGATTTCCAGGCACACTCGTCGTAGCGTGTGTGATTTGTGCTGCAGTTGGTTTTAAACGTAGCAGTTTTGTGTCTGCCGTCTGGCCGGGACGAGCCAACTTGCATTTGAACTGCATCAGACCTTACACAACCATCTGCCCCTTCTCGGTCTATCTTTATAGTCTTCAACTGAAAAATAAGAGTTGACAAGTATTTTCTTTTGGTGTCATGGACATCTGTGACATGACACTTTATTGTGTTGTATCCAGGTAAGAAGAAACCTGGGTTTTTTTTCCCCATGTTCAAGTGATTATTTGTGTTCCTTATGAATGAGACATGGTTTTGGTACTGTTATGCCTGTATTTTTAACAGCATCATTAGTAAGTATTGCTGCTGTTGTCCACAGATGGTCTTTTAAAAATACCCAGGTGTGCTATGAAGCTTTGTGTTGAGATTCCACATGTAGTAAATGGTCAAAAAGCTGACCTGTATTTTTCCTTTGTAAAGACTCTCCCAAACTACTGTGTCTTCATGATACTGATGTCGACGGGTTTGTCCCGTGTCTAGCATAAGGAATAACTGCTTTGAGTATCCTCCAATCTCCCCGTTTTGTTGTGATGCTTTTGCAAATTATTTCTGACTCTGATTTCTGCCCTCAAAATACAAAATTCCGTGTTTTTGGGATCTGCAGAACTCTCCAATCCCCACTAAACTCCCAGACCCGGTTAAAGCAAGTGAAGCTGCTGCAAAGAAGAGTCAGCCCAAGGCCAGGTAACCACATCTGCGTTATGCTCAGCCCTCTCTCTTTTTATTGTCTGTTGTCTTTCTGCTGTTTACTAGGAAAGGTGCTCGGTATATTTAGCTGCTTCCTTGTGGTCTTGCATTTACACATGGAGGCAAACACTGCAGTCCTGAGGCCTCTGCTTCAGCGACATAAATAGCCATTGATCTCCTTGATCTGAAAGGCAGAAAATGCAGATATTAGGGGAAATTTTTCTGCAGCGGGGGTGGGGGTGGCGCTTGGGCAATACTCAGCATGACTCAACATCGAGGCTTTTTGTGCTGAAGACATTGCTTGACAGCAGCGCTCGCAGTTCGGGCGCTTAGATGAATCTAGCGGGTCATCCATCCGGAGGCAGTACCCGGAGTACCTGGGAGCAAAGTCAGGAGAAAGACTGCGGCGGGCCTGGAATTGGCCCAAAGAACGCGAGTCTGCCGAGAAACCGCATCGGGGACTGTTGCTGTTGGAGCTTGACCCCCGGCAGATGATAACCTGACCCAGTAATTACTGCATGAAATTGCTGCGATCTGTGCAAGCGTCCTGTAATTTTTTCTGGGGGGAACACGAAAGCCCAAGCAGCCTCCATCTGAAGAGCCCAATTAGTGGGGAAACCGCTGTACTGCTGTGGCTTTTCTCCTCTCCTGCTGCTGCTTGCTCTGCTTATGATCCTGTCATTGAGACTTGCAAATCCTGTTGGACAAAACTTGTACCTTGTTTTACTGCAAACTGAGCAGTACAGCAGTGGGTACTCCAAACCCAGCAGTTTTCTTCCAACTCTGAAATAGGGCATCTCTCCTCCTGTCTGTCAGTCCCAGGAGTCTGCTTTGTTTATTTTATAATTGAGTGCAGTTACTCTCCCATTAGTGGAACAACTTGATATCTAACAAGCAAATGTATCCACAGAAGGGCAGGGTTGGTTGTCTGGCTGCTTGGCTCTGTTGCTGTGCATTTTTGGAGCTCGGTAAATATTGAGCAGAGATCCAAAGAGGTCCAATGAGCTGATTCTGGGGTAGATGTACTAAAAAGTTAAGGCACTTTTTAAGATGGCAGTTTAGACAACTCTACCCAAAGGTGCCAGCTGCTCTTAAGCTAACTCGTTATGTCCTTCATCTGCTCAGCCAGAACTCTGAGTGGATTTAAACAATGTGTTGCAGCAAATATTCAAAGGAATTGAGTGGTTTTGACAAGTTCCAGCTGTCCAACAGGAGAAGATAGCACAATTGGCAAAGAAGTCAAAATGATAGTGTTGGATTAATTATCGTGAATGCATCCGTTAAGTTTTACTGGGCTTGAAGTTTTCTGGAAAGAGTCGATGTGTGTCTGGATGCCCACAAGTGTTTCGCCTTTATGAGTCACGTACTGCTGAAGTGTGGATGAGGTTTTAAACCCCTCCTGTGTGGTGCCTGCACCAACTAGCAGGCTAACAAAGACGGTGCTCTTACTGCTCTTCCTCTTTATTCCTTACCTTATGTTGTAGGCTGACAGATCCCATCCCTACGACAGAAACGTCCATAGCGCCCCGCCAGAGACCTAAAGCAGGACAGACACAGCCCAACCCTGGAATTTTACCCATTCAGCCAGCCCTGACGCCGAGGAAGAGACCCACAGCTCAAGCAGCCATTCAGCCACAAGGTGAAACGACCCTCCCTGTGCGGTGCCTTCCTGCCGGGCACCGTGTACTGCAGGGCCATGGTGCACATTGATCCAACTGATCTGGTTTGGTTGGTTGGTTTGTTTGTTTTGTTGTTTTTTTTTTCCCTCCCAGTTGCAGGACCTGCTGCCCTGGGCAGTGGTCAGCCTTCGCTCCCTGCAAGCGTCCCGCAGCAAAAAGCAGCCCCTCAACAGACTCCGGCGCAGCCACAAGCCAAGCAGGTGCCAGCTCCGCAGCAGGCCTCGCAGGCGCAGCCCCAGGTCCCTTCTACTCAGCCTCAAGCCACGCCTCAGCATCAACAGCAGCTTTTCTTGAAGCAGCAGCTTCTGCAACAGCAGCAGCAGCAGCAGCAGCAACAGGCGGCTTATTACCAGCAGCAGCAGCAGATGATGCAAGCTCAGCAGGTAGGTGTGCACGGCCGGGTTTGTTGCATGCTTCCTGTGCTAGAGGCCCGCAAGGCTGTATCTTTGCGGCAAGGCCCCTCTTTTTGGGGGGGGATAGCTGCAGGTTTTAGGCATTTTCCAATGCGTCTCCAGTTTTCTAGCAAGGCTTTTTGCTAGGCAAGGCTGGCATTTTTAACTGTCGATGTGGAAGGCCTTGAGATAGTTTTGTCATGTGCGAACATAAAATAGGCAGTGCTGGTTAAGATTTTACAGCTCTAAATGTTTCAGGGTCTTGAGGTCAATGCTCAACTGATGAGCAGAGGGGTACAGTTTCTCTTCTGCTCTTGTTGTGGCACAAGAAGCCTGGCATGCCTCTGCAACGGTAGGATTCAGGTCTGGTTTTGTGGTAGACTGCGGTGATAAGGCGGCCTGTGAACACATGATGTGTTAGACGGGATGTGTCTAAATGACAGGCTTGCGTGCTTAACTGAGGTGTTTATAGCAGCACAGATCTCTGCTAAAGCATATTTAACAGTGGAAGCAAAGGGCCAGTAAATCTTCCTGTCCTGGGGAAAGGTTTGAATCGGTAAAAATGGGAGAACGGGATTTGGGACCACAGGACAGTCTGTGCTGGGGGAGCCCCGTGTGGGCAGGTGTAGCACAGGAAGGCTCTAAGGTTAGACCAGGAGGCCGTTGCCCACCACTCCTTTGCAGATGGTCTCCGAGCCATCGCAGCCTGTTACTGCTTTGCCACTTGGCAGTGGCTATAACCGTTCCCGTGGCCGGCCCCACCTTCTGGTGGTGGTATCCCAGTTTCCAGCTGCGCAACAAACGGCTCAGCAACTGGTTGTTTCCCAGTTCCCAGTGATGCAGCAAGGAGCACCAGCACAGCAGCAGCTGATGCAGAACTATTACCAGCAGCAGCAGCAGCAGCAGCAGCAGATGATGGCCCAGCAGGCAGCAATGCAGCAGAAGACAGCAGCAGCAGCCGTGCAGCAAAAGCAACAAGCCCCGGCGCCACCGCAGCCCCAGGCCCAGCAAAGTGCGGCCCAGCCAGCGCAGCCGCAGGAGCAAGTGGTAAGAGCCTTGTGGGGAGGAGTGGGGCAGCAGGATTAGGAGTCCTGGCAAGTGCCAGGAACATCCCAGCAGGGCGGGTGGGTTTTCGGAGCCCAGGTAATGGGTGCTCTAGGGCCTGCTGGCCCCTGGTGCCTTGGTACTGAGTTGGAGATGCCAGCGCTAAGCCTGCTGCCTCGGAGACATGGGCAGTTGTTTGGAGTGCTCTTCCAATGGGATGCTGGACTCTGGAGTTGTGCTCTGGGTCCATAGAAAGAAACAAGTAGGTGATGAGTAGAAAGCAGATGAGAAGATAAAAGTAGCTGCTTAACACAGCTTCTCCCTATCCCTCCCCTGTCACGTTGCCTGAGAAGACGTGTGATCAGCTCTTACAAAAATTATTTGTACTTCATGCATCAGGATGGGCACCAGGCACAGAACTACTTTATGTTGCTGCTTGTTTGGAAAACTTCTGTCTCATATTCAGGGCTCTGATGCAGAGGAAGGTGCAAGCAGCCTTCCTCGTTGTTTCTGACGTTGGGATAGCCTTTTTTTGTTCCTTAATGAGTGCTACAGAAAGGAGACTTTTCAAAGCATCGTATCTATAAATAAATAAATACATAAATCATCCACTTTACTAATCATCTGAACATGCATCCAAAATAAATGCTCTTTACTTAATGGAAAATATGGCTGTCTGCAGCAGGGAAATAGCCAGCTGTCCGCAGTGCTAAAGGCGGGGGAGCCGTGCCAGAGGGCAGGATCCCCGTTGCCAAAGGGTCTCTGCAGTACATGTGGGAGGAAGCTGTGCCTTTTGCTTTCATTCCTGCAATCCTGTCCGCTCTTGCTTGGTTTTGGGAGCGCAAGGGGATGTCCCTGACTCTGGTTGCGTGTTGGAAGGAAAGCATGTGCCGGCAGCGGGCGAGAGGAAGCCGCCCGTTGCTTTGCTGCACCAGGTTGCACGTGTGCAAAGCAAACAGCGTCTGATAACAAACCGCTTCAGGTTCACGGTGTTTGAGTCCAAACTAAGGGTCAATTTGTGCTTGTTTGTTCATGAGTTGCCGGTTATCGAGGACCTAATTAATCTCTTGAGCATGCTTCCTTTGAAGTGACATGAGGAATTAATTTGACTAATAAACTCCATAAGCCAGTGACCTGAGCAATGCTGGGGCAGCGCTGTTTGCTTCACTCTGGTGTGTCTCAAGGCTCTGTCGTATTCGCCCCCTTTGCTTTTGCATTAATTTTCAGCACTAAGCTGGTTGTTAGGGTAGGGGACGAGCTTGGTGCTGTTGTGTTCCTGGTCTTGTCACTGTTTTGCTGAATGACCGGGGGCAGGTCAGTTTGTTGAAATCGGTGGGAGGTTTTTCAGTACAGGCAGACGGGTTTTGGATGACGCCCACTATTACCCTGTTCCTTTTAGAGGAGAAATGCCTGAGATGCAGTCTTGAGCGTGCATCTCTAAAGAGCTTTGCTGTGATTCACTAGCACCAAAACAGTCTTAATTTTATTAAGCTTGAAAATTAGCCTTATTCCCCTGGAAGGCTGATCGGCATGGACGCATCTGGACGCTTTTCCAGTCCTGCAGCAGCCAGGAGGAGAAAGGCAGTGGTCGGCTCATTTAAAAAATGATAGTGAGACATGGTCTCTACAGAGCAGAGTCTCTGAGCAGAAGATACCAAGCCAGGACCCATCAAAACCTTTTCATGTTATGAGACTTCAGCTTAATAAGCTCTGCCTTCACTGCTGTGGCGATTTCAGCACTGCCCTTTTATTTCTCAGCACCAAATGTACTGTTCTGCAGTGACCTATATAGCGCGATGGAAGGTGGGTGCATCAGAGGCAGTCAGGTCAGTTTGCTTCTCAGCTGCGGTGAGTTAGTCTGCCTGAAAATGCCAGAGGAAAAGCAAGACAGCTAACCGCTTGTTTGCCTTGCCCCGCTGTAGTTAAGCACCGCACTGGGGGTGTAGCTCTTTCTCTTGTTGCCTTCTCGGATCTTTCCAAGTCTTTCATCTGTCTGGCTTGGTTGAAAATGGCCTGGGGTGATATGGGATGGGGAACAGAGACCTAGTGCCCAGGCAGCAGAGGTGACATGCATACCTTTCTGCTCTTTGCATTCTAGTTTTCCTGCTTTAAATCCAGCCATATCTCGCTGACAGACAGATTTTGAAAAATCACGTAATTGGAAGTGATGCTGTTGTTTATCACTGCAAACCGGTATTTCAAGTATTTATGGGTTTGTGAGTTTAACCCAAGACTGAGGTAACAGAAGAATAAGGTTTGAGGAAACCCCTTAAAGTTTCCAAAGAGTTTGTAGCTGGGTTACCTTGGTTAACACCTGAACCAAATGTGCCTGTTTTTCTCCTCCAGATTTTAATGTCAAATGTTGCTCCTGTGGTCCTTGCCCCCTTTGTGGTTTTGGGTGTGTTTTTGGGTTTTTTTTTTGCTAAAAGAAAGCTAAGAAAGCTGCTTGCACAAGATTTCTGCAGAAGACCTGTAGTCCTTTAGGGATTTGACCCCAATCACACAGATAAGTCTGCTGGAAGAAGCGCTGCGCTTCACCTTACCCCCACTCCGTGTGTCCCTAGGACAAGACTCCTGCACAATACTGTCTGATTTCTTTTTTTTACCTCTGCCCTGGATCTCAGCCTCTTTACCCACGAGCAAGTTTCTGAGACCAGCTAGCCTTTAATGACAAGCACTAATAGAGGCTTCGCCTCCAGAGCTGCACCATAAAAAGGGGAGAAAGCTTGTGCAATTGTAATAATCCTGGAGTGCTATAGATCAGCAAATCCCCCCTGCCCCCGATTCTTTTGTTTGTTTGTTTTTCCCCTCCAGACTGTCCCCAACTCATGACTTGAAGGTCAGCTCCTCCAGCATATAGCTGTTCCTTCGTCCTGGCTGCCGTTCACGAGCAAGGACGTAACCGTTCTACTTTTTCTCCTAGATGCAGGCACAAATGAGGCAACAGCAAAAACCTCAAACCACGCCCCCCCCAGCAGTGCAAGGGCAGAAGCTGGGCTCTCTCACCCCTCCGTCCTCCCCCAAGACGCAACGCGCAGGACACAGGAGGATTCTGAGCGACGTGACCCACAGTGCAGTTTTTGGGGTTCCAGCCAGCAAGTCTACCCAGCTCCTGCAGGCAGCTGCTGCCGAAGCCAGTCTCAACAAGTCCAAGTAGGTGGCTGCTCACTTGGTGTCAGAGGGTATGGAGGGAGGGGATAGATGAGAAATCTCTTCAGAGATTTCCCAGGCAAAGCTCTGAGATGAAGATAGCCAGCAAACTCTGAGGTCTAGATGAGTCTTTGCCTTCTAAGACCACAGTTTAGGGCTCGGCAGAAAGTTGCTGAAAAACTTCCCCAAGGGCAGAAGTCCTCCTGAGTGCTTCTGTGTGCCCCAAAGACTAAGCGAACGGGGCCTTCCTCTGGCTTACAAAAGCTAGTGTCGTTTCAGCTGTTCCACCAGTAGCCCTGGTGTGTGCTTCACGCTTCTTGCTTAGCCTCAGCGCTTCCCCAGGAGTACCTGCTAGCTCACGTTTGTAGTGTCTGCAGGCAGGAAGCCTCCACGTGGGCACTGCAGAAAATTGTTCCAAATGGGATGCTTATGGTGCTTGGTTTAATCCCTGACACCAGGATGCTTAACCAGATTGGGAGTAGGTAAGGCTAACTGGTCCCAGCTTTCTGCGCATGCAAGTACAGTAGCTTGTGCTGAGTGTTTTAAGTAGGAAGTAGTTGTAATGCAGTAGCTTGGACCAGCTCATAGATTCCAGATGGGTTATTAACGACTGTTGTTTGGTTGGGATGATCACATCTAGATCTGCTTCCACCACACCCTCGGGTTCCCCAAGGACCTCACAGCAGAATGTCTATAACCCACCCGATGTCTCCACGTGGAATCCGTTTGATGATGATAACTTCTCCAAACTCACAGCCGAGGAGCTGCTGAACAAGGACTTTGCAAAGCTGGGTGACGGTAGGTTCATGGAGGCGGTTTAATGCCGGCCTGCTCTCACAACCGAGGATGGCGTGGAATGATGATGCTTTTGGTCGGGTGCTGCTGGGGTGCCCCCCTGTTGTCATGGTCCCCTGTGCCTGTAAGAGCTAAATACTTCCATTTTCCCTTCTCAGTCCCTGTCCTCTTTGCTGAGCAGTTGCAATTAAATGAGCATGATCCTCAAAGGGAGAGGTACTAACTGCTTTGAAAGTGGCCTCGATCATTTGGCTGCAGAAGCTACGGTTTAAACTGCTTCATCTGCGAGTTATGATTTGCAAGGAGGGACTTGAGTCGCACATTTGAAATAGCATCCTAAAAATCTGGGTAAGCAACCTACCTACAGAATGTAAGTTTTTTTCCCCTAAATCTGCGTCTGGCCTTTCAGGGAAAGCTCCAGAAAAGTTGGGCAGTTCCACAGAGAACTTGATTCCAGGTTTCCAGCCGGCTTCATCTGCAACCCAGGCAGATGCATTTGGTGGCTCTTCCTTCACTGCTGGATCAGGTGAGTTTGTCAACATGTCCTACAGGGCAATGCCCGGGGCAGCACCATGGCAGAGAAATGGCAACGCTTTGTCGTAACCTCTTTGAAAGGAAGGTAAAACTGATACAAGCTGAGCTGAGCCTTGGCACTTCAGCAAAGAAGGGAAGGTAGGAACGGCATGGAACGGTAGGAACTTGTCACAACTGGGTGGCAGAGACAGGACCCATTGCCTGTAGGCAGAGGTGAGGCTTTTGGTGAGGGAAGAAATTAGGTGAGCCCCTGAAGTTCACCAGACAGCTTCTTAACGTGTTGAAGTTCCATGCAGCACATACGTGGTGTGCAGTAAGGGAATTGGACTTGGAGGCATCAGTCGGACATGCTGGAGGATATTCCTTGCCTGCAGTTGTTAGGCTGTATGAAGGAGGAGAGGAGCAGGGATAATGATGTCTGTGCCGCAGAATGAGGAGAGTAGCAGAGACGGGAGTGAGCAGGGAAGATCCTCTGAGGAGAGCACAGTTAGTCTCACAATGGACGTGTTAAATGGTGAAGGTGAGAGGTTTCCACAGGCTGGGCTGTCTGGGTCTAGAGGCAGGGAGTCCTTGGCTTTTCTGCAGAGGCCTCTGCACATGTGACCTTGGCTGGTGTCTGCTTTGGTCCTTGGGTACCAAGGTTTTCCCCTGAGCAGCCCCTTCTGTGCCGAAAAAACTCGGTGAGCGCTGCTGCTCGTTTCTGGTTCCTCAGCATCAGTTCTCACTGAATGCAGCGAGCGCAGTATTGACAAACTGCTTCCAGGAGCCCTAAACGCAAGTAATCCCCTCCCCTGTCTTGTGCGGCCATTGTTACCGGTGACAAATGCAGCTGTTTGGTGCTTCCCGGTGGAAGCACAAACCCTTGGTGAGAGGAGTCCTGGGAAGAGATTGAAGAATCCTTTGTGGGGCGAGAAGTGACAAATCCATCGATGCTTATTTCTATTATAAAAAGAGATTTAGAGGAGCTTATAGCTGAGCTTGGTATTGTTGACTCCTACCTGAGCATAAAGGAGTTGAAGTCCATGATGCAGGAGTGCTCTAGGGAGTTGCTTTCTGAGTTTGTCCAGCTGTTCAGTGCCCTGTGAGCAGTTTTATGACGTTCCATCAGCCTTTGTGGGGTGATGCTGAGTAGCAGCAGCTCCACATTCAGCTGTAATGTACCTTCTGCAAAGCCTGAGAAGCACCTGCATGTTCTCGGCTTTCTGGATGCTGTAGCATGTTTAATTCTTGTAGTGCTTGTCTTTAAAATGTGCCCTTGACTCTCCTGTCCGGCAGTCTGGCATAGGAAGGTGTCTTGGAAACTCCGTTTGGGCTGGGCTGGGCTCTTCTAGCCCTTTTTCTTTCCTCATGGGTATAAGCCCGTCTGATGCAAGGTGTTGTATCTGTAATTTCAGACGAGGAGGCCCGACATGGGGGCTGGCCTGCTGTGTGTCCTTTGTTAAGGCATTTCACCTTTTGTTTCGCTTTGTGAGATAATAGTACTGCCCTTTCAAGGAATGTTTTGAGATCTGTGGGTTAAATTGTGTTGGAGAGCTGCATGGTAATAGTTGTTTGTTTGTTCTTTTCAACATTGCTTATTTCTAGCAACATAAAGTTGTTCTGAGTGTGTGTGTTTGTGTGGTGGTTTTGTCAGGCGGTCGCTGGGACTCTGTAATAATTGAGCTGTGCCCATGCTGAGGATTTGCTCGATGCTTTCTGCTTTTCTCTCCTCTCTGTTTCACTCTGCCTTTTCTCTTCCTGGTTCCCAGCTGAAAAAACGAAAGACATTCTGAGTTTGGACACTAGCCCTCCTCTTCTGACTGTGCCTGATCCTTTCATTCCTCTCCCGCTATCCGACACGCCAGGTAAACGGAACTGAGTTTATGGAGGGGGGCAGATTCTTGCTGGTTTTGTACTCTTAATCTTCCAGTTCTGTTTCTAGGCGCACCTGAAATCCTGGGGCTCAGTCAGTGGTGCTGGGTGCTGACAAGCTCTGCTGGCCTCGGCGGTAGCAGTGACACGTCGCGCTTTCTGCTGTTGAGTGTCTGTGGGGTGGCGGGAGCGGTGCTGAGCACAAGAGCCCGTAGGTTTCATGGCAGACCCTAGGGTTGTCGTTGTTTCTAATGCCAACAATGTTGGTGTCTTTAAAGTATTAAAGTTCAGTATTCAAAGCCAAAAATAATCGCCCCATGATTACCTGTTCTCACCTAAGCCATTTTCAAATTGGTCTCTAACGTTGAAACTGTGGTTTTCATTATTGTTAATCTTCCTTTCCCAGAAGCATCAGTGTTTCTTTGGCTTCCGAGGTCTGTTGCAAATGCGGGCTTCATGTGCAGCACAAGTTAAGATGTAACCTTTTCTGAATTGGCAAAATTTTCTAGTGCAGTTGGTAGCTATTTCCATTTACTTTGCAGTACTACTTAAAAGTCTTCCCTGCGTGCGCATTGCTGACTGCAGCAGCCAACACTTTTTAGCACAAGATTATGTAAGTGCTTAGGAGCTTATTTGCAAATCGGTGGGATTTGGAATATGGGAATGTTTTTTTATCTTGGAGTTTCTCTAAGCCCTCTCTGGTGAATGTCTGTGGCAGGACCCTTCTTGTCAGCTAACCCCAGAGGACAAGTGCTTGTTACTGCTCTCACCCGTGTCCTTAGCTCAAGCTGCGGGTGACTGGTGGTTTGACAGGAGAGGACCTGAGCTTCAAAACGATGTGCTTGCAATGATGGCAGCTCTCCATGGAAAGTTAAGCAATTCAGGAAGGGAAAAAAACCCAACAAACCTGTTTTTTTCCCATAACTGTGTGGAACTTGCTTCCTTCTGGTTGATGCTCAAAGAGCACGAGAAACGTGTTTTGCTTCAAAGGGATTTTACTCATGAATGCTGCAGTTTGAGAAAACGAGCAGAACTTACAGGTTTTCTCCCCGATGCGAGCACTTGCCAGGAGCTGCTCTGCCCAGCTATGGTTTGAAAAGAACCGCCAGGAGGCAGACGACTGCACCTTTTCCGTTTGGCCCCCCAAATGCTATCGTAAATGTTGGGTTTCCTGACTTGAAGTCTGGCAGCACAGATGACTATTTAACCCTCTGCCAGCGTGCTCAACTCGTACAGTTGCACACCAAGACGGTTGTTTTCCTTATTGCCTACTGAGTTCTGGTGCAGCACAACCGTGCGAAGGAGCAGTTGCAGCCTCAGCTGCAGGAGCTCTGCAATTATTTATAGTACAGAAACCGCTGCAGAGAAGTTGCCTTTCAACCCTGCCCTTGGGTGCAAATAATCCGAGCAGCAGTTGTCTGCAGTTTTTGTGGTGCTGGGTTAGGTGCTGGCCAGCTGTGTATCATTGCAGGCAGGTGCTGAACCTTCTTCTGCTCATCTCTCTGCTGCCTGCGTCCGGTCCTGTTGCCCTCAGAGGATCTCCCCTCCTGTGGGGGCAAGGGCATGCAGGAGATCTGGCTTTGGCTTCCTGCAGGTTCCTGCAAAGACATCTCTGATTGATTTTTTTTTTTTTTTAAATTTTTTTTTTAACATAAAATTTGAGGCCAGGAGTTCATGAATGTTTTCAAGGACTGGAGCTACAGACTTATCCTTAGTGTTGAAAGCTGAGAAGGGTTGTCTGTGCTTGTAAATTCAGCAGAAAAGATAAAAATCCTACATTTGGACTCAGGTTTTCAATCTGTGTGTCTGTGATGCAGAACAGAGTCATCTTTGTTCTTCTGTGCCAGCGTTACCTGTGCAGATAATCCCCACAGCAA
Source organism: Leptosomus discolor (assembly GCF_034619465.1). Classification (NCBI taxonomy): domain Eukaryota; kingdom Metazoa; phylum Chordata; class Aves; order Leptosomiformes; family Leptosomidae; genus Leptosomus; species Leptosomus discolor. The sequence continues at coordinate 3,741,856 of NC_141413.1, forward strand.
GCAGAGAGGGGTGTGCTGACTCGGGTGTGAAAGGCATTCTTTTAGGTGTGCCCCTTGGGTCAGTAGAGCTGGGATTGACTTGAGTCTCTTAGTATATCAGCATCTCCAGTTCCACAGAGCCAAGCTGCCTTAGCTTTGTGGTGAAGCAGCTGAATTTCTTTGCATGCTTGTGAAGTCTTTGCTTTCTGCTTGGAATATTTTTATTTCTGAGAAAACCTTGATAGTGAATCTCAGTGCTTTGAAAACATTTTATGCCTGTCTTTTTATAGACTGGGAGCATGCATAGCCCTTTCAGAAGTAAAAGCATGAGCCTTTACCCCTTGGTTACAAGAGCCATGTTGTTCAGGAAGGCTTTCAGCACAGGCATAAGCGAGGCTTTGATTTGGTATTTTCCCTGTTTGTCATACAGAGCCAGTTTTGTTGGCTCTCTGCGCTCTAAACCTGTGACAGCTGACGGTCTGGCTGAGAGCTCAGCTGCTTTTTTTTTGCTTAGACCACAAACTTACCCCCTTTGCTGGCACCTGAGGGCGCAGGTGGCATCGCTTGGATGTTGGCCAGAGACCTCCTTGGGCTCTCCCACCTTTCCTCTGTGTGCTCAGAGGGACAGATGAGCCTTTTTATTACAGATTCCCGAGAAACAGTAAGTGATGCTCAACGCATGACACATAGCCATAGGGTGCATCCCCAGACAGCATAAATAGGTTCAAGTGGAGGATCCCGCGGCCGTGGAGCTACAGCCAGCAGGTGTGGCTTTAAGTACGACTGCTCGCTTGGAGGTTTAGCCAGAGCGTGGTTTTGGTTCGTGTGGTCGGTTAAATGTGTACAGGAAAGACAAACCTTGGGCAGCAGGTTCCAGCAGACTACCCTGTTTGCTCGGAGATGTGTAATGTCCTAGAGGAGGTGGTTTTTCGTTTGTTGTGGGTAACAAGCTTCTCAGTAAGTGCTTCTAGAGAAGAGGTAACGTAGCACCCTGTAGAAGGCAGAAATACCAGCTCTGGACAATAATCAAATGGAAGTAGAATGGTTTTCGGTATATTCCTCCTTCTCCAGTGCGTAATGGCTGCAATTCTTAGTGGAATTGTAACTGGTAAGAGGAGCTGGCAAGAGGGATGTAAAAATATGGCAAAACATCTGTTAAAATAAGGGAGAATTAAATATTCATGCTGAAAACATTTTTCCTTGTGCACATGTAGGAAAGTGAGCCAAGTTCTTCTTAATAAGCTTATTGCAGGCTTCACTGCAGATTAATCATAATGGAGTATTTGATCAGAATGGTAATTTTTCTGCTACGTGTGGCTACTTAATGTCTGCCAGTATGAATTCAGCTCGTACGAACATGGGAGGCTAAATTTTGCACAGGGTATTCCGGAGACCCGAAATTAAACTGAGTTAGGAAGCCTCAAGGCAGATCTTTCCCGTTGTCATTGAGTCCCAACCTAGAGTTTTGAGGCCCGTGGGGCACAGTAGGGTTTGTTTCTTTTGACTTCATTTCTGTTGGCATGAATAGACCTTGGACTCGCTGCTGAAAACCTGCTTTGCAGAAGTGTTGAAGGAGAGGTTTGACCCAGAGCATGTGAATACTTCTGCTTTAGCCCGTGTCCCTTATTAGCCGCTGAAATTGAAATGCTTAAGTGCTGTCTTGACGTAGTTACCCGCACTCTTCAGACGTCCGTTGGCGTCAGGAAAGGTTTTGGATAGATCCTTTTTACTCTAGAAGCAATCTGCTCAGAGGAACAAATTTTTCAGTGAGTGAAGGGTGGATCCAGTGAAACGTCCTCTGAGATACTGCCAAAAATATTCCTTTCCAGGTGTTTGAGGGTCAGTTGGTTTGGGGTGGGACGGGGGTGTCTCCTTGCTCTAGTTCCAGCTAAATGTTGTTCTCCCAGGTACCCTGTGCCATCAGAAGCGCTGGCTTATTCTCTCTTCTCCGCAGAAGCGGAGAGATGAGGTGGTGGGTGTGGGTCCTTGGCAGCAGGGCAAGCAAGGAGAGGTTGTTGAGCAGCAGCACTGAGCTGTGAGAGCTGAAAACGAGAAGCTCTGCTCCTCCCTGTTACTGGATGGAGGACAAACTTCCCCGTGCCGCGGGGCGCCCCGCGCTGAATCATGGGCGGGCTGGGTCCGGCGTGTGCAGCGTGGTGGTACTGGTGGCCTCTGCAGCAGTACAGAGTACAATGTCATCTCTGCACAATGAGTCAATCTTTTTTTTACCCCTTTCCAGAAGAGAATGGATCATTCTTTGCCAATTTGCACGACCATTTACTCCCTGCAGTAATTCAGCATCTTGGCTGCAGCTGAGAGACAAAGGTGCCTTTAGTGTCGCTGGTTATTTGTTTGAAGAACAGCAACACCAAGCGGCCTCTGCGACGTTGTCTTGCCCGTAATGGAAAGTGAGATAAGAGAAATTCCACGTCTGGCACAGCCAAGTAAACATGCAGACAGAGCTGGGGAAGGAAACACAGGCCAAGAAAGCACGGCTGGGCCATCTGGGCACACACCGGACTCTCAGTTTTGATGAAAAGGCAAACAGCGTTGCTTATTAACAAGTCATTGTCGTGCTGGAGTTCTCTGAAGCTTTCAAATAGCACTTTAAGGATGATTTTTGCCTTTTTATTTCTTTCAAATACCAATGGACTTGTGTGTTTTTACGTTAGCCCAAGAGGATGCTTATCGGGGCTGAGGAAGCAGATATCTTGCAGTGCGATTTCAAAACAAAATGTGTCCACGCCCTTGGCCTGTTTCTAGAGCTAGCTATCAAAAATGGGTAGCCCCGATAACCATTCCTGCTTAAAACATAATTGTCTTCAAAAGTGTAAATTTTAAGCAAAACTGGGGTTTTCTCAGTGTGTTCTGACACGCAGCCTTCAGGCACTGGGTTTCCAAGCTTTCCCTGCAGGGTGCTGCACCAGCGTTGCGAGCTGGAGGTGAGTTTCAGGCTATGGCAACGTTTGGAGAACTAGAAATAGGAAAGAATCGTGAGGTGCTGAGATCAGGTTGCTGAAGCTGGCAGTTTCTGGGACCTGGAACCGTGAGCTAGGACTCCCTTGTCAAAACACACAAGTTCAGCTGCTTTAACAGGACCGCTATTGCTGGTGTAGGAGGGCTCTTGCACTTTTTGGCACAAAATACTTGCTGAGATGTTTTTAATCAGCATAACTCTCTCTACCCCAGGCCCGTAGGTTCTGAGAAGATAACTGTATGCTCACCTATGTCGGGGTGTTTATACCAATTGTAAAAGAAAAACTATTTCTGAGGAGAACTTGTGTTTGTACCAAGGTGACACACTGAGACGAAGTAATTGCAGACATGCACGGACACCTATTGGTGTGTACTAACAGTTTGGGTTCACCTCCTGAGTTGGGAAAATGCAAAAGGGGAATTACTCATCTGGTAACTTGATGAGTCAATTGCTGTATTGTTAACTGAGAGTAGAATGTGGTGTTTTGATGGTTTGGAACAGCAAAGCCAATGGACCACTGGAATCCCAACTAAATGAGTGTAAATAGTACCTACTGTTGTTTCAGGCTGGGTTCTGAGTTTGATCTGAAGGGGTATTATTTTACAAATATTTGAGATCTTGAAAGTTAAACTAAAATTGTTTGATTTTGATCTCTTCAGGAGCCACTGCTGAATGTTGTCCTACTGTTCTCCGTGGTGTTTACAAAGTCATGTGCGTGTGTATTTAAGGCATGCCAATTGCTTTTTTTTTCCCTCCCCTTCTCCATTTGTGCTGTATAAGAAACAATTCCATTTCAGAGAAACTCCATTAGGAAAATTAAAGTCCAATGCCTTCCCTTGATTAGTCAAAGTCCTCTGTTGCTGAATAATGTGCAGGGCTTCCTTTAATGTTTGCTTAATCAATAGGCAGAAATCTTCCTGAGTGACTAATCTATACCTACCTTGGTAATTTGCTCTCCCACTCGCAGCACAGTTGACTTGGCAGGATTTTTACAACCTTGTCTTTCTTTCTCAGTTGACATCCGAAGAAAAGAACTCTGCTGTGTGCTCTATTGACTTGTCTTTCTTTTTGCTATTCCTCCGCAGTACACGAGTGAGTAATGTTCTTACTGTGTGCGGTGCCTGGCTGGTGGACTCCTCTGGCTTTGAGATGTTGCATCTTGATTGTTCCGTGTGTTACCAACGTGTGACAGATTTTGGCCATCCGTTCCCTTTTTGACTTGCAAGTTTCTCGGGAGTCTTTATTTTTTCTAATAGCCTGCCCTAACTAAAAACCCGTTTGCCTCCCTCGACTCTTGATTTATGTTTTTTTGGTAACTCTAGTCCTTCTTAAAACGCTTTCTGCTTACACTTTGTCGCCTAACGGGTGTATCGCCAAGTACAGACGCAGCATGCCAACTTACAGCCTTTGGCAGCGGTGGTGTGGCAGATGCAAAGTCTGTGCAAATTGACTAATTGTAAGTCTCGAACATCAGATTTGTGCATGTGTTTGGAAAAGAAGGGATCTGAAGAAAAAGGTCAACATTTTCTCACTGGATTGTCCAAAGCTGTGCTTCTCAACCCGCGCACGGGCCCTGAACTTGCTTTCTTGTCCCGTGATAGAAATCCATAGTTAATTCTGCTGATGCTAAGTGGCATTACTTCCTTCTTATGTTGGTGCAAAGGCTCTGAAAATTCCTGGAGGAAATGATTTGGTTTTCCAGTCTCTGAAGCTACCAACATCTGCCATTTGGGGATGCCTCCGAGAGCTGTTTGTTAGCTGTAGGCTCTTGCTTTGCTTTTTCTGCCACGTGTGTTGCTTACTCTGACTACAGCAGGAAACAATCAGCAGCTTCTTACTGTGAGCTTGGGAGGAATGTGAAACGTTCATCTAAAGGCTGCAGTATGTGGCTGGGCTTTAGCTCTGGAAAGGGTTGATAGCGCACTTTTTAATCCCCCCTGCCTGCTTCTAAGCTTAGACACCTTCTTAAGACATGCTAATGAATCTTGCTTACTCAGCCATCGTCCTTACTAGCTGATGCAAGGCCATAGCAAACCTGGTGTCAGGACTGAAAACAGGCCAAGTAGAAAACCCATGGAAAATGAACTAGAAGTGGTCGGATCAATCCTGAGCCTGAGTCAAGCTTCCTTCTCTGTCACCTGGAAAGGTCTGGCACGTTTTTGGTAGGCTGTCTGGGGAAGAGGATGCCTCCAAGAGGCAGCCTGAAGTGGGAGCACAGTTACTGATTGAAGCAAACGTTTGCCAGATGGAATTTGATAAAAGCCCTTCCGGAGAGCCCTTCAGGAGCTGCGTGGTATAAAATATCGCTGTATTGGGTTACATTTTCTTAACCTTGTTTATCCTTGGGCTTGTTCATTTGTCTGCATATGAATAGTCTGGATATGTCTATTGAATTTGAGGCAGAAGGACCTCTGGTGCTATAAAATCCTGACTTTAACTGCACAGCGATTGCTACAGAGTGTGTTTTGTCCTGTCACGCTCCAGTCTGAGCTCTAAGCATGCACAAAATTACTTGCAATGAGCCCTGAAACTGCAGCATAGGAGAAATTTCTGTCTGTTTGTTTGTTTCTTGTTCCACTGCTGTCTGCTGCATTAAGTGATCTTCTTTGCCAGAGTGAGCACTTCCAAAATGCAGCTTGTGGTTGAATGACCACGTGCCCGGAGAGCCACAAGAAACTGGTACCGTAGTGGCGAAACCTCTCTTGGTTTTCCTTCCGTGGAAGGTCTCTGCTCAGGGGACGGCAGGTGGGAGAGGGTGTTCTAGAGAAGTCCATACCCGAGGCTGTAGCCTTCGTCTCTTTCTGCAAACGGCAGTTACGTGCTGTTTGCTTTACTGGTGGAGTCTGTTCTGCAGTTGATGGTCGCTTCATACTTGTGGGACTTGGAACTGGTGTGTTTGTACAGATAACAAAACCGAGCCTAGTTATCCCAGCTTTCCCTTTTCTTGCATTGCTGGCTTTCTTACTCATTCAAATTGCTTAGCATTGCTGGCTTCTCACCATCTCAACCGTGGCTTTGCTTGCAGGTAAAGCAGCTTTTCTCTTGGAAATTAAACTTCTGCTAGAGAGTTCCCCTGGTAGCAGGACCCGAAATGCACTTCAGTATCATGAGAGCGCCTGGTTTTTTCTTTCTAGGTCTGCATATAGTTACAGCTGCCTCATGTTCACGCGTAGGGAAACAGCCTAGAGAGCCGAAGGTGCCCTCCTTGAGTTACTGCTTTGATCATTGCAGCTATGGTGGAGCAGAGGCTTGAGAGCGGGGCTTATTTGCCACTGCAAAGGCACGTAGTGTCTTGGACTTGAATGTCTGACGTGGATTCAGAAAACTTCCCTGAGCCCACGGGTGTTTTAATAAGCCTGTCGTGCTAAAGAGCACAAACCTGACTCTTGTAGAGAAGGTACTCCTGCTAACTAATGCAGAGCCACGGATTTCTCTGGGCCTTCGCTAACTTTTCCTTTGTTCCTGGTTGAAGGTGGATTTCCCACCACTTGAAGCGACTGCTGTGCCTTTACTTCATCTCTTGTTCCTGCGGTTTAGTACGAGATGTAACACAAAACAGAAACCAGGGAAATGAACTGCCAGGCCTCAAAATAGCGAGGCATCTGATTTTTGTTACTTTTGGTATCTCCTTTCCCGTTCATCCTGACATCTTCTTGTTATTGTTGATCTTCTCAGCCTCACTCAAAAAGGATAAAGTTTCTTTTAATCCTGCCCTAAGAGATGTGGTGGCTACCTGTAACAGTGTTGGCAGAGCAGCACCGACAAGGAAGGACATGAGAAAGGAGATCTCGTGAATCAATTACCAAAATAAGACAAAGAACCACTGACAGTCTGAAGCTTTGCATAAAACCAGTTGAGCCCAGGGGACTGGAAAGAAAACTGACACGTAGGGAGAACGCCACCATGTTTGTTCTCGTAATCTCTGTGTGTTTAGAAAGCGTGGGTGAGCTCAATAGGCATCTTTCTAGTACCTGGCCACGAGGCAGCTCCAGTGTCTGAAATGGAAAGTCTGCAGTAGTAAAAAAAGGAGGAAACTGTTTGGAAAGGTAAGGTTGAAGGAGGGAAACTTTGGGGAGCAAGACACTTGGAAATGAGGTCATCAAAGGAATGATTACTGTATGTATGGGTTTGAAAATGTAGGTTGATGCAAGTGCCTTGGGAAGAGCTGGGTGTGGGCAGACAGGCCTCCTGTAAGGGTCTGCTTTGAAAGGAGTGTCTTAGGCCTGAGTCTGTAAAATGGGAACACGTTCACAGCGTACGTACGTGTCGCTTCATAGCTTACAAGCTCCATCTCACAGTAGGAGCCAGACCCGATCTGAAACTGCCCAGCTCTGAGCCGGTCCGTAATTTCTCCCACAGTTGGGTCCTGTGCCTTGCTATCTGCATTAATTGCTTTAAGACGCTGTTCCAGTCAGCTGTACTCTGGGTGCATACCTGTTCTCTTACCGCTTCCCTTCTGGAAAAAGGAACTGAGCGTGTTCCCTGTCCTCTTGTCCCCAAGCCTCTCTCCTGTGTGGCGTTAGGTTTTCCCAGCACTGTTGTCAGCTCCGTCCTTCTGAGTCCCCTTTTGGTAGCCACGACACCTTCTTTTGTTGCCAAGCCCCTGCTCCCAGCCTCTCCATTCACCCAAGGAAAAAGCCCCTCTCTGTGCTGCTGAGAAGCCAAGGCTGATGCCTCTGCAGTTGGGCTGCATCTTCTTTGGCAAATACAGCCTTTAAAATTGACTATTCCTCACAGAGGTGAGAAGGTTTCAAGTACATTCAAGGCTGCTGTTCCCGTCAGGTTTTTCCTTTCAGCTGACCTTCTTCAGGCCTTCAGTGCTGTAACAGCTGCCTCTTGGGTCACTTTTTAGGTTTCCTTCCCCTCCCGGTTGCTTTAGTGTGTTTGCTTGTGAAGATTTTCACGGGGAGTAGAATTTGTCCTGCTTTGAATAAGTAGTTCCAAAGCCACTGGGCTATTTGTATTATTTATATAGGCCAATAAAAGAGATTGATAGTATTACCGTGTACGTAACAGTGCAAGTTAAGCTTTTCATTGGCTTTCTCAGCATGGTAAGTCTTTTATATGGTAGTATTCCAGAGCCTGTGCTTTTGTGGAGTTATGAGGACGTTTTCTTTGGATAATAAATAATAACACCAGCCTTTGAACTCCAAACATAAAATACAGATGTAAAAATGTTCTTTATCATCTTGTTCTGTGAAGAAACCCTTGTGAAAGCCAAGTAATTAAGCTCATTATTGAAAACCTGGTTAGTATGATTGGGAAGTCACTCATCCACCAGATTAATAATTGAGATTAACTTTTTGCCTAGGCTATCTAAATTTCTTTGTGTGAAGGATAATGGGAACCACAGGAGTTGTACTGTGGAGAATGACATGTCTGATTTGAAACCTGATAGATGAAATAATTAATTGGTAACTAGACAGCTGTTGAACCCAAGGGCAAGTTCTGATGTCTGGCACCATGTCAGCCTGTCTGTAGGGTCTCAGTGGTTTCTGGTTTTGCTTAACTCTTAAGGACTCTAAGTATTCCATTCTTGAGCAAATTAATAGGTGATGTATACCTAGCTCTAGCATCTTGAGCTTCTCATCATCTCTTCTCTTCTCATTATGCAAAGACTAACAAAGACCTCCCTAGTGTAGGAAGGTTGGGAGGGGAAAAACTGCAGGGGTTTGGGTGGGGTTGGTTGTTTTTTTTTTTTAATTTGATTTTCAGTGGGTCATGTTAAGCTTTTTTTGTGCTTTGGATAGGAGGGAAGGAACTGCTTGCTGGTTTACTGTAGGTCCTTGGGGAGAGCAGCACACAGTGGGTGAGGATGTCCTCAGCTGTCTTAGATGACCACAGCCAGCTGGTGGAAAGCTGCCTTCTGATATCTCCCAGTGACAGTGTTCTTTGCCCACGAGGTTGTGCAGATGCTCCCCTGGGGCTGACACACTGGACTATGAGCCGCTGAACTGAGCACCTGATTAATGTTGTCTTTTCTTGTAATTCTGTTTTCTTTTTTTTGCTTTTTTCCCCCTCTGTTGCCTGCCTTCCTCCTTTTCCCGCTTAACCCAGAAAAACTGATTGAGGGACTCAAATCTCCTGAGACTGCGCTTCTGCTCCCTGATATCCTGCCTCTCGCTGACCCCTTTGGTAGCACGTCAGACGCTGTGAATGGTAAAAATAAACTCAGGGCGCCTCCTCCCCTCTGTCTTACAAGGCATGTCTTGTCCCGCATGATAACTCTGCGTGTTTACCCCCACTGGGCTCTCGAAACAGCTGCTGATGTCGGTGAAACGCAATGTGGTAGGAAGTTATGGATTATGCTGAGACAGATCTGCCTTTTCCCCACGAGACTAGCGTCCGAGCAGCGAAGGCTTGGTGTTTGCGTTTAAAATGTAGGCTTGCTGATTGGGCACAATGACATGGCACCGTTGTGCCTTCTGTGTTCTTCTGCTCTTGGTTGAAGAAAGTTAATCGTTGACTGAAAGAGAAGATGCAAAAAAAAATCCCTCCATTTCTGCTAGAGACGTCGTGTGTGGGCACAGCCCAGGCGCTGAGCCTGTCTGTCTCTCCGTCGACCCTCAGCAGGATGAGGAGGACGGCATTGCCGTTGACCTGGGGCATATGCAGAGAGCAAACCTGCTAGGCTGCTGTGAGCCCAGATGCAACGGGCTCCGGGTGGTGTAAAGGTTACGGGGTGTTGCAGAATCCTGTTTTGACCTACTTGCCGAATGTCCTAAAGACTAATAATTGCAGGCTGCAGTTAGCTGCAGTCAGCTGCTTTTGTGGGTTTGGGTCCCAGCCAGGGTCCCCTGGCTAGCTGGTTGCAACCTTCTAGCTTTGGATAGAAAGGTAGGAAATGAGTCACCTTAGTAGTGAGATTTTTGTCTTTTCCTCCCTTTTGCAATTTTTGGCAGTTGCCTGAATTCTCTTAGATAATGATCCTGCAAATCACAGATACACACGCTGCTATGCAGGCAAAAATATTCATTAATCTCTCTTAGGTTCACCAATTAGACTGTTTCTGGTCCCAGCATTTGAGTGTGTCCTTGTTCTTTAATTTAACTTCTTGGTCATTACCTTGATGCTGGTCCTTGAGGAAGAGACCCAGACAAGCGTTACACCTGGCTGGTGACCGTGACAATTACCTCCCGTGTCTCTCCCCCTCCCCTTTATGGTTTCTACAAAACCAAACCTTTCTGTCTAGCCTTTGCAGACATCTCCTTTTGCGTGCCCATAGTGGACATCGACATTAGACGATGCGGGGAACTGGTCTTTTCAATAAGACCTTGGGGTCCAAAACTTGGTCACCTCTCTGGAGGGTCTGCGATCTTTGTTCCACTGGGCACTCAAAGTCCAAAAAAAAAAGATCCTGTGTCTTGGCTTTTTCCAGGTTTACCTGGGAATGTGCTAAGGGCTCACAGTAGGTATTAATGATCTGTTACTTCCAATGCAGGGGGGCTCCTTAAAGGTCAGTGTTTTCCTTTTGCTGGAAAAGGCTCTTGCAAAAGCTCGTAGTTATTTGCCCAGCCGCAGGCCTTCTGCTTAGCTGCAGGGCGGGCATCCTTAACCTCCCGTTCCACCCTCGGGGTATTTCAGATTGGGCTTGCACAAATTAAAATAAATACATTTAAAACAAAACCACAGTAAAAACTCAAACCCAACAGACGCTGATGTGTTACAGCCTTCCCTCCTGATTAAACTAACATCGGTCTAACTTCGGCCTCTTGTTGCTGACACGTACGAAAGGGTCACTAAAGGATTCAGACAACTGCCCCTTAGTTCCTACTTAGACTGTCTCGTGCAAACTAACCTCTGGCTTCTTCTCTGCTCTGGTGTTTCGCCCATTTGGAAAGGAAAACCTGACGTAGCTGTTGAGAGTCTCATACCGGGCCTCGAGGCTCCGTTGCCCCAACGCCTTGTGTCACAGACAGAGTCGGTCGCCTCCAACAGAACAGGTTGGTGAGGCAGGAGGGGGCTGGGGGGGCAGGGGGTGCATCGCACCGGTGTGGGCTGTGTCAATCACAAAGCGCTGTCTGCTTGAACGTAAGCCTCTCGGCTGCTTTTCCCGCCGGTGTAAACTGGGCTTGCTTGTGTGGCTTGTAAGTGGGTGCTGCATGGTTCCTGGAAGGTCCGTGTTACTTGTCTCCTTGGGAAGAACGGTACAGCGTTCCTTGAGCCCACCACTACAGATCCGTAGATGCCAGAGTATTGCTCTGATGAAGTGCTCTCGAAATCTGGAGCAGTCACTGATTTATTTTTTTTCCTGTCCATTCCCTTGGGGCACGGCAGTCAGCAATTCATGTCCCTTTCTTACTCTGAAGGCTTTGATCTGGCTACTTTTGCAGCAAAAGGACTCTGCATCTTTTCAGAGGTCTCTTGTGAAATAGCCAGTGCACTTAGTTTTGCCAGAGTTCCTGCAACTCTCTCCCCTTCATTCCCCCTGCGGTACCCTGTCACTTGTGTGGGATTTCGTTGTTGTACACTCAGCTTTAGAGGGCAGTTCGCCCCAGAGAATGTGCTATGTGTTGCTAGAGGTGTTGGGAATCCCTCTGCTCTCGCTGCAGAGCAGTAAGGAATGTTTTCCATCACAAAAAATGTTAGCTTTTGTGCTGGCTTTGCATCAAATCTCTACGCGAAGCGGACGGGAACAGGAATGCAACAATACGAGCTTAACAGTGTTTGTGTCCTGTTTAATGCTCCCTTGCGGCCTTTGGATGCTAACCTGGATTCAGACTCTCTCACTGGGGAAGACTCTCTGCTTGACTGTTCTCTGCTTTCTAACCCTGCTGCTGACCTCTTGGATGAATTTGCTCCCGTAGCTTTCGCAGCTCAACCTCACAAAGGTAAACGGTCCCTTTTCCTCTAGACCTGGGACTTGGGCTTTAGCTGTCGTGAAGTTTACGTGAGCAGATGCTCTGACCAGGGTTCTGGTGATGGGTGGTTGGTTTTTTCCCCAAGCCATTGTTTTATTTTCTTCCCAAGCTGGTGAAACTTGGAATATACATTGAAGTATGAAGGGAAAAATATAAGTATTCAGCTTGACCGTAAAGACAAGGTTTGTCAAGACAGATGGCACCTTCCGCGGAACAGGGATACAGCAGGAGGGATGCAGTAGGCTTCAAGGGAAGGCTTTTGTGTGCGACCCTTCTTCAGGCTTGGAAGGGGATGCACTCTGGGTTTGCTTTTTGCACATGGGGTTTAAGACCTGCTGCATTCTTGGTTCAGGAGGGGAGCCGGATGATCATCTGCGCTGGTGTCACAAGGTGTTTGAAGCGAAAGGAATTCTTTTTTGTCTGTCGGCGTTAGCGTCCAAAACACACGAGTGAGCTCCTTCAGGTCTAGAGAATGTTTCCCTTTTCAGAGGTTATCAGGAGAAGTCAAACCGCAGCGTCACAGCAAATAGGGAAGTTTCAGTGCAACATGCAGAAATGGAACGGTTTCGCAGTAACGCAGGAAAGCAGAGCGGCAGGAGAGCAGCACACCGTGCGTGGTAATTCCCAAGAGCTGCAGGTCAGCCCTTGCAGTACAGCAGTATTTGAGCCTGAGTGGAATTGTGGAAATACTGTGCAGTGACCAGAGTTCTGTTCTCTTTCCCCTAACAAGCGAGAGTAGAGGCCCCTGGGAAGCCGGGTCCTAACTCGGCTGCTTTTTCCCCCTGCCCCCTCCCAAGCCGCAGAGCACCCAGCTGAAATCTGGGCCCTCTCCCTGCAGTGTGGCTGGAGTAGTTTGAAGAGCTGTCAGCTGGGGTGTGACTTGCACGGGGAACTTTATTCCTGCTCTGTTCTGGCACATCCCTGTTATGGGCTACAGCAGTTGTGAGCAGTGCATGTGTCCTTTGGGGACAGTGCCAGACGTTAGCAGGTGACTCACGTAAGCCGAGCTTGCAGTGAATATTGGGCAGTACACATCTACCTGGGGGGGGGAGGGAAGACCAGGACTTCTGTGCTGTCTATTGCCTTGAAAAGAGAGGCTCAGAGCACAAATGCTGACTACTGGGTCCCCCTTGACGATGGGTTTTGCTGAGCTCATTTGGTAAGTATCCCTATAGCAACCGAAAGTGATCTGTCCTCAGAGGAATCGCTGTAAAACCAGTCAGTAACCAATTTTTACACTTGATGGCACTTCAGAATGAGTTTGTGTTTTTCATAGAGCTTTTGGGTTTAAACAAGCTGTTGTTCTAATTGCTCATTGCTATAATACACTTCCATGCCACTTCATTTTGAGTAAATGGCTTGAAATGTATGTTGAGCAGTTATTACTCCATGTCTGGAACACAGCAAAGCCAAAACGTTGGTATGATTTAATGAGCAAATGAATTAACAGGCTCCTGCATGACTTCTCCCAGGTTGCCCTGCTGTTCCCTCTGGGATGAGAAAGGCTCGCATTTAGCGAGGAAAACGGGACTTGCATTAGCAGGGTGGGGGGCAAAATATTTAAATCTTCCAAAACTCATTTGTGGCTTCTTTTCAAAGCCTGCTTTGATAGCTCTGGGTGTGATCATTAACTGTATGACTGTCTCAATCTTAATTTGGGGGTTTTTTGTTTGTTTGTTTGTTTATCCCATCCTGGCTTTGGTGATGTAAAGCACCTATGGGGCAGATGCTGCTGTCCATGGGTATAATCAGCCTGTGGAAGTGCAACGCTGCAAGTTATCGGGAGGACCAGGAGGGCTTGAAAAAGCAGCCGTGGTCTGAGCATGGCTTGGTGCTCCAAGCACGCCATAGCATCCTTTCCTTTGTCCTTTCCTAGGCTGTTCTCTGGCGTCTGAATTTCTGCTCAGCTGTCAGGATTCCTTAATTTGCATTTGCTGAATACAGCACCAAGCTGCACGGATGGGAGGGGAGAATTTTTCTATTTATGGTGATACATAGTCACTGAGGCGAGCTCAATGGCTTTGGAAGGAGTTTTGCCCAAATAGGGACGCTCACCAGCCTTTCTCTCCCCTTAGGGAAGCTAGTCCATAACGGAGCCGTGCTCCTTCAGGGTTGTACAGCAAACTCCAGAGCTGTGAGCCGTTGTATGTGTAAAGGAAGTGGATTGGAAACAGTCCTTGCAAAGGCTTCCGGGTAGGGTGAGGGGAGCCACAAATAAATATCTCCAGAGACAGTGGTGACAAGATGCGACTTTCCATTGAGATGAAACGTCTTTGTGTTTTTGACGCTTCACAGGCTAGTTTCCTACAAAATTTGTGGGTGTTTTTTCTGGGTCTGGTCCTCCAGAGAACAGTGTATTTCCACAAGTGGTTTCTTGCATCATCTCACCCAAAACCTGTTGGCGTATTTGTCAGCTTTAGGTAAAGAGCTTTTAGTCTTTATAGGTGTCAAACAGGAATGGTCCTGTTCCTTGGAAACCATCGACTTGCACATGTCCTTGCTAGGCTTTCAGAAATGCTTCATGTGGTAATTGAGGACCAGATTTTAGAAGGTGTTTTAGGTGTCTAAAGTAACAAGTAGTGAGGCACAGCAAGAGTGTGAAAGTCCCTAAAGGTATGTAATTGCCTGATAAGGCAGATAAATGCCTCCTCTCCTGTGGAGATTGTTGAAAATGCCTCACACCAAGTGTCTAACTGCAGTTGACGTGGTTTGAAATCAATGGAATTATGTGCCAGAACTGCTCTAGGGGCCTTTAAAAAAAAACGCAAACCTCTCGGTATCTAGTTATGGCATTTAAATTCCTTGGAAATCTGCCTCCGTGCTGCACTTCTTGTTTTATCGCTGTAGGTGAACGCGCAGGGGCTTTGTCTCGTGTAGATGACTGGAATTTCTTCTGTGTTGCTGGGTTTTTTTCCCCAGCCCTTTTCTTCTCCCTGTGTGTGACAGCTGGTAGCTGGAGAGCCAGGCTGCTCTCTCAAACTGCACTGATATCTGATGGCCACTGGATGATGACAAAGAATACTTTCAGTCCTTGGGAGCTTAAGCCCCAGGCTTTTACCACAGCTTTGAACGATGCCAATCGTGGAGCCTTCAGATTGGCCAAATTTGATTTTGATTCTCATGGCTTGGCTCGCTTTGTGTTTTGGTTTGTTGTTTTCCCCTCCACTTTTGTATTTAATTGGCTCTCTTACGTCCTTTACCAAAGACTTAACACCTTAATTTCATCTTTTAAATGAAACTCCTGCTTCTAAACCCTGTCTCTGAAAACATAAAGACCTTCTAACACTTTTTAGCGTTTCTAACCAGCCTTCTCTGCTATCTTTGCTTCTTTACCTCTGTCTCTCCTTTATGCTGCAGAAGATACTAACCTGATATCAGGCTTTGATGCTCCTGAGGGCTCTGAAAAAGTGACAGAAGATGAGTTTGACCCAATTCCAGTGTTGATATCCAAAAATTCACAAGGTAAGCCAGGATGTGGGGGTGAAAAAGGGAAGGAAAAAAAGGAAAACAATGAACATAAATTAGTTCTGGGGCAGTGGTGCTGCAGCACGTGTGAAGCAGTTCAAATAGTAAACTATCGTTGTAGTATTCAGTGAGCTTAGACTTCCTCTGATTTACATTGGCCTTGAAATTTCTCTAGATTCTCTGTTTGGGAGAAGATTGCATGTCCCGAAAGATAAGAGGTGACCAGGCATCTTTAGAGCCCATGAAGTAACTTCTGCCAGCCTGCCAGGCGGGGCACACGGGCACCCCTGTGGCTGAAGTGCGATGGAGATCGGCGTTCTCCGCCGTTCTCACTCACTGTTCGAGGCAGTGAAAGGAGAGCCTTTGGCTTTTGAGTTAACTTGGCAGGAGGCTCAAGAGGGGGATGATGACAATAATCCTTTATAACTCCAGAACTCCTGCAGAACGTGAGTTTTCTCACTTCTGACGGATGCCTTTCAAAGGTGCTTGTGGGACCCGAGTGCAAGGAGTTTGGTAGACGGTACCCACCGCCCTTGAAGAGCTTTGAGCCGTCACAGCCCCTAGGCCAGAGGCTGGACATTTCTCCTTGTACAGCAGGCCTGTCACCTAGATCACGTTAGCGTGATCTTTGCGAACGGTAGGGTTAAATCGAAGAAGCAGCACTGTTTCCTTAGGAGAACTGGTAGTGCTGCAGTTCACAGGGACAGAGGCAGGCAGCGTTTCGCAGTCTGGTCAGTCAGACAGGTCTCTGGAGTCAGGCTGTTGAATGGTTTTGATGACCACTTTTGAGGTGCTAGCGTAGGCTTACAACCACACTCCAGGGCTCCCTTTTTTTCTGGTTTTCTTTTTTCTTTTTTTTTTTCCTTTGCTTGTAGAGCTTTTTTGAATTCCCTAACTCCCTTTTTTGTTTACAGCAGGAATCTGTACACCTGCTCTGCATCTAATGCTAGCTTGCAAAGACTGATACTCAGTAGACAAAGTTCCCAGACACTAGAAACCCTGCTCCTGCTGAAAGTCAGCGATTTCTACCAAAGCTGGGCCAAGATAGGCTACCCTGAATAAAGAGGAGCATCTTCCCTTCAGTATCAAAGCACCAGTTTTAGAAAGCCACATGGCAGCTCAGCTCTCCTCGAAGTAGCTGGCAGCTCAAAGATGCCATTAAACCAGCAACTAATTTTCAGGATTTAAAACTCTGAATGGCCTTTCTGTAGGTTGTGGGAGTTCTTGTAATTGCTTTATAGGTCCTTTAGTAAGGAGAGAATTCTGCAGCTTGGACGTAAACCTTGGGAAAAAGAAGTAGTTTGTAGAGATTTGTTGCCTGCTGTGATGTTTTCCCGAGCAGGTCCAGCGAGCTGGGTTTGGGGGCGGGGAGAGGGTGGAAGAGCAAGCAGGGGAATGTTGTTGCTATCGTGATGCAAGTAATGAGAAGAGCTTGAGCAAATTCTCTGTTTTGCTTTGACTTTTTTTCTTTCTTGCTTGCTCTTGAACATCTGAAACTGTCGTGTGTGTGTGTCCTGTTCAATACTGAATTCCTATCTCTCACACTTTCAGGTGGGCATTCTAGAAACAACAGTGGAAGCTCTGAGTCCAGTCTTCCCAACATAGCCAGGTCTTTACTGCTGGTGGATCAGCTCATAGACCTGTAGCAGTGACACAGTAGCAGACGCAGTTTCTGTAACGTACCTAATCCTCCGTTTTCATTTCCAGAAGAGTTACCTTCAGTTGTGGTTCTTTTGGGCTTTTGGTTTTCTTTTAATTAAGGGGAAAAACAAAACAAAACAACCAAACACACCCAACCAAATCTGCCGGCAGGAGACAGTCACCCACCTTTCTCCCTGTCTTCCCGTGCCCTGGGAAAGACTCTGTCCCAGTTCTCCGGGTAGTCCTCGCTAAAGCTGGTACAAACCTGGTGTGGTTCCTTCTGCACCCGTCTGTAACAGCCGGTGTCTAGAGGGAGCACTGTCCTTAGCCGCCCTGCCGGGCCGTGCCCAGAGCACCGTGGGAAGCCTCGCTGTAAATGAAGTAGATCATTGTAGCTGATGTACGGGCCCTGCGTCCCTCAGGCTCCTTTCTCCTTAGAGCAGTGCGTGACCAACTGTGTTTCAATCTTTGCAGTTATGGGTTTGGTTTTGGTTCTGTTCCTGTTTTCTGATGAATGGGCAGGAGGAAGGGGACGGGGGAAATCGGGAGGGACGTCCCCCTCTCGCAGCATACAGGTTAGGAGAGCTGATGTTTCTAAATTGCCAGTATATGCTTCAGAGGAGGAGAAAGCACCGCGTTCCTCTGAAGTAGTCTTGCCTAGTACCTCTGGTGATGGTGCATATGAAGAGTTTTCCGGACTGCCCCCCCCCGCTAATGGTTTGCTGTTTAACAATCCTCCTTGTGAATGAACTGCACTTCCTTAGGGGAGGGTCAAAAAAAAGAAAAAAGAAAAGAAAAAACCAAAACCGATTGTTAAAGCTGCAGAAATGACTCGAAGTGAAACATAACAAGGTTTTGAACCAAATACATGTGAGTATGGCTGCGACTAGTGTTTTGTTGACCTTTTTTGGATGAAAAGGGCATTGTGGCGGCAGCAGATGTATTTTCTGTGACTTCTTTTCTGTGTTTGACTGGAGAAAAAAAAAAAAAAAAGGAAAATCTCCCCAACCTACTGTAAATTGTGTATGAAACAAATTGTCCTACGGTTGTTTGTCTATTTTTAATCCTGGTTTTAGTCAAGCATCTGGTATCTGTTCTGGGTTCCCCATTTTCTTCTGTAACTGCATATAGTGCAAACCAGTTAAGTATGGAACCATTTGTTTCAGTAGGCGAAGATTACTGTGGACTTTACTCCACTCCTCAGTCTTTGTGGAACAAGCATGCACTTGGTTCAGGTGGTTTGAAATCAGTGCTGCTGTAACTTGGTGGGGTTTACCTTTTCTTTTTCCCTTCACGTGCTTAGTTTGTCAACTAGCTGGATACGCTAAACTTGTTTTCATCAGCTTATGGTCATGAAGTCCGGAATTTCTATCTTGTATTTGAAAGCCCTTTCTGAACAGAAGGACTCTTCCTCTGTAGTGGAATAATTACTAGCTTACTGCTAACCTTGTGTATGTGTATGTAGCCGTATTAGTAAAGTGCAGTTTCCCATGTGCGAAAGTATGAACGACTGAAACGTGTATGTACTGACCTCTCGCTAAGAAGGAAAGAAATCAAAGTTCGTGACTCCTCCTTTCCTATCTCCAGTCTCTCTGCTATTCCCCCACCCCAACACTTAGTTTAACAAATTCTGTAAATAGAACTACCATCGATTGTGTCTGCTCTACATTACTCTTCTTTTAAAACCTACACTTAATAATAAAAGTATTGCTTAAGTGTGTTGTATCATTACATGTGTATACTGCACTTTCCAAGAGAAGCTTTACATGAGAACTATGGAAATGACCTTAGTAAAATTGTGGATAGAACTTTATTATTTTTTTGTTTTATATTCCTAAAGCACAGGCAAGCTGGACTGGAAAACAAGAAGACGTTATAGATAGAAAGTTATTGTATAGTCAGATACTGAGATTATATGAAAAGAGAATGGATTTTAAAAAGTAACCATCTACTGTATATTAGAAACAAAGATTTCTGTGAATTAAAGTACTTTTAAAGAATGTTTAAGATTTTAAATCTAATGGCGCTTGTTCAAGGGTTCTGGAAAAAAAAATATAAATGCACTGGGTTGTTGTTAATGCTATTAAATAAGCAGATGTGAATGTTTATTTTATTGCTTTTTCAAGTACCTGTTAATGGATCTGGGTGGGAGATACAGTACAAGGGAAGCAAACATTTTTAGAGATGTTTATTGTCCAGACCTCGTTCATCAGCAAATACTTGCTGCTTATTTGCAGAATGAATGGAGAATGTGAGAGAGATGAAATGAGTGGATATTTGGGATTGATTTTAAGCTCTCCAAAAACCGTGCCTCTCCCACAGGCGTCAGGTAGTGTTGGTGTGCCGCTCCAAAGTTGAGGAGCTTGTTTGAAAGCTGCTGCTGTGGAGGAACAAATGGAACTTTCACCCACTGTCCGCATGGGAGCCGTTTGGTACCCAGCAGTCCCAAAATGGCGTAAGAAGGATTCTCTCTTATAGCTGTGGTGGGAGCCTCGTCTGAAGCCATGGGGGATGTTTCTGTCCCCTTTTAAGGGTCGTAGGGTCAGGTGTTGTTCAGTAACATAATACAAACCTACAGTCAGCAAAATCACAGCAGGGTCATTCTCCTGTCTGCCTGGTGCGTGCTGTCCGTTCGTGTCGGGGTGGTGGAGGAGCCCTTCTGCCCTAGCAGGCTGGAGCTTGGCGTACTGTTCTTGGCGTTAACTGTCTGGACGGTCCCTCCTGGTAGGGTCCTTCAAATGCAACCACAGTACACGGAGCAGTTTCCTTTCAAGTCAAGGTTCTGCTTTGGATGCAAGAATAAACTCTGGGTTTGGGGTGGCAAGATGTTCAAAGGACTAGTTGGAACTTAGATGTTGGTTCTTGCTTGCTCTGAGGGGACTTGGCTTTTGAACTGCCCCTGCCCTTGGAAATCTCCCCAGTTCATCTTTTAACCGGATGAGCACAAGTGTTGCACCCACCCTTCCAAGATCGGCAAATTTGTGTCTGTCTGACAATATCTGCTCTGTGGGGAGCATCTGTCCCAAAACCAGAAGGTGCTGCAGCTCCTGAATTCTGCCTGGCCAAGTCTTCCTGGAGTTCCTTGGGTCTTGGCCACCTAGGAAGGACTTGGCCAGGGCTGCAGGCACTGTGCAACCTGCTGGAGAAGTCTGAGAGATGGGTGGAAGAATCTTAGCGCTGGTGGCTTTGTGGCAGACCTGCACCCTCTAACAGCCCGTTTCCCAGGAGCAAACAACAGCCTGAGTGAATCTCTGTATTTTTAGAGGTTTCTTGTAAATGAATGCTGATGGCATTCTTCAGTCTGAAAGCTCGCAGGATATTGCCTCCAGTGACTTTCCAAAACCACCTCATTTAAAAAATTATTTAAACCCCAAAAAATTCTTATTACAATGAAAGTTTGAATGTGGTTTAGGGCAAGTTTTGGGGTATCCAAGCAGACATAAAATGTGGGGCCTGTGGGCCTCTGACTACAGGCGATGTCATCAAGCACCTAGCGTGCTGTGGTGGCATCTGAAGCTGGAGTTACTTTCTTTTTTGGCCAATGGATTTTCTAGTTCAGGAGCTCTTGTAGGAATCTGTCAGAGTTGGGGGGTAGCTGGCATGGCGGGGGGAGTGCTCTGAGTGAGGCTTATCGGTCAGCTCGGCTACCAGTAATGGGGTGAGGCGAGTTCCTCCGCTTCTCTGTGGGGGGGTGTGGGCACTGCACATTAGGGCTGCATCACTCCAGCAGGAAACATAGACTTGGAAAACACAACAAAAAAGGCTTTTCTTCATCGTTATTTTTGTTCCCGTGTGGGCTATTTCCGTAACTGAAAGAAGCTGTGCTCTGGGGACAGCCCTGCCTCCGCACAGGAGCGCAGACCACGCTCAGCATCGGAGCTCGTTGTTCCTTGGGAGGAAGGGGGGTTGCTTGGCTGGGGTTGTTCTGAGGACGTTTCTGATGTGGGAGGCTTGTCCTCCTGCCCTGCACAGGGGGGAGTTTAACCCCTAGAAACCTGCCTTATGTTTTTCTCAGACGGTCTCTGCATCTCAGAAATGACTTGTGTACGTAACGCTTGGCTGGCGCACGGCACAACTGAGGGGCAAACCCGACGATGGTGTCGGTCTTGTTCGTAAACGGCTGGAATATGGTGTGTGGGATTAGCGTGTTTAACACCTGCCCTGTCTCACTCTGCGTGGTGCAAGCGACTGTAGGAGTGTGCCAAAACTGGAACGTTAAATTCCTTGTCTTCTGGAAGCGAAGAACCCTAGATCTGCTCCCAGATCTGCCGCTGCCTAGTGACTTTGGGCAGGAGCACGTCCTCGTGCTGTCCAAGCTGTTGCCCAGCGACGTAGTAATGGTGATGCTGACCTTTGGTGTTCTGCTTTGGTACCTCCTCCCTGAGAGCGCTGTAAGGGGGTAGTTCGGTGGTGCTGCTTAATGATACTGCTTCAAGGAATGGGAATACAAGGAAAAACGCCATCGTTCCAAGAACGAAGGAATCTTTTGACCCTTTTAAAATGCAAACCTAGTAATCCTGCATAATAGTAATTGTGCTGGTTTTGAGCTACCTGTTACCCTATGTTGAGACCTCCCTGACTTTGGCTTGATGAAATCAGGAGAGTTATTTGGTGGAAGAGTAGCTTCAGACTCTAGGAATGCCTCTGCCTCTCCTGACTTGCTTGTTTTGAGCTCTGCTCCAGAAATGAGGTCACCATCTCGGCCACTGCTCTGCCTCCTTGCAGCCTCGTGTAATAGGGAGAGTAAATCCTTTATAGCTTTATAGCTTTCCTGCCGGTTATTTCAGTGCTTTGCTGCTTCAGAGCACCGTTTCCCTGTAAAGATGGGGGAGCTCTGTGTGTCGGTGCTGTAACTCAGGGGTGAATGGTCTTTTCTCCCGGTTGCTATCTGAATCCACGCAGGGTGTATTCCTGGGGTGATAAGTGGTTTTATTACTAAGGTTCTCCCTGCAGAAAGCGAGCCTGAGTATAGTTTAGGAATTGTTTCTTTAGTATGTATATCTGACCGTGGAATAAAAAATTATACATGAATGTTGGACAGGGGTAGGGAGAAGCCTTATCTATGAACTCCAGCTTCTGGAAATACTCTGTGCTGTAAAGCTTGCAGCTCTTAGCAGTGTGCCTGCGTTAACTCCTGAGCGTTAATTGAAAACGTAAGGGATGCTTCCCCTTGAAGGAACACACAGATCTCGGGAGTCTGGAGGAGGAGGAAGGGACAAAAGAAGCAGCTGCCCCCTGACGGTGTCCATCTTGGCAGAGGCAGATGTTAGGAAATGCTGCCTCGGCAGAAGAGGCATCTCTTTTTGCGCGAGGGGTTGTGGGTGCTTTGGGGTGTTGATTCAAGCAAACCATCTGCCTGGGTCTTTTCAGGCCTCTTGCACACTCTGCCCTTGGTGTGAAGGGGAGCAGAGTCACCACAGAGAAGGGGCAGGGCTTCAAACAAAAAGGCACTGTCTTAGTTTCACGAGATTTGTCCTCTACCCTCACGCTGTTAGCAGCTCGTGGAGCGACCCTTTCTGCCCTTTGCTGTGGCGCAGAACAGGACTGCCACGCCTTTTCGTGTGAAACGGTCCCTCGAGTGCTTCAGTCTCGCTGGTCTCTGATCTCCGACCTGCCGAAGCGTCCATCGGCGCTGGCTGCCTTCAATTCTGTCATCCTAAAGAGACATGCAGCGTGCGCCTCTGAAATGTCCGAATGCAAAGCCTGTAGCTGTGTCTGCTTGTGGGAGTGCACTGATCTTGTCTCGTTAGCTCTGACCTGACCTTTACACAAAGGGGTTTTTTGGTTTCATTGCACACTGCAGTGTCTAAGCATAGCTCAGACCTTTTTTTTAATGTGAGATGAACTGTGAGAGGAGATGTCTAAGCCATGGGCTAGTTAGACATGCACCCAGATGTTAGCTGACGTAAAATGCTGGCGTAATGTTGTCTTCCTTGTGGCAGTGATGCTGCCATAGCTCCTTCTGGGACTGTCCCTTTGCTTTCTGCCAAAAGAAACAAACTGTGAGGGAACCTAAGAACGTGGGAAGGGAAAGGTGCCTGGGATCGGTTGCTGTGGGATGGGGTTTGGAAGCCAAGTCTTCCTCCTTCAACATCAGAAAAGCAGAACATGGGAGTGAAGACGGTGCTCCTCCCTTGCCAGTAAATCCCCAAACTTCTCAGGTAACCCACCATACTTAACTATGGCCGTGCCCACTTTTGTTGGTTTTGAATGACAAGGGCCCTTCCCTTCTTGCCGCATTGCCTGGCCGCTTTGACCGAAACCAGCTCCTAACTGAGGGCTGGAACGAGCTCCCACCTAAGCATCGCTTCAGTCTTTCCTCCCAGAGTAATTCACAACTCCTGTACCGGCCTTAGCAAGGGAGAAAACTGGTTCTGAGCGTTCGGTGCCCTTCTCGCTTGTGGTGGGCAGAGACAGCAAGAAAGCATTGGACAAAGTAATTTTTCCGCAAATAGAGCGTTCTGCCCATCATACAGTGCCTCCAAGTTCAGAGACACAGGCTGCTCTTGTCCGAAGTAAATGGGCTTATATCCTGTCAACTCTTCTCTTGCTCTGTCCTAAATGCCATCGCTTACGTGAGTATAGATGCCTACTAGCGCAAGTAACTCTTTAAAAAGAAAATTCCAATCAAATGACTTGTTTGTGCTGTTCTTGTGAAAAGTGGGCCCTTGGTTTGCATTGGCATGATGTTCACCGTGATAAATAACTTTTTCCTTTCCTTGCTTTACTGGTTTCCTCATATTTCAATGAGGACTGGGTAATTCAGAGGCATTTGTGTGATGTGGCAACCGGTCTCGCTCTGCTTCAGCCTGTATTCTCCAAACCTCACAGTAATACCTGGTGAATATATAACCAGCCTCCTGGAAGAAAACACCACCATAGGCGTACCGTTCCTGGAAGCCGAGATTAGCCTCTGAGGTTAAAGCATTGCTGGCAGCACAGGCTTCAGGAGAGAGAGATAGTATTTTTGTAGAGTAACTTATAAAGCGTTCACATATCTACACTGTCTTTATCTAGCAGTGTGATGTATCCAAGTGAATAGTTTCCCAATAAATACCAATTTTGATGCCTAATGAACGACTGCTGTGTCTTTCATTGTGAGAAGTGCCTGGGAACGGGTTAACTCGCGTACGTCTACGGACTTGATCAAGAAATGGTGCCTTGTGGGCTGTGATGGGCGTGCAGATGTGAACCGTTACCCTGGGCAGAGCTTGGATGCGATGACGCTGTTGCGTCACAGCGGGGTGGGTTGGTTAGTACCTCGCTTGTCCATCAATCGGTGGATACCAAACCATCTCCTTACCCTCCTTGTTCTTCCTGCAATTCACACTGCTTAGTTTTCACGTGCCTTTTTCCTGTCCTCTTGCTAACATGAGTCCAATGACATACTCCTAACCTGCCAGTAGTTCTCTGAAGGTAAGCTATATTCTGTTCTGTCTGTGTGAGTCGTAAGGCAAAACCAACCCCATCTTGGGCTCTTGTCACTGGAGAAGAGCAGAACAGCAAGCCTCTCCCCACACTGCACAGGAGCAAGCCAGATCGTTGGTTATGTTAGATGCTTGATTTGAAGTCGTGGTATGGAGTGTTTAAAATCATTTGTCTTGCAGTGGCTTAAAATAATGCTGCTCTAGTTGCCAGGATTCATTAAAAGCTATAGGCTGACCTTCATTCTTTGAAACGTGTATGTTGATTTAGCAGATTGCAGGGCATCCCTGTGTATTTTCCATGCTGGAGCGTAATTCCACGTATCCGTGGGATGGCTCACAGAAACGGAGGCTGTGCCAAGCTATAGCTCTGCTTGCAGGGCAGTCACTCGGCAACAGTGCAGAACGGAAGGGCAAAACCTGGCTGTTTGCTGGAGCTTCCCTCCAGGCAGCAGCGATCCCTCTCTGGTGGTGGCCATCATTGCGGGTGGCAGAGAAAACCTTGTGGAATGGTGCTGAGAGCGCGCTGGGTGTGCCCTTTTGTGTGTCAAACATCTTCCATCTCTTTCTGAAAACTGGTACTTGTGGTGTCCCCAAGCTGCGAGGCAGCGCCGGGTTGTGGGTCAGTTTGTGTGTCATTAATACCTTCCCTGGCGTTTCTGTTTGCTTGGGTTTGCCCTCCCCCTCCTTCCCGTTTTCCATGTGTGATGGTGGTTTAGATCTGAACGGCATGACCTTTCTTGTGTAACGAGTGCCTTTCGTTCTCGTTTGTGACGAAGGAGATGGAGCTTGTTGAGTAACACCCTTCTCTTGCATTTTCAGGTCTGCAGAGGGATCCAGCCCTGTTCCCAGTTGTAGCCCTTGAACTCTGTAAAGGACCTTCTGGCGCTGATGGACTTCCCTTGTACAAGGGTCAGTCTGAGATACTGGAGGTGAAGACGCCACACAACTCGGAGCCAGACTACTTAATGAGAGATGGTCCTTCAAGCAACAGCTCCTTCTACAGCAGCGAAGGAGAAGGGACAGACCATGAAGGAGACGTTTTGGATTGCAGCGGGTCCAGGCCTTTACTGCTGGATTCGGAAGAGGAGGAGGAAGCCTGCAAGTCCTACGCAGGGTTCCTGCAGTCTGCGCCCAGGGAAAGACGTGAGGCCTCCAAAGAAGATCCCCACTCCCAGACTAGGGCAGGGGAGATGCTGTTCCCTGCCTTCCAGTCGCACACCGGGGAGGTTTTTAACGAACCAGATGTTTTTGCCACAGCTCCTTTCCGAAGCTCGAGAAAAGTGCCTGATGAGGGGGATGTCTTTACCAAAGCTCCTTTTATCTCCAAGGGCAACGTGGCTCTTAGACATCCAGAAGAAGCAGATGTATTCCTGAGAGCCCCTTTCACTAAAAAGAAAAGCATGGAAGAGTTGACTTCCCATAGTCTGTCTAAGGAACAGTTTGCAGCACCCGTTTTCCTAAGTCAGGGAGGTGACGTCCAGCCCAGAGCTAACCCGGTGTTCCCAAGCCTGGATTCGGCAATGCGTGTGCCCGCGGCCTCGGCCAGATCTCAGTTTCCCTCTGCCGGGTTTACGCAGCCGAGCAATCCTCATCCCTCTTCCGTGAGAGCCATGGAGACCCAGGAAAACATCCCTTTTAAAGGTGTGCTGCAAGAGCAGGGTGGCATTGCCAACGAGAGGAACCCAGGAGGACACGCGCTGCCCCAGGAAGCCGTGCTGGGCTCCGTGGTTAACAAGCCTTTCCGTCCGCAATCCTTGTCCAAATATTCCCGTCACTACAGTCCGGAAGATGGGCAGGGTCTCGACGCGAAGCCCATAGCTGCTTACAAAGTGGTTTCTCAGACCAACAGACAGGCGATAGCAGGATCTGTCTCTGTTGCCCCTCTGTCTTCCAGGACTACAGAGCTGTCCAGCGGGGATCCGTTTGCTTCGGCACCCTTTCCTTCCAAAGCGGGAAAGCAAAAGCCTTAATCTGCTGTGAGCTGGGAGGTGTGCTTCCCCTAGGACCGCCTCTCACAGGACCTTGAACCTCTTAGTTGAAATGAATGACATAGCAATATATATATATATAAAAAATAATTATTATTTTTTGGTCAGAACTCTATTTGCAGTGATATATAGTTGAAGCATTTTAAGTTATGTTAGTTAGTCTGAACGCCTGGCACTCAGGATCTTCGTATCCTTTTCAGTTGCTTCTTACCTTCCTCCTCTGACTGTCTTCCCCACCCCGTTTATTTTTTTTTTTAGATGCTTTTTCCAAACCAGTAATATTCCATATTTTTTGGTCCTGACTGGGCAAACTCATTATAAGATGAATTAAACAGTTTATTAATTACAGAGCAAGTCAAGCAGGACTTGCTAGTGCTCTGGAAAGGAGGCGATTTCACAGGTTAAAGGGTTGTTGCGACTTCTTCCTCAGCAGCGGGGGCTTGTGGAGGAGAGCAAGGCCGTCTGTCCCCGCCGCTCGGCAGCGATGCAAACCTGGCAGCCGCGGCTCGGGAGCGATTCCGTCGTGTGCGCTCGTAGGTCGGGCGCGCACCGAGCGAGAGCCGTGCCGGCGATGGGCGGCACCGGGTTTGTGCCGTGCTGGTGGAGCAGAGCCGTGGCGGCGTGTAAAGCGTGGGAGCGCTTCTGCCCCCGGGGCTGTGCCGGCGCCCGGAGGAGGGTGGAAGGACTCGCAGTGCTTTCAGTCGCTCGTCTTGCGAGCTCTCAGGTACGGGAGCTTGAGCAGAGCGGTCTGTGGGGCTGCTCCCAGTGCTGGGTTTGGGAAAGGGAAGGGTCAGGCAGAGCGCTCAGTTTGGCGTGTGTGTTTCCTCTCTGGTTTATGCCAAAGCGTAGGACCCACGAGTTTCCTTACGGGGTTGTGAAGGAGAGCACCGTGCGTTTTTACAGTATTAAAAATACACCTTATGGAAAAATGTATTCTGCAAAGAGCTCGGGAGGCGTCCTGGTGTGCGTACCTCGTTGGGTGTCGTTCAGCATCGGCTGCAGTCCGGATTTGTGCTGGCAGAGAGCTTGGCTCTGCATTCCTAAGTTCTGCCTTTTGTTTTCCTGTCGGTTAAGGATGAACCTAAACAAACTCACACTTCTTTGATAACGTTTCCTCTGCTTCCAAAATACCGTGCTTTCTACCGTGTGCCCAAAGAGAAAGACAACTTCTTATTGCTTGTGCAGTGATGGATGTGAATCCTCGCACAGTGTTTGGAGGAGAAGCCACCTGGGCTGGCAGCTGGGCAGAAACACCGCAGACTTTGCTCCCCTCTCTCTTCACTGGTGTAAGACAGATAAGAGTGAAACCTCACGTCTTTATTTTGCAAAATGCCTGGTTGCGTGAGTTGTCTCGGATCTGCTATTTCTGGCCCGCAAAGGCTACTTGTAAGTGTGGTCTGGCTTTCAAAATACCCAGTTACAGGGACTCTTTGGGCTCCCAGTCAGTGATGAATCTTTGCGGTGCAGTAATCCTTCCTCCTCACAGGTGCTGGTGCTGCAGAATGTCTCCCAAGAAAAAAAAATCTGTTGGTTTTATTCTTAAGGAC
The DNA here is from genome assembly GCF_034619465.1 of Leptosomus discolor. Taxonomy (NCBI): domain Eukaryota; kingdom Metazoa; phylum Chordata; class Aves; order Leptosomiformes; family Leptosomidae; genus Leptosomus; species Leptosomus discolor. The sequence goes on from NC_141413.1 coordinate 3,769,741, forward strand.
TTGACATCTATTGAAAAAAATCCCCGTTGTCTCCGGTAGCATCTGGCCAAGTCTCTTAAACGCTTTATGGTGGCCGTTTCCCAGGGGAGTTTGTTCATTATCGTGTGAGCTGGAGCCTCGTGCTGAGGGTAAAGGACATATTTTGTGTTTGGGGGTCTCCCACGAGCGGCTGTGAGGTCTTTGGGTGTTTGCAGGCAGATTGTTGGAGCAACGGGTAGGTTGCTGAGATCAGGACCGGTCGTACGTAGAGCAGGTTCCTGCCCTGCCCGCGTCCTGGTGTGTGTTACTCGGAGAGAAAGTACTGCGAGTCCTGTCACTCAGAGGGAGGCACCAGCCGTAGCTTCTCCCAGCTCACCGGCGTCACGCCCCGGAGAGCTTCGGCAGCCGAAAATGGGTTTCAGTCTGGTTTTGCAGGGAACAAGCCTGACACCGCCTCCAGTGCGTAGCTGTGTCCGACGTTCGGGCAGCGAGCATTGAAGGCCTGCAGCAGGCATGGTACAGCTGCGTGTGAAGGCTGCTGAAACAAAGCACAACATTGCACAGGCCGGGGCTGACTCGCTGCTGACTTTTCAGCCCAGCAGCGTGAGGGGAGGATGGATGGAAAACCCCTGAATGGTGGGAACTGAGGAAGCATCTGCAATCAGGAGTTACCGACTGCTCCGTGTTTCCTTTTCCCTCCCCAAATTCAGTTCCCCTCCAAAATACCTCCAGCAGCAAGAGATTGAGCCCAATGTTCTGCTGGACGTGCTCGGTGCGGGGGTTGTCTGGGAGGGAGCGGGAGAAGCTTGGACTGAGGTCTTCAAGCCCTGGCTTGGGGAGGGAGAGTACTTGAAAGCAGGGAGGCCACGTTGGCTTGCACAGCCCAGTTGCTGGCAACTAGCGACTTGCCGAGCCCAGGTCAGGTCGAGTTGTGCAGAGCTGGGAACGTTCTGCCCTGCTCTGCCACGTTCAGTGTTAAGTAATACTGGTGCGTACTGGTGGTTGTGGGGTTTTTTTTTCTGTCCTCCATCACCACCTCTTGAAAACAGAAGTACTGTAAAGACATTTCTGGGTTTCCCTTGAGATGTTTCTTCAGCAAAGCTGAGGCTGTTGCTTACTGTTGTTTTGTTGTTGGTTTCTGTCTAAATATATACCCGAAAGGCAGGTGTTGGTTTTGTTTTAAGCGTATACCCCCCCAGTTCGGTCGGTGCTGGATTGGATCAGTGAGAGATGCTGAGAATGATGGCGATGGCAGACTCCGAATTCAAGGGATGCCAAGGAGACCGAGCGTGAGGGCCCAGGCTGGTCTCGGCACACAACCGGTGTCACGGCCGTGCGTGCAGCCAGGAGGCTGGATTTGGCCTCGAGCTGTTAAACTTGCTCGGGAAGCTGCTGGAAGGGAGGTCAGGCCTTGGCGGTGCGGGGGTGAGTCCGTGGGACGGGGAGGTGCTTTGCTGGAGCGAGCAGGTACCGTGTATAAATAAGATGTGGGTTCAAGGTATTACCTCTGCTAACTGGATTCAGGTTCTCCTTCCTTTCTTTCGTTTTGACTTGAAAAATCTGCTTTCGGATAATTCTGTGAAACTTCTTTCGATGCCACGTCCAGGTCTCACGTAGCCGATGCTGGAGAAGCATCAGCCTGTTGCCCTTCACGCTCGGCCCCTCGCCCCTCGCCTCTCGTGTGCGTGTTCGTGTCGGCGAGGGGGAGGTGAGCTGCGTGTAGTTCAGGCCTCGCCATCCTGCACTGCCAGCCAAGGGAGAAAGGGAAGATGCACCGAGGCGCAGCGAGGTGTCGCGGGCTTCTTTGCAGCCCTGTTCAGGTCGGGTCAGGCTGAATTTCCAGCGAGCTTTTTGGCAGCTTTTATGTTCTTCAAGCACTTTACACAAAGAGCAAGCTAACCGTGCCCCAGAAGGTCGCGATCCTGCCAGCGTACGTCCAGTGCTTAAATGGTTTTAAAGCTCTTTTGGGGTTGGAGGCAGCTTGTTTGTATCTCTGCGTGTGGCCTATAAAGTAGTGGGACTCTTGGTTATGGTCAGAAAACTGGATTTCAATGCCTGTTAGTCTGATATTCTTCTCGTTTCCAGCCTGTGTTCCTCCTAATCCTGCACTGCCGGTACTGCAGCTTCAGCGTGATGAATTGTAAGTGGAAATTTCATTTCCATAGTCCCTGAAGCTTACTGCTTATAATGGATGTGGAAGCATAACGCTAATAGTTTTCCTTGCTGCACAACCAGTGATCTTACTGAAATAAGACCAGTATGGCCTCAATGCAGCATTTTGAAGTCAGTTTTCTGAACAGAACCACTGGTTTCTTTTTTTTTTTTTTTTTTTTCCCAAAGCTGTAGTAAATTCTGTTAACTGCCTCGAGTCCTTGTGCACGGCCGGAGGGCCGCAGTTATCGCTGCAGTCCTGCGACAATCTCAGATTCAGGCTGGGAAAGGGACTGGTTCTTCCCCATTGCCAACTTCAGCTTGAATGCACTTGGTGATCTTCAAAGCGATTGATCAGAGTTTCTGCATGTGGGGGGGAAGAAAAAGCCAAGCGCAGTTGGCTCCCTGTGCCTCACTGCCGTGACGTTTGTACAGCGCGTGTGACGGGACCGGCCGCCGTGGGGGTAACCTGCGCTTTCCGCAGCCTGCTGCAGCGTTTTGGGGACTTCCCCCGTATCTCCTCGCCCTCCCAGCCAGCTCAGCACTAGTCACGTGTGGTGGTAAGTTTACAATCTCAGTCTCTCGAAGCCAGCGCGCCCTCGGTCCGCTGTGCATGGAGCACGTAGGTGATGTGAAGCTCGTGACAGCAAACCCGTGTAAGCAATCATGACACGCAGCGCCTGAAGCACGTCTTCAGCGGGACTTAAGCAAGACCGTGCGAGATCTGTTCAATTGCTGAACTCTCAATCACTCCAAAGTGGTAATCGGTTACTTTAACTCAGCTTCCACCAAAGACTCTTGTGTTGGGGAGTTGAATTTTTTGGGGGGGGGGGGGTTGTGTTGGTTTTTTTTCCTCACGGTGTTCAATCAAGGCCTTTCAGTACACTGAAAGACTCCAAAGCATTTTTACGGTAGTATCATGACAGAGAAATCTCGTTCCAGTTCTGAAACACATTCCTGAAACCCGCTCAGCTGTGTTAGTGGGTCTACAGATACGCCACGGCCTGTAGTTTCTGTTGTCGGCGGGGTAAGTTCCCTTCCGCACACACCTAGAAATACTCCCCTGTGAAGTCAGAGGGATCGCGGTGATCCGCTCGTCCCCGATCCCTCCCGGGGCGGAAGGGTTGCTCGCAGGAGCACGGAGGGCAGGGCCTTTGTTCAGGGCCAGCTGCAGCTGGCAGAGCAGGGCGACGCGCCGAGCCCGGCAGCGAAAGCAGCTCCCTCGTTCCTGCGCGGAGCTGGAAGCGTCCCTTGGTCTCGGCAAACTGTGACAAACAATCTGCGACTCGTGTCCCAAGGGCCGTGTTTCGTTTGCACCGCGCTGGTATTAAGGTAATTCTTGACGGTCTCGGACGTACCTCTGACTCGCAGATTCGATGGGGTCAAGTTTTGCACTCCGGGTGTGATCGTCTGTGTCTCTGGTAATCATTATGAAGAACCATTCGGGTTGTAAACATGTACATTTTATTAAAACTGTATCTGATTACAATACACCCTCTCTGCTGTGCATTCCTTCTCCCCTCCTGGTGCAAAATATTTTTGCTGGATACAAAGAATCTGGTTTTTAATGAGTTCTTCCTACTGAAGTCCTGAACTCGGCCTGTCCCTACTATTCGATCTGGCAGTTGGGAAGCCAAACTGGTCTGTCTTAATTGCTTTAAGCAGTGGAAATTCCAGTTTACTGGAGAGAAACCTTCATGTCTAGGGCAATGCTGCGGATCGGCATGGAGCTATCGAGCCCTCCCTGCAAACCCAGGAGCTGCTGCTGCAAGAGAGGAGGTGCAGGACGAAGCCATCCCCAAAGAGGGTCTGCTGTATGGGAGCGGAACGGCCTGTGACCACCCGGTGCCGTGCCAAGCTGGGCACACAGGGTGGGGGGACAGGGGTGGCCAAGAATAGGTTTTGGCAAAGCTTGGGGGAAACGTGCTTTCTGCGAGCGCAGCTGCGTGCCAAGGTACAGTGAATCCAGCGAGGAATGACTGAAACGAAGGGCTGACAGCTTGTTTAAAGAACTTTGTTGGATTTTTACGGTGTTATTAGTTAATTGTAAGAGAAGCAGCAGCTCCGATTGACCTAATGCAAGCGACTCTCGGGTCCAAAATCAGCAGGACCATAATCATGCGAAGGAGGGAAGGCAGCCATGACCCAGACACAAACTGGAACCTCTTCATCTTGCTGAAATTGCAAATGTGTCTCCTTCCTCCCCAGGGAGCCTCTTCGTCCTCGTATTCCACTGAATGTCAGCAGCCACCTGCAACAGCGGGGAGCTTCCGCCTCAAATACATGATGAGCAAAACCAACACGTTGCCTCTCCCTTTTTTCATCTCTGGTGGAGGTTACGGGGCTAAATTTGCAATGTCTTGATAGACTTGGGGGGGGGAAAGGCTTTTTGTGTTTCACCGAGCGCTGTGGCGAAGCTGTTTCTGAGCCCTGCGTGGGGGCAGCCCACGCTGCTCCTTCCAGGGGCTGCGAAAGCGACGCCGGCAGCTGGGACACAGCCAGCGGGGCCGCGAATGTGCTGCCAGGGGAGGAAGAAAGTACCTATTTATTAAAAAAAAAAAGGCATTACGTTTGGGGGTGGTGCTTGGAGGAGGGGGAAAGCAGGTCTGTGTATTTTTTAGCAAACCTGGGGCCTGTGGTAACGTGGCCTGGGCCTGCGAGGGGGGCGCGGGCCGAGCTCCACCGCCGCTGCAGGCGCCGCTCCGCCGCCAGGGGCCGCCGCGCCTCAGCCCGGGCGGGAACCGGGGCGGCGGCCCTGAGGAGCGCCAAGATGGCGGCTGCGCGGTGGGTCGGCGCGGCTGCGGGGTTGGGCGGCCGGTAGGTGACCGCGGGGCTCCCTCGGCTCCCCGCTGCCCCGGTCCGGAGGAGGGAGCCCGTCTTGTTCCCGGAGGGGTCCTCTCTCGCCCTTTCCCCGCGCGGCTGGAGGGGGGCGGGCGGCCGTGTCGCAGCGAGCGGTACCGCGACCTCCCGGGCCGCGCCGGGCTCCCCTCGCCGTTCCGCTTTCCTTCCCCGCAGAAGCGGGTGAAGTTAATCCTTCTCCTCGCTACAGGCGGGCAGTAAGAGGCTCTTTCTTCCCCCAACGCCATTACACCAGCGAGGCTTTGATTTCCCCCCCCCCCCCCCCGACAGGCAGGTGCTGAGGGCCTTCCCCCGAGGGGCTGTTCCCCCCCTGCGCACGTAGGTGTGAGGAAGGAGGGGGGGATTCCCCGTCCGTGTGCTCGGGACCCTGCAACGAGGGGCAATTCCCCGTACGTGTGCTCGGGACCGTGCAACGAGGGGCAATTCCTCATGGGAGTGCTCAGGACGGGGCCGCAGGGAATAATTCCCCTCCCCTCCATGTCCTCATGACGGTGCAACGGGGGGTAATTCCTCGTAGGAGTGCTCAGGACCCTGCAACGGGGGGTAATTCCTCATAGGAGTGCTCAGGACCTTGCAACGAGGGATAATTCCTCATAGGAGCGCTCAGGATGGTGCAGCGGGGAATAATTCCCCCCCCCAGCTGCGCTCATGACTGTGCAACGAGGGGTAATTCCCTGTGCACAGGGTCACGCAGTGAGGGGCAGCTCACTCCCCCCCACATTTATGCTCAGGGCTAAGCAGTAAGGGGAAAATTCCCCCCCATGTAGTTGCAAAAGACTATGCGATAAGAAGAAATTCGAAGGCCCGTGTGGTGATGGGCCATAATCTTTGTATAAGATGGACCATAATCATTAGTCCCCAAAGCTAAAGGGAGAAAGGAGGACTTTCCTCTTGAGGGACCTTCCTCACACATCCCTTTGTGGTCTCTGTACCTGCTGTTAAGACCACAAGTTAGGGAGTAACGTGATTTAGACCTTTTCTGGGTTCGTGACACCCTCACTCGCAGTAGGGAGGTCCATTTTGTGTGAGAGCGCTTTTTTTCTTGTTCCCACGTTTGAGGAATTTGGGCCTGGGTGTAGGGCTTGTGTTTGGATTTATGACCCCCTGAGAGAATCAGCCTCCTCTCTCAGGAACAGCCCCTGCAGATGTAATTTACTTATTTACCTGCTTTCCCTGCTCTGTTACCTGATAAGGAGGAGATAAACCAGATAATGATGACTCCTCTGTGTGTAATATTTGTTGGTGCTGTCTGTGCACGAGGTGGGGTTTGGTTACATTTTCCGATTTTCGCTTTGCTCTCAAATACCTGGGATGCTGTTGGCTGAGCATACGGTTAGAGAAATCAGGTGTGCCAGCGAGTATTTATACTTTTGAAAGTTAGATCTGTAACCCCATCACTCCACCTTGCTTTTTTTCTTAATGTTTTTTTCTTTTTTTCTTTTTTACCTTCTGCTCTCTCCTGGTTTAACTTTGTTTGAGCAGATGACACCACCCCTTTTTTGACTGCTAGTGCAAGGTACATGGCCAGTACAGAGCAGGGCCTCTTTTTAACTGGTTTAGTTTAATTCTGGAACAGTATTTTTGTGTGAGAATTCTCACAATATTGTGTGGGAATATACTGAATTTCTTTGTTCCCCGAAGGGAAGAAATACATAGAGGTGGACAGGGGCAAGGTATGGTGTGGTACGTGTAGCTAATAGAGTTTTTATCTTTTACCCAAATAGTGGGGTTTTTTTTGTACGAGAATTGTTTGTGTAAGCGTAGCTGTTGCATTAATTTCTTAGCCCATCTTGTGTCTTCTAAAAGAGTCATGTAGGAGAGCCTTATGTTTGACCAGTTAAACCCCCAGAGTATAGAAGTAAATTCTGGCCTTGATTTAGGGGCAGGTGTTTGGGGTTGGATTCATCTCAGCTGTCCGTAATCTTCTGAAAATGAGGTATTTAGTTCAAGCTGCATCTCCAGGTGCTCGCTACTGACAAAAGGCTCCCTTAGGGTGATTTATCCTCTTACAGGTAAGTAACGTGATTTGCCTTTCTTTAGTGACTGTCAAGGAGTGTAGATTAACTTTTTAGGTGGCTAAAATTGGAGAGTTATGGCTGGTTTGTTACAAAATGAGAGAGAGGGAGCCCTGGAAAGGGGAAAAAGGGATGTTTTGTGGTCTAGCCTGTGAACTTGCTATGTTACCTGAGAGGCAGGTGAGTGTCTTGCTGAGTTCTGGGGTTGCTAGAAGCACGTGAAACACTCTTTGTGTGGGGCAGCGCAAACTCGTAATTTGGAAATTGTTAGTAAAATTATTTTTTCCTAGGTTGTGTCGTACCATGTTAAAGGACCATCATGTGACGTCTCGACAGTCTTTTCACCAGCTTGCGCAAAAGAGACCATTTCTTCCGTCTGCAGTATGGCATAATGCAGGTAAAGGCTGGTTAAAAATTAATAGATGAGCGCATTGTGAGTTTTTATGTCTTGTGGTAAGAATGCGAGCCTGGTGTTCCTGCTGAAAGCAGAGTGTGAAGGCACTTCTTAGGTGGTTTTTAATGAACCGCGGGTGCATGTGGACATTTGGAGCCTGGGGAGGAGATGTGGGTGGCTTGCTCTGTGCTTGGCTAGACATGTATTTTCTGTATCATTCAGCTGCCAAGATTTACAAGGGGCTTTGTAAGTGCAAAATATGACTGGGGCTTTGTTAGTGCAAAATATGATTCGGGCTTTGCTGCACGTTAATTTAATTTCTGGACGAAATTAATTTAATTTCCGTCTTAGCGTAAATGTGTCCATTGTGAAAGACTCCGTGTTGCCTTCTGTCCTGCTTCAGCCGCTGAGCTCTGCCAGATAAAGTTGCTGGCCGTCCAGGTAGAACCTAGCAAGGATGAAAGAGAAGCCTTTCCTTCTTAGAGCTGCAACATCTTCTTCTTCTAATTTTTTCCCCCTTGAACGTGCGCCCGTGCATGGTGCATTAACAGAATTCTCCGTTAATATTATCTGCAACTGGGTATTACCCTGAAAAAGCAATGTTTAAGATAAAGTTTGTTGTACGTATCATTTTTTTCGTAGGCTGTAATGCTCAGAAAAGAAACAAAAAAAATCTGTGAAACTTGCACCACAGAAAAACATTGTGCTTTTGCACCTGCCTGAGGGATTTAGCAACTGCTCTCCAATGCTGTAGAGGAAGGAGTCCAAGACAAAAAAAAAAAAATCTGCAGGTGCTGTTGCATGGAGTTAGTCACAAATGGAAATGTTATTTAAATGAGTTGGCTCAGGCAGAAATTTCGTTCTGATTTTGATTTCAGAGCCAACCTTATCTGGTCCAGCACCATTTTTGCTGGTTCAGTTGTAACCGCCAGGCAGACTCTGAGGCGTGCGCTTAGTATCTCACCTGCCTCTGCGAGTGTCCTGCTGAAGTCGGCCTCTGTTTGGCGTCTCCCTCTTGCCTCGAGCAGATGGCAGAGCAGGAGGAGAGGCAGGTACACACAGCGTGTTGCAGGGGGTCGGAAGAAACGATTTAGGTGTTTGATGTCAATAACAGCCAGTTACCAGCTCCTGAATAATAAATTCCAAAGGGGTTATTCACAGCTCTGCAGAGAACTCTCCAGGCTGAGTAATGGTTGAAAACGCTGCTCTTGGGGAGGCAGATCCTCAACTGCAGGAGACACTTGTAAAATACAGAGGCTCCCCACATGGACACCTTTTCTGAGAGCTGACACAGCCATTTGTGTTGTAGGGTGTCAGTGAGGCCCGATGGATGAGGTACGGTACTGCTAGTGGGACCTATTGCTTTCAAAAAATGGACAGTGTATCCCACTTAGGCCATCCAGATCCCCGTTGTTGGGTATTCGTTAACTACAGTGTGAGCTGGGTGTGAAGTTGGATGCCAGCTGCACCTGGAAGATGAGGAGTTCTCCCGTCCCCACGGATAAAGCTGGCTAGTTGCTTGCTCTATCAGAATGACTCTTTTCATGTTAAAACTAAGTACTTTCGTGTGAGGTCTTTTTTCCTTTAAAAAAAAAAAAGGCAACGCAGTGTGTGCGTACTTTGCCATTGTGTGTTCAAGTGCAGGGGGCCGTCGCCGTGACAGACACATGCGGTAACAACTTGGCAATTTATAAACAGCGTGATTTGTCATCTAATACTGGGGAGTGATGGGCAAAATGGCAGGTTACGAAAATGAAAACGTCAGCTCTTTTTGCTGCTTTAAATCCCTCTACTGCGTATTCTTTGAAGTTGTGTGAGCTTGTTTCTCAAGTATCATTTATTTATAAATATTAGTTCCTAGAGATCTTTGTAAAATGTGGGTTTTTTCATTCCTGAATGTTCATATATCATCGTGTTACTTGATGTGCAGGGCGAGTTAAGAGGGAGAACTAGAAAGAGAATTAGAATGCGGGAAACTGTTTGAACTTCAGTGGGACCTCAGGTGTATGCAGTGTGGACATGTCTTTGCTATTAAATGTACACTGTTACATGCAGAGTATTAAACTGTAGTCAAGATCAGATTTTTTACACTTGTCTAGTGAAAAAAAGACCCCTGCTGCAAAAGGAACTTCAGTAAAAAATTATCTTTTAAACGTCGTTACCAGTGAACCGTAAATAATTTTATTTTGAATTGTTGCGTCAGTTCAATTTCTGGAGGAGAAGTGGTAGCTTACAGTAATTTTTCACTCTGTGGAAAATATTAGAAGCAGGGTGTGGTTCCCTGTAACGGTTGTTGTGCTTGGTTTTCTTTTTCCATAGTGCTTGGAAAATGAAATAAAAACCAAACCCCATAAATTATGTGTGTCTTTGAGAGAGGGTTGGTAACACAGATTATGCTTTGAGCAGGAAGTGATAGGGCTGGAGAGGAACCAAACAGCGTCTGAGGATCCTAAAATAAAAAACCCCAACCCTAAACACAACAGAGGAGTGAAGGTGGCATCTCTTGGCCTTCAGTAGAAAGCAAGGATGGCGTTGGCCTCCCGCGGTTTGAAGCTGTTGCAGTGGGATGCTTTTTAGTAGGATACAGTCAACAAAAGCAGCAAAGACAAGGTTCCACTTCCCATGGCGCTCCCTGTGCGAGAACCTGCCTCTGTGTGTCAGTCTTCCCGTCGCTCTGGAGGCTTGATGGAACCCGTGGCAGCGTGGCTTTAAGGTCTCGTTGCTGCACAAGCTGCTGTTGGCTTTAGCGCAGCGATCGCCCTGCTCTTGGCCGGCGAAGTCGTCGGGATCTTGCCTTTCCCTGAAGCTCCTGGGGTTTGATTACATTATTTTTCTTCTTCTTTTTTGTTTGTTTTTTTTAATTTTATTTTCATTTCCAGTAAGAGGCATGTTTATTCAAACTCAGGACACACCAAATCCAAATAGTTTGAAGTTTATTCCAGGGAAGGAAGTGCTGGAGTCGAGGACTATGGAGTTTTCCACACCAGCTGCAGCGTTTTGCTCACCTTTGGCAAGGTATTTATTGTTAAACCCATCATCATTCGTTTGGGGGACCAGTATGGGCTGTGTGTGTGTCTACAGCTGATGGTTTTAAGCACAGCTTCTGATCATTCTGCTCCTCCTTATGCTCAGGAGCAGCTTGGCTGGATTTAAGTTTTTAATGCTGGGAAGATTGTTGTTACTGAAGTAGTCTTTGTGTATGTGAGCGTGTGCTCCCCGGGGCTGGATCAGCAGAATGCATCGTGGTCTGGTTTATGCAGTGGGACTGAGTGGTATCATAAATCCGTATTCTTGAACAGCTGCTGCATCACTGGCGACACCTCTGGCCCTGATTTCACAAAATCATTCCCATCAGGACACTCTTAATCCAAGTAGTTACTTGGAAATTGTGTGACTTTTCAGAACTGGGAAACAGCGTAAGGAAGGAAATTGTCCCCAAATGCCACGAGTTAGATGTAGTGGCTTCCTTGGACAGGTGTTGGTCCTAACCCGAGCTTCAAAGCCAGCGGATTTTTCCTTCACAAAAGGTTTATAATGTTTCAGTCAAAGGCAGGCCAGTTTTGTTCCGCTCTTCTAGGCTGGATCTGTAACAGCTCTTGGGAGTTGCAGCTTTCAATACCAAAATGCATAATCTGGAGTAAGGATCGCTGAGGAGGTAATCGATTCCTGTCCTCTCGGTACAGAAGGGTTTTGGAGCACCATCGCAGGCCCCTCTGGGAATATTTGGGAGCACGTTTGTCATTGCTCTCACGTTAGCCTCTGAAGAGAAACTTTGTGTGGGTGGAAGGGCTTCAGTTTGAGGGTGAGATCCAGAAATGCTGCAGTAGGTTACCTCCGGACACCCAGGCTAAGTCATCTTTGAGTGTCTTGGAAGAATTAGATGCAAAGTAGACGCTGTTTCAGCGTGCCATTCTTTCCAGGAACCGTAGGGTTATCAAACACGCAGCTCTAACATTTCCAAAGGTCTCAGAGGTGTCTGCAGAGTTGTTTGAGAGCAAAGAGAATCTTTACCAGCAAAGCTGTGTGCCTTAAAGCGATAAATACAACCTGAGAGGTTTCTGAGGACATCAAAACGTGTTAGTGGAATGCTGGAGCTGTAGGATCCGATTGTGCCAAAGCGCATCGAGTTGCAGAATGAAATCGCCTGTCAGAAAGTGGCTTTTTGTTGTCGTGTATCTGCAGGCAGGTGTTTTCATCACAGAAGGTGTATGGGGTGGGATGTGTGCGGTGGCAAAGCAGCTTGATTGTGCGTGTTGTGCGTTAGTGGAAGAAAATGGTCTGCTATGTATTAATGCCAGAGAATGGTTTTTGTAAGTGGAACGCTCATCTGTCTTAAAAGGGAATATTCATTTTTCCAAAGAAGTAATAAAAGCTTCCTGAAGGTGGGGGGGTGGGGTGGGGGATGGGAATTATTTAATTGTTCTAGGATGGTTTGGTTGCACTTGCATAATCCCATTGTTTGAGTAACGTTACGGTCTAGTTGGTTTAGTGATGCAAAAGCCCAATGCTCGTCCAGCTGTTTCACGGGTGGAAATTCTTTCAAACGGGTGTCGTGAAATCTCTTCTGTAACTTTTCATCCCACGTACCAGTTCCTTCCTTCATTACAGTTTTGATGTTTTCCGGTCTTCCAGGAGAATATAGTTTTCTTTTCTTTTATGTTTCCTTAATTACAAAAACGCTCTTACAGCCCCATGCTGTATTTACCTCTGGGTGCTTCCTACTTTTATTTTTTTAATTTTTTTTTACTCTTCAGGTGTAGCATCATTTATTTATTCTGCAGATGAATTTGTTGGGTTTTATTTAACCATTTGTGGATATCGGTGTCTGCATTCTCATTCTCCTTTTTATACTTAAAATGTTGTCAAAAATATGCTCTGTCCTGTCATTGTGAGTTCTGGTGTCGCTTTGGATCTGTGCTGATTTACCACCCAGTTGTTGGATGCTGTACAGGCATCTCAAGCAATTTCATATGAATCTTAAGCCTTTACTAAATCTTCAGATTATTGATGTGCCATGCAAATGGCTAAAAGCATTGAAGATTGCTCAGAAAGTGGGTTGGTGTGTTAAAGCCTGTGCACTGCTGGGCACTAATCCTTTTGTTTCATGGCAGCAGAATTGAAGGCCGTTTTTATTGAGCTCAACTACTTTAACTGCTTTAATCTAAGGAATATTCATTGTATTTGCACTAGTCCTACCCAAAACCATAGGTACCTACTGGTTTGATGCTGAACAAATACCTTTCTATATATGGAATATATATAAAAATATATATAGAATAGGAATATATATAGAATATATATAGAATAGGAATATATATAGAATATATATAGAATAGGAATATATATAGAATATATATAGAATATATATATGTGTTACTGTGTACACTGCTTCACAGCAGGATCTCCCGGCTCTTACTAAGCTGTAGGTGAAGTAACTCAAAGTTTCTTTTAACGGTTCTGGTTTTAGTGCTCATTTTTGTCTAGAATTGTGTTCTAGAATGTTTTTTTCTGTGACAGATTAAATAGATCTTTAGGAGTTTGCCTGAAATGTGTGTGCGTTTTTGTTTTGTTTGGTTTTCATTCTTTTTTGTTTTCTTAACAGACAATTATTCAAAATTGAAGGAGTTAAAAGTGTTTTCTTTGGACCAGACTTCATCACGATCACCAAGGTAAGCAGAACAGAGATTCAAATGTGCTGAAAGATGAGCTGGGGTTTAGCTCTCTAATAGATGGCCGCTGAGAAGATCCAGTCAGACTCTGGGACGTGCGTAGTGAAAGTCCCAGAGGCCGTGCTTAAAGCGGTGTAAAGAGCACAGCCTCTCGTGTAAGAGAAGGAAAATCCCGGAGTGTGGATAAGCACTGGAATAGGCTGCCCAGGGAAGCTGTAGATTCTTCGATGCTGGAGATGGGTGACATTGGGCAACGTGGAAGTTGCCTCTGTGGAAGAGGAAGCGGGAGCGGCCGAGCCCCAGGGGCCACTTCCCAACGAGGGGGTTGTGGCCGGGGTGGGGCACGCTGCGGGCAGCGGTGTGTGTGCCCAAGGCGTGGCGCTCGCGTCAGCGGAGGTGAGGGGTTGCGTTGTAACCGCACAGTTGTGCTGCTGCTGGGTGAGGAGCACAGGGCGAGAGTAATTTGTCACGAAACGGAATGCAACCAAAGAATCTTGAGTTTCTGAAGCGGTTTGTGTCAGACAATGGATTTGGGAGACTTTCACCTCTTTTTAGCTAATATTTCGATAGCAAACCAGGAAACCTTTCTGCTGACTATCGTAAATTGGGTCTTACTGAACTTTTTTTGCAAAGCTGGATTTGACAAAGCCATGAAATCCAATCCATGTGTCCAATGTGAGAGCCCATTGTGATACTTTTAATGTAAGAAGAATCTCTGCATAACTCAGGAGGCAGATAGTCTGGTTTTATTCTTTTATTTTTCCTTTTTTTTTTTTCCCTTCTCATTCTCATAGGAGAGTGAAGACCTGGATTGGAACTTGCTGAAGCCAGATATTTATGCAACTATAATGGATTTCTTTGCCTCTGGCTTACCTGTAGTTACTGACGAGGCACCTAGGACAGATACAGGTAAATCAAGCTCTTCAGGAAGAGGCCAGTACCTGCCCTTGGGTTTCGTTTTTGTGACATCCAGAAGAGCCTCCACTTGTCCCTCAGATGCAGGAGTGAACACCGCTAAACTTAACACCGGACAGAATTTGCAGAACGTGTGTGTCGAGGGGAAGCAGTGGACACACAGCGCCTGCTTCTCACCTGCCCGAGCATGAGGAGTGTGTCTGCCCGGGAGCTGGGCTGGACCCCGTGTTTTGGTAGTGTGGACCATGCTCTGTTACACTTTGCGGGTGTGAACTGTTTCTGCAAGTCCCGAGGCTGGCTTTAGAAAGCTGTGGGGTGTTGCTGCCTACCTTTTTGTATGGGCACCTGCAAAGGGTTTGATTTCCCTCCTTAAGTCAAAAAAGAGTGCTCGGGCTTAATGTCCATGTCTTAAGGATAGGTTTGTGGTCTTAAATGAGCAAGAAATAGTAAGAAGCCTCCTTCCAAACTGTAATAGAAAGCAACATAGACTAACTTACGGTTTAACTCAGTATTTTGCCTTTTATTTTCTCATTTGCAACTTACCAACTTCAACAATTTTTCACTTTTTCCAGTGTTTTGAGGAAGGTTATGACTATTGAATTCTTCTCTGCTCTGTTATACCTGGGTTTATTTTCAGTATTAACATAGACTTTATTTTATTTGAAAAAGTTGTCTTTAAAAATGCTTCTGCAAGACTAACACTGAGCTTAAAATTGCATCCAGAGCTGCTGAACTCAGACACATAATTCTTCTCTTGCTGGATTTTTGAGGTTGCTAAAACATTTCTTCTGAGGGCCCTGCCTTAACCCGTGCATCCTTGTTGATGTTAGTTGTGGCTTCCCTTAGAAGGTGGCACTGCTGTTGTCTGTTAAGGCCTTTCCCTGTTGAGAAGAACTCTGAACCAATACTGGTTTTTGTCGGCAAAAGCCTGGGATGTAAATGAGGATAATGCGGGAAAAGACCCCTAGTCTGAATTCAGACTTCTGCCTTTTGGTTACAGTCATCTCAGCAGTCTCTTTATGCTACTTCATTCTGCCTTTATGGATGTCAGTAATTACCAGAATTCTCTCCAAGTTCTGATTTGTGCATTTTTCTTTTCCCAAGCTGCATCGGAAGAAGATGATGAAGTTGTACTGATGATTAAAGAACTGCTGGATACAAGAATAAGGTAAACCGGGAGCATTGGGGCTAGATGAGTGAGTTTTGGGGGTTGGCTTTATTTAGGGAACAGTGCATTTTTGTTTGGGTACGTGTGGTTTCATGGTTCCACATCCAGTGTGGGGGTTTAAAGTGCAAAACTGGCCAGAGTTGAGAATGTTGCGGTTTTTTTTCCTCTAATTGAAAACTTTCTATCTAGTTTTCCCATGTATGCAAACTATGGGCTGATCAGAGATCTTACTGCCGAGTGATTTCAGAACAGTGTGTAGTCTTACCCTTCATAATCAGTTTAAACAGGTCCTTTGGGTTTAACTGGGTGATTTTTAAACAGTGAGAACACACAATCTTTGCTTTTCCAGTAACTTTTTTTTTTTTCCTCTGTTGTATTAATTTCTGTCTTAATTGTACTTCTCCTTGTCTTCCAAATATGCCAAAGTAGTTTATATTGTACGGCACTCTAAAGGAAAATGCACTAGTGGGTTTCCCTCGCTGTCTGGGCTTGGGTAGATTTTGTCCTTGGTTGTATTGGTATTTTAACACAGCTTGAATTTAGAAATTGATGGAAACTAATGAAGTCTCGAGAGTGGCTATGGATCATGTTGTTTAGCTGAGGTGGTTTTTTGTGCTCACTAATTGCCTTCCAAAGTGAACTGAAAGGAATAAGCAACTTGACATTTTAGATGCAAGGGAAAATGTCCGATGTGTTTCTGAAGCTGTGATATCTGATGGCGACATCTTCCCCAGCTCACAAATTACAGGAAACAGAAACTTATATGGCGGTCAAAGTCATAGAATTTGGTTTAATTTTTCCAAAAGTTATGACGAGCTTGGGCTTTTATGTCATTTTTTTAGACGCTGCATTTTAAAAGTGATATTTAAAAATACTGTTTTGGGTATCTCGTGGCTGACACGTGGTACTCGTTAATTTTCCTGAGGGGAAGGAGGGAGAAAAGCAAAAATAAGCTGGAACGTTTTTCCCCAGCATATGTACCAAGCGTTGAAATGTGTTAGCCAAGTATGCTGTTGTATAAAGCCATGACCAAAAGTAACGCTCAGGAAGCTCTGCTCTTGCTGGGTACGTGGTCAGTTAAGCTTCCTCTGGTATCTTAGTCCCTGATTTCCAGTGGCCTTTTGTAATGGTCACAGAATTTCTGCTCAAATATCTGGTTTTCCCCACCTTTTCCTTTCTTTCCTTCCCTCTGTACCCCTTGGTGGACCAAGGAGCTGTTGAGAGCAGTAGCAAGAGTGTATCTGACTGCATTTTATAGCAGGATAGAAGCTATATATAAACCAGTGGTGCATGCAAAGCATTTATTGTTTAGTCAGTCAAAAATAAGGGCAAAGAAGTTGTCAGAAGGTGCGGGATGGAGGGAATGAAGATCTGAAAGGTCCTGTAGTGTGTTTAAAAAAGTTAATTTCAAAGAAGAAAAATGGAATTTTTAGTCATGCGCCTTGGCTTTCTGGAATGGAAATAATTTGCTGTGGTGAGTCGTTACTGAATGTGTCAGATTCATAGGTTATTCTCCTAGGAGTGTAGTTCTCAAAGAGTTATTTTGGAAATGGGTATAAAGAGCTTCTGTTAGAGTAGCTTGATGGTTTTAGCTTGGTCTGGAAAATGTTGCTATGGGGATACGGTTACAATGCCGGGCATTTGTTGCTTGCAAGAGGAGACCAGGCTGCAGAAATGCTGGTAGTGCTGGGGTGTGACCTGATCAGACGTGGTTTCTTCACCCGTTAGCAGGATTAAGCTTTTATAGTTGGAGCTTTTTTCTGTCCTGTGTAACCTTTGGTGACCTGCGTAGTGATTTATGGAGGCACTTCAGGACTTGCACTGCCCCGTGTCAGGTAACAGATGCGCAGGCATCGTGTGGTGGGACACGCCTGTTACACTTGGCACACAACCGAGGGAATCATCGTTACCTGTGGAGAGGGCCTCGAGGCAAACCAGTGTGGCTTTGCGGGCTGGATCGAGCTCTGCTCCGAGGTGCTTACCCTCGCCCCCAGGATTGCAGTGACTCCTCTGCTCATTCATTGCAAATACGTTTTGCTTCACGTCCTGTGGTAAAGAGCAGCCGTCAATGTGTCTATTGAATTGAGCTTTACTAAAGATTTCTGGAGGGAAACGTATTTCAGCTATACTTGCTTTAAATTGAGTATCGTGTTCCCTCAGGCCGACAGTGCAAGAAGATGGTGGTGATGTTATTTATAAAGGCTTTGAGGATGGGATTGTGCAGCTGAAGTTGCAGGGTTCGTGCACCAGCTGTCCCAGTTCCATCATCACCCTGAAGAATGGGATACAGAACATGCTCCAGTTCTACATCCCTGAAGTAGAAGGCGTGGAACAGGTGGGTTGGTGAGAGATAACAGCTGTTTTCCTTTGCGTGGGGAAGGAGGTCTTTGTCCCTTTCCAGCATGGCCAGGTTGGTGCTTTGAGCAAAAGCACAGGACGTACAGATACGGTTTTTCCACGTCAGAAGCTGACTCTTGGCCGAAGACGCAGCACCCTGCAGGGCCCTGTACAGCCCCAGGCGCCAGGATGCGCTGGGGACTGCCTGGCTGGGAAGCAGCCTTGCAGAGAAGGACCTGGGGTGCTGGTGGACGCCAAGCTGAACTTGAGCTGGAGTTGTGCCTTTATGGCAGAGGTGGCTGACGGGAGCCTGGGGAGTGGCCAGCAGGCTGAGGGAGGGCATCCCTCGTTGGGCTCCCTCCAGTGTGCCCAGGTCCCTCTTCTCCTGAGGAGCCCAGCCACTCTGTTTGCCAGTGACTGTTACCTTCGGCTTTGGTGACTTTGTGTGATAATAAGGGACAAGCTTTTGTCCCTGAAAGTGCAGATTCTTTTGCTTTCTTGTTAAAAATCCAGTACGCTGTAGTGATTGTTCTCGTGGCCTTTGTAATAACTTGGCCAGCTCCTGGTGCTTCAGCCACGTTTCCTCCTGGCATTTTTGACTGCCCGTTTTTCTTACCTTCTCCATGTGCCCATTGTCCATCCGCGGTGTAGAGTAGCTGCTGTTCTCCGTGGGTCCAGCAAGGGTGTAGTGTAATAAATTCTCTGTGCAGTCCTACGGGACTAAGAGTTTAAACTGTTTCCCTAAGCGACTTCTGGATCTGATTTCAGGTTGTGGATGACGATGATGACGTGGAGAAAGAAGCAAATTCTACTTGAGCTAGCATCATCTCTGGCCAAATAAGTATTTACCTCTTGGTGTATGAACTGTCTGTGCTGAGGAACAACCAAATTTGCCTTTCTTTTCAGAAAAATAGTTGCACTTATATTGGTGAAAATGTATCATCAGTTTAAGCAGTTTGTCCACTAATTTATTAAATGCCCTGCATTCAAAAATTGAATCCTTTTTCTCTGCTTTGTACTGTGTCTTAAGAAAGAAATGGTGGGCTTTAAAAATGATGATGTGTGTCTCCACTGTTCTTTTGTACAAATAATTCAAGACTGAAAAAAAGAGAAGGTGGAAGTAAAGTTTCTTGACTGTTTTTTTTTTTGCGTAATAGAAATATGAAATGTTTATTCCCCGCAAACCTCCTTATGGGGCTTGCAGGCCTATCTGCCCTTGCTCTGTAACTGGGAAGTTCAGGAATGTTCATTTTATCAAGTCTCGTTAAAAAGCTTTTGATTCATATCATTTGTGTGTGTTGTGAAAAATAACCCATGACTTCAACCGTTCGTTTTAGAGGAGTAATATTGCCGTCACTTGTGGAAGGCGACCTGCTTGCTCACTGCCACTGTGCGAACAGCAGCGACAGAAACAAAAAATGCGAGTTGTTTGTTACAAAAATCCTATCTTTTACACGGTAGAAGAAGATGATCCTTATCAGCTTTAGTAAGTAGAGAGACTAATTAGCTTGTTTAGAAGTAAAATTGTTCAGCCACCATTAGTGGTCTGTTTAAACTTGCAAAAGGTGGTTTCTCAACATCATACTCCAACATCAAGATGAATGTGCGGTGCTGCAGGGCACAAATTACATTTGTAGAGTAGCAGAGAAAATTAATGCGTTTACCTGTGCCATGCCCTGTTTGTTCCTTCCGCGGTGCCAGAGCGCGCAGCGTGTGTGTAACTTGGCTGCCCTGGCTGAGCGAGGGAAGGTGTGGCAGCGCAGAGCACGTTCTGCTGTTGGAGACTGTGGGAGGAGAAATACTTACTGTTCTGAAACCGAAATATGTAAACTTTGCAAGGCCCTCTGTTTGCTTGTGCCTGTAGGACTTGATTTCTTCCTGGTGCCTAGCTTTAGCAGATGGCTTTGCTAGCAGAAATACTTCGTGCTGCCACAGTCGAGCGGAGTTTGCGGTCGTTAGTTGCCGTATGGTTACAGCCGTGTTCCCTGCGTGCACGGATCCGGCAGCCGCCGGCCCGTTCCCCTCTTTCGCTCCTTGCCAGTGTGATTCCACTGAGTCCCTAAACAGGACCGATTAAGTCAGTGGAGAATCTTTTATGTAGCATGCAGATCAGCGTGTGGTAGCCATGAGCCTCGTATTACTTGTTGGAAATTTAAAAATAAATATTTTAGCAAAATATTTCTTCAGCTTTCGTGGAGAGTAATAACCCTCAGTCATTTAAACGACCCACTCAGGATTTGGAAATTGCTTTGAAATTACTATGTCTTCTGTACCCCATTATGAAGTAGCCAGTGCCTGATCTTACAAGTATGTTGATGACAAAATTCCCCTCGAGGTGGGCTGAGACTACCCAAAAGGGAGCTTGTGCAAACATTCTCGCCACGTGCTGCTTTGTCAGCAAACCAGAGCGTGGCAAGTAATGTTTCGGGTTTCTCAAAACCAGAGCTTTTTAGGCTGAATTTGTCAGTTTAATGCACTATATAAGCCAAAACTTACATAGTTTTGTAACTTATATAGTAACAGCCAAAGCAAAGTAGGTGGTTTGGGTGTTAAATAAAATGTATCTCTTAAAGATGTGGTCTTTACCCTTCAATTAAGCAGTACTAATCTCTTCCAAGTACAGTAAGGGTCCAGTTCTGCCGCTATCTTTGTATTTCCAGTCTTATTTTTGATGAGGTTTCGATTTGTACAGATAGGACCAAATGAAGCCCACATGTACTGAGGCGGAAGATTAAGCATCTTCTGATCTTGAGACCGAAGAGATCCCGTGTCCGGCGTGTGCCCTGTGTTTCCTCAAGGTCCTCGAGCTCTGTCGTGGAGAGAGACGCGCGTGACGCTCGCCCACCATCCTCTTGTATCTGTTCTGGCCCACCACAAAGTAAGCTCCTTTAGGGCAGTGGTTGCATTTCTGCAGCATAAGGCAACGGGGGGCTCTCCAACGCTGGGTAAATGAAAGCAGAAGGAGGGGGTTAAGTGCCAGTTCTCCCTTGGGGAACAAAACAAAACCCACCTGTAGTGGCAGCATTAACAATAGCCATGAACTCTAATACTGTGGTAGCCCAGCGTGTTGAAATCATCAGCCCGACTCATTAGGAGTTTCCAAGCTCTGTCTGGAACAGCGTAGTTCGTGGAAAGAATCCCCGCTGGAGAGAGGTGTGTCCCGCCTGCTCCACTCGCCCCAAAAGCCTTTCGCATTCCCGGACCCCAAGGCAAACGGGGGAACACAGGAATGGCTGTTGAACCTTCGGTTCGGGAGTTACCGAGGTGGCCGGTGTCCTCTGTGCAGCAGCGGGCGGTTCTCGCAGTTCTTTCTTCAGCTGGGCGCTGGGAAGCCGTGCTGTGCCGTAGCGCTCGGGTCAGCAAGGGGTTGTGACTGTCGAGTTTTTCTGTAAATTGCAGTTAGTCATCACATTTAGACCAGTAATGACTGCTTGGAATTATTCAGGTATTTTTTAAAGAAAAAAAAAAAAAAGTACTTTTGCTGTGCCCCAAATAAGTGCAAAATTCCAGTCTGCCGTTCAGCCCCTCTTGTTTTCCCCCCGTGTCGGATAGAGGAAACACAAGAACTTCCTAAGCGCTGTTCTAGCCCTCTCTTTCACAGGAAAAGTTGATGACAGCTATCTAAACTCTTGTCATCTTGAAACTGTTCGCAGGTGGACGTGTGCTTTTTGTCAGGATGTGACTCATTCCATGCTTCTAGGAGAAATTAGCCCGTCTGTCTGTCAGGCGCTCTCCTGCCAGCGCTACAGCGTACGGCGTGAAGCAGCCGACAGCCGCAGCCGTCGCTGACAGCATTGTTGGAGCAGGTACTTTCAACGTGGCAGCAGGAGGAAATAGCTCACGTTACCTGACGTTAATAATGAAAATGTGTTATCTCAGGGATCGCAAAACACACTCTTTTTCCAGAAGGTGATCTAAAATTCAGGACTTTAGCCAGAACTTCTATTTCAAGTGAAGTCCTCACACTTTCAAGTGAAGTGTGTTGAGCTTAGAGGAGAAGGAAGCGGGTATTTTTTCCCCCAACCATGACCCCTTTCTGTTGATTTTACCAGAGGCTCGCCTCCGAGAGGCACTTTGGGAAACGGTTCACGTTTCTCTGTCCGGTAGCGACCTGCACCTCTGTCTGCACGAGCTCTGTGCGGTAGCAAAGCCACGTGCTGCTCGGAATGACGTAACGGGTTACGTGCGGGAGAAATGCTGGCTTTAACGGGGAACAAATTAAATGGCCACTTCAGGGCCGAACATGTGGAGCTAAATGTGCAAAATTCTGAGGAATTTGCGCCAGATGGGTAGGTATGGAGGGGCGGGTTAGCCTCAGCTTGAGGGATGCGTGCTTATAACATCAAGTAATGGTGTAAGTTGTAAAGTTCGGTATCTGCTGGGCTGCCGACACGTCCGGTGTGTTTTGGGGGTGTCTGTGAGGCCCGTCCGTGCTTCTTCGGGGTGGGCATCCCCTGCTGCAAGTAGGGTCGTACCCTTTCGTTGGTGCTCAGCGAACGCTGTAGGGATTTTAAGTTTGTAGTGGATACCTGCAGAAATTCCGTGAGCGGTGAGACGCGAGGAGCAGCGAAGAAACCCGCGGTGTAGAAATAAAGGGGCAGATGACGGGGAGGTGCCTCGTAGATGAGTGAGGGAGAGGTGGAGCAGCGGCCAGAGCCGAGGGGAGCAGTGTGTCTGTGCCAGTGGCTCTCGCGCGTGTCGCTGGGGATCGCCGTTCCGATTTGCGCCGTTACCATGGGGTAGCAGTTCCCTTCTCATCCCAGAAATCAACTTCTACCGCCACAAGGCGTGTGGCTTCCCAGTTAATGGGGGAAAAAAAAAATAAATCTGAGTTTGAGGTCGGCCCTCTTCCACCTTCACAACGGCCAAAGGGGACGGAAGGCACGGAGCAGCTTGGTGCCCGGTCTCTGCTCTACCCACGCCAGCCCCAGGGACTGGGACCAGCTGCCTTGGGTTGTCCCTGCCATGTCCTCGCTGCCCACTAAAAGCAGCAGCACGGCCGGGGGTGGACGCCTGATGTTTCTGAGGTCTGTGACCTTCCTGCTTCGGCCTGTGCTCAGCCACGTTCTCCTAGCAGCCAGTTCAAAATCTGCACCCGCCCTGGGTGTTTTTCTGTGTAATAACGTTGTCGGTTGTTTTCTGGGCTTTTTAAGGAAATCTTTATTGACTTTTTAGTGTCAAGTTAAGCGAGCAGCATTTATCTTAGGAAGGGAGCGTGCCATCTTCTTGCAGCCTTGACCCTTTAATGACTTTTTCAACCAGTATTTGATCGTGGTAGTTACGTGGTGGCCGCGTAACAAGGCCGCCCAGCCCAGGGAACAAGCCTATCGCTCCTTTGTCGGTTGTGCCTGTCCCCGTTTGCTTCGTGGATTCATCTCAGTGGTTTCTTTATCTTGGTCTGCCTGGGTGCTGTTACAGGGCAGGTGCGGTGGAGAAGAGCGGCCATGCGGGCTTCGGGGAGGACGTGCGCCCCGGCGGGGCTACGGGAGCCCGACGGTGCCGCTTCTTCACCCCCCCCGAGCTCGGAAGAGGTTCGGGATTCCTAGCTCGGCCCTCTCCAACCGCTGGCTGCCGCTGCAAGGCCCGGGGACACCCCCTCGGTGTGGCTCCCGCTCGCTGCCAACGCCAGCGGGGTTGGGCCGTGTCCCTCCCTCCCGCCGCAGCTCGGGGGCTGCGGGACGGGCCGCAAAGCCGGCCGGGGCGGGGGCAGGAACCCCCTCCCCGGTGTCGCGGGGGCTCTAGCCCGGGTTTATTCCCCTCGTCCCCGCCGGTGCCAGCCGGAGCTGGACCCGGACCCGGCCCCACCCGCTGGCCCCGGCCCCACCCGCTGGCCCCGCTCCGCCCCGCCCCGCCCCGCCCGCGCGGGGCCCTGGGCGCCGCCCGCCCGCAGGCGGACGCGGACGCGGATCCGGCTGCCACGTCCCGGGGGCGGGGCGGGCGGCGGGGCCCAATGGCGGGGCGGGCGGCGGGCCTGCGCCCTGGGCCCCCGCCGCGGGGGGCGGGCGGCGCGGCCCCGGCGCGCAGAGGCAGCGCGGCCGCGGACGGGGGCGCACCATGTGCGGTAAGGGCAGGGCGGCGCGGCCCGGCGGGGCGGGGGGCGGCGGGGGGAGCCGCGGGCCGCATCCCGGGGACGAGCAGGGCGCTCCT
This sequence comes from Leptosomus discolor, assembly GCF_034619465.1. Taxonomy (NCBI): domain Eukaryota; kingdom Metazoa; phylum Chordata; class Aves; order Leptosomiformes; family Leptosomidae; genus Leptosomus; species Leptosomus discolor. The sequence goes on from NC_141413.1 coordinate 3,793,375, forward strand.
GGGCGGTGGGGGCCCGGTGTCTGCCCCGGCGGGTGTCCCCCGCGGCGGCGGAGCAGCGCTAGGCCGGCCGGTGCCGTGCCGACAGCGTGTCGCGGCGAAGCAGCCCGGCCCCCGGGGCACCCCTGGCCCGTCGGGGGGAAGGAAGGGGGTCGGCCGCGTCTGCGTTGCCTCGGTTATAGCGAGAAGGGGCCGCGCCTCCGTTATCCGAAAATGTCATCATCTCGCCGACGGTCCGCGGCCGTTTCTCCGGGGGAGGCATCTTGCGGCGTAATCGTAACTTGAAAAGGGCAAATTTTCCTGAAATTATGTGCAGAGGTGGCCGGAGCGTACAAAAGGCCAGCGCCCTCGGTCCGCGGGAGGCACGACGGTGCTGAAACCGCGCCGTTCCCTCGGGGCAGTCGGGGGTGTCGGTGGCGGGGGGTGCCGGGGATGGTGACACTCCTGCCGGGGGGGTTTAGGGGTGGTGGTTTTTGAAAGCAACGAAGTGACTTGGGAGCCTTCACCCCACTGAGCACCAGCGACGTGCACGTTATGGGAAAGGGATACAGGTTTCAGCGGTGGCGTTCCTAAACGTGGCTCTTGTATCAGAGTAACCACTCCCACTTTTAGGTGAAAACTGTCTCTTACTGTTATTTTTTTAGGCATTATAACTTCTGAAGGGGATGCTCGTACGTTGCTTCGAGTTTACTCAACAGAGGTTGCGAGGCAGTGGGTAAATTGGTTTAAACGGGGCTTAGAAGGGTCCGTTGCAGGGTTGTGCACCAGCTCGTCTCCGTCTGTCCATGCTCCCGTGGAGCTTCCCTGTGTTGAACACATGCCTGAAGCGAACTGGAGCACAAGCCGGTGGGGCTTCTCCAAAGTCACCCGGGCGCTGTCCGCTCCCGTTTGCCGTGTTGGTGCAGTTACTCGGCCTCAGCTGCTGGTCCCAGGAATAGAATTTATGCTTTCTTTTCCTCTTCCTTCTGTCATGTCGGCTTCGGGTTTTCCCATGGAAATTTATGCCACAGTGATGTGTTGGCTCTTCTTACTTGTCTGTCCACATTTCCTTCTTTGTTTTTTTTTTTTTTAATTATTTTTGTATCTTAATGTACAAAACTCAAATGATGCTTTAAGCAAGGTTGAGGGTTTTATACTTGATGTGCAAGTTGCCGTTTCTTTCATTGTTTTTGTGAGATTGAACCGGTATCACCTTCAAACTGTCAAGTCTGTGGAGCGCTACGAAGAGGCAATCAGAAATTCATACTCCAGCTTACATTGAACACTATGTTAATTTGCATTGAAAGTACAAAGTGGAGCAAAGCTAAGAATAGAAGGGATAATTATTATTATAAATAGCTTGCTGCGAGAATAGGGATGGTTTTCGTGCCTTGTGCTTGCCGTATTTGAGGTCCAGCCTTTGAAATGTGCAATATTAACATGCTGCTCTTTGTCTTTTTAACTGCGATAAGCCTCGAAAACACTGTGGGCAGTTACTTAATTGCATTCAAGATTTAACGTATTCCTCCTCTTTTCGATATAAGCAACGTTCTTCTTGGATATTGAAACATTTTATGGAACAGTAAGAAGAGCATTAAGGTTTATTGGCTCCGTTGATGGATCTTGTTCTGGGAGCCAGAGATATAGCCTATATTGAAAAACGGGAAGAGGAGAGCATTGAGCATGTTAATACAGGAAAAATAATTGTTGGGAACTGCAGAGCTTCTGAAGGCAGGAAGCGCGTGGCCGAAGACAGTTAAGGTTTTGTAGGAGCGGGAGGAGAGCTCCTTGGAGTCTGAGGGTGCTGCCCCCCCATGAGCTCTCGTGACTGGCAGTTAAGCGCAGTTGGCAGAAACTGAGGGATAGAGTCTCCTCCGCTGCTGCCGTTCGCGGTCCGGCTGGTGAGCGCAAGACAAAATTGACGGTGGCCTCAGCCCACATTAGGGAACGTTACCTGCAGCGCCAGTTTGGGCTTTCTCCATGCAGCAGCAGCAGACTCCAGCAAAGGAACAAGGTGAGCAAATGGAGACGTTGCCCTCTCAGCTAGTCCTGCGGGTGTCACAAGTGGGCAGAGCTGGCGTGGAGGTACCCTGAGTCCTCACACTAGCGAGAGTTCGTTGTCTCATCGAGCTGAAGCGACAGCAGGCTACGTCTTGGAGCAGAGGGCTCTGATTTCTCGTGCTGTGGCCTCTGCAAGGTCCCAGTAGCCATGTTACACCGTGTAGTGGCAGCTCTGCAGGCCTGGTTGCTTGTACGAACACTGAGACCACATTTTTGTAACGGAATTGTAAGTCAGGATATACGTTGCTTTATCTTGCCATGCTGCCTGGTGGGTACACGGTCCATGTTCAGATTTTTATCCAGTTCATCTCAGATAAAAAGAGTTATTAAGATGAGGGTTGGGTTTTTTTTTAATAAAAGATGACAATGCTGCTATTGTTACCCGCTTTCTCCCTGTGACACCTCCAAGACCGGAATTACCAACACAATGCTTTCAACGTGCTGGAAATCTGGTGTTCAGGTTTACGCGCCTGTGACCTTACGAAGTCCTGTGATCCGATGGGTTTGTACCGCTTGACAGGTAAAGGGAAGGAGCTCAAAGTGGAGCTCCCTGGTGCCTAGTGTAAATGCCGGGCCTGCGGTGTAGGTGTGCTGGGGTTTTGGTTTTGGTGGTGTTAGTGGAAAGTAGGTTTTGTTCTTGGTGTGTGGTACAGACTCGCGGTTTGCAGACTTAGCCGGGTATAAATGGGGTGTGCTTTGGTCTGAATGCACTAAACCAGTTCAATGGCATCTGTGAAACAGTTTAGAAAACAGGTTTTTCAAGGTAGCCGGGCTCAATAGACTGTTCTGTAAATAAGTAAACCTAAACCGGATGCCATGAGTGGCTTTAACGACAAAGAGGGACTATAGAATTTGGGTCTTGTATTGCTAGTGATTGCTGAAGACAAAAATGGGCGTAAGACAGACTGGAGTTTCAGGTTTTAGGGCTGCACGTACATCAGTGGGGACTGCCCTCCCGCCGGCCCAAGTACCGTTCCTACACCGAGGCGCCCGCCTTTCTGCGAAGCACAGAGTGGCGGCCCTTGCCCAGAATGAGCCCTTAGAATTGAGGCACTGGTTGTTTACTCTGGGCAGGAGAAACCCTGCCCTTTTTAGCTGGAGAGAGAGGTGCCTGCGTGGGCCGGAAAAGAAGCATCCCGTGGAGAAATGTGGTTCTCCACCGAGTGGATGTTTTCCTGCTTTGCTTTTTTCCCAGCGCGGACTTGATGAGTTGAACGTGACTCTCCCAGGTCCGGCCATTATAACGACAGTCTGCTCGTGTCTGACCTTGCGCCCCTTCAGACTCTGCAGAAACGCCTTGTTTCGGTGCGCGGGGGGTGGCGGAGCATCCTGCCTCACCGAACTGCCGGGCAGCAAATGATGGGAGCCCGCTCCGGCGGGTTTTGAGCGTCGGTTCAGGGACTTGGTTCCGTTCCGCGATCAGTATCGGCGTTAGAACTTGCTGTGGCTGCCGAGTGTCTCCCTGCTGTAGTTTGAAGAAAAATGTTTTTATCGCTTTTCCCAGTCTGCAAGGTATGTTATGTAGGTGCTGTTTAGGAGCCCCCATCCAATTTGTCGAAGACTTGAGGCCTAATAATCATCACCAGGATAAAGGGTTCTCTGGAATTGCCAAGTGGATGTGCTGATAACATCGTCTGTTGGATCGCTTCGAACAGCTACGGTATGGGATAAAGGAGTTTGTAAACCTGACAGTAAACCTGGCCTGGAGGCTTTTCTGCTTTTGTGGGAAAAGGATGAGGAGAAGCTATTCCTGAGGAACTTCACGTATTCAGGACACTGGCGAATATCATTTATTCTTCCTTGGAAGTGGTGATTCACTTCATTTGCCTGTGAACTTACCATGAAATAAAGGAACGCGAGCACCAAAAAGGTCACGGGAAAACAAAGTTCTCGGAAATTAGTGACTGGCAACAATAGAAAAAATAATGTCCGTTTGTTAAAAGTGCTGTTCTGTTAAAATTTGTCAGCTGCTTATAGGGGATTCTTTATGTAGCTGTCATTAAGAAGGCCTGGGGTTTGTGCTTGAATATTAAAAATTGGTTCAAAGAGAGAATTGAGTTTTGCAAGCAGCTGAATACCTGTTCTGCTGGTGGTTGACCAGGGATGGTTTTTAAGACAAACCTACAAGAAAGGAAATGTTTTATGTTCTAAAGTATATTGTTCGAGGTATTTCACTTGGGAGACGTATACAGGACTTCTTACTGCGGCGGGTCTTAGTGTGATTCGGGAATCGGATGATAAGCTGACATGCTTTGAACAAGTCTTTTCAGTCCGAATGTGCAAAGTCCTGTGTCAAGTTACTAGTTGAAGTGTTTTATTATGTTGTAAAGCGTGACTGCTGGTCTAATCCTGAAGTATATTAGTGTCAAGTCCTCAAGTATACTAATGTATTCCAGGGGTACTGTGTTTTCTGAGCCTGTCAGATTTAACTTCCTACAGTGTGCTTGCCGCTGTCTAGTGGGAATTCACAATTCTAAACCACGCTGGGCTAGAACGAAGTTCACAGGGGTGGTTTTTGGGTTTCACGCAGCACGTATTTCACCTTGAACGTTGCCAACTCAAGGCTTGTCAAGGTACCGTAAATGATGTCGTTCCTATTTCCTGGTTTTCTGAAATAATTCCTCTCTCTGGCTTGTTCCAAAGCGTGAGTTGCACAGGGCAGGAGGGGCGTTGTTACTGAAAAACGCTTGCGTTGCTTGTGTCAAAAAGTGGAGCTGAAACTGGAACTCCTCTTTCCAGGTCTGCCAGGGACCAGAAGTTCACGGTGGGTTGGTTTCAGGAACGTTCTGCTTGACTTGGAGATTTCTACACGTTCAGCACCTGGCATCTGGGCTGGCGATAAGCTGGTGGCGCACCAGATGGGGGCCCTGATGGAAATTTGCTAGAGTCGCCTTGGAATTTCATCAAACCCAACACGTTTCCATTGCTTGTTGTGATTTCAGTGAATTGTCACTTTGACAGAAAAATTGGCGCTTTGTGACAGAGCGCTCCTCGTGGAAGCCTTCAAGCAGCTGTAAAGATCTGTGCAGTTGATATCTTTTCATCTTCTGAATCGTGTAGATTGATTTGTCTATAAGCCCAGGGAAGGAGAGAACAAGGCTTTAACAAGGCATTGTGATGCGGAGAAAACCGCGTGTCTGGGGTGCAGAAGAAAGGTCTTTTATAGTCTAAACCACAAGGTAGAGTTGTGTGCTGCATTCCGCCCTGGAGAGGCTGCGTTTTGCAGCTGGATGAAGTGATCCTTTGTTCAGCTTCTGAGTAAAAAGAGGGTCTTTTCGTGAATGGCCGGGGCTCTGCATCGTGCTGGGCCGCCGGTGTCACCTGAGTGCCCTTCGGCTCAGCACGCCGCGCTCCTTGGGCCGAAGGCTTGAGGTCTAACTCCAGAGCCGCGTTTTTGTCTGCAGAGCCCCTGTGCTGGTGGCTGCTGGGAGAAATAACCGTTTTTCAAAAATACACTCAGATCAGTGAAGCATAACAAGCATTTAACGCTTTGGGTCTTTTTTATTTATTTTTTTCTCATCAGTGTTACTGTCGAAGGCAGTGAAATTGTACTTAAAAATGGAGGTAATTACAAGATGCGGTTGCTCGTCTATTCCTGAATAATCCAATCGTTTGGATAGAGCCAGTGAAAATGCTCTTTTCTAAATGTGGATTGAATCTTTCTCCAGCTATGAAGAATCACGTCGTTATAGGATGTTTGAAAAGGGAAAAATGAAATGCATTTGAAAATATTTCCAGTAAACGAAACTGTTATTTACACATAATTCATCGTGATCAAGTGCCATAAATGGATGATGAGCCCTCAAATACTGGATTTTAGCTTGCAGATTAGTAAGTCATGTGTTCAGGAAGACTCCTGTTCGTTTTCAGCAGCCTTACTGTCCCATTTTTTACTGTAATTATGCATCATTTTTACATATCGTTCTATTTATTTTTTAATTTATTTTTCTTGTTTTCTCTAAGGTGAGTTTTAAACCTGCTTGTCTTACTTGCCTTCTCATTTGTAAAAGTTCTTAGAATTTTTTTGTCATAGTGGCATCTCCATTGCCACTCCAGCTGTTTTCTGCTTGAGATCTAAAAGCTGAACTGGGTTTCTTGAAGGTCCCTCCCAACCCAACCCGTTCTATGATTCTGTGAATCAAAACTGAATCTCCCGAAGGTTATAGGATCGTCCTTTTTGCAGGGTCTCCACGTGTTTTGCAGCATTAATACTGTATTTGCATTTTTTGTCAGCTGGCTTGGGTTTCATAGTCTCTGTGTTTTCTGATAAGAATGTCTGAATTCCTTGGTTTGTTTTGGGTTTGGTTGTTGGTTTGGTTTTGGGTTTTTTTTGTGGTATTCTTAGTCTTAGATTCAGATTTATTTTTTTTTTTTGCAGTCCTCGTGAATAATCTTAATGTAATTGTGCTGTAATTAATGGATTTATTTTTTTTTCAGTGCCTGAGACAAATGCCAAGTTGGCTCCTTTCTAGATAGATGTTTTCTGGTTGTTTACAGTACAAGGAGAAGTAAACAGTGCTGCTTTCCATTCTCATCCCAGATGAGCCATCCCTTCCTGGAGGAAGTCGGCTTCTGCTTTGTGCCCATTCAGTACGTGGCGTCTTGCTGTACACTGCTGGCGCTTGTGATCTGGGACAAGGAATCGCGTTTTGGGTTGTTTTGTTGTGGTTTTTTTTTTAGTTCAGGTGTGACTGAACTTGTTAAAATGTGTGGAGAAAATAAGTTTTCAAGCCCCTGTCCAGTTTGGATTCAGATTTAACAAAGCTGTCCACAATCAGCCCTGCCTAGAGGGAAATAGTTCTGGTTTTAAGCCATTTTTTTGATTCAGAATAAGTTGCAATCCTTGTGCCAGCAGCAAGATGGAGATGAAAATGATCAATTCACATCTACAAAAATATTTTATGAAAGGAAGCCCAGTTTCTGCCTAATAATTGGGCCTGTCTATTGAGTTAGACACTTTTTTTTTCCCATGGAGAACATTTTGGAGGCCTCGCTGGGGCACCAGGGGTCTGTGAGGAAAGTGCCCTGCCAATGATCTCCACTGGGGCTTTGAGGAAGAGGCTGTGGTGTTTCCGCCGTGTCCCCCCGCCCCTCCGGCTGTGTCTGTGCCGGCGGGTACAGCCGTGCCGATGGGTGTTTAGGGGGGACACGCGCTCTGTGCTCCCTGCGGGGCCGTGGAGATGACCGCCTTGGGCCCCCTGGTCTGCCTCGATGGAAAAATACCCTCATTTAAAACACAGCGTCACGGCCTGGGAACAAGAGGGGGTTTGTGGCTGCGTGCCTGGGAGCGTTACACGGGTGACACCCGCCGTCCCCTGGGCACCGGGAGGGCTGCCTTGGCGCGCCTCTGGCGTACCAGTGTTCGGAGGGGCCGGTGGGCAGCCGCGGTGGGGTGTAAGGGGGCAGAGCGGACCACCTACAGCAACAGACACCTACACCTTTCCTACAGTCCCCTTTTCTTCTCCCTTCTTGCCACGTCCCCACACGTATCGTCCCTTTTGCAGGCGGTTCCTTCCCCAAGCTCTACAGGGGCTCCGTTTCACCCCTTGCATGCCAGCTTGACAGCCTGTTCCCTTTTTGCCCTGGTCGCTCAGCCCGTGCCAGTGAAGAATGTGGCCATCAGCGAGGCTCTGGTGCCTCTTGTCCTGCTGCTGTTCACTGCAAAGGGCTTCCAGGAACTGTCTCGCTGTGGCCAGGCTCCAGAGCACCTTAACGCTCGCTGTTGGTTCCCCGCTTGCTCAAAAGAGCGTATCCCGCTTGAGCGGCCTTCGCTGTTGTGCCGTGGTAGTGGGATAGCTTACCAGGGAGGTGTGCGCCTGAGGGGGGCCTGGTTGTGCCGGAGTGAGGTGGCTGAAATGCCACCCAGTGGGCTGCGGAGGTGGTGGGTGCTTCTGGAGAGCGGCTTGATGGGCCCAGCTAACACCAGAGAGGTGTGAGGCTCCAGGGTTTGGGTGGGTGTACGTAAAACACGGGGAGAGGTTTCATCTCTGAAAGCAGTTGGCTAACGTGGAAAAATGGCAGCAGCACTCGTGTTTCGGTAATGACTTGTGCTGGGTATAATTGCACCTTCTGAAGTAGCTTTAGCTGGGATGCTGGGCTGGGTGGCTTTGGAGCGAGGGGAAATGTCAGGAACTGCTGGAACCCAGCCTGCTGTTGTAGAGCCATCTCCTGTGCTTGTTTGCTCTGATTTATGGCGCAGGCGTGTTATTTTCTGTGTAACGCTGCTGCTGCGTTGCGTGTCTGGGAGGTTTCTGGTAAATCTGGAGAGGGGGGCTTTTCCAGCTGCCTGCTAATAAAGCAGTCTGCTTCGTACTCCTGTTGCAGGACCTGGAAGTCATTTGAAGGATTTTAGGCATCCAGGATGTAGCTGAAACGTGCCATCCTTCAGCCTGGGGGACAGCTATTTGGAGTCAGTTCACTTGTAAACAGGGAGGTTGCTGTTTCCCTGAAGAATGCAGTTTTTAGAAACAAAGTGAACAAAGTAGCTCAAATTGGAAAACTTTTTTTTTTTTTTTTTTTTTTTTGCCAGAAGGGTGGGGAGGTGGGTTTGGAGATTGAGAGCGTGGGGGAAGTATCCTTCAGGGGAGGCTTTTGAAATACTGCAGAGGTTGGTAACTGCTGTCAGTGTTTTTTATCTGTGGAGCTTTTAGCGGCGAATCGTGAGGTTTGTGGAGGAGGAGCTCGCCCTGTCTGAGCGGTTGTTGGAACCGACGTTCAGGTTGAACAAACGCCATCAGGAGATGGCAGCAGCAGGCCTGTGCGTGGTTGGTTTGGGATGTCAGGAGCAGCGGAAGTGAAACTGCAAATTTTTGTGAACTCCGTCCTGATGGTCTTGCAAGGGGTTATCAGAAAAGGCTTTGGGTTTGGGGGGAAATGAAGGTAGAAGCTAAAGAAGCCAAGTGAAAATATGGTTTTTGCCTTTTTTTTTTTTTTTTCCCCCCCCTTCACCTGACTAGGTGGTTTAAGAGGGATGAGAGAACGTGCATCTAATTTTTTTCTAGCAACATGGAAGAAAATCAGCGAGCCATGGTGTGCTCTTTTTGCGGCAGAGCTGCAGGGAGGTGTAGCTTCTAACGCTGCTGCTTTGGGAGTGGGAAGGAGAAGCTTATGACAAACTTGTCCCGAGACCTGTAGCCGAAGACCATGGAAAAGGGAGAAGGAACGTGAGAGGGACCGACGGGTACGTGGCTGCGTACGACCTTGTCCCTGCTCAGGCTGAGCAGCCCCTTGGCTGTGGGGTGTTCCGTGCCTGCGTTTCTACTTACAAAATAGATTTTAGACATCAAAAAGCTTTGGATGATCTAGTTTAATTCCAAAACGCAAACAGCTTAAGAATGCAGTTTTTTCAAATGCTCTTTAAAATAATCTGTGGGTAAACATAAAGATACCTGTTCCAAAAATCATCTTGGGAATAAAGTTTTTCACATGGATAAAATTTAGCTGGGAACTGTGGGGCAGGGTGTATGGCAGTACCATCGGGGAAAAATCAAAGTTTTGGGATGCCTTTAAAAGGACTTTTGTTTTTATGTGTGTGCGACTGAACTCTGTTCTCCTCAAGAGGTTTTGGTAAAGTTTCTCAAATTAGAAACCTTGAATTAGCAGTGACTTACGCATACGGGCGCTTCTGTGAAACCTGCCTTGCTTTTATTCCGTGCAGGTATTTTTCTCCTTTAAAGCGTTAGACAGGGTGAAATGGTAGATTTCAAGTACAGACATTTCTAGCATCCGCTGAATGTCTTCCGTGCTACTGCTTCATGATGGCACCAAAGGAAATGCTTCTGAAACAGAGCCGTGGTTAGCATTAGAGATCTAGGAACTTGTGTGTCCCCATCGCTGCTTAAAAATAGAAGCAACGATTTATCTTCCTTTGCAACCTACAGGAAAAGTAGCTCCATTAGTTGGAAGGTGTTAGTTTGCATGAGTTAAATTATTTTTTTTCTTACTGAGTCTGTGGGAGGAATTTAGCGAAAGCTATTCAAGGAAGAATTCCTTTTGAAGATGATTCTTCAGCCTGCAAAGCTCAGTGTTAGTGAACCTTGAATTTTTCATCTGGAGCGGTTGATTTCCTGTCCCCTGCCTCGACTCCCGACAGCTCATTCTGTGGCGTGGGTCCAGCTCACGTGGACATTCTTTCTCCCATCACGCACAGGCCTGTCCTGTTCAGTTGCTCTCAATGTCGTGAGAAGGATGGTGGCATTTCGTGGTTAGTTTTGGCTCTTAAATGTCGGTGACATCTTCTCCGTCAGACCTCAGGTGGGGTAAGGAGAGGCTGCAGACGCGGTGGTACCTTCCTGCAGGGGGCTCTCCGTCCAGAGGCCTGTTGGAGTTTTCACTTGGCGCGTGTGCCAAGTAGGTGGCACGTACGGAGTTTCCTCAGGTGTGATTTTGTTGTAAGATTATGCTCTTTTCCACTCTGCAGGCATCTTTGCTTACCTGAACTACCATGTTCCCCGGACAAGACGGGAGATCCTGGAGACCCTTATCAAAGGGCTCCAGCGGCTGGAGTACCGAGGCTATGATTCTGCAGGTAGCTCTCTACGAGCATCACTGGCTCTTTTTTGACTTTTGGCTTGTAAATGATGGTTTTTGTGGTGCGTTTGTGAATGGTTTCTACTGCCCTCTGCTTTTGAAGAAGGCTGAAAGGCAAATTGGATGTGCCTGTGATCGCGTGGTCAGAGGTTTGGATTAACTGTCAATATACAGATTTCTATAAACACCCTTGATGCCTGTTAGCGAAGGCTTTAAAAATACCCACAAGGTGACAATGGGAGAACTCACTTCTAATCTAAGGGGTTTCTTGCCTTTATTTGGAGGGTCGGGTGTGGGGAGAAAAGGCAGTGTGAAAAAACCCAACCAACCAACCAAAACCCCCAGCAGTATTTATTTACAAAAAAGTACTGTGATACACTTTCTGCACTTCACACTCTGTCTTCGTCTTCTGCGGTGGTGCTTAGGTGTGGGAGTCGATGGCGGAAACGACAAAGACTGGGAAGCTAACGCTTGCAAAATCCAGATTATCAAACAGAAGGGGAAAGTGAAGGCTCTGGATGAAGAGGTTCACAGTACGTATTTCCCTTTTGTTCCTCCCTGCTCTCTTTCCTTGAAGTGTCCTCTCATCTCGTTTGTGTTTTGAATATCACCTCTTTTACCCAGAAACACTGTATTTCCAAATAACTCGTGTGTAAAGTGCCAGAGATGTAAATGCTCAGGCGTGTGCTGTGAAGAACCCAGTGATCCTGTGGCCCTTGTCATGCGAGTTACAGAGAAGCCCTGATTTCGCAAGACAAATGAATCACATCCTATTAAAGTAAAACAGACCTGAAATACATTTCAGAAAACAGAAAACCCCAAACAAAAAAAAAGGGCTTAAACTGGGGAAAGGGGAATTTTACTGGTAGATAATTATCAGAGGCCTAGAGTTTGGGCAAAAAAAAGAGAAATGCTCTAATAACGTCACCAGCTGAATTTTAGTTTTTCATAAGTAATGCTTGTCCCAACTAAAGCTCCCCATCCGAGTGGGGACGGGCTGAGCAGCTGGCTTCAAGAAGACACTGACCTATGTGTGTAGCTGTCAAATTGATGAGACCGCAGAGAGTCGGGTCTTCTGCACCCGTTTCTGCCTCTCTGTGTTCCCTTGATTGAAACGTTGAGTTCATTCAATCCGTGCCCAAGGCAGAGAAACACAGAGTTGTTGGGTGTGGAATACCGGTGAGCTGCCTGAGAATGGGAAGATGCTTTCCAGAGGAGTCGGGGTCTCTCGTTTGCATTCGAGAGCTGCCGCGTGGTTGTGACTTCACTTGTTAACCCGTGCCGGTGTGAGCCGCGCGGCGCCAGGCGCTGTTTAGCCGAAGGGCAGGGGGGAGAGCTAACCTCAGCGTAGAGAAAACCGGGAACTGATGAGGCCAGGCGAGGTGGCGTGTGCGTTACAGAGTACAGAATATTCCTGAAGAAATGTTTACCTGCTCAAGAAAATTGCAGGGTATACAGCTTTAAAGAGATTGTGGAGACATTTTGTGGAACAAAATTATTTATTTTTCCAAAGAAATAATTCATGCTGATGGTATGCTTTCTAGAGACAAGGGTTAGTGATGAGTATTCGAACCCTAGTGGTGTGTCAGCGCAGCTGGTTCAGTCACAGCTGACGGCATGTGGCAGGATGGCAAGGTGCACCCCTGGGAGATAAAATTCAGGTTGGGTTCTTTCTGGAAACTTGTTTTTTATCTTGGCGGGGTGAGGAATGCAGGGGGGTTGCTTGTGTGCCTCTGCATCCTGAATCCCCTGAAAACACGCTTGACGTTTTGTTGGATTTGCTGATTCAGTATTCGGGGAGCCCAGAGGCCCGATGGCACTCCCACGGTGACTTTGGGGTAGGCACAGCCCCTCGGTACTCAAAACTTCTGCTTCTGCTGCAGAGCAACAGGACATGGACCTCGACATCGAGTTTGATGTACACCTGGGAATCGCCCACACCCGCTGGGCTACCCACGGCGAGCCCAGTCCTATCAACAGCCACCCGCAACGCTCGGATAAGAACAACGGTAAGCGGCTGTGCCGGGGGAACCGCGCGCTCCTCGGCGGGTCTGGCAGGGTCTGGAAGAGCTCGCTGCCGGCTCCAGGGCCTGGTGTGTCGCAGGGAGGGGTGGCTGGAGCCGGGGAGCTGGTTTATTGTGGGGCAGGATGCTGAGCCCTGTTACTGTGAAGCCGGAGGGGTTTGGACTTGATTTCTGGCCCCAGGGTCACTTGCAGCAGCGCGTGATGTCGGGGAGGACGGGGATTAGCGCCCAGGGGTTCGGTGGGTGCGTGGGCACAGTGCAAGGAGGAGGGAAACAGAACGGAATCGGACGGTAAGAATTTTCGTGGCTGTTCTTTGGAATGGAGCTTTGTGCGCTGCTTTTTTTTGCCGTTTATTTATGGTTTTTCCGTGATCACCGCTGTACGGAAGGGGGTTGCTCTGTGCTGCTGGGTTAGTGTTCGGTGTGGCCGCCCGAGGAGCAGCCCCGACACGCTGGCAGGAGGAGCGCGGTGTGTCGCTGCTTCCCGCAGGCTGGAAGCTGCCAAGCGCTCGAGTGCCTCCAGAAACTTTGCAGGATCTCGGTAGCCCCAGTCCCACGGGGTCCTTGGTACCGCTGCCATTACCGGCCGTGCCAAATGGGGCAGAGCAAGGCAACCGCACCAGGAGGTGGGACTCTCCTCTCCGTTCTGCCAAGTACGGCTTCTCCCGCGACAGAGCTCCGCGGCCTCTGCTGTCTGGGTTAGGCGGGTGTCCCCTGCCAGGCCAGGGGGCTGGTGCTGAGTGGGGCCTTTCCTCTGTCCCCAGAGTTCATCGTCATCCACAACGGCATCATCACCAACTACAAAGACCTGCGGAAGTTCCTGGTGGGTGATCCCCGTGTGTGTGTGTCCCCCTCGCTCTCCCGCTCACTTCGGCTCTCACATACTTTCCCGCTCACTCCCCCACTTAAATCCTTGTGCTCCCCCACACGTCCCACTCCTCGCCGCGCGTTCTCGCGCTCACTCCCCCACTCACATCCACTCTCCTCCATTCGTGTTCCCCATCTCTGATTTTTGCACTCGTACTCACTCCCCCGCTCATATTTACGCTCACACTCCTCCTCTCACACTCTCACACTCGCTCTCCTACCCTGTGAGTATGTTCTCACGCTTACATGCCCCCATTCCCTCCCTACCTCGCTCACTCTCTGTCACTCACACTCACCCTCTCACTCCCCACATTCCCCCCTCGTACCCTCACGTTCACACTCGCTGCCTGCGCACGCACCCCAGTTACACTTCCCCCCTCGATCCCTCACACTCGCTCTCACACTCACAGTGCTCCATTCACGCTCTCACACTCATGGTCCCCCACTCACACTCGCCCCCTTAAACTCACCCCCTGCTCTCTCCCACTCCCACCCCTCCATTTGTTGCCCACTCACGTTCTCACACCCACTCTCCTGCTTACACACACATCACAACCCACACTTGCCTCGCACTCACTCCATTCCCCCACTCACACCCTCCCACTCTTGCTCACTCCCCCATGCCCCACTCCTGTTCTCACCCTCACACTCGCCCTATTCACTTACGCATTCTTACCCTCCCCGTCTTACACACCCTCCCCGTCTTACACGCCCTCCCCGCCTTACACGCCCTCCCCACTCCACTTGCACACACGCTCGGTCCCCCCTCACACCCCATGAGCGTTCACACCACTCTCGCACTCACACACATTCTCCCCCCTCCCTTTTGCACTACTGCCTGCGCCCTCACACCCTCTCACTCCCCCACTTGCACGCTCACTCTTCCTTCCGCACGTATTTTCTGCTCACACGCCCTCGAGCCCTCACTCCCCCAGACGCTCACGCTCCCTCTTGCACGCGCTCTCCTGCTCCCTCACTCGCACTACCAGAGTGGGAAAGCCAGAGAGGAGGAGGAGGAAAAGGTGGAGGAGGAAGGAGGTACACCTGGATGGAGGAGGAAGGAGGTACACCTGGATGGAGGAGGAGGATGGAAGGAAAAGGGAAGAAGAAGGGATTAAAGGGAAAGGAAGTGAAAGGGAGGGCAAGGAAATGAAGGAAAGGGAAAGGAAGAAGGAAGGAAAGTGGGAAGGGAAAGGTAGGGAGGAAATGGGAGGGAAGGAGAGGAATGAAAAGGAGATGGGAGGAAGGAAAAGGAGTCCAAGGGAAAAGGAAGAAAGGAAGGAAAAAAGGAAAAGGAAGGAAAGAAGGATGGGTGAGGAAAAAGGAAGGCCAGTAAAGAGGGGGAAAAAAAAGGAAACAAGGAAGGAAAGCAGGAGAAGAGGAAAGAAGGGGAAGATGAGAGGCAGGAGGAAAGAAAAAAGAAAGGAAGAGGAAAGTTTTGCAGGAGAGAAGGAAGACAAGGCAGGAGGGAAGGAAAAAAGGAAAGTCAGGAAGGAAAGAAGGATGAAAGGAAATTATGAAGGAAGATGAGGGATGGAAAAAGGAAAGGCAGAAAGGAAAAAAATGTAGAAAAGGAAAGGCAGGAAGAAGGAAAGGCAGGAGAGGGGAAAAGTCAGGAGGGAATTAAAAAGGGAAGAGGAAATGTAGGAGGTAAAGAAGGAAGAGAAGAGAAAGGAAGAGGAAAGGCAGGAAAGAAGGATGAAAGTGGGAAGGAAGCGGGAAAGAAGGAAAAAGGAAAGGCAGGAAAGAATAAAGGAAGAGGGAAAGATGGAAGAAAGGAGAGGAAAAAATGCAGTATGGAAAGATAAGGAAAGAAGGAAAGGCCAGAAGAAAGAGGAAGGGAAGGAAAAGGAAAAGGGGGGAAGAAGGCAGGGGCAAAGAAAAGAAAGGCATGAGAAAAAGAGGGAAGGAAAGGTTATAGATGGGAAAGAAGGCGGCGGCAGGAGGAAGGGAGGAAAAAGAAATGCAGGAGCAAAGGAAGGAAAAGCAAATGAGAAAAGGAGAAGAGGAGGGAAGAGCAAGGTGGGAAGGGAAGGCAGAGGGCCGGTTACCCAACGCGTGCTGTCGCTGCAGGAGAGCAAGGGCTATGACTTCGAGTCGGAGACGGACACGGAGAGCATCGCCAAACTGGTCAAGTACATGTACGACAACCGGGACAGCGACGACATCAGCTTCACCACCCTGGTGGAGAGGGTCATCCAGCAGCTGGTAATGCTGGGAGCAGGGTGGGGACGGGGGACAGGCGGGGCGACGCTCGCCAAGGCAGGCAGACAGACGGACGCGCGCACACACAAAAGAACGACCGTGGTCCAGTATGGCCCAGCGTCCCCTGGCCGGGGCAGCACCGTGCCTGTGCCAGACTGTGCCACAGGACGTTCTGCGGCACACGTTCAGGCGTGTTTTGTCTTCCCTCTGACAGCTCATCTCGGACGTACATTCGTTTTTCTTTAACATCAGTCAATGCTCATGGGAAAAATCCTAAATTTTGGGGCGCAACAGCATCCCAAGGCAGCCAGAGCCTGCCGTGTTGGGCGGCGAGCACGCGGGGCGCGGGAGCCGGCGTGGGACAGAGTCAGAATCAGTCCCTGCCTCAAACCTTCCCCGAAACCTCCATCTGGGAGAGCTGCTGACCCCTTGCGGGAGCTGCTCTGCACGGCCTGTGCTTCCACGGGTCGGTTCTTGCCCAGCTGCGCACCCGCACGGGATCCAGCCGCAATTTACCTCCGGTCCCAGAGCGCCCGGTTCAGGAGACGGTTTGTCAGCGACGTGCCTGCCCACAGCCCAGGAACGCGGTTCGCCGGCGGATTGCGGTGGCTCACCCGAGTGTTCGGTGGCGCCGCGCCTCAGCAAACCGCCCAAAGTTTTGGCGCTGTTTTTGCCAGGTCTTTGCCCTTGTGAGTCCCCTCGCTGCGCTCTGAACTAGGGCAGGAGCACTTGCAGGGGTAGCCGGTGACATCTGAGTCTGTCTGGGAGTTCAGGAGACTCGTTCAGTGGTTGAGGATGAGTTGCCCGGGCTCGGGAGGGACATCCAGAATGAGGTGCCTGGAGCTCCTGGTGGCTCTGAAGCCTCTTGTTTGCGGAAACACGGGTGCGGCCTTTGTGCTGGGAATCCTGAAATGGTGGCCCAGGCCTCAAATGAAGGGGTAAACATTTGTCTTCCTCTCCTTCCAGGAAGGTGCTTTCGCCCTGGTGTTCAAAAGCGTTCATTATCCTGGCCAAGCAGTCGGTACCAGGTGAGTGCTGCCGTGGAAAAGAACGTTCTTGTTGCGCCCTGTACGACAACAGGTTGTTCTCCTCGCGCTGTGCGTGCTGGGGTGAGAGTGGCTGTTGGTTTTCATTTCCTGTCTCTTGTTTTCTATTTATCATAACAGAAAATCCCCAAAAACGATTCAAAAATTTCTTAGTGACCACCTGTATCACGACTGGTCTGGAACAGCTTTTTTTGTAGACTCTGGTTGCGAGCCATTTGAAAGGAGATAGTTTTATCTTTCCCTTTGTGTTTGCCGTTGTGGCAGCATTTGGCCAAGTCCTCCCTTTGGCTTGAAGTTGGCTTTGAATTTCGGTGCCGACAGCCGTTTGTACAGTGAGCAGCAGCCAGTGTGTCCCTGGGACTGCAGTTACTCTGCAGAGTTTCAGCTAAACTTGAGACAGATTCCTCACAAACGTGCGTTGTGTTTACTCAGAGGTTCTTCTGCTCTGTCTTGTGGCCTCCCCTGCATCCAGCACCAACGACTGATCTGGGAGGAGCTCGCTCTTCTCCGCTTCGGTTCAGTTGCTGTGCTGGAGAGCAGCCGTCCCTTCGGGTCGGGTGTCCAGGGGATGACCCTGTGGGGGCTGAGGGCTGTAACTCCATGTCTTGCAGGCGAGGCAGCCCCCTGCTCATAGGCGTGCGCAGCGAGCACAAGCTCTCCACCGACCACATCCCCATTCTCTACCGGACGGGTAAGTGTGAGCTCCCGCTTCCCCAGAGGAACCGCGGTCCGGTCACACCCAGACCAACGTACAAGCATAGAGCTTCACAAACAGTTGGGTGCTCTGGGATACGTATTGCACTTGGAAACTTTCACCTGTAAATTAAATGATTATAAGAAAGAGATTTTTTTTTTTTAAGTAAGTTTTTAACCACAGTACCACCATCTACCTCAAGGTAGTCTCTGTCTGAAGCTTTGCTGTCCAGTGGTTGCAGGGAAAACACACATTAATGCAGTAGACTAGAATAAAATAGACTAGTTCAGTACAGGAACGTTATCAGTGGAGTTAAACTTGGATACTTGAGAGTGTGCTTTGTGTGGGACAGCTGGCATTCGTGGAGTCGGGTGTGTTCAAGGAGTGCCCTGCGGGCTGTAGGCTTGTCACTATCACAAACCTTTCCCCTGTCCCCCCAGCAGGATTTTTAAAAGCAGAATGCTCTTCCCCTTGCCTGGCAATCTGCGCCTATGCTGTCCGTCCGTCCTCCTCTCACACCTGTGTTTTACCACCGCAGACGCGTAGTTTGCACCCTGGGGAATGAAAAGGGGCTCAGAATCCTTCTGTCATTTACTGTTGTCAGAGGAGCCTGAGCCCGTTCAGTTCCTGGGCACGGGACTGGCCGTTCTCTTAGCGCTGCAGCGACCAGAAGGACGTACTGTCGCAGTATGTCTCGCTGCTGCGGCCGGGGTTGCTCCCGACAGCTTGCTGCAATGTAACGGGAAGAAGCCGTCCCAGTAAGCTGTGTCAGTGTTTACTCTCGGGTGCTGTTGGATAATTAGCAGTAATCCTTAACGTATGTATGTAACACGTTTGGGGTCTTTCCACTGATTATCTGAAGTTTGGTGTTGTGTTGTTGTTGGTTTTTTTCCAATTGCACGTTCAGCTGTACAATCTATGGATCATTCTTTTGATGGAATATCCATAAAAATGGAGGAAGGTGCCTACCAGAGATAATCTAATACTTGCCATTTCAGACAAATCCTCCAGTTCCTTAGGAAAGGAATCACAAATGAGATAAATACGCATTGTCTCTTTAATATGTGGGTATTGCTTTCCATGTAGTGAAACAAGTGGGAGAATAAGAATTTCTTCTTACCAGAAACACCACGAGCGACACACAGGCAAATGCACGCATCAGCCCTCCCGTCCCATTTCAGATGTCCTGATGCAGCGCTCAGCAGCTGTGCAGAGCTGATGACTCGGCGCAGGTAGCGCTGCCTGCTCCCTGCAGTTCTGATTACAGAAAGAAACAGTCAGTTGCCTTAAACCCCCTCCCCCAAACCAGCAGAGGGAAACCCCGGTAGGAGGCTGCTGGTAACCCTAATGCAAGCGCCCTCCGGAATTCCTGCTGGAGTTCAGATTTGTCAGAGAGCTACATCCTCCCTCCTGATCCTAGTGTGTGAACCCCAACTGCAGCTTCTGGTAGAAGCAACGAGGTCGACCTGAGGCTGGAACTTCCCTTTCCTCACTGGTCAGGGTGAGCCATGGTTAATTCACATGAAGTACTTGATTTTTTTTTTAAAATTTTTTTTTCAAGGCTAACCCGTGATGAACTCTGTTCACATCTGAAGCAGGAGAGCGATTTTCTGTGAGAGGAAAGGATCCGATTCTTAGCTGCTGTAAATAAATGTGATTCCACCCTCAGCAGACAATGGCCTCGGGCACCTGCCGCTCGGGGGGTGCAATCGGTGCCGTTTTGCTGGAGGAGAAACAAACCTCAGTTTGTGGAACGGTGTGAACTGTGTTGGTTCTCTGTCAGGAGCCGGTTCACCTGAATCCAAACCTTAGGCGAGATTTTGTTTCTTGTTACCAAACGTGCCGCTCTTAAGTCAGTGTAAAGCGTTTAGAGTAAAATTCTGAAGGCAGGTTAACCTTCAACCCCAGGGGCTTTAAGAGCCGAAGTCCCTCGGCTTTCAGAGGCACTAAGGCTTTTCTGAAAAAGGGACCCTTCCCGCCCGTTTTTACTAGACCCGTGTTAACGCTCCGTGATGTCTCTGTTCTTGGTTTAGAAGGGAAAAGAATAAAAGATTACTTCTGTGTGGCTCCTAAATTCTAGCAAATGGGAGGTGGGTGCTGCAGAGCAACAGTCGGGGTTATCGATAGGTAAAGGGATGGACAACCTGTGGGCAAGTCCATAGGCAGCATAACGGTGGCTGATGGACTCGCTGCGACTTCCCAGCCGCTCCTTGGTAAGACTTGTACGTGCACGGGAACAACAGGTTCCGGTGACAGCTCGGTGTAGCATCTGTGATACAGGAAAGCAATGCAGCATAATAAAGTCAATGCGGGGAAAATGTTGTATTTTGAGAAACAAAATTTGCATGTTTTGCTCAAGTACGGGCGCTTCTGTTGGAGAGCGGCCGCTAACACCTTCGCTCTGTCCTTTCTCAGCGACAAATCAGACTGTCCTGTCTCAGCTCAACAGCAAAGGAGCTGTTTTTCCTCATTTACTGACTTGATGCCTGAAGTGGAGGGCTCTAAACTGTTGGCTGAGTGGAACCTTCTTATTCAGTGTCAACATGAAAGCAGTATTTTTTCCTTTACATTTTCATTTACAGAACTGTAAAGCTAACCATCATGAGCTGTGCTTACATCCCTGAGTCAGATTGGTGTCCAGCAGGTGAAAACAACCCTAGAGCTTATGGAGTAGATACAGAACAACTTCCATGTTGTGACTCTTCAGCAATAGTCCCATTTTGCTAGATGAGCTGGCGGATCCACCCCCACCCCTCACCGTACTGCGCCCAGTGACTGGCAGATAAGTGTGCTCGAGGTCAGCGCTGAGCAGTAGGTGTTCTGGTCCTCATCTGCATTCCTGACGAGCTTCACGACCGAGAAGCATTTTCTGCAGTTAAAGAGGAGGCGAGGCAGGGAATTCGAGAGTATTGGGAACTGCCAGAGGACTTGAGAAGGGATCCCTGGAGAAACACTGAACTCTTTTAAAGGCTTAGTGCAAGTGTTTCAGAAGTTGACTCTAGTCCTATGTCCTTCAGTACACTTAGGTACTTCCCTGGCAATAGCCTGAGCCTCGCAGCAGTTTACCAGCTGTACGATTTTTGGATCAGAATGTTGTATTTGATAGCTCAGGGATAACACCCAGCGCTTAATCATGGATTTCCTGACCTGTGCCTGAACACATTAGCTCAGCCAGACAAAACCAGGTTTGAGTTACATCTGCCGGCGCTCAGCGAACTGTGGTTGCTCGGGTGGCAGCTCTGAAAGAATTTCCCCAGTGCTGGGAACAACGGACAAAGAGCGAGCAATCCTGCTCGATTTCTCAAAGCCTCGGGGAAGTTAAGTGGAACAGGAGCACGGGAGAAACTTAAAATGGCAAACTGGGAAAACGCTGGTAAACCCAACTGCTCGTAACGCAGCTTGGATTCTCTTCTCCTAGTGGAGCCACACGTAAACGTTCATTTGAATTTTTACTGGTGTTTTCCTCTAACCCTAAAACTGCGCTAACGTGACCCTGGCAGACTTCGTTCACAGAAGCTGCAAGCCAGCTGAGAAAGGGGCACAGTAATGCACGGTCTGCTGCCATTGTCACCGGGAACTTCGCTGTGGCCGCTCGGGGTGATGGAAATAGTGCTTCATGTTGGTACCGGGCCTTGGGGCCTCTGGCTGGGGCTGGCGCTGCAGCTGCGTTCCGGGTTTGGCGGTACGTGGGGGCCTAATCCTCCTGTCTTGTAGGTAAAGACAAGAAGGGGAGTTGCAACCTGTCTCGCGTTGACAGTACCACCTGCCTTTTCCCTGTGGAGGAGAAAGCTGTGGAGTACTACTTTGCTTCTGACGCTAGGTAATGGTTTTCAGGATCTTTCAGCGTGTGTAAAAATAGGCATTTTGGAGAGTTTTGGGACACCCCAATGTGTTCTGGTTTTAGAGAGCTTTTCAGTGACTTGCCCAAGGTCAGAACGAAAGGGAGCTGATGTACTTGAGTCCAGCTTGCCTTGTTCAGCTGAGAGGCAGTACAGGCTAAAACCCGGCCAAAGATTTTTAACCCCACTGGTAATTCCAGTACTGAGATTCCCCAGCAAACTGCAGGCAGGGAAGGTATTCCATAGTACCCGCTTCTCGGGGTGCTCTGAGCAGATCTCGGAGCACTTCAACAGGCGGCCAAGCTGTCCCCCGTTAAACAGATGGGGAGAATGAGGTGCAGGGAGGGACAAGGGCTTATCGCTGGGAAAACCGAGACAGGAATCTGCACCTGTAGCTGAGCATCCTGGGTGTTTGGGCAAAGTACTGCCTTCCCGACTTCCACTCCAGCTCCTGGCGGTTAGCTCACACTGCTGCACGTGCTGCTTTGTCTGAGGAATGCACCGTTTCTTCTTAAAGCAGGCGCTGAAATTAGTAACGAGGTGGGTGGAAAAAATCCAGTTACATTGGCAGTGTGGAAATGCACTTTATGGCGCTCGTCTTACTTTAAAAGAAATTCCATTGAAATGAGTAACTTTCTTAAATCAAAAGCTGTGTGTTGGATTATAAATAGGGCTGTAGCCCTCATCTTTCTGTGAAGAATAGTGTCTTATGGCGAATGGCGTGTTCTTCTACAGCGCTGTCATTGAGCACACCAACAGAGTGATTTTCCTTGAAGACGATGACGTCGCAGCCGTGGTCGATGGCCGTCTTTCCATCCACCGGATTAAACGCACAGCAGGCGACCACCCCGGGCGCGCCGTCCAAACCCTGCAGATGGAACTTCAGCAGATTATGAAGGGTAAAATCTTTTGGGTGTCACCTGTGCAGGTGCACAGGTCGTCCCTGGAGTGGCAGGATAAGTCAGGTTGAAAAAGACCTCGTGAGGTCCGTCTGGTCCGACCGCTGTGTTAAAAGCAGGGCCAGGTCAGAGCGTTAACGGGCCTTGTTTAGTCGAGTTGGGAGAATCTCCCAGGAGAGAAGTCCCACAGCCTGGCTGAGCACTGGTTCCAGTGCTCTGCCACCCTCCTGGTTAAAGAAGTTGTCCTTGCATCTGATGGGACGTTCCCTCTAGCCGCTAACACCGTCATGAGGAGAGTTGTGGGGCTGGGGCTTTGCCTCCTGCATGGAGGCATCCGTTTTCCCCAAGATTGATCCCTGGCAGGCTTGCCATTCTGGATCTGACCCTGCGTCGACACGTGCTGGTAACTTGAACCTAGCTCTCATGCTGAGCTGATGCTTTGGTAGAAAAAGAAGCATCAGCTTAATAATCTGACTGCGGTGACTCTGATCCAAGCTTTTCCCTATATATAGGAAAAATGTACGTTACCAGGAGGTGATTTCAGTTGTTTTCATTTGTTCTGTTTGTTTCTTTCTTTTATAGGTAACTTCAGCTCGTTTATGCAGAAGGAAATTTTTGAACAGCCAGAATCTGTCGTTAATACGATGAGAGGAAGGGTCAACTTCGATGACTACACTGGTAATTGAGATTAAGCCTCCTTTATTTTTGACAGCTCAATATTTAGTAGTTACTCACAGTAGTTGTAGAGGAGGAAGCAGGGGATGACACGGGAGGGTAAAACACGCTGCTGTAAGACGATGTGCGTGCCTCACAGGGAGCACCTCCAGAACTACACGTGCTGGGGCCAAGATCACTTCTTGGGATGGCTTTTTTTGCGGAGCGCTTGATGGGGTTTGTAACGCGCCGTGTGTCGGCACCGGTAACCTTGAGAATTTCTGCTGCCTGGCCGGCCTGATTTTTCTCTCTGAATCTGGCTTACAGTAAATCTCGGTGGGCTGAAGGATCACATCAAGGAGATTCAGAGGTGTCGTCGTTTAATCCTGATTGCCTGTGGGACAAGTTACCATGCTGGCGTTGCGGTAAGTGGCCAGCGTCGATCTGTCTGCAAGCTGTAGCTAGAGCCGAAGGCAGTATCGCGTGCGTCGAGCAGGGTGAGGGCTGATTTCAGGTTAAGATTGAGCAAGGGCACGCTGAGGAGCGAAGAGCCGTTTGAAAGCTGCGTGTACCAGACTTGGAGTTCACCAGCAACAGCAGGAGGAGATGAAAGCTGAGGAGCTTGAGGAAAATGTTGCCTGTGACTTTCCTTGCTATGGAAAGCTTTAAAACCCAAAGCCTGCCCGGTCACAGAGGACACTTGGCAGGGGCAGAGACAATGCAAGAGCAGGATGCAAATGCTGCAGCGAGGTAGGGGCTGCCACGAGCCCGCTGGGATTCCCTCCTTGGCTATTTACACGGCGGCACCTGCGTAGAGACGTCTCTGCTCGCCCAGCTCGGTGGAGGGGGGGTCGCTTGGTCCCTTACAAAGCACTGGCTGTGCCCACAGCCACCGTGTGACTTCTGCTTCGCCAAGGCCTCACCTGATCGCTGGGTAAAACACAGGTTGTGGCTTGGCAGCCCATAACGTTACGGTTAAAAGTGCTTCACGGAGGAATCCTTTACCTTCTCTCAGAAATGCTGCAAACCACAGCTACGCTCCCTGGTGTACAGGGACCAGGAAAGGAGTGTTTTGTCTGTCTTGCCTCGCTCTGTGAGACAAGGCTGACGGTAGTTTTCTGGCTCGGTCTGGGTACAGGTGGTGGTGTCCGAGTTCCTCAGTACCACAAGCTGCAGTCGGATGGAAGGACACCCTGTATTATGTGACGTATACGTAGGGTTAGACGATAAGTGAGACTTAATTAAGAAGGATCCACGTGTGAGGGAGGGAGTTGGCCTCACCGGCTTTTTGCGGTGCCAAAAGCAGGGTCGCTTCTCGCAGGGGTAGTTGTGCGATTTGAGGGTGGGCGTCCTGAGTCATTAAGATACAACCCAGCACTGCTTTTCCCATGGTGTTTTGATAGTAATATTTTCCAGTGTGCAGCACCTAGAAGGCTTTTTGTACTCCAAGCACTTGGTTTTTTTAAACACGATGTAATGTGGAACTTTCTGACGTCTCCTTTTACCAGACCCGCCAGGTTCTGGAAGAACTGACTGAACTACCTGTCATGGTCGAACTGGCCAGTGACTTCTTGGACAGAAACACCCCTGTCTTCAGAGACGATGTTTGCTTTTTCCTCAGCCAGTCAGGTATGGTCTCGCTTTACTCCCCGGCTCGCTGCCCTCTTCCCTGTAAGCGTGAGCTCGGGAGGGACGAGGCAGCAGGGCCGGACTCCTGCACCTGCCTGTAGGATTGCACGTGTACTCGTGAGGGTACACGCGTGTGCTGGAGGTGGGGAAAAATGGAGCGGTTCTCCTGTCCGCCTGCGTGCTGGAGCAGGGCTTTGTTTAGCTGAGTGTTACACAGTGGTGGTCACAGTTGGTTTCTTTCCTTCCTCTGTGAGGAAACACTCCGTCAATCAACAGACTAAAAAGTGCTACTGAGCTCTGGGTAACGGCAACCCGATGGTTTCTTTTGAATCGTTTTAGTTCTCTGAGCCGTGTGGTGGATCGGATCCATGAAAGAATGAAACTGTTGCACACAAGTATCAAAAAATACACAACCCTGGAAGGGAATGGGGAGATAAAAGACACACTTAAGGATAAAAAAAGTGATGTGTATCGCATTCAAAATATTTTCAAGGACGACTGCAATCCAAAGCTACAATTTTTTTTTCCTCTTAGTTGCATTTACCATTGTAGGTTTTCATAACTGACCTTCAGCTTTGATACTAAAACTAGTCATTGCATTTTCTCCATAGGTTAAAATACTCCTTCAGTAGCACTTTTTTCCCCTGGGTATCAAGTAATTCTGAGTATCCTCTCTTGGTGGGGAGCTCATGTTCAGGTTTTCCCTGGGTTTTGGGGATACTCGTGCAGGTGCTGCTTCTTCCCCTTAGAACTGTGCTGTCCCCGTCCAACAGGGAACACGACTGAGGGCTGCATCCTTCCCCTGACGGCTCGCACGTGGGAAGCTAACAAAGACTTTCCTGGGAACCTGAGCTTGGTCGTCGGGCAGTCCAAACCCGAAGCACATACTGAGCTCAAATAACCCCAGTTCCCCCCACCCATCAATCTGGGTTTTCTGGCCGTAGACTCCCCCCTACACGACTGGCTTTGTCGCGCGGTGCGCAGAGCAGGGTCGGGGCGCTGGCGTGCTGAAGGAGCCGCGTACCCAGCTAACCCTGGGGGTTCTGGGCTGGATCGTCACCTGACGCGTGCAGGAGCGCTCCGAAGAGGTGTGTCCTTCTAGGACAAAAGCAGCCTGGTCACACTAGTCAGAATACGCAGTAGCTTCTGGTTCCAGTCCCGTCTCAGGCTCAGCTCGCAAGCAGCGCTGCTGGGATCCTCGCTGCAAGGTTTTCTCCCCCCTCCCCGCCCCCATCGTGGTTGTTTAAACTGACATTTTCTGCTTCCTTTCGAGTTTTTGAATCAGCACGTGAAGCGAAGTCCCATCTAAGCCAGCTTGTGTTTGCGTAGTGCAAACCATTTTGAACAGGGATCATTAGTTTTAGACATCACCTCTTTCCCGCTGGGTTTTGCAAGCTCCCGGGCTGCTGGGAAGCACCGTCAGCCAAACAGTTCCAGGAGCTCAGTGGCAGTGAGGCGGGGGGCTCGAAAGGCTCCCTGTAGCTTCATGCCCTCGCACCCTGTAGGCTGCAGCTGGGTTGTGTCCAGAGAGCCCCGAGGCGTGTTACCCCCCACCCCGCCCTGCCCCGGGGAAAGTTCTGTTAATAACCAGGAAAAGGAAGAAGGTTGGTTTCACGAAAAGATACACTTGAACTGCCCTCGTGGTTTGGGATTTTTTTCCCCAGCCGCAGCAGAATTCTGACTTTTCCTTCCACCCAATCCTGTTGTTAGGTTTTGTGTTTTCTAGATTTCGCGGTCCTCTTTTTGGGGTTCAAACACAGTGTCGCGGGGCTGAAATAACCACAGGCCCCTCTGACTTGCAGGCAGATGCAAACCTTTGAGGTTCTGTTTGGGAGATCGGTGCCGTTTTGCACCTGCAGTGACAGCAGGAACCGACAGTGAACTGCAGCGTTGTCACTGCCCTGTCTTTCCAGGTGAGACAGCAGACACGCTGATGGGCCTTCGGTACTGCAAAGAGAGGGGGGCCTTGACCGTGGGAATAACCAACACAGTCGGCAGCTCTATCTCCCGAGAGACAGACTGTGGAGTCCACATCAACGCAGGACCAGAGATCGGGGTTGCCAGTACCAAGGTGAGACACAAGTTTACAGACCTCGCTGATTAGTATTAATTAGTGTGACCGAAACTCCTCCTGGAGGTGCTGGCTGCAGCCTGGGCCCTCTGTTAGATGCTTCCTGTTCCATTTTTACCCGGTGCTGCTGATGACTCTGTCGTTGATGACCGTGTGCCCAGCAACACTCCTCGTTTTCTTTTCCTTGCCTCTTGCAAAGGGCAAGCTCTGTATTTGTGAACAAAGCATTGTGAAGAAGCGGTATCAAACACTGAAAACAAAGGGGGCTTCGAGGGAAGAATTCCCCAAGAGGCAAGAATTCTCTCCTCTTTGCCATCATTTGTCTTGAGGTGTAGACTCCGTTTAAACTAAGGCCCAAAGGTGAAATTAAAAGCCAAGATGATGGAAACTTTGACTGCATGTAACTGCCCTCAGCGGCACTGCTTTACTACAGAAAGGCTGATACCAAACTGTACTGCCGGCAAATGGGGGAACGGTCTTCCACAGAAAACCAGTGTTTATGTCCACTTCACAGGTTTACTCTGTGGTTGATGCATCCGGCTACATGTGGTACAACATACAATAACTTGCTTTTCTGCATTTCATTTTGATGAAGTGCTGCTGCATGGTGAAATCTGCTTTGATTTAGTTATATTTAGAGGCGAGATGATGTCAATCTGTTACATAAATTCAGCCAAAAACCACATTTGAGTTTAATAGTTCATTGGGGAATTTGATCATGGAAAATTCATGAGTCTCTTACAAGAAGCTCTTGAAGGAGTTGTCTGTCCCTGGGTTGTTTTCACGTAGGCAGCATTCCAGTTTGGAGATAACCGAAAGTGACGTTTTCTCTGGTGATGTGGGGAGATACCGAAGTTGTGCCTATGTGAAATATGAACTTGAAAAGCTTCTGCCCCAAGGTTGCCCAGCACTTCGTTTTGAGAACACACTGTCTGTCAACGCCCAGGTGTTGTCAGCACGGCTGCTCAGCGCTGTCTGCTTCTGCAGCCTTCAGCTGCACCCAAACAAAGCAGATCCCCTTCATGTCGAACCCTGCTGGTCAGCATAACTGCAGCTCTCCTGGGTTCCTTCAGAGCTATTTAAATCTTCTCCACCAGAGCAACGTGAAAGTTTGTTTGAGCATCGTTTCGGAAGGGACAGGAATCCCACGGACCTTAGTTTTATTTCTAAGCAACTCCGATCCCAGCCTGGCACCACAGACCATTTCATAACACTTGTCTCACGAGGACTTGAGAGGCCAGGCTTTGCCATAGCTGTGGGATACTGCACCTCGGCTGGTCTTGTGACTGGAACCGCCTTAACTTGGGCGCTAATTCCACTTGCCTGTGCAGATGATTTTCCCCCAAAGTCAGTGACAGCAGTCGCTGTGGTCCGTTAGTCAGATACGGAGCCTCACCAAGGTGGAGGGTTCAGAACCCAGAAGCGGGGTGGGAAATCACTTCCTTTCCAGCTGCCTTCGTGTTCCCTGAATGGGGTCCTGAACAGTTCCAGGTGGCCGTCCCGTGGCGGTGGCCAGACGTTAGTGGTGGGCTCCCACTGTCCTGCCCGTCTTCAGCATTTACTTGCTGTAAAGAAGGACAAGGGTTTGGTCACACAGTAGGATTTGAGAGTCACCAGCGAATCACAGAAATACTCCGTTTTCCTTGTCGTATCTTAATCTCTTGCAGTATAAGGAGATCGTGCCCTTGCATTTGAGATTTGCCCTGGGAAGTTCACGGTCGTCTTTGTGTCAATTGGAAGGAAAGCTGCCTTGTGCTTTCACCGCGTTAAGGATCAGGTCACCAGCTCGTCTGAGGGCTGGACGCAGCAGGTGACGACCGCTGGGTTACTGCCGTGATGACGTGTTTTCTCCCTCTCTGTTATTAGGCCTATACCAGCCAGTTTGTCTCCCTGGTGATGTTTGCTCTGATGATGTGCGATGACAGAATTTCGATGCAGGAAAGGCGCAAGGAAATCATGCGGGGTCTAAAGGGGCTGCCAGGTAGGAAACTGCTGGGGTTACGGGGTTACACCACGCGAAACTCGGTGGCACAGACGAACTGCAGCAATTGCCCCCACTTGGCTTTGAAAGCCCGAGGGGACCAGATAGGTGGAATGTGCCGTTAGCAATAACCCTGACAACTGCCCCTCTCTGATGTCTCCTGACCACTAAATTGGACTGTTAAAAAACCCCTGACGCCCATTTTTATGCCAGTCGCTGCTGCCTGTGTATGTGAAGTGTAAACAGGCTCTGTAGTCACGAGGCAGGTAAGTGAGCACGCGCAATGGAATTCTTTGCTTTCCTTCTAGACTTAATTAAGGAGGTGCTGAGTATGGATGATGAGATCCAGAAGCTGGCCACAGAGCTGTACCATCAGAAGTCTGTTCTCATCATGGGACGTGGCTACCATTATGCCACATGTCTCGAGGGAGCTTTGGTAAGAGATTTCTTCACTCGAAGCCGGTTCCAACGCGCTTGGCTCTGGACCGCAGAGTTCTGCGTAGGAACCGACACGTGGCTACAAGTCGGTTTAAAAGCAGCCGACGGCTGTGGCGCCTTGGCTGACGTACCGGGTCAGACGGCTGAAGCTCACCGTAACGCTGCTGAGACTGCCCGAAGATGCCCAAGCCACGGCACAGCCGCCGGCTGCAGCGGGTTGAAAGGGTCTGACTGCCCCATTCACACTGGGAGTGCTTTACCGGGACAGACTGGGCACCCCAGTTAAAACCAGATCTCTGAACGGCTGGGTGGCGTTCCCAGGAATGCTCAGCATCCCAAACCAAGCACGTGCTTTCCAAAACCTCCACGTGGCAGTTTTTACCTTGGAGGAGATTCCTGTTGGTGTAAGGGCTGTCACCTGCTGACGTGCCAACGTGTCCTCGTTGCGTTTGCCTGCCCAGCTCCAGACTGGGGTGACAGACGTGTGGGCTGGGGGCGAGTCGTAAGCCCTGGGGTGGGTTTGGTGTTAGAAGCGTACGGGGTGGCGGCCTGCCAGCAGCTCGGCCCAGATGAGGCACCTCGGTTTTCAGGCTGGCTTGTCTACGTAGGGAGTTGGAGGAGAGACAGCCCACGTTTTTACAAAGAAAGTGGAAGAATCCACAGAGATGCTTAAGAAAAAACCAGTTACAAGTTTGCCCAAAGCTTTATGAATGATATTTTTCCTTATCTAGAAAATTAAAGAAATCACCTACATGCACTCCGAAGGGATACTGGCAGGTGAGCTGAAGCACGGCCCTCTGGCGCTGGTGGACAAACTCATGCCCGTTATCATGATCATCATGAGAGACCACACGTACGCCAAGTGCCAGAACGCCCTCCAGCAGGTCATTGCACGGCAAGTAAGTACCCGAAAAGTTTACGGCGCCTCAGAAACAACTGCTGTTTGCTGTGGTGTCGCTGCTGCAAACGTGAGTTTAGAAGGTGCTCCGGGCATTTCAAGGGCAGGTTCTGCAGAAGGCGAGGGCGGTTTGTTCGCCCCTCGGAACGTGCCGCAGGGCGCCCGTGGGGTGCTGAGCTGTTCTGGTCTAAATCAAATCAAAGCTTCTTGCCGCTGGCGCGCTGAGCAGAAGTGAGAAAAGAACCTTCCAGACGCGTTTCCCTTTGTCGCAGGGGCGGCCCGTCGTGATTTGTGATAAGGAAGACATCGAGACAATTAAGAACAACAAGAGAACAATCAAAGTTCCCCATTCCGTGGACTGTCTGCAGGGGATCCTCAGCGTTATCCCCCTTCAGCTTCTGGCTTTCCACCTCGCAGTTCTCAGGGGATACGACGTAAGTACAGCGTTCCTTCCCTTCTGCGCTCGTGTTTGCTCTCGGCAGGCCTGGAAAGGATGCGTGGGGTGACGCTGGAAGGCTGTGGGGGTTGTCTGTGGAATCGCTTGAGGTACCGGAGCCACCAGGTCAGGCAGCAGAGCTGGCAGCGAGCAGAAGCTTCTCGTGAGCAAACCTCGAAGGCAGCCTAGGGCGCTCGGCCGAGCCGCGGGCAGTTTGCGATCGGACACGTGTCTGTGTTCTGGTGCGAGCGTGCAGGTTCTGGAGGGCTGGCAGGAGGCTGGCAGGGAGGTGACAATCCGCAGGGCGATGCTGGACAGACAGAGCCCGTTGGTGTTGGTGTTTGATCTCGATACAGACGCTGGCCTCTAGCTTTGACCGCCGTGACCTGTTACCGTTTGAGCGCGGTAACGAGGTGGACTGAAGGGACCGACTCCTTAGGTCTTGACGGAGGTGGTGTCACAACTGAGGTTTACGGACTTTTTCTGCACTGATTGTCCTAAACTAACATGAAAATACATTCAGTTGTTTTCAGTTTAAACGCAGAACAAACGTTCCACACCTTACAGGATTATACACAAACAAACAAAGTGTGTAAATACTCACAAGCGTGTTCTTTCTCCTCCCTCTCTGCAGGTTGATTTTCCAAGAAATCTGGCCAAGTCCGTAACTGTAGAGTGAAAGATCATCTGAATCATAGGGGCAAAGGGGAACTAAATGAAAGACTTTTTTTGGTACCAAAATAACTTGATTTTAAAGTCCCCTAGGTAAATCTTATTTTGGTAAATCATTGTTTGTGTACAAGATCACCGTAATTCCATTACATTAGTGATTGTCAAATTGATTCCACATGCTATGTCAATAGCTTTGGGGTTTTTTGAACAAGAGACTTCCCTGACAGATGTTAAATGGTTTTCTTTAAAGATTACTGAGTCTTCTAGGTAAGGGGCCCTCCGCTTTTCTTTAAGATAATGTTTCTTATCCAGTGTGGCTCATTCCAGTTGTCGATGAGAAACCAGTGAATGAATTACCTGTCATGCTGTCAGGCAGTGAAGCAGGATA
The DNA here is from genome assembly GCF_034619465.1 of Leptosomus discolor. Classification (NCBI taxonomy): domain Eukaryota; kingdom Metazoa; phylum Chordata; class Aves; order Leptosomiformes; family Leptosomidae; genus Leptosomus; species Leptosomus discolor. The sequence continues at coordinate 3,824,682 of NC_141413.1, forward strand.
CCAGAACGTACAACTGGACCGAGAGCTGTTACTGGCCGTGCTTGTGCAGGTATTTCAGCAGTGAATGAAACCGTAGACGAGCGTTTGGGGACAATTCCTGCCTCACGTACGAAAGGGAATTCACCTGACCGGTCACGACCCCCTGACTTGTAGGCACGGGGTGAATGTGCAAAGAAAATGACGTTGCTTCAGAAGGATGTTATCCCTGCCAGATCCCTAGCACGTCACAGTCCCGTAGAGTCGGAGGGGGGCCGCAACGCTCCGCGTAACACCAGCGCGTCCTGTCGTTGGGCCCACGAAGACGGTGGAACTCAGGCCCTCGAGCGTAGCTGCCTCGGTGTGGACGCTTACCAGAGTGGGGGAGAAGAGGGGAGTACGAACAGTGCTCAGCTCGTGCTGGTGTTTGGTTGTTGCTGGTTTGTTGTTGGGTTTGGTTTTTTTTTTCCCAACAAGTAGAAGTCTTCCTGGGTTGAGGGATTTTCCCCTTGAACTGAGCACTGTGGCACCACGAGCACAGCCGGAGGAACCAGCTTCACGCTGCTGCAGGTCACTTATGGTCTGAATGTGCAGAAGAGAGTTTCTGCCTTGTACCTCTCCGGCAGAAAACTGGCCCTAAAGCTCCTCCCTTTCCGAGGCTCCCGGTGGTAGCTAAAGTCCCTTAGGGAAAGCACAGGCTCTGGTTTATTTAGGAGCAGTTCACGTGTGACTTGTGTCAAATTCAGCTGGTTTCAAATTGGAGGGGGTGAAGAAGGCTCGATAGACAACACAAATATGTGCCGTGGTAATAGTTTTATAACAAGCTTGCAGAGAATCAGACATTACACGGAAAAAGCACCTTCAAGACTTAACACTGACCTTTTCGCAGCCGTTAAAGGGCAGTTAGCTCCGTTCCCTAATGCAAAAGGTGAATTTCCTACCAGCTTGATGGGTTTGGAATTAGCTTGACACCCACCCCGTAAAAAGAAAAACGCTCCAAGGCGAAAAGCAATGCTTGCCCAGTGCTGCTCGCTGGGCCAGGTCCCTTACTGGCCCCAGAGAACGGCTCTCGCGAATGCGGTGCTTGGGGACTGTCCCCTGCCCTTCAGAGCCCAGCGCTCCCTGCGCAGGGGGTGGTGCCAAGCAGCAGCAATCCGGGCTGACCCGCACCGTGGAGACGACTGCTCGGACCGAGGCGATTCCAAAGCCTGTGTCTGTGGCAGTTCTGCCTCGTAGAGAACCGCAGCGACTCTTTAACTCCAGTTCCGTGTCAGCTCAAGGCCTAGGCTATGAGAATGAAACGCTGCCTGCCTGGGACCAGCTCCTCCAGCCCGATACATGTACATTTAGTAATACACGGTGTTCAGACTATTAACTTATGAGCTCATTGTGCTGCCCGGGTCTGTTTAAGAGCCAGGCAGTGAACGTTGCTATTTATTTATACAGCATTTGGTTACGAGGCGCCGACTCCTAACAGTTCCGTGCCTCTGCCTGACGTGACCAGTCCACTCCCCTGCTTCATTTGTCCTTAAGGAAAACCAGCCCGTGCTCACTGCTCACGATTTGAAGACAGTTCCTCTTCCCCCCATGCTGCAGAGAAGAGAATCTGCCCAAACCCTTCACGGGGAGGGCTGGCACCAAGGCAGGGTTCCCCCCTGTGTGCCCCCCCAGCACAAGGACTTGCGGTACCGCATCCTGCGTGCTTGTTGGATCTCACGTGAGAGAACCCCCCCCAAAAGAATTACTTTAAGATCTTCTCCTATTCTGCTCAGGAGAGCAGCAAGCATTGCTTTTGTCTAGCCTTGTACGGGTGATCAGCCGCTGGCTGACCAAGCCTCCGAGCAAACAGGGGGTAGGCTTCGCTGTTAAAACGCAAGTTGCTATTCAGGAAAGGTTCGCTAGTGCAGGCTGTGAAATATTTATGAAAGTGAGTTGTATTTTACAACGAGGACCAAAGAACAGGCGTCTAAGTTAGGAACGTGAGTCTGACACTCTCAGGCCGGGTGTAACTGTACAGGTATCGCCGAGCTGTTTGGGTTTACTCTGTGATAGACAAATCCTTATTCTTTGTAACTGAAGCCATCAAAACTCATGGCAGGTTCTCCGCTCTCAGCAGCGCAGGTAGCTTTCACCCCCACGTTCTGCAGCTCGCCAGCAAACTGCCCGACGGGCCTAAAGCTCTGCCTGCCCAAGCAGAGCTTTAGCCGCTCCTTGCAGCTAGGCTGTCGGATGTTGTGATGCTTGATATCAAAGAATGCTGTGGAGCACACTTGCTATGAAGAATTTCTCTGATGAGCACGGTAGGGAAGCCGTTAAGCATCTCGTCGTCGTTAATTGCCATGCCTGTGTGAAGTGAGAATGTACAAAGGAGTCTTCTAGCTTTCCTTACCTCATTTTGTCTAGATGTGTTGCATTTTGATGAACAGGTGATGTTTCTCCTTTCCTTAGAAAACTTGTAGAATGTCTTGTGATATTTATTAACAGCCAGTCGGTCTTCTGCTCTCCAAAATGAATGTTTTGCCTACTGAGCCAGTAAAATTCCCTTCTTCCTAATTGAGGTGTTTAAAAATTCAGTAGCCCTGTCACTAGAATGGAGCCACAGGTCAATACAGGTAAAGGCCTTTGCTGGTTGGAATAGCAGCCGCCTGTTACTGCGTCAGTAATTACTCTTGTCAGAATTTCTTTTGATTCCAGTAACTGTTTTCCTCATCTGTGTCTCCAGAGGCTCACAGGGAAGCACACAGGTCTTAGGGGGTTTAATTACCAAAGACCAGAGAGGTTCAGGCTCAGCGCGTGTTGTTTCTGCCCAACAACTTCCACACCACCAGTAAGGGTGTTCCACGCGCGATCGCAAATCAAGTTGTACGTGGGACGTGCTGCTGCTGTCAGGAAGGTTTCCCCCCCTCGCTCTGCTGCAGAAAGGCCACAGGCAGCTCTTCCCCGGCTTCGTCCGTGCTTACAGAGAGCCCCGAGCAGTGCTGGGGTGGCCCCGTCCTCGCAAGGCGCCCCAGCGTCGTGGCAAACGCCGTCTCCTTTGTGCTCCTGCTGCCTTGGAGGGATCACGTACCGCTGCCCCAGGGCCGCCCTTCGAGCCCAAAGGCTGCCTTCACCCCCGCGGCGTCTCTGCGGCCTCAGCCCTCCTGTACCGAGAGCGCCGAAAGCTTCACCCGGCCCGTTTCCAAGTCAAGTGGGAGGGAGCTCCCGGCCACGACACATCAAACATGCTCAGTTCGGAGCCTTAAGCCTGGCCTAGACACGCTAGGTTTGGTTAAGCTGCAGATTGAAACGTCTAAAGGCATAAGGAAGCCACCACAGTAGTGCAAAATTAGGCTTTTCTCCTCTCCAGCTGTCACTGGTAGTCCTGGAGGCCACAAGTAGGTGCCTGGTGGCAGTGTGTCGGCTGGAGGGAGGGACTGGAATTCAGCGCTTGAAGTAGCACGGCAGCGTTTAGCTGTGGCTAATTGTAGATCCTACCTGAAACGTACCAAACTTGCCTCAAAGCTCAGAGTCCCTCCTCTGCATCAGAAATGGGAAGAAGAAGAAGAAACAAAGCAGTATTTGGGTTGAGTAAAAGGAAAGAAAACTATTTGCCTTCAATTCAGTTCATGTAAATAGACAGCTGAAGTGGCAGATACCCCTGTTTCTTCCCATCTAGATCTCTTTGCCTCTGCCTGTACATACCCAGCTGGCTTGGTTTGTGGGGACCAGTCTGTATCTCGTTTCTGTTGAGTGCTGTACGCAGAAGATGTCTTACTTTTGTCTGTAGTGTTTTATAAGTTGGGTTTTGTCTTTTTGCTTACTTTTTTGTATCTCACCCTTTGAATAAAATCAAGTGCCCTACATTAAACAAACGGAATTACTGGTCTTGAGTTAAACCCATGTAAGAATAGGTGACCCCTGTGACAGTGAAGGGCAGTAGGTACAAAACACAGGGCTGTGTCCTGAGGTGACAGAATATATTTCAACCGCCCTTTCCTGACCGTGATTTTTGCCACTAACCAAGAAAAAAGCCCACAGCCTGCCCCAAAGGCAGAACAGTGGCATCACCTTCCGTACCTTAATTCTCATTTAACTGCCCGCCGTCAGCACAGCCCGTACCCGACCCACTCTCAGTGAATGTTACGCACATTCCGTGACTTTTGAAACTCACAGTTTCTTTTTAGAGAAAACCCTGTTGGGGCAGCGTGCGGACAGGCTGCTTTGCCAACCCAGCAGGGGCAGACACAGATGCTGAGGTACAATTAAGTGCACGTTCTTGTAAGCCAGCAGCTGGGGGCATAAAGATTGTTCCTGTCTAAGCAATGCCTGCAGTAAGAAAAGACTGAAATTCCACCCCTCCTCCCGCATGGGCCATTCATGACTTGGTTTCCTCAGGGACCTTCACCTCTCCAGGGGAAGAACATCGAGCGCCACCATTTAATTTCCCAGGTGACATGAGCAGCTTGGACTTGCTCTTCTCAGAGACCTGTCCTATGCAAGTCCCAGTACTAAAAGGTCACGAGGCTGCTGTGCAAGGCTTATTGCCTCGAAATGCCACACATGCGTCCTTAGCGTCACGATAAAAGTCGGTGCCGGCGCTGGGAGCAAGGCTGGCGCTTTTGTTTGCTTTAGCTGCAAAAAAATCAACAGCGGTTCTAGCTTGTATTGCGGTCACGAACAAACCCGGCTCAGAGCAGCTCAAAGCTTTTGGCTTTCGTTGTGGTAGCCGTGGGTCACGGCTGCTCAGGCCACTAAAGGAGCAGGGACTACTGCAGCGAAGCCGCTCGGGCAGTTGGCTGCGTGTAGATGCCACCCTCCCCCCGCCCAGGGGACTCCAGGGCTGCAGCGCCCGTGGTCTCATTCAGCACGAGACACCCATTCCGGGGCTCGACCCCACGAAACGGGAGAGTTGAGCTGCTCGGCAGCTGCTGTGACGGGGCTGCTACATCCAGGCCCACCGGGGAGGAGACAGGGCACCCCCTTTTTTAAACACCTTCCAGGTAATACGCCCTGAAGAGCAAGGGCGCTGTAGCGGGCCGGGCAACTACAGACACCGCCAGCGTTCTCATTCGCGCGCTTCTCCATCTGGGCCATCTAAGCACACACCACGTACAGTTTAATTTAAGCCAATTTAATTTAATCTAATCTAATAACAACGGCAGTGAGAAGAGACTGCAAAGGGACATGGCCAGGGTCCTTTAGCAAGTCGGTCCTGAGCGCTGGGGGCCAGAAAGCCATTTCCCGAAATCCTGGTGTGGCTAAAAGCAGCACGACGAGGGGCAAAGACCCCGCGGGCCCTTTGCGCAGAAACTCTTCAATCCCACATAGCGTTCATCTTGCGCAATGTGGCATTTGAAGATAAATAATCTCCCAGAAGTGGGATTTACAGAAGGGCATAAGCATTTGGCTTGAATAAATTCTACGAGATGACTCCCTGCTCCGGCCCGCTCCCAGGCCCCGCCAGAGCAACCTGCTTCCTGGCATTTACCCTTCCCACGCTCCCATGCGCGTGGGCCCCCAAGCGCAGCTTCGCTGCAGAGCCTCAAGCTGCTGGCTACATGCATTCCTGCAAGTTTCTTTCATTTCCCTGTATTTATCACTGCTCTGCCATAAAGCAGCGCTCCCCCTGGTTTGCAGGAGCACCGTGCATAGCCAAGACCCTGGGAAGGGAGTCTGTGCAACCCCCGATTCTCCTCTCGCTCTCCGGGTAACTTGTTCGCCACCGCAGAGCACACCTGTAGCCCTGTACGGTAACTGCGGGCACAGAAAACACTCAACTTGGCACCTGGGAGCAGAGAAATACACCTGCCCCCATAAAAAAAGCCAGTCCACAGGGCACTGTGAGACTCAGTGGCAGGGGGAGCAGTCCACAGGGTACGCTACGGAGAATTCTTGCCCCAGACCCCTTTCAGACACAAGTTTAGAGGAAAATAAAAAAGGAAGGCAGCAACGTTTTTGCTGGACCCAGGCAGAGCAGGGAGGGGATATTTTGCCTGTAATATTGACTCCCAGTTAGTTACCAGGGTGCTGTTTCACAGAAACACTGACTAGCGGTGGGGCCATTCTTACACGTGAGCGTGATCTGCTGCCCCGGGCAGGCTGGTGCTCACGGACTGCACCTCTTGGGTTGAGAAAAGCGACCATTTCTAATTTTTTCCCCCCCAAGCAAGCAGCCAGCCATGCTCTCGGCGGCGCTGCAAAGATACACAACGTGAACAGATTGCCCCCCTTGGTACAGAGAGCAGCGCTCAGGGCAGCACACGTTACCGAGGGACAGCCCGACCTGTCCTGCGAGTCCTGAGCTCCTGGCGGTTTCGCCAGCCCCACAGCAGCACCGTGCAGGGCCACAGCAACACCCCTTGGGATTCAGAGCATTAACGAGGAAGATTCAAGGGCCTCAGCTTTAGTGACAAGCTGATGGGAGTTCCTGGGAAACATTAAAAATGCTGCACAGGGATGGAAATTCATCTCAGTGGAGCATCCTGGCCAGTTCCACTGCGGAGCAGTTGCCTTCCCCATTGCCCGTGCACCCTCTGCTGGGCTGCTGCTATGACATCTGTTTGTGGCTCACCACGTTTCCAGCACCTACAGCTTGGAAGGTCCAACAAGGAACACGCTGTGACAGCTCGGCTCCATCGCCCATCTCTGCTACAACCACCTGTGCGACCTCCGCCCGCGCTGCCCGAGGCCACCCTAACGTTCCCGTCAGAGGACTAACAGCACCCCAGGAGCCCACGTCGCCCTGCACAGCCTTATGCCCCTCGTTTATCAGAGACCAGACCATCCACTGCCCTTTCCCAAAGCAGCGAGAAGGTAAACCCTTAGGTACCGCCTCAGCGGCGCAGTCAAACGCGGAGGGAGAGACCGCGGAGTCGGCCGAGGTCGCTCACCGGAGGCACAGCCCGTGCTTGCACTGGGGCAATCTGGCGTCTTCAGCGCCAGCGCAGACATGAAAGCTCACCCAAAAGCTGCCCCGTGGGCTTACCAAGAGGCTATTTCTGACCTATTTCTGTGCATTTCTCAGCTGACTGGAATACGTCGCAGGCATTCGAAAAAACAAAAGAGAAGGAAAAAAAGCGAGCTGACTTGCCAAGATGGTCCATTCAGTGCTGAAGAGGTTACCCAGCCTAAGAGAAAAATCAGACCCACGAATCAGACGTGACGAGACTCCTCACCCCCTCCTCAGTCTCATTCTTTATTGTTTAGGTCAAATAAAATATGTTCCCATGGTCCTTACAAATTCCTATGGAAACAAGTTTAAACAAACAAGCTGCTAGGCTGCGTCTGGGCAGCGAGCTGCAGCAGTGCTTTAACGCAGGATCCTGAAGGCAGCCGGGAGCCCAGACACGCTGGAGACACTCGCAGCACCACCACAGCTCAGAGCTAAGAGCCAATTAGGCTCCCAAGGGCTCCCGTGCATCGGGAGATACGCTCGGACCACGCGCAGGGCGGGTGGCAGCACGGCGGGCCCGGCCACCTCGGCCGAGCGGTCACGGGGCACCCAAAGACCTTATTAAGCAGAAAATCACCCCACCCAGGCAAACCCCGCACCTCGGCCGCACCAAAGCGATGCTGCAGCTCCTGCTGAGAGGAACAATGAGCAAACCTGCACGGGATGCGGCTGAAACCTCCCTGCTCCTCTCGTTTCAGTCCCTGCCCAGAATGAACCGCGCTAGATGAGAGCGCGTGGCCAGGGGCAGGGGGTGGGTGGGAGCCTCCCGGCCGGAGCAGCCCGACAGTGGATGTGCCAGCTCCACCTCGTCAGAGCTCCGCACCCCCAGCGGAGCGGGGCACGGGACACAAGCGTGCTGCGGAGGACGGCACGTTCCAGCAGCCACTCCATTTCAGAGGCACCACACGCACCAGTGAGTCATTGCTGGGAAGGAGACGCTGCCTCTCCTCCCTTCTGATGCCAGCTGCCACCTGAACAAGCTTTCCTCAAGCTCACAAGCGGGTGCTTTCTAGCACCCAATACTGAGCAAGACACTGCCTGCCTGCACAGCGTGACTCACGTCGCATTGGCAAACCCCGAGGATGTGCCTGGAAGTTGGTTTCATAACCAAAGCCACCCCTCAGGGCTGTCAGCGTATGGCTACTGGCACACCCGTGCTGGGAAAACCCAGCTTGAGCTACAAAACCTCCTCTCCAGCATGAGAGCAGTGCAAGAGCCCTACCAGAACAGACAGAACGGCCCCTGTGGTCACCGGCCGGACTGCTCTGCTGTAAACTGTGGCAGGGCCTCACATTCCTTCTCGCAGCATCTCCCATCCTCAGGAAGACAAGCTTTTCCAAGCCCGGCCAGAAACACTGCTGAAAATTGAAATTTTCTTCTAGCCAACCAGCCCCAACTGGTCCACCTTGAGAAAACTCAAGACACACATGCCCCATGCCAAGAAGACAGGACATTGGTGTTCAGAGGATGACCTCCCTGGTAACACAACATCAAGCCTGTGCTGCCAGCCATCGCCAGGTGGGATTTAGGGGGGATTTCAGAGTCGCACAAAGCTGGGAATTAAGCACACAGGAAAAATGCCCACTGAACCACACAGCGAGGAGTCGCAGGTGTCGGTGAGGCAGCGACCGTGTATCACGCCCCTCGCTGATCGTGTTGCTCAAGGAGAACGGCAGCCCTCATCCCCCTCCTCTCCACAGGTCAGGCTTGAGCCTACGGAACGGCCACGTCCTCTCCCTTAGCATAACTGGCAGACGGCCTCCAGGAAGGGCTCATGACAGGGCTTAAAATGTAGGATGAACTAAATGCCTCGAGGACTGTCCCTGCAGGACCACAGCCAAGTAAGGCAGGGGTCGAGTGGGTCTTGAGGCCGATGTGAGCTAACCCAGCCAGGAGAGTGGGGGGGGGGGGGTTTGGAAGGACTTTTTGCTGCGAGGGGGTACAGACACAAGAGCTGGGGTAGGGATCAGCAGGGACTGAAGCTGTCTGCCCCTCATCCCCCTCCAGGTGCTGCCAGCCAGGAAGAAGGGCTCTGCCGGCCTAGCTGAGAGGGGGCAGGAATGGTTCAGGGAGCGCCTGCCAGCCAGGTCTCACCTTGGTGAAGCCACAGGACAGTCGCCTCCCGAAAGGGGAAGGAGGCAGAGGCCTGGGGACAATCGTTGCTCCTCCATGCACTGCTGGATCCAGAAAAGGACATCTGTCCTTTCCCCTCCTGACCTAGATTTGAAGGTTATTGTTCAGTCACTAGATGCCACTTCGTGCAGTGTAAGGTGCCGCTGACAGGACGACACGGCTCCTGGTGAGTGGGTGAGACAAAGCGAGAGCTCAAACCTGCTCCTAAACCCATTGCAGCTTAAATTCTGTCACGTCTCTCTAAGAAGTGTTCTCTATCTCCACACTTTATCCCTCCCATTTGGGTTACCACGTGTCTACATGGTACCCTGGCCAATGCCTACATGGAAAAGCAATAAAGCAAGTAATTCATTTGTAGCTGTCTTCAATTTAATGCACCAGCTGGATGCGACCAGCTGGTTGTAGCAGGCCAGCAGCCAGGGGGCTGTGGATAACTGGAGGTACACTGGTCACAGCTCCAGAAAAACTTCTCAAGTAGATGTGGGTGGTTGCTGTTAGCATAGGGGAGAGAGGGGAAAAAGAAAAAAAAAAAAAGAAAAAAAAAACCCAAGAACTGCAGCGAGACCTGGGCTTTAACACCATGGAAACATCAGCTAAGAAACACTTCTCATGCGTAGGAACAAGCAGGGAAACGTTCAGCTGGGACGAAGGCTCACCAGCCTGGGAACGCTGCGGTCTTTGACATTTCTGCTTGTTTCAGTGACTATGGAATAGCTCTGTATAAAGTCCTGTTCCAAAGGGAAATATCTGCCGTTATTCTATGGTCGGAAAAAAACAGAGGAAGAACTACAGCTGCTCCTAAGACCACGTAGCCTATGTGGATGCTGCTTCCCAGAATGGAAACAGGTAGAAAAGCCCAAAGCGAGGGGTCCTGTGTGACCCACAGGCAGTTTCAGAGCAGCACCAACCTGGCACAGAGGCTGTACCTGCCTTCCCCCAAATGAGTTTGGGAGCTCACGCCCCAGACTCTTGGTCCCTTCTGAGTTTACCAGAGGCCCAGCGCAAGGTTGTTTCACAGAGAACCAGCAGTCAAGACCAGACCAGTTTCAGTGCTGGACTTGCAGCAAACGACCCAGTTTCCAGCCTGCCCAGCACGTTTCGACAGTAACCGTATCTCAGTGTCCCCAAAACACCACCGCTGATTCACAAACACCCAACTCCCCCCGAGGGCTGCACAGCTATTTGCAAACTCCCAAAGGTGCAGAGGAGGCAGCATTAGCCTCCGCGGTTGTTAAGAGACAGGCAAGAAAGAGAAGCGGAGCTGCACTACATCACACGGCCCTCGAGAGCAAGGATTAACCCCCCCATCACGCCGAGTTTTTCCTGTAGTATCTCAGTTACAGTGAGTAATCCCATCGCGTCTGGATTGTTATCCTACACGCACAAAGTCCTCCTTTGTTTAAGCTCAGCATTAACACCGCAGAAGGCAGATACCCTTATCTCAGTGGGTTTTCAACCCCCACGCTACTTTTCTGGTGGCTGACGCTGAACCACCGGCTCTCCGCCGCGGTGCCCCCGGTTCTGGGCGCCGGATCGGCTCTCCTTACCGCAGCTGGCGGCGAAGCCCGGCCGCACCTCCCTGCTCAAAGGGCTGTTCTTTTCACGGCTGCCTGTCCTTTTTGCAGGTGGACCGCATTGCCGCCTCCAGGGACTGAACGCCGCCGCCGTGGGAGCGACTCGCCTCCCGCGCAGCTCTCCGAGAGCCTCGAGGAGAAGGAGCGAGAGGGGTGAGCTGCAGGCAGCCGAAACAACGTCCCACCTGCTCTGCCCACACCCGAAGGCCCTCCGTGGCAGCAAGGAGCGTCAGGTCCTGCCTGCTCTGCGCGGTACAGGCTGGCAGCCCCAGATTTGAGTGTTTTGCACCGAGCAAGGCTTAGAAACCCCCCTAGAGAAGCGACAGACAGTCACAGATTACTTGCTGGTTGCATTTCGCACTGCAGTTCTCGCCTTGGTTTTAGGTTTTAAACAATAAAAGTCTCCAAAGACGTCTTGATTTTTAAAGCAAATGCCAAACCCAGACTATTCTGCTTTAGAGATGCCAGTTTGTCTTTTCTTGGATGGCTTCTTCCCTTCTTGGCTTCTGCAGCCCAAGAAACAAAGCCAAGTTCAGGGCTCCCCCCCCGGCTCCCCCTTCTTTCCCTGTTCAATGACAGCTTTGATGGCTTAAGCCCGTGTTGGTTTGAGTTGAATTTCTAGCCTGCATGCTAGCGTGGTGAGGCTGTGTCTTACACAGACAGCATGTGAAGGCTGGACCTTTAGTCCTTGTGATGGTTTTGTCACAAGAGCGTGGCTGGACAGTCCTGCACCTTGCTATGTACATTTAACACACCAGTCCCACGCAGACAAGACCAGCTAGCCAAAAAAAAAAAAAAAAAGCCAACCCCCAAACCTGCTGAAATGTCTATGGCAAGCTCCTGGGAGTGGAGAAAAACCATCACCTTCCATACGATTAGATTAGAAAACTACAAAACCAGTATGAGATGCAGAGGAGTGGTGGCCTGGTGTTAACGCTGTGGGGCTGGGATGTCAAGAAACACCTCCTGGCCCGGTGGGAAACACCGTGACCACCGTCACAGACAGGCTGAGGACACAGCAGGAAGGACCCAGGGGTCCGATGTGCAGAGCCATAAAGCTCCCACTGCTACAAACCCAGCGGGTTATGAATTCCTGCAGGTGTCCAGCACCAAGCCGGCCAGAATAACCCCTGGCCACGGGTCAGAGCTCATCGCTGTCTGGCAGTCCTTACCCCAGAAACAGCCTCTTTAGCCACGACAGTTACCAGCATTTGCACACACACACAGCTCACGTGGGCGCCGTTCAGGACTGATCCTCTCCTGCAAAGCGCTTTGAGCTCAAACACCACAGAGCTCGGCGAGGAAGCGAAGGAGGTGGTGGTGTGACACCAGGCAACAGTTGAAGCTGGCTCATACAACTACAAGACTTGGAAGGCAGTAAGTTTGGGAGTCTTCATTTGCCTCCCTTTGCTCGCAGCCTTTTGGAGGGAAAGATCAAGCTTTTCTATTTTCACACACAACCCAAGATGCTCAGTCACACCCCAAAGCTTTACCAGACCTGTGGTAACGCCGTGAGAGAGAGGTGAGTGGTAGGGTTGTGCCCAAGGCTGTCCACAGACCCACGTGGGACCTGCCACCGCCCCCCAAGCGCCTGCTGGCAGCGGACAGGGTCCCCATTTTCCCCCCAGGGAACCAAAGCACAGAGTGCACAGCCCTCCTGCCCATCCCCCAGCATGTCCCAGTGCTCTGGAAAGGATGGAAAACCCCTGGCACATTGGCTGTGTCAGTTATAAACCAGTCCTTATCCCAGTTCAATCAATATGACCTAAAATGTGTGTCGGGGGGGGGGGGAAATCTAGAAGACAACAAACAAATACTTGTGATGTTTAAGCTAACCCAGCCCACTTTGGCCGGCCTGGGCTGGGAAGCTGCATGGGTGGTTGTGCCTCCAGATAAGGGGCATGTGATAAAATTAAGAGACATGCAGACAAAGCTTGATCTTTAGCAGAGGGCAACCTATTGCAAACAGGAGGAAATGTGAACTGCAGCAGAGGCAAATCTGCTGAAGGCAGTGGATGAGTTTGCTGCCTGACTCATAACACTGGCACAGGCACCCAGCGGCAGCAGAGATGCTCAGGGTCTGATGTAAGGCACTGCAGGAAGGGGGAAATCTTTCCAGTTGCTTCAGCAAGCTTTAAATCAGGCTGGGCAGGGGGGATGCAGGACTGGGAGAGATCCCGTGCCTCTCAGCCCAGGGTCACCACCACGTCACCTAATCCCACCCTCAAATCAAACACTCCTAAAGCGGGCCAGTACGCTCCTGCTTGGGCACTGGTCCACATCAGTCCGGGAATATCCTCACTCTTCCTGCTATCTGAACCAAAGCGTGGCCACTGTTTGCCAGAACCACATCTTAGGATAATAAAGGACAGTTGTGCGCACGGGAGTGTAAATTGGTGCTCTCCTCCTTGCGCTGTTTTCAAAAGCCTTGCACACAGGCCTAAAGAAGGCAGCTGCAGTGCACTCTGTGCGCTCGCATCGCTCACCGCTGCGCCAGGACACTCGCTCACAGACACCACGGGCCGAACCTAACACAAACCTGCTCCTCTGGTGGAAATGCATTTTGAAAAATTAACATAGAGGAAAAAATGTTTCCAGACTGTATTAGCCTAAATTAGACGGACAAAGCAAAGCTGGAAAAAGCCTCGATGCTTTCCCACAAAACTGAAGCACCGACGGTGCAGAAGCGTGTCCGAAAGCTGCTCGAATCCCTCCTGCCAAACAGCACAACCAGCAGACCCACTCCTGCTGCAAACCTGTGTAAGAAATGGCTACTTAAGGCAACATCCCCCCCTCTTCCATGGCTTAAAGAGCCTCTGAACTCCCCCAACAGCGTGGGTATGTTCCTGGCTTCCCTGGCGCTCGGGAAGCAACTGTGATATCCTGCAGAATTTATGCATTAGGAAACTGCAGCATTTTGAACTCGCCAGCACACGAGTATCCCACGTCCAGCTGCAAACCCTTCAGAGGAGGGTGGTGAGTGGGAAACGGCTTTCAGCACAGCTCATCTCTTTTGCATATTTTCTTCTACAGAAAGGGAGGTGGAGGAAAAAAAAATCCAAACAAAACCCCAACCAAACCAACATCCTGAGCTTCCAGTGAAGTGATTTCTCACCGAGCTGGCTGCAAACAGACAGACACACATCACCATTGCAAATGAGTCCTGCCTCACTGTCTCCCCAGCGGAGTCAGCTGTGATGAAATCATATTCCAACAAGGGCAGAACGGGAGGAAAAAAAGAAGTCAGAGGAGTTTTTTGACAGGAAATACGTGGGAAGAGGAGGGGAAAGGATTAAACAGGAGTGGCACATGAAGTGCGAAAGACACAACCTGTTTGCTGCTCTCTGGTTTCCGTCCTTCTCCTGCAGAAGTCTGGGGCAGGACTTCACTGCCACAGGGGCCGGTAACTGCTGGAAGCCCCTGTCTCTGGCACAGAATCCTCTCCTGATGGTGGTTAAACCCCCCTCTCACCAAGAAGGCTGCAAGCCCAGGAGGAGCTGGCATGACTCGAATCCACACTGCATTTCTGGCGGGCATATGCACGTTCCTCCGAACAAGGCGGGGAGCGCAGGAAAAGGAGCATCCCCACACCATTCACTATAGCCTTCCCCTGACGGGCAACGTCTTCCGCACACGAACACACCTCCTGTGATTAAAACAATCCAAATGAACTTAAAAACAACTCTGCTGTGCGCAGAGCTATTTAAAAGAGGATTGCGCTAAACTTACTGAGTTCCTGAACGGATTTTATTTGCAGGCAGGGATGAACCAAGGACCAGGACCACTCATGGTGGCAGCAAAGCTGCCATCTCCATTGCAGGAGGAGCGCACCATCGCACGACACACAGTTGTCACTGGCCTAACTGGTTGGGGGGAACCACTCAGAGAAACTATGCCACAGCCTCCAGCCATAAGCACCCATCAGATGAATCTTTTGGAGAAGGGATCCATAAGGCTGTGCGAAAATTACTTGGCTCTGCTGAGTCTGACATGTTTGGGACGTGTGCATTAGAGCCTACAGTAACATTTGTCAGTTTAAAATAGACATTCAGCCTTTAAAAGGCCTCTAGTAAAAAGAAGGAAAAAAAAAAAAAGGTTTATTTTTCATTTTTGGCCACACCACAATTTTCAGTTTTTCAGTAAATATTCTTTTTCAGATAAATAATGTGGTGGTGTTGTCTTTAAACAAATAAAGCTCACTTGTTAAAGCCCAAATCTGAATTACTTTTTAGGGAAGTGAAAACATTTCCCTTGGACTTTTCATCGGCATTCCCCTCCGCCCTAAACACTGCAGCAGACCCAGACAAGTAAAGACGACCTCCAAGAAAAAACCCTGCCTCCGTGCAGGCAGCTCTACCCTGCGAAGTGTCAGCGGTCGCTGCCATTCTGCAGCTCCACGCCGTGCCCTCGCGCCCTGCAGAATTCCTGCCCCGTCTCCCACACGTGCTCCGCGCCGGGAGCGTGGCCCCAGCTCACCACCGACCCTTGGAGCCACGGGGCACCTTTGCTTCCTCCTCAGCAACCCTGCGTGGAGGTTTGTTTAAACTGGGTTTCCCCTTGGCTTTCAGAACCCCCCAGTTCTCCTAAATCTAGATTATTATGTTCTCGTGACCTTCGCCTGCCAACACCGAAGTATTAAAAGATCCCATAAACTAATGGGATCCCTACGTACTGTTCCGATCAAGATCTGCTTTTATCCTACTGAATCGATGGATTCTCTGGCGGGTTTCCAGCAGTTCATGCCTTCTTTTTGGTTTCTCACATTCTGGTCTGTTTCTTATTTATTTAATTTGATGTTGTGGGAATGTAAAAATGTGCCACAGTGGATTAGGCCGGTGGCCTGGGTGGTCCAGCACTTGGCCTCAGCTGGTGTCTCTTTCGGCCAAATTGTTTCAGTAAGAAATCATTTTGAAGAGGTATAAAACAAAGGCCAAATCCTACAGGCCTTATTAAGGCAAAAATCCCTGCAGACCAGCGAGGGGCAGGACGCCCCAGCACTTCCAGCATCGGCAGCCTTCTCCAGACATCTCTCCTTCAGCTCACTGCAACGCGGACTCCTGGGACAGCACGGGACAAACTACCTCCGGAGCCAGGAGTCGTGTAACTCTGCCCATTCTAGAGATGGGGATGCACAAATGAAGCTAAGAGGAAAATCTGGGCTAGAAAAAGGCACTGACAACAATGCAAGACCCCTCTGATTTATGCCACCCAGCCACTGAGGGGTACTTAGCCCCGAGACCACAGGGTGCAGGAACATAGGTGTGATGATACCATGTTCTGCTGTTCCACCACGGAGAGGAGGGATCTGCAAATCCATCTCCCAACAGGGTGACAGCGCAGGGTGGGGGGAGCCCCTCTGTATTTCCCTGGTCTAAACAGCACTGATAAAACCCTCTCACCCTGGAGGTCAGCAGCCACCCACTGCTGCAAGAACAGGAGAGGAACCCTAGGCACGAGACTGCTCTGTCGCAGCTGACAACCTGCTCGGAGCAGCTCCTTTGTGGAAGATGGACGGCACAAAGCGACCGTGGCATTTCGCTGGCTCCTCTCTGCTCTCTGCTATACACGACACATGAAGCCCCGTTTATGAGGACGTTTGTTACTGAAGGCCAGGCTTGGGAGGCTCCAAGCATGGCTATGGAGACACAGCTGGAACAGGCATGAGATCAATATACCTGGAGACAAAGGGAAGCTCTTGCCAAGAGAAAAATCAGTTGTTGTTTTGCAAGGAGAGCCAGATGCCCTTCTAAGGCATCCCATAGATCAAGGCCTAAATCCTGGAGCACTTGTCTTGACCCAAGTTCTACTGTACCAGCCTCCCAAATACACACCAGTGCTACCTGGAGGACAAAGAGCACCTCTGCAAAGCTCCAAGTGCTGCTGTGGCCTCTCCTACCCGCACTGCCACAGGAACCAGCACACCCATGGCCTGCAAAGGTGCACGGTGAAACGAGACTCAGTTAGACCCGCTGCACACGCATGCATCGAGGTACGTTTGTACCATCACTTCACACCGTGTCCCAGACTAGTAAGAAGTTTGGGGAGCGTTCATGGTTTGCAGAGGACCTTCAGATCACAGGATAGAGTTACTGACGCTGGTCCTCCCCTTTCCGAGATGCTTCTCAGGAATGTCTGAAAAGCTTTTTTGGCTTTGGGAAGAAAACCCAAGCCCTTGCTCCCCTTTAACATTTGCCTTTCATTTGTTCCCACATGTCAGACAGAACAGCGCCGCACAGGGAACTCCTTTGTCTGCTCAGTCTTTGCATGGGAACAAGACGGC
This sequence comes from Leptosomus discolor, assembly GCF_034619465.1. Taxonomy (NCBI): domain Eukaryota; kingdom Metazoa; phylum Chordata; class Aves; order Leptosomiformes; family Leptosomidae; genus Leptosomus; species Leptosomus discolor. The sequence continues at coordinate 3,841,576 of NC_141413.1, forward strand.
ATGGGGTACTGATAGCATCCAGCCACGATCAGCAGCCAGAGCAGGGCTCTTAGCCACTATCTCTGATGTCTTCCATTTATAATGGGCAGTCTTTAAAACCGTGCCAATTTGGCCTCAGAGAAGTAGATAGAGTTACCTCCATATTTGCAGCATTACCTAAACTTTCCCCTGCCTGCTATAGAGAATGTTTGGATATTTAAAGAACCAGCAATCCGTTAGCAGGAACTAATCCTGGCTTTCTTTTTCAAAAAGCCCCCAAAACTACGCAGTTGTGCCAGCCCTAACAGGACAGCAACGGAACTGAGGTCGAGCTATAGGGGATGGCACCAGCCAAGATCCTGGCCCCAGGTCTTGCTGTGAGGCTGAAGGACACGGGCACCAGGAGGGATGCCCAGGCTCTTGCACAAAGCCAGCACCAGACCTGGGGTCTGAAGCCCAAACCTCTTCAGCGTGTGTGTGTGTGCAACACCTGGTTTGAGTCATTAAGCATAAATGCTGAAGGAATGCGTGCGCCAGCTGGAAACAGCTTGTGGGGCAGCACACGGCCAAGTTTTAACTATTAAAAAAAAGAAAGCTTTCATTGTAACCTGTTATTCCAAGTCACCGAAGCTCCAGTTTTATTTCTGAAGCAACAAGTGCCACCAACAAGCCTGCTCCAGGAGATTTCTCCTTATGTCCTCCACATCGGGCTTTTCCCAAACCCAGGGGATGCTCCTACCCATGCGGGGCTGCCCCTTGGGGTCACACCGATTGCTGCAGTCCGGGAAACGGGTGGCATCACCAGTCACTGGGTATAAATGGTTCCTCTTGCTGCGGATGCACCTCCAGACTGGTTTGCACGCAGGGAAGGAAACGACACGGGAACCTGACTTCATAACGTCACTGACCTCAGCCAGGGAAGCCCTATTGCTCTGTAAAGCCAGAGGGACTGGAACAAAACTACTGAGAACTTGGGGTTTGTTGCCTCTGAAGACTAACGGTGCCACAAGTACTCTCAGTTCACCCAGCGTCACGGTCAAGAATGAAAACCGCATTTCTAACTCACTGCATTATTTGGGTCAATGCAAATGACTCACTCTCCTAAAAAAGCAGCTTATAAGATCTCCTAGCTCTGAAAAGAAGAAAACAATGGTTTGCTGTCATGGTCTGAGGACAGGCTACTGGCACAGGAGTCTAAGCACCTAAGGTGCAAGTAATAGCTCTGCCAACAACTACCTCTTTCATCCTTGACAGGTTATTTACCTCCACATCCTTCTCTAACAAAAAAGCCAATACTTATTTTATTTTGCAAGCCACTCTGAGCCAACTATTTTCACCAGATTATCTCAAGCAGGCTGGGGGAGCAGTCTGGACCAAGCCATCCACATCCCTACCCAGACAGGAACAGTCAGAGGCAGACAAGTGAGAATGACTTCAGAATTTGACCTTCTGAGCTGGACTGTTAAAAAAAAAAAAACCCAACCAAACCCCAAACAAAAACCAGTCTGATGCTACTACAGTTATTTCAATACATTTTTAGCAACGGCAAATCTCTCCAGTTTCCATGACAGCCTGTGAAATAGGCATCTGTTATCGCTATTACTTTAAGGAACAGCGTATCACACACATACACAGAAAGACACTAGCCTTACCCCCAAAAAGCAGCTACTGTCAAATTCACATCATATCACACCAAAACAGAAATCCCCCAGTTCTGAGTGGAGGAAAAGAAATACCAATTTCTGATTTTCATTTGAAAATGATAACATCACAGCCCATCAGGGCGCTTGTGAGCCCTACCTTAAATAAAACCTGGGATACAAAACCAGCGTTCTCCACAGCCACACCACTTCAGTCCAGTCTGGAGCATTTGCAACACACAGAAATTTTAATTTTATCTGAACTCAGCCACTGCAGAGCCAAGATGAGTCAAAAAACCCCCAAAAATCTCACTTTCCCAGAGGGTTTTTCTTTAAAAGAGTTCAAGGTTTGCCTCCACAGGCCATAGCAATGGCAAGATAGGATATGACACGGCAATGCCGACAGGCAGACAAACATTTCTAAGGCCAAAGATGCTCACATTTCACATGTCACCCAGGACCAAAACCAGATTTAAGGAATGCAGACATACTCTATTTCTGCCTGGCTTTTACTTTCCCAGAGACTTTCCAGTGAGTAAGAGATACTTAGAAAAAGGATCCTGACACCCCCATTCCCAGTGAGCCCTGGATGTACAAAGACACCACAAGACCTCACACGCAAGCAGAAATAAGCACTAAGCATCTTCTAGAAGCAGCTGAAGACATACACACCCAGAGACACGCAGCAGCAGGCCTCAAAGATATGCCAGGAAGGATTTTGAATAGGAATGGAAAGTGGAATATAGAAATCCCCAGCTTTCTTGCAAGTAAAAGTTACCTCATCTGCTAAGTTCGGTTTTCCACTCTCTGTGGTATTTTTGCATGCTATAGTTTCTCCATCCCTATTAATTCCTCCAGCTCTGGAAAAGGCCTCGTGATTTAATGTCTGTGAAGAACTAGAAAAACTCCTGTTCGGGCTGCAGCACGGTTAGCTCGCGAGATCGGACGAGATCGCAGCTGGAGGCAGCACAGCACAGGTCACTGTCTGGGTCCCCCCTCGGTGGAGGGGACAGTCCTTCACTATCAGGGACACGTTACTTTGGGCAACATCCACACTGATCCAGTGGCATGAGAAAACACCTTCCCTGGTGCTCTGGACCTTTCAAAAGATGTCTTACCTCCCCCTGCTAGCAGGAAGGACCTTTGAAAGCATTTAAATATTAAAAGATATTAAATAATCTTAAGAAGTTTGTTCTGGCAGCGTGCTACAGCCGCTGTGTCCGACATGATTTATTCCGTAGCTCATGTTATTTTTACAAGTTATTTTACAGCTGTTGCTTCAGAAAAGTGCAGTACACTCTCCAGCAAGACTGACAACAAAGAGGATCCTACTACACTTTGAGTCTCACCAGTCTTTCCATCAGCCCCCATACAAAAGCCTTACGTATGACTCAGAAGGGACTTTCTCCACCAGAATTAGAAAAAAATAGTCATTTTTTTTTCCCTGCCAAGGAAAGAACTCCTCCGCTGCCCAAAGCCAGAGGAGCCTTTGGAGGAACCAGCAAGTTCACCAGCAAGGGGAGCCCTGTGAGCAGCCCCCCCGCACAAACACAGCTGCTGTTCGGGAAGGGGGCTGCTCTCTGCACCCCACTCGTGCACCCCTGTGCTAAGGCATCACTCACCCCCGTCTGCCCCGGCCCAGCCTCGAGCCAGAGGGAAAGGCCCAGGAGAAAGCAGCCTCCGTCCCTCGCAGCCTCCACACGGAAACAAAAATTGCTGGAAATGGCACAGCCAGGACTCACGATTTTGGCTTCCCCCAGCTGCTGCAGGCGCTGTCCCGGTCTCCTTTACTTCCCTGCTCCGCAGACAAGCCGGATCCCAAGGCACTCTGCCACCAGCCCCTCCAAGCTCACCTCACAAAGCCACCCGTTCCCTGCCCCACCAGCCCAGACTCTCCAGCCCAACCCTGCTCCCAGGTGGGGCTTGTTGTGGGAGACAGGTGGCTAATTAGGAGCCAGCTAACGAGGATGGGGGTGGCCACGTGCTCAGGGCTACTGTGTCCCCAGGCCTTTGCTTTGGAGCAACTTTGCTCCAGAAAAATGTTCTGTTTGGGGAAATTTTGTCCCGTTGTGTGCAGGTGACAAAGCCTGCCGTGATGGTAGCGCGGTTCCCCGAGCCCGGAACAGGCTCAGGGAGCCGAGAGCTTCCCAAGGCAGTGGGGCTGGCAGCTGACTGGAAGGGCAAACAAGCCTGCCTGGGTCTTACTATGGCGTTTCTCTCAATTTTTTTCCTCAATGTAGTGATGGGACTCTACGTAAAGCTGCGCAGCCACTGATGCCCTGAAAGAGCCAGAGCTACCGCGAAGGCTCGGTGGGTTTGCATCGTTTCTTCTGAGTTTGGGCTATGCTGAGGTTTAAATTTCCTGGCATTTTTTTTTCATCTGTCCCCTTCCGAGAAAAGCAACTACGATTTTCTTCGATAGTCTGCATTTAAAACACACCTTTTGTCTGAGTGAGCGAGCAGGACCTTTTGAGTACTGTGGCTTCCCTCTTTGCATTTACCAGATTCGAGATGTTTTAAATTAAACACAGCCAGAAAAATCTAGACTGAGCCTAGAGTTGCAAGGTTTGATGTGCTGAGGAAACTGCTAGTTCACATACTCAGAGGAAACTTAAAAAGCCTGGGCTTGCATGCTTTGCTGAAAGAGGGCAGGGTGCTGAGGCTGAGCTTCTTCATGCTTTGTTTATCTTCTTTGTGGAATAAAATATTCCAACCAGATCAAAATCCAGATGAGTTAGTGACAGTTAAGCAGAGAGGAAGAAAGAAGGACTGTCAGTGAACGTGAGAGGAAACATGCTTAGTTATTTCTAGTAGTCGTTAAAGGATTTCTTTGTAAAGGTGGCTGAGTTAGCTGCGCAAATTGAGAAGTTACCCTGTGTTTGGAAGGCGAGGCTCCGGGTATCAGCGGAGGAGCAGACAGTTTAGCCTTTGTCACCTCTGAATATAAATAGCTTTTGTGTCAGGCAGAGGTGCTCTGGGCTGTCGGGAAGAAAACCACCAAGTCTGAATTCTCCAGGATGTTGGAAAGCCAGTTTTATGAGAAAACTTGTTGACCAGGATTCTCCCGCTTCCTTCACTTTGCCTAGTCAATGAATCTTATAGAGCCCAACACAAATTTGTGTAGTTCTTTAATAGTAACATCAAGGTCAGCAAGAATAATGACTGAATTTAACAAATGACACATGCAACAAACAGGGGGAGTAAAAACATCATTGCACAGCACTGGCTGAACTGACAGAATGTAATTCAACATCAAAACAGAAGGCTTGTTTCTTCTCCTTTGCTGCATCAGCACCACATAGAAGGCAATGTTACCGACTGGGTACCCTCAAATCTTGCCAGAGCTCTCAGAAGCCAGACACTCCCCCGCTTCCCCAAAATAAACAGTGACAGAAGATGCCTTCACACACCAAGGAGTAGAGAGAGAATTCGGATGACCGCTTGCGGGTGAGTGCTTCAAAACACAGCCAGCAACAATTTGTAACATCTTAGCAATTAAAAAGAAAAAAAAAAAAAAAAATCTGAATCTTTGTCGAATGCAGCTGCTTAGTCCTGTGAGGCTGCAAGACAAGCTGACAGTTTTGGAGGAATGAAAAACAACGGGAGTAATCAAGGTGACCTATTTCGAGCAAATGAAACAACTGTTTATTTAATGCCATCAGACATGTGTTTATTGCTGTTTAGACCAGCCTATACAGGAGCACGTGCAACCAGTGAATGGTGAGACCTGCTGAAGTGTTTTGGAACTGCAGAGCAGGTGTAGTGCCACTCAACTCCTTTCGAGCTATAACAAATGTTTCCTTACAAACTGGCTAGTGTGGATTGATAGCCTGTGTAATGTGTTTCTAGGAAAGTTTTATAGACAGAGAATACATAGGGTACCATATATCAGTACATGGTACACCAGCTAATTCAACCTCATTTACATAGCATTAATTGTCAGTGGAAGCTGATTTAAATTCAGGACCAAATTTGCACTCTTGATTGCCGTACGTTACGTCCCTAAGTTAATCTTCAGGGACCGGCGTAAAGGCGTACGATACCCAAAAGCACGTGCGGGACTGCCGGGGAGCCGTGCTAGCAGCCACTTTCGGGTCGATCCTAAATACAAGACCAGGTACAACGTCTGCCACCGAGGGTGCGCTCGTTTTCCTGTGAACGTGAGCAGGAGTTGACCAAAACCGATGCACTGGCCGCAGGCGGGTGCCCTGCTTCGGCGTCCCGTTACCCCACACCCGCTTCGTTTGTCTCTGGCCATGTCCCGCCCCGGATCGATGTGCCAAACTCCTTGACAAGGGATGAAGGGAGGAGCCTGGAGCTCTAGGGCTTCAGTTAATGCTATGTAAAACAGGTGTTCGTCACTACAGGAAATATTTGTACATTTATAAAAAAGCAATACAACCATAAAGAAAAAAATACAACAAGCACAGCTTGATACGATAACATGCCATGAAATGTCATTGGCTTTATAATAATTTACTACAACTTGAAAAATGTTCTTTTATCCACACTGGATAGGAAATGCTTCCATCTAACATATGGTAAGCATGCAGTAACAATATGTACAACAAAAAATTTGGAGCTTGTTTTTTATGCATAAACTGGATGATTACGTAGGGGGTATTTTAAAATCACGATTTTTCTAGCCTGATCAGGGTTTTACTTTGCTTGCTTAATATCGTAGGGGTTTTCCCCCTTAGTTTGAGGAGAATGAAAATTTCTATGTACATCTGCAAGAAGTTAGCTTTAGTCACGGAGTATCCACTGCTTTTATTTTTTCCCCAGCAGTAGGTTTAGATTTATTAGGTAATTGACCCTTAAAAAAAATAAAATTCTCAATGCCGTATTGCTGAAAATCAATCTCCTTTCCAAACTTTTTGAAATAGTCTCTGTTAAGAGAAATATCTATTGGTCCTGTATTACACTATTCCCAGTTTTTACACCTTTCATCATGAAACCAAATCAAACAGCTATTGAACTAGATCCCATCCATCACAAGAGGGAGTCCAACCAAACTTGTGTCAGGGCGTTAAAAGCTCCCCGCTCCCACCTGCCAATCACAAAGTCATCTTGCTGAACTAACCACGGCCTGTAGCTGATACCATCTGACACGGCGAGTAGCAAAATGGTCGGTTTTGCTCCTAATTGGGGACTGCTCTGTGCTGCCTGCAGACAAAACAGTGTTGTGGGTGAATCAATCAGGCTTTTTGCAGAACAGCCAGCCTTGGCTGTAGATTTGAGTCTTCAGATCCGTCGTGACTGACGCATTTAGCTCATCTAATAGATGACAGACATACTGACCTAGCGGTGGGTAAGGCTGGTGAATGACAGTTAGACTGACTCTGAGTCTCATGGTAAGGGTTCATTCACAAACGTCCTTACCAAAAGGGTCCCAGGTCAAGTCTCCACTGAGCCTTTTTCGTCTGTTTCCTTTCCTCCTTGAGCATTTTTTTTCTTTTTCCTTTTTTCTTTTTTGCTAGAAAAGCTAGAATTAGTATTTCCAACAGCACTGAAGTAAGTACTTGGCAAAGCATTTCTTTATCTGGTAAAAAATTACATGATTATGAGAACCCTTAGATATTCATAGAACTGCAGCTACAAAGACGGTTTACCTCTTATGACTTCGCAATTTCCAGAGAGAGAGTCATTTTGTGAGAACTGATCCTGAGAGTAAATTAGAGAGCCAGAGGTCTGATGGAAGTGCTGAGTGACCTCACCTACTTCTAGCACTGTGTGGCAAAGGCAGGTGCTCAGAAGGTTTGCTATAGGATAAGAGATGTGCGTACGCAATATTGTGGAATACGGTGGGGGTCCCACGAAGGCGAGGAGAAAGCATGGAGAAATGCAGCCAGTGCATTTCTTGGACGACCGATCCCCATCTTGCATGTCCGCTGGGTTGGTTTTTGCCTTAGTTAACAACTGCTAATAGAAGTGATGTTGTTGAGAGTCGACAAGAGTGACTAAGCACACTGGCTCTTCTTCACTACGAGTTTGGAAGGCATCTGCTACTTATCCAGGAATGGAAAACAAAAAATAAAAATCCACGTGGAAACATTTCTAGGACGAAAGAATGCAATTTACAGAAAAAACAGAAACGCATCAGTGGTAACCATTTCAAACTGACAATAACAAGGAGCCCAAGCAGACTGGATTTAGAGGAATCGATACACCTAACCTCGTTTATACTCAGAAACTTTCCTTTTAAAATGGAAACCAGCATTAAATTACACTGCTGAACTGCAGAGCTATTAACTAGATGGACGTAATTAGTCTAAACTGAATGCAAAGACTCTTCTGTCAACCATACCTTTCCCAGATTCCTTTGCTCAATTTTTGTGAACTCTGTCCCACTGGGAGCACTGAAGGCCGACCTGTCATCAGTTATTCCTCGTCCTCAGGGGATGGGGTCAAAGCCTTGTGAGATACGGACTGGTTTCTTTTTCCATGTAATTTGTTTTCCTAGTGGCACTCCATTTTCATTCACCTGCACTTCCACGTACCAACATACGCAAATCCAGACACCAGAGACCTACCCCTTCTCCTTTCCGGACCCTCCGAGATGACAATACCTTCCCTTCTCCAATTCATGGTCCATGGGAACAGCTGCCTGCCATCAATTCTTTTCAGGTTTACATGGGTTTCTGTACTTGCAGACCTGCTGTTGTCATTATTTGCTTGGCAGCTGGCATGTGAGTGAGACGTGATCAGCTTTCTGTCATACCTTGAGTCTTGTACCATGAAGTTTGTGCAGATGTCTGCAGGTAGCTAGCCGGGATGTCTGCACTTGGAAGAGTCTTTTGCAGTTCTTCCCTGGGAGAAGTGCCTTTCTGGAGAGCTCACTCCTGTTATTCATTCATTTTTTTAAAACGTATCCTGGAATCACCACGGTAAGGCACAGGGAAGTGTCAGGGACAAAGAGGGGGGAGAGCCTTGCTGAAATGGAACTCAGGTTATTCGCCTTGTTCTTGCAGTCTCTTGGCTTTTCTTGCTTCGATAGTTTGGCGGCACTGATGCACAAGGGATTTTAAACATAAAAGAAAACGAAAGGAGAAAGACGACTACAAAGTCGCTCGTTCTGTTGTCACCCATTTCGAAAACGGTCCGGCTTCCTCTAGCCCCCCCACCCCCACCCCCCCGCAGATGGATGTGATACAGTACTGCTGAAAAAGCCTCTCGAACGCTTGTGGCAGAGACGGGAGCAAGGCTGACCCCCTAGACTGTCGGGCGAGGTGGGGGCCGAGATGGAGGGGGGGCCCGGTTGGGTGGTGGGGCTTGGGGCGGTGGGGGGAGTGGGGGGAGTGTGGAGGATGGGGATGGGGTGTGGGGTGTGGATGAGCTGGGTGGAGGTGGGGTATAGATCGGAGCCGGGGGTGGGGGGTTGTAGATGGGTGCTGGAGGTGGAGATGACGGAGGGTATGCATTGTTGAGCGGGTATTTGGGTGGGGCCTCTGTGTTCTTCACTCTGGTGAAATTGATGCAACGGCCCTAAAACGAAAGAGAACAAAGTGGAAAAGCAGAGTTACTGATCGAGGCAATGGCATCACGGCTGAGATACCTTCCTGGCTGCGCGCAAACCTGACGTCAGCTTAAGCGAGCCTGGGCACACCGCGTTGTTCCCTCTCTTTCTCAGAGACAGATGTTATAAGAGCAAGTCCTGTGCCGAGCAACCAAGAGGTTAAACCCTAACAACAGCTTCTGCAGTGAAGGAGGATGGAACCCTCTCATACTCTTTTCTGACTTCAGGATGTTTAAATAGAGCATCGAGTACTTCAAGTCATACTGAAGCTGCAAGAGCTGGCAAGAGCTGTTCCTGTTCTTCAGAGCTGGTGTCTGATGAATGACCTGTGGTCCCTGCCTCTACAGATGCCTCTTCCCAGACCTCAGTCTTAAACTCCCAACAGCATGAAATCTGGACTTGGCACCTTGGGAGGCTCTCTCCCCTTCAAATACCTGGCTTTTGTGTCCTGTTTCCAGCCATTTACCAATGAGGCAAAAGGGAAGATTTGTTTAACTATGACAGTTTCTTGCTCAGAATTTTTCCTGAAATACACCCATTCTTCATTAGGATGTCTTGATATTCTAGTGCTTGTGAGGAGCCAATAAACTGCTTTTCTCACTCTTTGGTGCTAAGCTACAGTTTGTTGTACATTTTCAAACAAAACCTTTGCCCTCGGAGCTGTTGTGTTTTTTGGTTTTTTTTCTCCTAAGTTCCACCTGTGAAAGATCCCACTGTAAATACTCAAATGTCAGAATCAGCACTATTGTGTTATGGATTCATTCTTTTAGATATGAAATCATCCAAAAGGGCACTAGAGGATTTCTAAGTCCATACTTTGTTTTTGGATTTGTGAGCATGAGCTTATTTTCTGGTTTCCTATCCCAAAGTAAATGTTTTTTCTGGTGAAAAAATGCCAAATGGAGCATTGAGCCCATGCAGGCTGGAGTCGATGTGATGGGGTAACAACATCAGCTATTTTAATCCTCTGCACAGCTCTGTCTTCTCCCTGCTGTACCCAGCCTACAGAGAAATGCTTTGCAGAAGAGGGACCCAAAGTGAAGCAAGGGAGATGTTGGTAGAAAGGCAGAAGGGTGCTGGAGAAGGATTTGACAGGGACGAGAGGAGCTGGCGTGGAAGGGGCTGACGCTTAAAGAGATACAGACAGCTCCTCTCTGAGAGCTCTGCCAATTATCTCATCATGCTCTGTGGATATGAAGAAACATCTGCCTGAGCCTTAGCCGTTCAGAGGAGGAAAGTGGATTCCTTGCTGAAGTGATGAAGCACGCGGAGCAGCCCACAGCTGAGCGCAGCCTGTCTTGTGCAAGCCACGGTCGTTTAAGGAAAACAAAGATTTCACAGCGCCTTGAACTGCATCGAGTTCAAGATGAGAGCATCACCTCGGGGTCGCTCTGAGCACAGCAGCAGCTCAACCCTCTCTGCATGGCTCAGCCCTGGCCTTCTGTCAGCAGAAAGAACCTCTGGCTTCAACTCAGGCTCTCCTTGAGGAATCAGGCTCCGGGGCAGAGCAGAGACCCACGTAACGGTCATGAATATGCCCATGGTAGTGCCCCTCCTTGAGGATTAATGCTCTCTCAGTTGAGGCTTGTTCTTACAGCACGACAACGCAGAGGGGAAAAGGGAGGAGAAGGCTGACCGCGGCTGTGCGCGCTGCGCTGCCGTTAGCGTCCCTGCAGCGGGGACGTGTTCTCCGTCCCTCGCACAGGACAAAACGCCAATACAAAATGAAGTGCCAGCGTGGGTGACACCCCTCACCAGAAACACTACGCTCCGTCCACAGCACCCCAGCATCTCGGCTGCTGGCCAGAAAAGGGGGCACCACCTGACAGGCAGAGGAAAGCCTGAAATAAGCACGTTGTGGTCTCAGCTCTGAACGTCCCTGGTTCTATTTGCTCTTTGTAGGCTGTGTCTCTGGTTTAATGTTGCTTTAGTGCACTTTGCTGTGATTTGAAGTAAATACTGCAGGGCAGGCCTGCGAGTGAGTAAAAGTCTGAACCCAAGATTAATCAATTCTACTCAGAACCCCCCCCGTATGAGAATGTTTTCCTTGTTCTAGTTCCATGTCTCCTGCAATGCAACTTTAGTAGTTTCAGACTATTATTTGCACTAGTTTTGTTTTCTTTATTTATGTTAAGAATAAAATAAACCTGAACAAAAAGCAGCAGTCCAGAAATCCCAGCCAGAGAACAAAAAGTTGCAATTGTTTTTGTGTGGAGAGATACTCTGTCTGGATGCTCCGAGGGTGAGGTTATGGTGCTGCTGATCCAAATGGAACTGAGCACCGCCCTAAAAGCATTCAAGAGGATGCAATGAGGCTCACAAATCTTTGGGTTTGGGCCGGGGCAGGGCTTGAGGGCTAAAAGCCATCTGGTGCTCATGGCAATGCCCAAGGCACGGTCCGAAAGGGTAAGGGAGTACCTCCCACGCACTGGTAAAGATTTGACTTCGCACTGATCAAAACTGGCATGGGGAAATCAGCAGTGCCATTATCACAAGGCAGGGGCTAGCAATCCATACCAACAGCTAGCCATGCTGTGCTTACACTTGTTTTTGTAGTCAGCTACAACCTAGAGAGGCTGGGTTTGTGACATTAGTCCATGACAGTAGCTTACATCCATGACTAATCATAACTCTTTTTCTCCAGCAACAGGGTTGCTTTGAAATTAGAGAGCTCTTTTTGCAAAAGTGATTAAGTCTCCACTGTCCTTGATAACTATGTTTTAACATGGGCTTGTTGGACATGCTGTCTGGTTTGAACAAGTGGTTGGACTGGAGTCCGAGCCTAAGCCGCTGAGACACAGACCAGAGAACAGACGGCACGGGAGCGCAGACATGAGAGCCAGACTTGACCCAGAGCTAGCACAGCATGCAGCTGTACTCATCAGATAGCTCTTCCCCATTCCCTTGGGCGTTACGCTGGTCTAACTTCAGAGTTCAAACCTTCTTCCCCTTAAGACAGCACACAGTGTGCCTTTTTCTCAGCTCAAGCATGCCATTCCCTATCTCCACCTATTTCCTTTGCTGCCTGGGTCAGCTGCTCTACAGCAAATTGACAGTGACCTGTTTGGCAACACTTTCTACTACTGTGCAATGGGTAATTCTGCAGGGCATCCAACACGTGTGAAGGGCAGATACACACTTCAGGCTTCCTCCTCCTTTCACGTGAACTGACAGACCAAGGGAGTTCTTGTGTTTCATTGCTTGACATTTCTCTCACCCATGCAGATGCGGGGAGGGGAGGAGAATGCCAGATAGGAGTTTTCAGTCCAGATGGACTGAGACGGACTTTGGCAGCTACACTGCCTCGGAGGAGATGGAGAAGCCAACATCTCCTAGGGGAGGAAAATTGTCAGATTGAATGACAAGGAGATATCCAGGAAACAAATTACTACGCCGTTGCACATGAGAAGCAGGAGGTGTTTTACTAGTGCCCTGGGTACAAATACAAAGCAGACCCAGGAGGAAGAGCGCGACTTCAAGCAAAAAGCTGAGATGCTCTCATCTTGTATCTAGCCCTATGATAACAGACACAAAAGCGCAGGGGTTGTGCTAGCCAGAGTGTGACCACAAACAAGTAATCCTAGAGCTGCGGAAGAGCCAGCTTTCTCTGAAATGAGTGGCAAGGGATGTGTTTTCCCACCTGCACTTACCGGAAGGGGGCCCCGATTCACAGCTGGGCTTTGTACCATGCAATTGCAATAGAAAAATAAAACATCAGCATCACTGACCTACTCCATGGTTCAGAGCTGTTTTATCTGGAAAACTATCTGGATGAAGATTAAGGTGGCTGGCTCATCATCCATCCATTCAAGCTTTTACAGGGCTCTCCACTGTCAGCACAGTTTAGTTCATCCCACAGATAACAGAAATGATGGATATTCTGATTCTAAGTCAACGTGAGCAGTAACAGACCCTCTAAATAAATGGGCCCAAATGTCTTGTTCAGCCTTGGGATCTGGATGCAAAACCAGAGGGAGTGCCCGAGGTACTACAGGTGAGTGCAGGATCTCTCTACAATCAGTGGAAACATAAGCACCTTCACATGACTGTGATTTTAGGAGGGTCTCAATGGCCACCAGTTAGCAGCCCCTCTTGGCTATCCCCCAAGGTTTATCACCTCATTTAGGTGTCCAAATGTAGATGGCGTGGGTGGGAAGATGGTGACAGAACATCCAGGAGGCAGGAAATGAACCCATTTCCACTAAACGCTACTTTGCATCCTTAAACAGAAGTCACCTTTCACCCCAGGAGAAAAAAATTCCTTAACCAGATTATATCCCAGCCTGGAGAACAAGAGGAGCCAACTCTACTAGTCTTTCTAGCAGGGAGACAGTAGTCGGAAATCTAAAATGTAGGAACGTAGGGAACAGACTATATGCTAAAAGGCTGCTGTGTTGAACTCCTTGGTTTTATTTCCCTTTCTGCAGCCACAACGCTTCAGGGGGGAGAGTCACTGCTGTGCCTCAGAAGAGACAATTGAAGCAATATGGAGACATTATTAGATCTGAAATTTAGTGGAATCAGCAAAATCAGTGAGGGCAATTCACTCTTGAATTTTATGTTGTTTTCCTAGAGAGCACTGCTCGCAGGCATATGCATAATGAATTCTGCTCGGAGTGGCCATGCTCTTTCACCTTCAACAGCTAATTGTCTCAGGGATGAAGGCAGGCAGCACTGCCTTTAGGACAACAAAGAACTCAGCCGTGGGAGGCTCATCTCCTCTGACCATGGGCCTCGCCCTGTGAGCTCTTTGCATGTGGAGTGCCCTGGGGTTGCACACTTGATCCAAGCTTTTCCTTTTGTTCTTCACATCTGGTTGACTGAGGAACACTGCCAGGGTTGAAAGAGAAGGGTGGGATGTGGGGTGAGGGGGGCATTAGGCTACTGAGGTTGTAGCCACAGGGTGGTGGTTGCTGAGCGTTCAAGAGAGTGAGCTGAAGCATTTGTGTCTTGGACACGGATCTGGCAAGCAGGGGGGCAAGGAGCAGCAGACGCCTCAGCCAAGTTGTGGTATTTCCTAGGAACTCCACAGCCTTGTCCAAGCCACTACCCACCTCCTCTTGCCTCTCTTTCTCCATTTATCTGAGTCTGGAAACTAACTGAGAGAGGGACTGTCACTTAGAGCAGCGCACAATGAATGCACAGAGCATTGACTGGGACTCGGCACGTTGAATCCAGCTGCGGGGAGAATGGACTTTCCTCTGGGGACACTGCAGTATCTCTTTCTTTCTCAACCCAGCTAGCTCTCGGGCCCCCATCACAGCAAGACTCAAACTAGAAGGAAGCTTTTTTCCTTGTTTCATTTCAGCCCTGCTCTCTGTGGTTCCAGCTGTCCAGGGTGAGGCTCACACACGCACAGCGGAATGGTAATTTAGACAGGGAAGTCAGTCGCATGCCCTCCACGGTAGTTGTCTCTAACAGAGAAAGATGGAGCACATTTTTCTGAAGTGAAGATGAAAAATGTTTCTGTTTCTCTTGGTTTGCTATCAAGCTGGAATTAATCCTTGGAAATATATCAACATTTTAAGATCATAAAACACTCGGACTGGCTTCTGCGCTCCTGGGTTTAAAAAGAGGCATTGGAAAAGATATGATCCTTAATGCTGTTTTGTATGGGTCATTAGTAATTCAGACTTTCCATAAACAATATCCTGGTTTACCCTGTTGTTACGAGAAAGAGAAGAGAGAAATAAAAAGAAATACAGAAATAAAGAGAAGACGAAGAGAAAAAAGAGAAAAAGGAAAAGAGAGAGAGGGCAAAAAGAAATGTAAAAGTTAACCTGTGATTTGATACCTGATTCTGAATCAAGCCTGCACAAAAACTTGTAGAAGATACTGGCCAAACGAGTAGCAGGCAAACATTAAATACATGTGAGAGTTACCACTAGTCTCTGCAAAGAGATGATTTACTAAACTGTAGCTACTTTAAAAGCAAAGCACATACATGGATGTGAGAAACTAACACTAAACTCTCCAAGCCAAACCCTCCCTACCACGGATCCCGGGTGCTTGACTTGAACCCAGTCCAGGCCTGAAACTTCCACAAACATCTGTGAGAGTGACGAGTGGGGAGAGAAGGAGGAATAGAGAGTGGAGAGCCACGGTGGATCCGATAGCAGCTCTGAGCCCCACGGGGAGAGGAAGGCGGTGAACTGGCAGTTTGCCTGTCCGCAGCCTGCAAGAGCCAAATGGCACAGCCAGCTCACGCTGCCCCTTCTGTGCTACAGAGAAAAACTGCCTGTAGTCACGGTGGTGTGGGTCCCCTCTTTTGAAAGTGGTCTTTGCACAGGATACTTTACAAAACGTCTCTCCAAAACTGCATGCCTTTGTGCCTGGACAAAGGTGATACTGGGAGAAGACCAGGGTGAGAACAATCAGTACCTGCTTCCCACCAATATTTTATCACTTGGGAACAGCACTGGTCAGGGAGCCCTTGGGTTCCCAGGGGGTTTTGCGGCTCTAAACCCCCATCAAGATAACCCCTCAAATCCCAGGCAGCTTCTGTGAGCTTGAAATATTCCTGCTTGCATGACCTGAGCTGGCAGCGTGCTGCCTTTTAAATCACACAAGGGTGTCCGGAGAGTTTTAGGAAACTGTTAACCAGCTCCTGGGCTTTGCTAGCCAGGCTCTCTCAGTGAGATCAGTCTGCGTTGAGCGTGCTTGGTAACGCCAGGAAACACTGCCTCCTGCAGCAAGCACGCTAATTATGCGGCTACCTCTGTTAGTCACCAAACAACTATTAAAACTGTCTCATTTCGTGATAAAACATCACCGCAACAAAACCATTCCCATCTGTGTCTCATTACTAAATACAGAGCCTAGAACTCAGTCTTGCTCGTAAAACCTACCATTTCCAAGGCATTCCTGCCACCTTGGCCCCTCAATAAATAATAAATTGGAGGCTTGACCTATTTTCTCCCAAAGTTAAGAGGAAGACTTCCATTGATAAGATCATCACTCCAAGAGGTTTCTAATAACCTGCTCTCTTATTGCAGAGGCATTTTCAGCATTGAAAACTATGGACCGCTACAGTTTACCTTAAAAGACCTGGCGAAAATACTGCAAAGTGATAAAGCTTGGAACAAGATCCAGAGTTTTCTGTCAGGTCTCGGTACTACATGCTATGCTACATTTGACTCTAACTCCCAGGAACAGCGTGGTACAAAATGGTGTGTCCTTTTTAAGCCAGTAAGGAGGTGGGATTTACCCCAAAGGAGAATGATTAACACATCATCAAAACTAGGGACACCTAATCGTCCCTGTGGTCACTGACCTCCAGTTATGTCAGAGGCAGTTTCCTACACTGCAGACAAGCATCCTGTCTACATTCAGAAGGAAAAAAGAAGCAGAAAACCGTAATTTTTTGATGCTTTGATACGGTTTGGTCGATTCAGATGTTAAAGCAATGGTTTGTATTTCTATTTCTATGACCCTGTTCTGTTCAAGCAACCCAAAAGCAGTATATATTGAAGAACAGAGGAAACTCCTTTAAACACCATGAAGTATTGCAACTTTCACAGATCTTTCACAGAGTTTGAAATAAGTAAGAGCTTATTTAACCAGATCAGTAATGCTGGCTTATGACTAAAGCTCACATCTACCTATGTATACAGCCCTGTGCATCTGAGGGCCCCACAGCACGAGGAGTGGTTCTGCCAATTCAACCTCCAGTTGAAATCTTACTCATGAGCTTACTCATAACTTCTCATCTGTGCCTGGCTCTTCAGACCTACCACAACCCTGATAATACCCGTTGCTCTGGCAGCTTCTGGTTCTTGATATCCATAACTACGTTACTCAGGACTGAACCAGCTGGGGAACCTACTGAAAAGAAAATACTCAGAGCAAACTCCTCCAAAAAGTGAAACAACATGATACAGGCTTCTACCTTGCCAAATTTGAGCGTGGGAATGAGCTTAATAGCCTCAATCTTTGGCTCGTGCCAGAGTCCGGGAGCGTGGCTCTTTCAGTGATGAGTGGGCATTCGTATGTCAGCAAACAGGCCTGATTACTTTTGCAGGAGCTAGTTTTGGCTTATTTACGCAGTGGGACGGGTGTCATTTCCAGGAAGATCTGGTCATTCTTCCCATTGTCTTTCTGGAAAGAGGTAGCTAGTCTTGGAGAAACGCTGAGTGACACATCAAAGACGCTGTCTCACACAGGACTGTAATCTTTCATCTGGAGGTTGAATAACAAAACCTACTGGGTATGAGGAAAAGAGAGAAAAATTCAAATGAAAAATGAAACACATTCTTTTGGCAGCGATAACTGGAACAACTAATCGAGGGCCGTGGTAAACATCCCTCTGGAGAGGAAGAGCGAGCCTGCAGGATCTTGCAGCCTGCCGGAATCAGTGATCTGGGGAGGATCTCTCTGGGTGCAAGTTGTCTTTGAGCAAAGAAGACAAGGCATGGTTCAGGGCAGGATCTTCCACAATGTGAACATGAGAAGAACACAACTCAATGGCTGTTTTCATGTCACACGATTCAGGAAAATCACCCTGTGCAGGGCAGCGCTAATGGCTCGAGGAAACGGGAATTACTGTCTGCTGAATATCGTCCTACCAGTACTGAGTGAGAAATAATTCCCTCCCTGCAGTCCCGGTTTCCTAGATTTGCCTTGGCTTCTGGGGCAGATCTCTGACCATCGCTGTTAAAGGCATAACCTTGTAATTCTGTCTAGGGGAAATTTTGCCCTGGATCAAGTATGACTGGGATGCTCCCCTTTATGAGCAGGCTACTCCCTGCTTCAGAAACGGAGGTCCCGCACTTCAAGAGCCAGCTCTGCACTTTGTTTGTACAGTAACAAGCACTCTGCTTTGCAGGAGTCCTGCAAGCTGATGAGCGGATCACCAGGCTTTTGGCTTTGGAGCTGTTAGTTCCAGGAAAAAGAGCTAATGTTTAGGTTAACTTTTCCACAGCTATTAACGGAAAACCACACTGCAATAGTATGTGCGGAAAGATGACAAGTTTGTTCTCAAGCTCTGCAGCCTATCAGCAGAAATCTGCGAGCTTAGACTCAACGATGGGTTAAACAATAGCTCCTTATTGGTGCCTGGGCATTTTTGAGTCTGCAGGAAGAAGAATGATCAAGCAAGCAGCAACATAGCAACGTACAGGTGTGTGTGTAGGTGACTTGGGAGTCCACACAGCTGGTTTTATTCTCAGGTCTCAAAAGGGAACTTGGTCTGGTGTTTACAGCAGAGGAATCTGAAATCTTACCCTCCTGGTTTCTGTTCTTTGTTTCAGGAGGAGGTTTCTATTCACGATGCTGTGAAACAGCATGGTGTGAAATCAGACAATTACCTTAAATCTGAACTTCCTCATCTCTAAAACAGACTTGTAATTCAAAATCAGAAAGGACCCAGGGGACTTCCCAGGATGATAGATTTTGCTCATGTGCTTTTTGATGTTCATAGTTAATTAGCAATACCTACCCTTCCCCATATTACCATTCCTCGTGGCTACTCTATGATTAAACTGATTTCCTGACTCTCAATGAACTCGCTGGAGGTTTGTTGGCACTCCTTCCTCTTCCCACACTCCTCTTCGAAAGAGACTGGGCTTTGCATATCCACTTGCCTGGGGCAAGGGGCAGCACACACAGCACAGCACCCGCGGGCTTCCCTGGGACACCGATTACAGCAGGGGTAAGAGGGAGAGCTGAAGTCCTGGCAGCAGAACAGCGTTACAAGGAGCAGCACGAGGCCAGCTGCAGCTACACTAGTCACTGCACCACCGCGTCCCTTTACAGCTCTTCAGAAACACCAATTCCACGTTTGGAATTTGTGCATGCGTTAACAAAACCAGACCAGGAAGCAGGGCTCTGCAGTTACAGAGTCACACGGCTGTAATGCCAGGAGGGCTGACCAGGGAGGCGTACCCTACCACCACCAACGCCAGGCTTCAGCCTCCCTGTGTGACATGCTGACACAGCGTGAGCCACTCTACTGACTGTCCCACTCCTAGATCCACTGTGCCTTTGTCTTCACCACTTTCATCCCAACTCATTGGGATGCCAGTGGTGAAGGCATCTGACTTCATGCGGGATATTTGTCCAGGGTCCTGCAGGTACCTCACGCTTTCACATCCAGGATGGGGCCTGACCAGGGAGAGCCAAGACTGAATTAAGCTGTAGTTTCAGTCACCCCTTTCTGTGCCTTGGACTACAGGTAAAACATCTGCTGTCGGTGCTTTTGTTTCTGGGTGGCTTTGCGTGCCTAGCAAGTCCCTGAGGGCCCTCTGCTGATGTAAGACCTAGGGTTCCCCTCAGAAGTTCTCAGTGCAGATGGATCCAGACACAGTCCAAATTTTTCAGCTGGGGCTGCTGCTTATTTTTAGGAATTTACTGCAATCCCACAGGAAAGAATGACCTCGCTTTCCCATAAGGGTAAAATCCAGCCCACTGCTGGAAGCTGCATGAGGGAAACAAGACACAAATGCACCATCAACTCAGCAAGAAACATGCATGGGACAGATGGGTTTTCTAGACATCTGTCACAAGGTGATTCTCTCTGCAGCAAAATCCTATTCTTTCTGTTACAGGAATTTCACTTCCTATGTTTTTACTGATTTCTAAGAACCTAAACACCTACTGAACAAATTAGCAATGTTTTGCGTGAGAATTTACATACGTAGACACTTCTCTGCATCTGGTCTCCTGGGTTCTGCAATTCTACCCCTCTTGCACAGCACATAAACATTGCACTGCTCCAGTAAGGGTTTTACTCCAAGAATTATTTCATTTACCCCACAGCTGCAGAACTACTCACACCATGAAGAGGAAAGTTTGAACTGTGCTGTTCCACTGGCTTGTTTTGCCCTCTGCTCTTTGAAACAAACTAGGAACCCCTTTCGTTTCTCAGCTCATTATATGAAGGCTGTCCTTTCCATGAGCCCCACACAGAAATATCCTCTGAGCAGAGAGTCTGCCCAGTCCCTCACTGCTCTGGAAATCTCAAGTCAACACTTAAGTAGGGTAATTTCTTGTCTCAGTTCAAATCTACGGTGAAGCTCAGCACTTGTGATGGTTTCAGTGCTGTACTAAATCTGGACAAACCCTCTTTCATATAGTTTCTCAGAGGAGCAAAATGCCGTCGTGTGCCTGGGGCTAGGGAGAATGGGAGGGGAAGAGGAACTGGAGCGGAAACACAAGCACCTGCCTTTGGATCAAGACGTGAAGTGGTACCGAGTGAGATGGAGAAAGCCCCATTACCATCTAAGTGCTTGCACCCAGATGTCTGTCCTCTGGCAAACAAATAAATAGTCTGAAAGTTTTGCACAGTCAGACACACCTGACGGTCTAATTCCCTGTCCCACTAGTCCAGAAGAGTAACACTCTGACCCAGCAAGAGTTTTGCATTCTCCCCCTCCTCTGGCCTGATCTCCAGAGGCAGTGTCTGCTCCAGGCTCTGACACCCCTGCAGGCACACACATGTACTCAGTTTTGGCTGGAAACTCTGCACTTGCTCCTTCTTCAGAAGCTGCATGGGAGATGTGCTGAGGGAGAACAAACTAGCAAGAAAAGTTGTTCCTTGTGGACACCATTAACAGATTATCCCAGCTGGTGTTCAGCATTCAGATAAATCAGTACTGCCACATTCCCTCAGTGTTTCTCACTGTATCTGTCTGTACCTGCTCTCTCCCCTTGCCTCAGACAAGGGTGAGATTGTGGCTTTATTTTACACCCATGCAGCACATGGCACAACGGGTTTGATTTAAGCTGATACCTGGACACATGAACACACCACTATAATGAGCAAGGAACAAGGCCCCAGGCTGTGTGGGAGCACTGTCCTTCTCTCTTTAGTTTAGATTTAATTTCCTTCCCTTTCAGCACTGTATGGGGAGTGAGAGATGACTAGTTATTTCCCAGACAGGTCTTTGCAAGTACACAGCTTCCTCCATGAGACAGGGGAAGTCTTGGAAAGGAGACTGTTTCCTGAGAATTTGAATTTGCCAGAAATAAAGACACTCACACTCCTCAAACGGCACACAGCCAATGCTAATCTCTGTGAACACCCAATTACGTGCAGCAGATGAAAAGTTTTTCAGGTTTTTCGAAGCATAAGAATGGACAAGAAGGAGGAATGTGGTAATGATTCAGGCTGCTTTTTTCTTCCTCTGCATTTTTTAGGCACAATGATGATTGCCCGCCCAGCTAGGAGTGCTCAGGAGGGCTGTCCCATGAGAATCATGGTCTGCTGATACAGGTCAACTCCTGACCCAGGTGCCAAAGACAGTGTGTGGACAGACCTGGCAAAGCTACCTCCTGGTTCCCACTGAGTTTCCTCTCGTAACACCTCAGCTTGCAAAAGAAAAACGAACCCTAGCGCACCATGGAAGAAACACTGCTGGACTTCTACTTTAAACTACTTGAGCATCATACAGGTCTAAAGTGTACAAACCTTTGAGCCCTGAATCTCTGTACTCTCAGCATCATTTTGTAACCACACGAACCCACGGGCCCCTGTGCAAACTTACACGCATACCTGCAAATACAGTTCTCCCTGCCCACAGCCGTGACTGTGCCAATCCTTGAAATTTATTACCGAGTTCCAGCCATTTTCACAAATGCTTTGGGAAAGAAAATACGTTGGATTAGCCTCATTTAGAGGACAGAAAAAGCCTCTGAGAAATGGAAGATGATTTGGTCAAGGTCACTCTGTGTTTGACAGAGACTGGAGCGACTCCAGGCTTTGCCTCCCAGTGCCCAAACCTGAGATCTCCCTGCTGCTGTGTGAGAATAGCCCAGAAACCTCCAACTCAGTTGGACATCTGAGATCTAGAACTATAATAGCAGGATGCACATTAAAGGAGCTCTCCATCTCTAGGCTCAAGACTTTCAGACCATTATTGCCCCGGGTTGGACAGCTCTTTGCTGTCCCCTGTGGCACGGCTGTGTAGAGGTGGGCTCGCCATCAGCAGCGCTGGAGCTCACGCTCCAGTGATTCTCCAGAAATGCAGTGGGACTTCACATGCAGGAGCAAGTCCTCGCTTTGCAGAATTGGGCCCTTCACAAAAACAAGGGTCACTGGGGACAAATGGCTGATACAACCCGGAGTGGTCATCTGAACTCCTTAGGCTGCACAAAACATTCATAGTGGAGCCTGAAATCAAGTTAATTTGAGGTTTTGACATTCCACTGTAATATAAAAACATTAGGGAGCTTTGTAAGCTTTCGTTGAAAAACTGCTTTTCTGTAGTGAAGATTCATGCAATTTGGCTGTAAATTTGTCTTGTTTCATACTCTGACAGTTCTGTTTATATTAAGATCAATTCTTCATGTCAGCACATGAACACACACACATTCTTCCTTTCATAGTAAAAAGAACAATTGTGATTACTTTAATGGGGACATTTTCATGTCGTTCATAGCCTTGTCCTCTCGTCATAACTAACCACAATTTGTACCAGAGCCGTTATCACTGAGATCTAACAAAATACGAGCTTATGTGATTTCACCAGTAAACTTGCAAAACCATACTAGTTCTGGAAAAAGCTCCTCTCCCTGCATCTTTGTTAATTTGGGCAGGATACATCTTCACACATAATTACACATGGGTTTGTTATATCTTTTCGCCATATTGATACCCATCTATATTTTCCTATACACACACAAAATGAAACACAATTAACGCAATGCAATAAAAATTTAAAATGTAATTTGCTCCCAGATTGAGATGTTCCAAGGCTGAGCTTGAAGCACATTTTAATAATCTCCCTGAACTCCTGACAGAACAATGTTTAGCGAGGAAATGCAACTGATGCTTCAAAGAGACACTAAGCATTTGGATCCTGTGCATAAGCATTCCCTTACTCCATTACAAAAGCGATAAAGTTTTCTAAAAAATATATATATTTTTACATCCCCTATCTGATGATGTTTCAAATGTAAAAATAACCTCATTAATGCTGACAAGAATGCAAACCTAGTCTCTCGAAAATGTGAGAAGACCACAGGAATCCCATGTGACTCTGACTTCCTTGCCTTATTGGAAACATCTGTGTTTGTTGGTAACCTCAGACCATTTCCAGGTTTGACTCCAAAAAAAGAATTTCACAACCTTTTTGTGCATCTCAGCCTCTCTGGGTGCCCCTTCAAAACAGGTCCCGAACATCCCTCTCTTTTCCTTTTGCTTTGAGATAAAAGCTGCATTTTTAAAAGCCTGCTGCAGACCAGACCAAAGATTGCTTCACGGTTTGCTCTTGCAAACACAGACCGACATGTGGCCAGTTGTTGCGGGTATAACAACATGCTGATCAGGACTGGTTGCTGGTATCAAAAGCTATCGCTTTCACAGACCTATAGTGGGAAAAGCCAGGTAAAACTCTGGCTCAGGCCGCTGCCACGCGATGGGTCGGCGTCTCTGGCAGTCCTCCTTGCAGAGGTCTCAGCTCTCTGTTGCCCAGAAACATCTAACCCTGTATCCAGCACTTACTAGTCAGTTATGTCTGTAACTGCACCTTTTGCAGGGAAGAAACAGTCCTAGTACGAGGCATCTCAACCTTGATCAAAGGGTTCCAGGCACGAACAGACACGAGGCAAAGAGAAGGGATTGTCTGAGGTCACACAGAGGAGGATGACTGGAATCTAAGTTTCAGTCCCCACATTAGCCACTGCAAATTTATTAGTCACAACCCTTGAACCAATGTCTTGTAAAAGACTAATGTGAACTTCAGGGCAGGTGATGTCTTCCTTGACAACTTGTCTGGTCCCTCGGAAGCTGCGTGGGCTACAGCAGATAAATCAACAATTAATCAACACCGTGTTTGAAGCTGAATCCATGTCTCATTCTACGCAACTGATCTTTCTGAACAGCTCGGCTAATGTGCTGGCAGCAGATAAAGTAACTGATTATAGCAAGGGATTGCTTATACATGAAAATGATGTAACCCTGGGATTAAGTCCAATTCCTTTTCAGGTTCCAAAGCAAACAGAGATGCCTTTCCGTTATTTTGCATCTGCCTTCACTTTTTTATGTTGACCAGTGGGTGAATTAAGGTGCCTACTTGACAACACCAAGAGTTTGAATCTGCTTCCTTTGCGTCTTCAGGGAAGAGGAGGAGGGACGTACAACTTGCTTTTAGAACAGCTCCTCCTTGTAGCTTTTAGGAACATCACATGGCCAAAGGCTCTTGTCCGCAAATTTCAGGCTACTCTTTACCAGCCGTAAACTTTGCCTGCAAGGGTTTGAATATTCGTCTAGCCTGAGAATGCACCATGTGGTGGGGTTTTAACCTGGTGGCTACGTTTGAGGCTGCTGGCTACCACAGGATGCTTTGCTAATCACAGGGTCTCTCATTCCCAGGTCATGTCTGTGCTGTGAAGACTGCTCGGCTGGCAGCGTGGGCATGCTAGTTTGCTGCTAAGCAACTCCGGAGTATTTATTCAGCTTGTGTTGTGAAGATACACTGAGCAGCTGCATGGTATGACTGGAGCTGAGCTAGGCTGAAACTCCTCTGGGTGACTGCCAGACAGACAAAGCGGAGCCCCCATCGCCTAGCGCTCCTGCAGAGGCCCTGGGTTAGGAGCGACGGGTGGCCTGGTCCCCTGCGGCACAGCAGAGAGCACACACCGCAGCACCCCGTGAAAGGGTGGTACCGGGATGAAGTCAGGCAGTCAGGAAAATGCTGGAAAGCTGAAGGTGCCCGGCCTTGCGCAGCAATACCTCAAAGCCCTGCGGCCGACTGCCTGAAGCTGCCGGGCTTCTGCCCCTGGCAAGGCTGGGTTCACACCAGTGCATCGGGGCTGAAGTTTCAAACCATCTGTGCCTCCACTTGAAAACCACACGACTGGCTTGGAGCTGCCAATACCAGCTCTGATGGGCCCCCTTTGCTGCCCAGCTGGGGAGAGCACTCCTTCACCTACACTTCCCATAGAACAGGATCAAATCCGAATTTGCCAGTGGACAGCTATGAAAGCTCACAGATTTGCCGCTGAAGATTTTGGAACCGGGTGAGGACCAAGTCTGTCCTTGCAGTGCCCCTGGTTCACCCTGCCTGGCCCAAAGCCCAGCTCTGGTAAGATCACTGTCTACTCCTACAAAGGAGAAAGTGAGGTATGAGACTAAAACCAGCATCCAAATCACGGGGAATGTCTATAGTAAGATGGGAGATGACTCCGAAATCTCAAAGCTGAACCCAGTGCTTGAAAGCTAGATTCTTCTTCCTACTTCAACCTGAAGTAGGGAAACGACCCCAACGTTTTTGCTGAATAGGGCAAAGGAAAACCCTGCCTCATTCTGCCATTTCAGCTGTGTAAGCTAATGAATGTCATTTTAGCGTTTTACAGCGAGTTCTCATGCTGGTTTTGCCTGCACTGTTGGGAGTGACATCACCCGGTAGTTATGTCACTACTGTACAGGAATAAACATTAACTGCTCATTTAAGCGATTAAAAACATCAAGAGGGTCACACATGGTTATTCTAAGAAGACAAACACCCAGGGACATAGTTTTGTTTACATGAAGGAAAACAAATGTTCTTAGAGCAGTCTACCCTCCCAAAGTCCGAGAAGCACTTCAGAGCTACACAGGAAAGTGCCCAAACATTTGCAAGTCTTCCAGGAGTCAGCTGGAGAGAAACCATGATTTTAGCAGCTATAAGCCTGGTGCATTTTCAGCCAGCTCCTCTTTCACACTAACTTATACTTGCACCCAAGTTAGAGACCCTTTATAGCACAGCTGAATCATAAAGAGCTTAATTTACTTGGAGGCTGGATCATATAACAGCTCCACGGGCTAATTCTGCTGTTGTTTATGCTGACAGGACGCAGAACTGCATGTCTAGGAGATACCTCACCAAAAAGGGATGGAGCCTGCTGTCAGTTGCTGCTAACTGTACAGGCTTCAGTTAAACTGCTCTGGATTTTCCCCAGCGTAAATGGAAGTGGCATCTTTCATGCAAATAATCAAAAAAAAATTATTCATGGAACAGGCATTCTTCAAACCTCAATTTCTGTGGGAAACTTGCCAGGGATTACCAATCTGTATGTCACAACCCCTCCTCCCAGAAATCAGTACCACTCTCAGTGAAGATATTTTAGCAAATCTTCCCCCAAAGGAATGAAATATTAAGCCTTTTTATTCACAAAAGTTCATTGGTCCTGCATTCAATGGGAAACCTCTGAGGGAGACCAGTGTAACAGAACTATGATTCTCCACCATAAAATGACATTATTGTTTCACATGCAGCTGAGTTTCTTGAAGCCTTCACAATGCTACAGGGTTACTCACGCTTTGGGCCAAGCATATTCCTGAAGCAACTCCAAGCTCCTTTGTTGATTTAGCTCAGAGGTGCTGACTCTGACCAACTGCCTAAGACATTAATATAACTGACATTCTTCCCCATGTGGTGAATATGGACAAGGACTCGGAGATGTTGAATCCCCTGTTGGACTGGGAACAGCCCTGGGTGTCTGGGTGTAACCGTCTAAATTGCAAGGAGTCAGGGGATGTCTTATGGCCACCACGGGGACCTCAATTCACCCACGTTGTGTACCTTGAACACAGACTAAATTTGCCAAGCCCAGGTGCAGCTCCCACTCTCCTTCCCAGCTGACGTCTCTGCATGTCGCCTGCTGGGTGCTCAGTGCTGAACACAACACGGGTGCGTGCTGGCCGCTTCAGTGCTCAGCTAGGTACCTCCAGAGACAGCTGGGGATGACTGTCCTGAAATGGTTTAGGAAGGACCCAGACACTTAACTCCACTGAAAAGGAGGAAATTGGTACCTTGGAGGCGAAAGGTAGCTCTATAGTATCCTGCTGTCATAAATAGTATCATTCTTGTGAAGTGATCTTAGTTCATTCTCTTCAGTGGCTTCTGTTTCCACCCATAAGCACACATTAACGCATAGACATTTGCAGGAGCTCAGTTTTCACTAGAAATATGTAGGAATACTTCCTCTCTCCCACAGAACGGTCCAAACCTCATTCTGCAAACTTTGCTTTGTAAAAGTGCCTGTGAAGTTTAAAATTATGTAGCAAAAAAATATATATATCTATGTATGTTCAGAGTTTTATTCCAGAATGTAAGATTTTTATGAATGAAAATATGTAGAAATATTCTTTACTATTCATAAGAATTACTTATGTAATTAATTGAAAGCAGCTATATTCTCTAAGAGCAAGACTGTACTGGGCTCTTCGATGGGTATTTCTGTCACTGCACCTGGACAGTTTTCATACAGTATCAGTCGAACTGCAGCTGCAAACAAAGCCGGCAGATGTGACCGGGTTTTTGTTTCTAAGCTGCCACGAGTATCTGCCTTCAGTCCCACACGTAGAGGCAGTCAGTGACTTTAGAGGGATTTTCTTTTTCTCTAGCTGTAAAATAATGTTTTGAGGCACGTTACCTTGTCTCCTGGCTGTGGGCGCATCACAGATACACGGTCGTAACCCTTCCGCAGCAAGACCCAGAGAGCATCCAATTTCCCCTGCAATCACAGAAACACAGCGTTAGCTTCTGCGCAAGAACAAGCGCGCTGTGCAAAGGGCGGTGTGGGGACAATGCAGCTGAGACCTACATGTTTCTTAATTAATCATGTCCTGTGCTTGGACAAGATGCTGGGAAGTAATGTTTTCTCTCACAGAAACTTGCTCCAAACTTGCTGCAAGTGCAAAGGAAAAGGCTTTCAAATGAGCAAAAAGCAGGTATGTCTGACAGTCAACAGTACCCACGTGCCCAGCCTTCACGTTTTCTTCTGAAAATCTCCAAAGGTAACACGTGACTTAGATACCTCCTGGGCTGAGAGAGAGTCCAACACCTCCTCAGCTCCTGACATTGTTGCTAGCAAACCACTAAATCAATGCAGAAAGCGATCAGGTGAATGGATACGATGCGTTCCCCAACTATTCTGCCTCCTCCTCTGGCTGGCCGAGTGCCGCGCCTCTAGCTCTAGGTGACCACTGTGACATAGTAGAAATAATTTTGATTTAGATCTCAAAACAATCTGCTGGGGAGAACTGACTGAAATCTCTCCACACAGCCAAGACAGCTGAGTCACAGCCAGGCGCAACGACCCACTTAATCTTTCAGGTCAGCTACACGCTAGCAGGAGAGCCTCAGGTTTCTGCGTCTCACACAAGCTCCCCAGTCCCACCCCATACGTCAGTTAATATTTGCATCTTTTCCAGGCAATTACACACATCTTTCAAAGTCCTCCATTCCTATGAGCTCAGTGGCAGCTGCCCTGCAGACGCCACCCTCAACACATTGCGCTGGTTTTGACAAGCTGCTCACCTCACTGTGTGGTCTCAAACCCAACAGCCCCTACCCCAAGGCACACGTGCGCACATGCACAGACCCAGATGAGTTTTGCTGAAAACCCAACGTGTTGAAATCTCTCGTTGACAGAAAGTTTGGTTGAGATGTGGGGTCGGGCCCTCCCTGCCATTCCTGCAATGCAGAAAGACAGTTGATTCCTGACTGAAATTCAACAGCGACACAAACTGCCAAACCTGCGGTTATTTTCCAAATGAGCTGCACGAGGCCAGAAGGAGCAGCACAGGGCTCTGCAATGTGGAAATACCCACTGAACCGTCTGCTCCAAAACATATGAAGGGCAACGGAGCTGGTGAGGGGTCTGGAAAATATGTCTTTATGAGGAGCACCTGAGGGAACTGGGGTTGTTTGGCCTAGTGAAGAGGAGGCTGAGGGGAGACCTTATTGCTCTCTACAACTACCCCAAAGGAAGCTGTAGTGAGGCTGGTGTTGGTCTCTTCTCCAAGTAACTAACGACAGGACAGGAGGTAATGGCCTCAAGCTGCACCAGGGGAGATTTAGATTGGATATTAGGAAAAATTTCTTTACTGAAAGAGTGGTTGGCCATTGGAACAGGCTGCCCCGGGCGGTGGTGGAGTCACCATCCCTGGAGGTGTTGAAAAGACGTACACGTGTGGTGCTTAGGGACCTGGTTTAGTGGTGGGCTTGATAGTGTTAGGTTAATGGTTGGACATGATGATCTTTAAGGTCTTTTCCAACCAAAATGATTCTGTGATTCTATACATCTGCTGCTGAAGGATTCCCTGCTATATCCCTATTCTAATAGGCCAGGGTTTCACTTTCAAAATGGATTCAGCTTCTGGGAAATCTGCAGAAGGGTTTACATGAGTGCAGCAGGTTGGCTGGCTCAGTGGAAGGCTACAGACACATTACAAGCTGAAGATTAATTTATCAAACTCTCTTCACGTTAACTTCATTTGAGCCTTGGTCTGTTAAGAGTACAATACCCACAGACTTTTCTTGAGAGGGTTAACAACAGACAGTATTTATTAAGCTTTCCATTAGTATTGTTCTGAAAGCTACAAATGCTCTGATGTTAGAGCAGGCACCGTGAGTGAAACCCCTTACCAGTAATAGTCAGAAAACTTTACTGTATCTGCAGAGACAGAGACAAGCCACTCAGAGTGTACAAAGTTGTCCCTTGGTACAAAACTATTTCCTGTGGTTGAGAGGATCAAACCCAAAGACCTCTGACTGGACTCAGAAAATCATGTATGATTGCTACATGTTTCCTGGAAATAAAGACTACAAAAAAATTTATTATAGCAGATTGCCTCATATATACAAATATATGAGGGACAAATATAAAGCAAATGGAAATGTAAGCTGAATATTGCAGGGGTGGTGGGAAAGAGCAAGTAGCTTCATTAACAGTAAGGAAGCGTGTTTTCCTGAGAGCCTGGCTCCCATGGCTGGGAGTAAGCTTCAGGGTCTGTGAAGGTGAGACCTTCCTGACAGCCACAGCATTTATAAGGTCCTGCTGCAACCCTGGTTCTCCGGTATCTAATTAAAGACTCAATGCACCTTCCTTCCATGGGGACAGAGTCCTTCTCTTCCCTCTTCAAGAAACCACTAGGACTGTAATCCTCTTTGAGACCCATATTCCTCAACCAGTGTGTGGAGCCAACAGTTCAGAGCATGCTTGGGAGTTGGAAGGATACATGGGTGGAGACAGACATACATACAGAATGACTATATAGATCTTGTTTCCGTAGGATACTGGGGAAAAGACTTCCTGAGGTGAGAGCCAGGAAAGTCTGTTATTCTCAAAGGAAGAAGCAAGAAACTCCTCTGTCAGACTCTCCTGCATTTGGACAGCACCACCTCTTAGACCTGAGGGAAGCCACCCCTGTCTACCCCAATCCATCTTCCCCCTACATCAGAGCTGGTTGAAGCTCTTGATCTCCTGTCCCCTCTGACAGCTTAAGAAATGAGTACCCTTTTCTTCCATTTCTCCTTCAGGAAACCAGAATAAATTACAACTTTCCATGGAACGACAAAGTCCCTTTTACTCTACAGTCCTAATTTCCAAGAGCCTACCAAGATTTCTTGGGAAAAGCCAAGAGCTCCATCTTTGAGAGTCTGAATGGAGCTTCAGGGTCTGCTTGAGACATCTGGGTGGAAGAGAGGGAGAGTGGATCATGGAAAGGATGATGTTGGCTGAAGAAATGAAAATGGCAATGCATTCATATGGAAACATAAACACTTCTGTGCTCTGTAGTGGATGGGCTGTGTCTCTGTGTTTGGGAACTCCTTTGGAACTGAAGCACAAGGTTGCTTGGAGAAAAAAAAAAAAAAAAGATCTGAAGGCAAATAAAGCTTTGCGTCCTACTAGATATGAAGTCCAGAAAGAAGAAACAATCAGGGCAGATGACAAATGTAGGAGGGCATAGTTTCAGGCACTGCTTTAACATGAATTAATGGTTAATTCAGCACTGTATTGACCTGGTCTAGTGAATGACCTGATACCTACTATGCTCCTGAGATCTGGTATCTGGTGGTGTCAGAAAGAGTTTTATAAGCTGCTAATAAATCCAAGCTGCCCTTGTTCTCTTCTAGCAAGGAAGCAGTCCCACGTCAGCTTTGTAAATAGGGATAGGAGGGACAAAGGCTAGAAAATGTGCCAGGGACAGTGTAAAATCTTAAGTAGCCTCCACTTAGGATTCACTGGGGTTTCTTTTTGAGGGCACCAGTTGTTGCTTCAACCTCAGCCTTGAGGCAAGTCCTGCTCATGAGTTTTTGTGGATGAACAGTGAGTTTACCCTTGTCTTGTGGTCCTTTCTGCATTGTTTCTTAGAGATGGACAGTGGTCCTTTTGAAGTCAAACAAGTACTACAAATGCTTTGAGGAGGAGGAAGAAAGAAGAGGTACTAGGTAGAGAGGTAGATAAAAGCAGAGGTAGCAATAGAGGTAGGAGGAAAGCTGCTAACCAAAGCATACAGAGCTGCATGGCTGTAGCAGGGAGCATGACCTGAACCAAATTAAAACTAAAGGCATGGTCCTTTGCAATCCTTCACTTGCACTGATGTTTTGTGCTGCCCCTCCCTCTGTCAGAAGAGCCAAGGATTTGGCAAGTTTCTTAAGAAGTTTTCAGACTTGGCATTCTCCTTGGCTTATTTGCACTGACTTTTCAAACTGTTGAAATGATATTTTAAAAGTGGGATAATCCAGTTGGCATCATGCTAAGAAGTAGCAGCAAATAAGAATAACAACAACAACAATAATAACCACAATCTGTTAAGTGTCAGTAGCCACATTTGGTAGCAAATAAATCTCTGGAGCATTTCAAAAAGCAATCTATCCACTCTCAGCTGTCTACCTACCTTACAGGCATTACTCTGGGAAGGGTAACAAAGAGAGGGAAGAAAAACACCATCAGATAAACTGGCAAAAGGCAGAACACTCTCAGTAAAAGCTGGCACTTGTGCCGTGTGGAGAAAAGGAGGCCTGTTGGCCAGCAAGATGACTGGCCCTGAAATGTGAATTTCCTGGCTCTTTGTCAGATTCAAGCTACCTTGGTTTGCTGTTGCTGAGATTTAGCTCCTTGCCCTCCTCTTTTACCAATGATTTTTTTTAAGTAGCTTGTTACATGCATGTTTATCCACCTTCCGAAGAGGTGTTTCAACCAGTCCAGTGGAGCGGGTGGAAATTTAACATCTGTGTAACCAAAAGGGCTGAGTGCACTTGGAGCATGGGGATGAGGGAAAATTTAAGCCGAGTATCAGGAGACATTTCCTACGGGTGAGGTCTGGTAGTCTGTGAAATATTCCCCCCTGAGAAGCAGTGGAAGCCTCTGTTATTTTAAAAACCAGACTGGAAAAAAGCAATGAAGGATAGATTCAAGTTAGCAGTCCTGCTTCGGCTGAGAATACAGACCCCATGACCTAACAGGCTATCCCTCCTCGCCTCCCTCTGCCTGTTAGGACTCTGCACAAGGCAAATTCACCTTCATCTGCTCACATCTTCAGGACACGAGCTTCTGCTAAGAACGCTGATGAATTTTGCCAATGTTGCTAATTCCTTACTGCACAGGGAGACCCTTGCTTCACAGAAATGATCCCCTCTGGTTTTGACGAGCGCTCGTGATTGTACACAGGTAAAGTGTTGGAAACAGTCATCCCGTCTGCATACACTGTCTTTTCGGGTGCAGTTCAACAAGGGGTGTGGTAGCAATTAATAATTAGGTAAATTATTGTCCACAGACAGACTCAGGCTCCTAAACACTATCCAGATGTGGAACATCCCAAAGTTATGGCAGTATTTGGATATGGCGTCTTGGATTGGAACTGTGTACTGTACACAATTTGAATGGCGGATAGGAGAGCTATTTCTAAAGGAATTAAGAATACGTATCACCCACGAGATACTCCTAATATTTGTAGGCTCCACTACAACTGAATTCTTGCTGTTACAAAGCAAAGGCTGTTCCTAGTCAGTCAGAACTGAACTTGAACCCTACATACATTGAATCTTTTCTCCAAACCTCTCTTGAACTTTGGAGAATTTCCAGCTGGGACAAAGCTCTGCAACCAACTTGACTCCTCTGTTCAGAACTCATTTCTTACTGTGCAGAAGAAATTCTGAAAAGTAACTGAAAGTCTCCTGAGGCTGTAATCCAACAGCGTGAACTGGTGAAGGAAGAGGGGAGAAACTCAGTAGTGTCTATGGGAAAGGACCCAGCTCTCAAGTAATGATCTCAGGTAGTTGTACCCACATGGATTCCAGCTGCCTAAGCATTTATTCAGGGCTCTTTGTGCTAAAATCAGTATTTCTGCCAGCTCCTCAGTGGTTAGAGTACAGCTTTGTGTGCTGTGAACCCTTCTGACTGCAGCATGCAAAAAGCAACTGAGCTGCATCTCTCAGCTAGATGAGGTCACTTCCACGAGCACGCAGGAGGAGTGAAAATCTCCCAGATGGGACGAGTGTGTTTTACAAATGCTTTGCACTGATGCAAAATGACAATGCAATGCGTTTAGGAACAAAGGAGCAGCTACATGGGATGGTGCTTACTGCATTCCCCACTCTGAACCGAACACAGCTGACTTTCTAACCTGTCCCAGTGTGGGAATGAATAACCTTCATGAGCATATGTTGAAGTCATTATAACACAATTGCAAATGTTGGTAGGCTATGTTTATCAGATGATAATCTTCAAGGGGGAAAAGAGAGAAGGCATTGGACCAAATTTTCAGAGGCTCACATTTCCGTATCCTCCAGAAACCATCCTTACTCCCTTGTGCATCCTTGCCATTGCCATCACTGGATTTGAACCAGCTGCAAGATCAATGACTGAGGAAAGCCAAAACATGTGACTTGCCCCAATTCCTATGGGCACTGCTTGGAGCTGACCAGTAACAAGACACAAAGCAGGGAAACCTGAGTGTACTGCAGTGTAGTATATCTGCATTGCAATAACTGGGCTAATAGAGTACGCCTGGCTAGATTGACTGGTACTGGGGAGGAAGAAAACAGGAGAATAAAATCTCTATTTTCCAGCAGTGAGGCACTTCTGCATTCCCCAGCATAAAGTTCAAGGTGAGCTCTATACACCAAAAGGTTTACTACATGTTACATACACCTTCTTTGCAGACTACTTGCAGGTAAATTGCCTGTAGAGGGTTTTTAAGACCCTAACCAGCATCTCCACCCTTCAAAATGAGATCCAAGCTCCAGTGGTGTGAGGTTTGCACTGGGACATGAATTGGGCATTTTCAGTCTTTTCTAAGACCGATAACTACAGTGCTGCTACAAATAGCCCCAGACTGAAAAGAGAGGAGAAGGGTATTAGCATTTCCCAAAAGAGGTAAACCTGAGAAATAGGAGTGTGGAATTACTTCTTTTTCTTTTCATTAGAGTAGTTATACAGTCGTTAAGATGTCCTTCTTTCCTGAGGACAGCGTAATTTGTCCTGAATGCAAAAGACCAGCTTTCTGTCATCAGAGTGCCCTGGTACCACGCCCTGGATGATGCAGCTAGTATCTGTTTTGTGTGGCTTGTTTCTCTTCATCCACAAGAAGCATTCACATGTGCAACGAAGAGTTCTGCTTCAGTGAAGTACTCAGTTGCTTGTTTCCGTTTTGTACGCTGCCAACCATTTGTACTAGCGAAGACAAACTCAACAACAGCTGCCTGCCCTTGGGACAGATGGCAGAGAAGGAGAGTCCTCCCAGTTCCTGTGGGTGACTGTTGTGCAGCTTTGCGTTGCATGTGACCCCCTATCAGCGTGAATTGGACCTTCCACATCTGAGGCGCTCTTGTTCAGCCAAACACTTCTTGCAGGGCATTCTCTCCTTGTGAGGCAAGCATGCTGCCCCGCAGCCAGCCCGGCCCTGTGACCCACGCCTGCTGGCAGGCATCCATCTGCTGCACTGCAATCCTTGATCTGCTCGGGACAACCCTCCCTGATGACATTTAGCAGCAATTTTCTTCCTATTTTCTCCCCTCTTTCTAAGGAAAGAGGATGCTATTTATTCCCCACATCTCAGGCAATACGCAGCGTGGACTAAAGGATCTGCCCTTGGAAGTGCAGTCGAGTCTGTAAGCACTTTAAAGAAGCTAGCTACGCCATCAGAAGAGATCAGGATCCTGTTTTGGTCTAAGAAGGCAATGTAATCCCCAAACCTAATCAACCTGGTGGGAAATTCCCATTGCCCCACATGGCTCCTTGCTACACCTCCCTAGGCACACGTTCAGGGGGATTCCCTCTTGCACAGCTACTCTAGCAGCATCTTGAGATCACACGTTTGTGGGCAGTTCTACATCTTAGCCTTGGATGTGAAAACACTTAATGCAGATCTCCCAGAAACACCCCGCACAGTACAACGCTGGACTGGACTTACCTTGATCGGAGAGTACCACTTCCGAGGAGAGGAGGGCCTGCGCATGTTGTTCGCAAGGTTCCTGGGTTCGGGGAACTCGTATTCCTGTTCTGGCATCTTGACCCTGGCATTCTTGGCTTTCTCTAACTTAGCACCTTCTTCTGTGGAGCCCTTTTCTCCCCAGCGCACCTGAAAAGATGCCATCAGGGCATATTACAATAGTAGCTGCTGCAGAGAGTTACATCCCTGCTGTAGTCACTGGATCCTTGTCCATATTTTCCCAGTGTCCAAATGCAAGGTGAAGAACAGTATTGGCACGGGCTGTGAAGCTTGTTTCTAGACTAGAGCCCAAACTTTGAACTTCTTCCTTGTGATTTATGACAAACATAAGAGTGGGGAAGGTTATCAGAAAAACTAAAAATATTCCCTTGTAATTTGTATGGCAACCCTGCCACTGTATCCCAGGGGTGGACCAGGATCTTACTGTACTAGAGGAAAAAGATGGCCCCAAACATCATGAATCTATATTCGGCTCCTAAATATTCCTGCATAAAAATGATGTGGGCTCAGATGTACAAAAAAAGCTTAAAGAAGTTTGTGCTATCTCCTGAGTTTCTTTCTGGGTAAATTGCAAGGGGATATCACAGCTCAGTTCACAAATAACATCTTCTGATACATGAACTGCTATCTAATTACCTCCATTCGTTTGATACCACCAACTCCTCGTCCACCATAATAAGAGGCATCTACTGTTGGCCACTTCTTCTTTGGAAGGCCATCATCGTCTTCCTCCTCCAAAACAGAAGGAAAGGGTTGCACTGTTAGGAAGGCATGACTAGAGATGGAAAAGAATAAACAGTCACAGGCTGTGTGGTCCTTTGAGTCTGCTAGACCCAGTGCAGTCCAGGTCCTGGTCTCCCACTGGTTATTTTCCAGAGGATGTACACTCATGAAAAAAAAAAAAAAGTTTCATGATATAAACACCACTGCCACTTGAAAGGTACAGTCCGGCTCCAGCAAGAACGTGATTTTTGCCTTTTTTTAATTTTTTTTTTTTTTTTAAAGAGATTGTCTTTCATCATCTTTTAATTCAGGGAAGTAAATTGTTTCCAAGTTGCAAAATCATTGAAGCAGCCACCAAAACAGCACTCAGCATAGCTCAGGAGTGGGTTCTTTTGGTTGCCAGTCTGGTTGATAAGCTAGCCACGAGTGATGGCAGCAGGGACTCACCTCTTCGCCATCCCTTCCCTTACGCCCATGATTAGGGAGAGAACAGCTACTGCTCTGAGGAGTGTTCCCAGACTCATGTCTCCCCATGCTGGAGGAACCCTCCAGGGCCCAGACAGTCATGGGATTGGTGTTCAGATTTGACAGAATGGGGGAGGAAAGCAAGCAGGTCAGATTTGCTCCTGCGTGATGGCAAATTAGGAGTACCTTTGTAAACAACCCCAGCCTGAATGCCCGCCACGGAGAAGAGGGTTTTTTTGAGATGAGCTGGCCAAGTGTAGTAGGCTGCAAAAGTCTAATGGAAGAGTTACAAGAAAGGAATTAGTTCTTGTAATGAACTTCTGCCTCTGCTCGGGAGACCGCCCATGGAAGCCCATGTGGCTTCAGTGATTTTCATGGGCTTAAGTCAGCAGCAAGTCAGGCCCTGTGTGAAAGGTGAGACTTAATTCTGTACAAATTTGAACGTGTTCTCCCCTTACATGCTGCAGGCAGAAGCCTACGGTACATCACCATACGCCAGTTAAACATGATCAGGACCCTGGCCTTAACCGCATTCAGTTACGGCCAAACACAAACCAAGAAAATCTCCTTAACTTATTTAAAATGAGTCTAGCTAAAGTTCTAGCCAGTGTATTCTATATATTCTATATTTGTTGTGCACTATGTAACAACTCCACATATGCTCTGACCTATATAGTGCCTTTCCCTTTAATTTCTAGGGTTCAGGCTGTGAACTGGCAAAGCAGAAAAGCAGAGTTCATCAAAAACGTGAAGTATTTCCTGTGAAAAATGTGGAGAGAAATGAAAAATGGTCCCACTCTCTCTCTTTTTTTTTTTTTTTCTTTCTTTAATTTTTCACAGGGATTTGGCAAAACTCCAAAACTCAGGAGCCTTCCAAAACTGGAAAAGCCAAAAATACTTTGAAATTGAACTCCCCAGTAGGAAAACTGAGAAACTGGGGGAAAAAATCCAAGACAAACTATGCTTTTCATGTCAAACAAAAACACTTCTGTTTTTCAAAATACACAT
This sequence comes from Leptosomus discolor, assembly GCF_034619465.1. NCBI lineage: Eukaryota > Metazoa > Chordata > Aves > Leptosomiformes > Leptosomidae > Leptosomus > Leptosomus discolor. Next base: position 3,879,068 of record NC_141413.1, read on the forward strand.
AAATTTGGCTGCAAAATTTGTCCTGATCTAAAGGAAGAGTGAACAATTGAGTTATAAATACAAGGTTCCTCTCCTTCATAGTTGACCTCTTTCTCTCGCTCTCGTTAGAGCTGCTGAGGCTCTCTGCTGCAACCAAAGAACTTAATATCTCCGCATGAAGTTTTCCATGAGGACTTTTTAAAAAAATTGGAATCAAAGCCACCTAAATATTTTCCTTCAGCAATTCTCTTTCTCTCTCTTCAGTTTAGCACAGACTGGACTTCTCACAACAGGAAATACCAAGGTTTAGGAAATCTTCCCCACAAGCCCTTAAAAGCCCTGCAAGTCACTTCAATCTAAGATAGGAGCGTTTCTGCCAGAACAATAACAGAACCAGCACACGCACAAAAAGACAACAGTGGATGCTTGAAAAACAAAGGAGTCACAAGCTTCCTTCAGGATGAGTCTGTTTACATGTTTTGAAGGGCATGGGAGGTTTTGCAATACAAGCAAAAAAAAAAACCCCACAACACAAACCAAAACAGCACCAGGGATGTCCTACACACTTGGCCAATATGCTCACACCACACGTGAGCAGCTAAAGGAAAGCAGCTGGAAACTTGGGGGTCAGGGTAGGGAGACAGCAGGGAAACGAGAAGGAAGAAGCACACAATCCCCACAGCCAGCATCCTAGCTCACTGCCCCATTCACAAGATCGGAGCGAATAAACCAGCCTGAATTCTCACATCCTGGCTCAGTTTTGCCCACATTTTACTACACTTCGCTACAATGGGGTTTTTGCCTGAGGAAGAACTGCATAAGGAACTTCAGCTCTGACCCAGCAGCAGTATAAAAAACAGCCCCGGAAAATTCAAGTGCATTTAAGGATGCTGGAAACTGACTGTACAGAACTTGGCATCTTTCCACCCCCAAAATCTGCTTTAGATGGAGCTAGAGTTTCTTTTAAAAAATAAGAAGCAGGAGGACAGAGCTACGTTTCATAGTCAGAGATCCAGATTCATAACTGCTGGATTTCAGAAAACAAAGATCTGTGTTTATCTCAGTCCATGCTGAGCTCTGTATACTTTGACCCTGACCTGAGGGAACCTCATCTGTGGGTAACACAAGGATAATTCAGTCTCCACTAGGGACATCTCAACCACTCCGGGTAAGCATTCAAACTAAATTTGGCCAGATATAAAAAAAGTTTGGACAACTTACCCCTCTCCCTGCCCTGATAATTATTTTCACAGTTGTCTCTGCAATGCCTGAATATTGTCAGAATTTAGCATTTATAGAGAGCTCTGCCTCCAAGACACGACAGGACAACCATTCCTCTGAGTAAGAGATGTTATCATCTAGTTTTACAGCTGAGGAAACACGGAGGTGAATACGCTGTCCTCAAGGCTTTTGGATCCTTACTGCCTTTTTCTCCCAATGCCAGACTCATTTCCAAATTGCACGGCCACCTCCCGGACGCAGAGGCATTATTACACTTCAAGGACACCTTGCTTGGTTCTCAAGAAACATTTCCTCCCTGCTGTGGAAGGTTTTGCTTGTTACATTATGCTCTGCCAGGCATCTAAATTGCAACTGCATAAACTCATCGCTTTGGTTTTTCTCGTATCTTTGCCTGTCACTGGCCCAAGCCTACAAAGTATTGTCAGAAAGCACTCACAGGTCACAAGAACGTCTGAGAGGACATGTTCTACTGGTGCTCTACTAAGGAGCAGGCTGAAGAAAGACCTCAACTGTCATGAGGCACCAAAAAATCCACATGTAAGCTTATCCTTGAGACACAAATGCTTAGGAAACCAGCCTTTGTTGGTCTTACTGACCACAGAAACTCCTAGTTTATCTATGGTACAGATTCTTAAAGCTCCTGCCTGAAGCTACATCCCCCAAGTGCACAGCACCGCATGTGCAGAGTTAGGAGAACCCCCATTTTGATGAAGATGAAGAAGAAAGGCTGTTGAGTTACTCTCACTCTATAGCTCAGACACTGAGCTACAGGAAGGTGCAATAAGGTCTTATGAGGTCAAGGGAATTAACACTGGTGCTCCCATTGCAACTGTGATGTGATCAAACCCAACTTTCACAGCCTCTACACTAACCAAGTTTGCTGTGCTGGGCCTGCCTAGATATTTCACATGAAATTTGACTATAAAACCCCACACCTTCGTGGTGTAATACCTACGCCTTATCTGTCGCCAATAACATCCCAAATCTTTCTCTTTCAAACACCTATTTCTTGAAAGGCTCCTTTTCTCCTCCTCCCATATTTTCACAACTCACTGTAAAAGGGGAAGGAAAAGAGCTGGCGTACCACTGTGACCTGGCTTTATTTCAGGAATAACAGAATACATTTCCTGCCTTGGTGTCTACAAAAAATTCCTATCAGATCCTTTCTCTGGAGCTTATTCTGCTATCTCCCCAGCAAGGCTTTTCAGAAGAGAAAGGAAAACAATTTGGAAAAGAGTAATAAACACCAACAAGTGAGGGTGAAAGCAGCCCCCCAGGCAGATGAATCCCTTTTAGCCATTCTCTGGCCTTGTGAATGTTCAGTTGTGGGAGAAAGAGATTAGTTCACAGAGATCAGAGTGGTTCAAGCTGAACAGGTGGTTTCATCCATCGGCTTAGCAATAGCTGCCACGCAGTGAGTTAAATTCCTCCTTTTCAGGCTGGCCTCCCATGACAGTGGTAATTACCTTCAGCATCTCATGACTGTGCTGCTGAATGGTCCTTTCTCTTGTGTGTGTTTGCTTTGGTGTATGTGGGTAAGATGACAACAGACATAAGAATTATCCAATTACGGGCTGGTTGGTGGCTTGGCTCTGGTGCCATGCTAGGGGTGGCTGTGGAGCTTGGGTGATAGAGCAGGATGGAAAAAATGGGTCTGAGCGATGAGGAAAGGGCATGCTCTGGTCATCCGGTAGATCTCCCGCCTGGTTTTGCCAGACTTCAGGGAACTTTGTGTCCCTGAATCCCTTCCGTGGGAGAAAGCGCTGCCATGACAGAAAATGAAGACCCAGCAGTGTATTTTAACATTGCCTGGTCTCTGTTTACAGGGCAAGGAGAACAGAGTGTGTGTCTTGGGGATACTTTGGAGGGCTCCAGTTCATGCACCCTCTGACTGCAGTCAGTGCAGTCCTGTGGGACTGACTACCAGCAGATCTCTGGCATGGGGCAGGTAGTGAACAGGACATTGCTGGAAGCTGCAGAGCCCGGCAGGTCGGGTTTTTCTGATGTAGAAGATGGGTTGCTATAGCAAGAACCAGCTTCAGCCTCATGGTAAAGCTTCTGGTCTGAGGTAAGTAAGAGTTGTTCCAATAAGCCCAGCCTGAAGGTAATGGGACACACGAATAAAAGCAGCTGTGTCTTCCTCCAACAAGGCTAGAAAAAACCTTCCTGTTCACTGGAGGTAGGAGAATGTGGTTTTGATCCACCATCAATGACTAATCACAGGCCAGAAAGGTGCTCACTGGCTCCTCGAGGCATTCACCTCTTCCGACTGGCATTAACTCAATCTTTCCTGGCTGTAAGTAAAACCATCTGTCCTTCATCTGGCCTTAACCTCCTTCAGTATCCTGCATTGTCTGAGGAGCACAGCAGCAAGCTGACGACATTTGCAATTTCTGAATGAATTAATTGGAAGTTTCTAGCCAATAATGATTTCCTTCACCAACAGTGAGCGTGTCTCCAATATGTCTCAAAAGGCCTTTAAAGTAGAGTTCAATAAAACCTTGGGCGGGTTTGACAGCAATGCAACTTTCCCTTCACTGTTACAGTGTAATGCATTTTCCTTGCAGTGCGAAGACATATGGGCCTCAGCTCCCAAATCTGCTGATGCAAGAATTCCTCTTGTCCTTTTTTTGCCAAGATTTTTGGGAGAACCAAAAAAAAAAAAAAAAAAAAATCTTACTGTAACTGTAATGCTGCTGTTGAAGGGATCAGCACTCTTTCATGCCAGAGACGAGCAGTTGCTAGGCTTTCTGCAAGGGAGAAAGCGATCTCCAACACGTAAGAAAACCTGGATTGTAGCAAATCAACTCCATCTTCCATTTGTTTTGAGCAAAGCAGAAATCTGGAGTATCCAGACTTCTGTGAAAGCACCATACTACTGCCAGTCCCATTCTGTGGACCAGGCTCTGTAAGAGTGAGTGAGACCAGTGAAATGGATCTTTTCAGAGCTTCTGCTATTTTCCCACTAGCGGGAAGCTCCTCTGTCTGGGAACAAGTGCATAGCGCAAGCCACAGCTTCAAGCCTTACTAAATTTTTGAGCACTGCTCTGATGATATCCAGTTTTTAATACAGTATAAAGTACATTTTGCCTTTTAAGAAATCTTTAGCTGCTAATTGTATAAGATGGCTATAGGATAACTGAGTATTGAGCTTCGGGGGCGTGCTCTGGTGGGAAGTATGTGTGAAATTATACCATCAGACTAGTCCCTACAATGTTGGCACATTGTTGTAACCAAAGCCCCCCATCCCAGCAACCCAAAACAGTAAGAATAACAGCCAAAAAATTGTACAAATCTCCTCTGGTATTAACGAGGAAGCAGGTAAACTACAGGTAGGAGTTAATGCAATTTTTCAGGCACTGTGCAGTGCCCTACTGTGGGTACAACCAAAGCCTGGACAAGTCTGCATTTAAAGCCATCACCTACAGGGAGCAAGCCTGAGAGCAAGCAGAACAACATTCTGCTTCTATACAAAGAGGATTTGCCCCACATTCTCCACAGTACAAGACCGGGTTAGTTTAAAATAAAAAGCCAGTGGCAAGCTCATTGCCAACGGAAAGCTGTGAAACAGATGAACTGAGGACTGTTTCATCCAAAGTGCTGCACAGACTGTTCCTCTCTGTCAGATTCAGAGCAGAGAGAAAATATAACGTGCCCAGAAATATCTTTACTCCAGCTTACCTAAACTTAACCTGAGGCAAACATAACTGGTAAGCTGCAACCAGTTTATTTTGCAGCAAGTGGTCTGCTTCTGCTGCACTTACTGGTTTGATAAAAGGCTTCCTTATACGTGAAGCACGCCTTCCCTCTTAGCACAGAGATGTAATTTCCCCTTCCAGTCCTTGGCCAGCGAGCCAGCATTCCAGAATGATGTATTTTAATTAATTTCTGCAATTGAATCCCTTGGCTTGGAGGCATGCGCGATGCAGAACAGAGCATGTGCAATTTTAGTTAGTATTTTCCTTTTCATTCAGAGGATAGCAGGTAACAAAGCTAGTGGGTTTACATACAGCCCAAACAGAAATGTTGACTTGGGAAAACAAGCCAGCTGCCCACTTACAGAGGCATGGGGAGCGCTGGATCCAAACACAAATCTCCCTTGGGTCCAGCAGTGTTCAGATTGGGAATTTTCCTTCAGGCCTGTTTTGAAGGGGACGATTGCCACCAAGATGGAGGTGCTAGTATTGGCCTTGGCTCCAGCTGCCCTGAACTATTTCTCTGTGCTCAGTGCAGGCAGAAGCTAGGTTGGTTGGATTCCACCTCTGTAGTGTTGCAGAGGACCGAGGTTTAAGGGTGTCTGTCTGCCTTGGCACAGAGCACGCTCACTGGGCCAGACTTTATGGAGAGCACAAAATGGATCATTTCAGCAAGCTTTTCCACTTGCAAGCTGAAGCAGGCAGTGAATTTGTCTCCAGATGCAAAATGCAAGGCAAATAACCAACCAAATCACTCTGAGCACAGATCTAAGTCTTCTCTTGCTTGCATAGTTAAGAGGAACTGATCCAAACCCCGGTGAAGTCAATGGAAAAACTCCCATTGACATCAATGCACCCTGAACACAGCCCAGTGACTTTTCAATGAAACCCCAAGTGCAAACCAGTGAAAGCAAAGAGACTCATTGTGTGCTGAAAGCAGAAGGACACAGAAAGAGGCAGATGCAAAACCGGGCATGTTTCTGGGCAGAGTCTACTAATTAAGTACTGGTGACATAGCTTTAAATCATGTGTGGCTAGACTCATCTAAAAAGCGTAAGCAGGATTAAGAGGAAAGTTTTAATGTTTCTCTGCCTTAGAACTTCCCTGGCTAGTGCAGCTCTTCTGATGTCAAGACCATTTTACTGGGGTTTGACATCTGCTCAGAATCTGGTCCACTGTTTTCAGACACATTGCGAAGACTGTGGCTGCCTTTACTCACAGCAACCGTAGTCCAAGGGATCAGCCTTGCAAGCTACCGCTCAGGTGCCAAGAGCAGTTATATACGCTAAGCTATCAAAATCATCACCGTGCCATTCCAGGGAGGCAGTTAAGCGTATGTTTAGGTTCCATTAACTTCAAAGTTAAACATACACGGAGGGGTTGTCCTTTGTGTGAATCACAGCCTAACTCTACAGGGCTGTTCCAGCCACGAGGCAGTATTGTCTGCCTCTGTCCTCCTTTCCTACCCGCTCCTGGGGGTGCTGTATATATAGAACTACAGTCACTCAAATAAATAAACACCACATCTCTACCTCTGTAGAAAGCAGAGTGAAAAACACGTAGCAGACATCAGCTGAAAAGCCCCTAGGTTAGCTAAGCCACTGTTTAAGGCTACAGAGCTGAGCACAAAGGTTTAAATGGTCCATACGCTGCCATGCAGCAGAATCACAACCTCTTGTGAGGCGACTGAACAAAAGCTTGTCCTAAACATTGAAGAAATCGGGTTGTCAGTGTTACTCACCTCACTGTCTTCTGCAGGAGGTGGAGGGGGCTCTTTGATGATCTAGAAGGATGAAAGAGAAACAAAACAGTAAATTCAGACTTTGTCCTTCAGCACAATTCAAATGTGAACATCTTGGAACTTAGCTGCAACACCACATGATTACCAGGGGCTATGGGCTGTCACAGTCACTGGGGGTAAAAGGGGAAACAGGAGGCGTCCCAAAGCCCTGCCATATAGACATTTCCTAATTACACCTCCAGGCTCATACTGCTCATTAGGTGACCCCTGCCCTAGGTGACGTAACAGCAAATTCAAAGCCATATATCCTTGATTCTCCAGTCTCCTAATCCCAGTAGGGGCCACCGTCAGTGCTGGCTCTAAGCAACAGATAGCAATCGCTATTTCACCTGAACAGCCATGCTAAAAATCAGCATCTCCTTTGCTAGCCACTGCACACGTGTACAAATCCTGTCTCAAATAATTTACAGCCTGAACAAAGCCTGGAAAGCGAAACCAAGGTGAAGTAAAATGCCCTGGAGACACTGCAAAGCAATAATAAACCCCCAGCCTCTGTCTCCCAGGCCTGTACTTCATATTCCAGAAGGCTGTGCCACCTCATGCTCTCATGAAAAATGCTTTTCCCATTATCAGGCTAATATAGTTCACTTTCATAAGCTTTAAAAAAATATTTAAAAATATATACATTTGAGGCTCTCACAGGGCTTCTAATAAAGCAAGCAGGGTGAGGTTTTAAACCGGTCCAGGATATTCTCCATAGAAACAATTTAAGTTTATGTGGGCGTGAGGCTATTATTTCATGCAAAAAGTTTGCATCTAGGGCTCGGCAGGCAGTTGGCTATTATCACAGCCCTCCCCTCCAAGAGCAACAGAGAGCCTTCCAAAGGGAAAGCAGTTGCATACAGGCACGTCAAATATCTCTCCCTTACACGAGACGCACCCCAACGCACAGCCACTGCAGTCAACGGATTGAATCCAGCCAGCCATGTCAGTGCAACTGCCCCAGGGATGGATTTTCTCCAGTAGTTTTAAGTCCATCTGGATGAGGCAGTTCTTTCTTTACAGACCAGGCCACGAGTCAGATGCTGTCAGGGTGCTGAGCGCCTGTGGAGATAGGACTGCGCGTCCTCAGCTCCTCTCAGGACAGGGTATTAGGTGTAGAGGCTGCCTAAGCATGGGGCACAGATGTGTAGCCTTAAAAATCACCCCTCAAAAAAAAATCATCATAGTCCCAAACAATAGCAGCATGGCTGTTTAAATGCAGAAAGGGAAAATGACAATCACATTAAAGGTCCTGAAGATCTAAATATTTACAACAATTCCTCTCACTCGTGTTTTTCCTTCTCTGATGAGCTCACTGTTTTTATTTTCCTCTGCAAACCCCAAGTCATGCAATGTGGCCATTAATGAAGAGCATGTGCCTCTGGCTAGGGAGGAGATGGGGGCTGGATCAGTCCTTTGTATCTCAGCCCAGAGCAACCAGGGTTGTAGAGCTCTGCCACTACCTGTTCCTGGGCAGCAGCGATTTTTTTGACAGGCCTACGGTGCCCTCAGGGAACCCCTGCTGAAGAGTCCTTGTGCTTAGGAATCAACATTCAATCTCTGTTTATACTCATGGAGGCACAAAGCATATGTGGAAGCATGAAGGGACATTTGAGGAGCGTGGTAGGTGCACCCGCTGCCCTGCTCACAACATGGCTCATCCTGACGCCGCAGGACTGTGGGCCAGGCGGTGGCTGTAGAGCCACTGCCCACGTTAGGGAGAAAGGAGGAGTGATGCCCCAGAGGAGCTCAGGCTGACTAGCCTGAAGAGCTGGTGAGCATCTGCGACAGCATCCCTCTGTCTGCCCTGCGATTCCTAGCTTGTGCTTGGAGCTCTGGGGGTACCAGCTCTTTCCCCGATGGAAAGCAAACGCTGAAAAGTGGATGAAAAGTTGTCTGCACCAGAGCACCGCTCTGCGGAAAGGAAATCTGGGTGTATCAGCACTGTTTACTCAAAGTGCTGCCCCTTGGTTTAAGATGGAGACAGTGTAATCTCTTACATGTCTCTTGACACAACAAATACGACGTGTACAATGCATCAAAACACACAGAACACTTTTCTAGCCATGTTTTCCACGCGTTTTGGTCAGCGTGAGGGGTGGCACTTGTCAACAGACCTCTTTTTGAGCCAAACCCCCCTGGATGCTGAGAAACTTCAGATATCTGACCCAAAATCTACCTACTGGAAGTGGCCTCATTCCCTCTCTAACATTATTCTGGTGGAACATCATGGGTTTCAGTGGAGTTTCTCTCATTTGCATTGGCATGAAACATCAGGATAATCCGTCCAACATATTTGGTCCAGCTAAGCATTCAAACACAACTTCTCAGCCAGTAGTACTAGAAACTCTCGAGATTACAGACTTGGAAACGAAGAGATGACTGTGTTCTTCATACATTTGCATTCCTTCTCATAACATACACGTATACACAAACTAACTGATTTCTATAAACAGATCAAGCTTTTTTCTATTGCAGTCCAAGGGGGAACAAAAAGAGATTCCTTCCATTTTTAAGTGCTAAGCAATTCTAAGAACACCCCGTAAGTTGGCAACATAGATTGGTTAGTTTGGACAGGTCCAGAGACGGGGAAAGTTTAGTCTTCTCTACCTTTGAGCCTATACGAACCTTCAAAGTTCAAACCTTACAAAAAAAATATATTTTCTGTCTCACTGCCCAGGTCTGGAAAGGCTTTTGGTCTACAAACAGTAAAAATCTTTTCCTTCTCCCTTCTGGATTCTTCCAGTTACAGCTGTATATGCATGAGACGTACTCTGGAGTACTGAAGGCAGTGAGGCAAAAGGGATCTTTGTGCCACCTCACACAAGTGAGCAAAGCAAGCACCAAGTGGGAATAACAAGGTCCCAGAGGCAGAGGGCAATGCCTCACACCTGCTCGTTCTGCACCAACAGGAACTATTACTCAAGCGCAAGAAAGAAAATGCCATTACAGGGAACCGAGTGAGGACACAGCCCCCACCGGCCACCACGTTCTGTTCTGGGCTGGACCTCGCGCCTTCCCTCTCCTCGCCAGATGACACACATGGACCTGCCGAACGCGATCAGCTGGGAGCGTGCTGGGCCAAGCAAAATGCTTCGGCTAGTTTAGCTTGGCAAGGCTGAAGTGTTTGTTCATGTGTGCTGCAATTGTTTTGATAACCCCAACTCATTTCTGTGATTGCTGCTGCAACTGTATCTCCTGTCCCTGTGCTTGTAAGAGGACAAATATGATAGTTCAGCAACCACATTCGCTCGCTAGGTGAGGAATACCTGCGGGTTTCTAAATCACTGCCATGCTATAAAACCCCTACAATGCGGTCTTTTGTTGGCAAGTGGTAAAGGCCTGTGGGATGGAGAGGTGGCCACTGGCTTTCCTTGGCAGAGGAAGGAACTTCAAGAGCAGTTGTCAGCACTTCTACACACTTAGCTGTGAAAATTCAGGATAGCAAAGTCATTCTTCGCCTTTCTATCGCCTTTCATGACAGATCTCAACATGCATGTGATTGACACAGGTCTCTGTTAGCTGACCCACCCTGATGTCACAGATGCACGGAGAAGCAGCTGCTTCTGATGAATAACCCAGAGTAAAAGCAGAGGAATGCTATTAGCCACCCCCTAGAAGTTTAAAAGCATTGGAGAAGACCGGTTTTCTGTAGCCATTCAGGCATAAGAGAGCACATGTTGAATCCAAATTTTGCATATTCCAGGAATGTGTCTACAATTTTTTCCATCTTGGGAGACCAGAAAACTCCATCAGTTTACAGTGTCCAGCAAGCCCATACTCAGTAACTGTCCCTGGAGTTTTATATGATAAATTGGGGCAATATGTTTCTTGTCAGTGAAGTGTATCTGCTTTAAGACAGAACAGACCATCATTTAAAATGAAGGCTACACAAGAAAACAGTACAAAACAAGAAATAAAGGACTTTGCCTCTAATTAGGACTAAAATTTGGGAAGGGAGCATGCAGTTAACTGAGCAGATTTTTTTTCCTTATTTACCTTCACTCTTCTGGAAAATACAGAATAAGCAGGGGTTTTAATAGCATAAACTATGACCCATGTGACTCATCTCTTTTTTTTTTTCCTTACATATTTATAGCTTTGACCTCCTCTAAGTCCTGTGACAGAGTTTCATAGTTTAGTTATGAGTTGGGTAAAGGAACATTTCCTTTTTATTTGTTTCATATCTGCCCTGTCTTCTATGTACCCAGTGAATCCTCGGAGATTTGGTCTACACTTCAAAGTTTCTAATACAAGCAGGAGCCTGTCCCTGTCTCTTCATCTGCAATACAACACATTCTTCTTCCTAGACATACTAGTAAAAAGTAAATGCTCATCCTTTTAAGTTAACCTCTCTTGTCAGCCTGGAATCAGATCCAAGAATCTCAATTTTAACTCATTAAAACTAGAAGACAAGGCCGTTTCACACCTAAGACTTCAAGCTGACATGCACAAACCACATTCAGTACAGATCACAGCACATGTCAAAATCATCCACTTATGAAAGCCATGACATCATGGAGGAAAAAAAACCCCTCCATTTAATTAACCCTGGTACAGTTTGCAACTGAAGGGGGCTGGCATGCAGCTCTCCAAGCAATGCATGAAAAAAACGTAGCATCTGCAAAGGTCATTCCTTTTCCTAGGCTATTCCACTTATGCAGACAAACAAGGCCAGAATCAGTGGGGTTTGCTCCAAGTGTCTGACCCACTTTCTTTGGAAGACTATAGAAATGAAATTCATTTTCTGGACTAAAGAAAAACATCATAGCTACTTTCAGCTATATGCAGAAACCCTTGCCCTCACTCACTGATTGCTAGTGAATTTTCTGGTTAAGTAAGACTATGCCCTAAAGATCAGTTTCTCCTTAGCTGAGCTGAGCCAACTTTCTTTGGAAGAGGTAGCCAGGGAAAAAACAAAGGAAGAAGTCCTTTTCATTGAGTTAATGACTTCTCATGCAAGACTGGGGCAAAGAACAAGAGCCTCCCTTGCCTTAAGTATCTGTTGTGGTCTGAAACAAGGGGTGCTGAACCTGGGCAAGATTAATATAACTGGCCTTTGGATTTACATTTGCAAGTTTGGGAATCTTTAAGTCTAGGTGTATCATCCAAAGGCAAACGGCTACCTTCCTAACTTTCGGAAGGCAACGCTTAGCGCTTTCCAAAAGAGGAACTTCATGAAGATCCTCCCGTTTGGACACCCCAGAACTGATGGACACTTTGGCGAATTTGGCTCTAACTTTTCGGTAATGACACATCACAGCAGCACAGCAAAGCACCCCAGCTCAGTGCCTGGCACACGCGCTGTTCTACAAGCCCACCTCACTACCTGGGCTGCTGTAGAGCTGACGGTATTAACCCAGGCAAAATGCCTCTGCTATGCTATTCCCAGGATCCATGCTAGCCTGTTCAAAGACAGCCAGTTACAGAGCATTATATCCATATCTAATCTGACTGCCAGGAGGCTGAGAGGAGCAGTGAACTGCTGTGGGTACTCTGGATGATTAATAAGACTGTCTTTATCCTCCTGCTGCCCTTTGTGCACAGCAACTGCAAAATGAGGTTCTGTTATTTACACTACTTTAAACCTACAATAACAGCACTACCTCCAACTGTTTTGGATTCACTGTGCCATAAACGAAGACACTCATTTGTGCCAGCACGCACGGATTCAGAGCTTGAATGTTACACACCACATTAAGCTCCGATAAATTCAGTGAAACTACCACATTCTATTAGGCGAGTTCTTGCCTCGATAGCTCAGACCCGAACCTAAGGCAGGGACTGTGGGGTCCACCAGCAAATCCTGCCTGCACATTTCTGTCTCCTTCTCTTTTTCTCTTGGTTTGTCTCAACAACTTTTCAGATGATTAATGATCCTGTGCTCCCTTCTCCCAAAATCATCATAACTGCAGAAAAACTGTGCCTCACGCACATGGGAGCGGGTGGGAATCAGAATACGTGGACCCTTGCAAGTAATCTCCATCGAGCCAAGATGCACCATGTAATTTTACGACTCTTCAGGGTTGCTGTAGAGCCTATGCATTTCCTCCCCACCTCTTCCTCCAGTTTAGCCATGATTTTTCATGTGGTTTTAATATATATTTTCTGTATTTTCTCCATCCAGCTTTTTGTTTCCAAAACTCCTGGTCAGCTGCAGCGCAGACTGAGCGCCAAACAAATTGCTGGGTTCTTCCATGCTTCCTTCCAGAAAATAGCTTTAAAGTTAAGACTGGTGTTAGATGCTTAAATACCAACACCTCATTTATATGCCAGCCACACCCCTGTATTTAAAAAAGCTGTAGTATAAAAACGAGTAAGATGGTGTATATATTCTAAGTGGGCAATTAACACAGAGCAGCTCCTCACGCCCTCCCCCCTCAGGCCGCTGTATGGATGCAGAAGGCAGGCAAGGGCTCATGTTTACTTCATAAAACTGTAAGGAGATGGGATGCACGAGCATGTGGGGAAATGCTTTGAGTCTCTGTCTCAGCTGCACCAGGGGGATATTTCCACTCATATCCTCTGCGTTTTATCCCCTGGACTGCCGTAGCGTAGATTCAGCCCAAAGCTCGGGGCAGGCTGAGTGTAGCCACCACTTCAGCCATGCCAGGGCTAATCTTTCACGCAGGTCCTGTTCAGGTGCAAAGCCTGGCCCAAGCAGAACTCACTCAGCCTGCCAATTTTTAGCGTCTATGGGAGACACTTGCTCAGCGTGGTGCTGCACATTGGCACAGGGAAAGTGTCCCAGCACAGACAAGCCTTCCAACTATTGTATTAATTATGCCTCCACTACACAACCAAAACTTTATCCAGCTCCATTTCCAAGCCAATTTAACAACATGCCTGTAAAATCTTCCTTAAGACAGTTCTGGAGGCTTATTATCTATTTGGCTCACATCAATATTAAAATCTATTTGGTTTACATCAGTATTAAACCAAAGCCTTATGTTGGCCTCCTACCCGGAACAATTTCACCCTTGGGCACCTAAACAGCCTCTTGCACACACAGTTACTGCTATGGTCGCTCAGACTCCTTCAGGTTACACTGTGTTCAGGAAAGAGGAGAAATGGGAAGACAACAACAAAATGCCCACTAACATTGACGAGGCCAGGATCTGGCATCCGCTGTCTTGCTGATATGCTCTGCTCAGGAAAAATGGGGTCATCCTGTTACAGACATCTTTGTATTTGCCACCATTCTTCTAATGTGTTGAGGTTGGCAGCTTAGCAGAATTATCTTCCTTTGTTTTCCGTTGTTGTTGAATAAACATCCTTGAAACCTTTTGAAAGGTTAGCACCTGGCTCCCAAGCTTTTCTAATGTTCCCCCACAGATATCAAGGGAAATGTTGCCTGTGCTGGTATTAGGCACAGCAAAGACCTCATTATTGTTCTGATCCACTAAGCAACAATTGTATCTACTGTAAACTGAGTGGTAAATTCCTGACTTCATCCCAGAATACTTCGGAGACCAATAAACTTGGATACACTTGGAAACAGCATTTCTTTATGGGTGCATGCCAAGGAGATAGTGGGTTCCAGATAAATCTCCAGAGTAAGTCTATTGACTTCAGTCCATTTACTCCAGGGATGAAGCTGGCTTGGTGTCTTTCCTGAAGAACTGCTGGATAATAATGATTCCTATTTAATTAAAAAGCATGCCAAGAGGAATTTCAAGGTTTAGAAATGTGCTTGTCACTCAAACAAATTTATCCTTGGTAAGAAAAAAGTTTGTTGGTTTTTTTTTTTTTTTCTTTTTTTTCCCCTGGACACATACACAATTATCTCTGAAACGTCCCTGGGCTTCAATCCACAGCAGTGTCTCTGGGTCTGCGGTTTGATTATTAGAGGTTATTGCTTGCCTGCCTCTCTTGTTTGTTGTGCAAGCCAGTTCCTCTGCCCTTAATTCACTCGGTGCTTCTGACAACACCGCATTCCTTAATGTGCCATTACCAAACTAGTAAACAAGCACTGCTCTGCTCTCTTTCTCCCTACCCTAAGCCAAACAGACCCAGTGCTCCTCTGTGGACTCATCTTTAATTTTACAGAATCTTTGGGGAAGCAGTGAGGTACTTTAGCTGCAGATCTACTGCCAAATATACCTGACTGCCAGCCTGGAGAGATGGAAGAGATTATGTACAGGCTCTTGAATGAAAATATTCCCAGCAAGTAGCAGGATGTGTTTGACTTACATTTGGAAAATATCAGTGAGATAGTCCTCACTTGGAGACCTTGCTAAAAGGGAATGTGGGAGGTAGACGAGAGAGGGTGAGGAAAAGCTTTTATCTACAAGAAATTTTTTAAGTACAGAATTTAAATCTGGAAAATATTAAGCTTATACTTTTTTTTTTTTTTTTCATGTGGACAAGAGACTTTCTACCTCTGCTGCACCCGCCTTGCTTATCTGGACTGCATTTCTCACACTTCAAGAATGCTGTTATATGACCACTTTCCTCAGGTCATTCCGCTGGAGCACTCCCATACTACCCTCTCAATGCATAGCTCCATATTCCCTTTACTCCATGCCCTGATGCTTTAATTTACACCTTTTTCCTATCAGCTTCATCTCTCTCTTGTAAGAGAACCTTAAAACAGCAGCATCACTTAGAGCCTTTCCTCTCTATCACCCCAATTCTCCACCAAATCCCAGTGTAAACAACTGTACAGGGCACATCTCCCTTGACTTCTGAGCAGATGTGCCAACAAAGAACTTGGACCAGCTTCTCTGGGAACGTGCCATCTAGTTTAGACAAATAACTCTAAGCAACCTACCACACTGCTAAATCCTTTGTCCATTTTTAGAACTGACTTTTTTATTATTCTCAAAAGTCCAAATAAATATTTTTTCCCTTCTGGTTTTCAGGTCAGGACAGAGGTGCCAAACTACTGTGAAAAGAAGCATTTTGCCCCCCTAGCATTTCCAGCTAGAAACAGAAATAGACAACAAAGACTCTTCCTGTGAGACCTCCATCCTTGTTCGGGATACAGAAATACAGCCCTACAAAAGGCTCATCCTCAAACGTGACAGCTCCTGCAGTTTGCAGCTCCAAAGCTCTCAGCACTGGGTTTGGTTTGGTACAACATGGTGCAAATTTACAACACTGGGTAAATGACTTAAAATCAGGAATAACGATAGTGACCCAGAAACTGGAGCCAGCTTGGACAGTCTTAAAAGAAGCATCTGAAATATTACACGCAGCCAGTCACCAAAACCAGACTCCAATTCTGCTGACATTTGTACATCCCTAATTCTTGTTCTATATTGGCAGCACAAACAAGACCCTAAGCAAGAGCAGAGCCTCACTGTATTGTATGGTCCACAACAACCGGCCTTTGCCCTGATCTTCATTGGAAAAGGCAGCCCTAGGGGGTGATCAGCAGGGGTATTGACAGGTCCTTGCAGACAAACAGTGTCATGTGTGACAGAAAAGCTTGTCTCAAGTCCTCTGATTTCCCTTCTTGCCTGCCCTGACTTCTTCCTTCTCACCTGTTTTCTCCTGATTTCTGTCTGCCTTTCTAAATTATTAACTCTGTGACTGTGCCTTTTAACTCCACAGAACATTTTCTGAAAAAGCATGGAGGAAAGATATTGCTCAGTCAAGCATAGTCATACTTCTAGTGAAACTGTCATTCGGATATTTCAAAGTGTTTCTCAGACATGGTGAGCAAGGGAAAAAAAGTTAATCTTGCAAAAATTTGCACGCTTAGAAATGTCTTTTCCTTGTACCTGAGGCAGAACAAGGACTCCAGCCTGGGTTCAGCATGCCTGCCCTTCTACAGGACCCCTCTGGCACTGGGACACTGACACAGGAATTAGAAAATCCAGAAAAGCCATTCCTTCCTAAAAAGGCATGGCAACTAATATGCTTCTGCAAACCATTTCCATTCTGTGACCAACGAGTAAGACTGAAAGGCTCCTGACAAGGTCTGTATGATAGCAACATTGCTATTTCATGGGTATAATCCAAAGGTCAGGCAGATGAAACAGAAGCACAAAACAGTGCCAGCAATGGAAGAAACTCCATCTTGTTCCATGACCAGTCCTACGCTCTTTCTTACTGGAGAACTTTGCCTCCTTTCCACTCATCTCTTACATTCAGGCAACACTGAATTGCTGGTTTGTGCTAAAGATCTCTGTCACTTACCACCGTGCAGCAAAGAGGCCAGAACCACCAGAGAAGAACCAACGCCAGCAAGAGGAACAGGATCAACAAAGCAATAGCCAGGATGGTCCCATCTGACTGGAAGAGAAACACAGAGAGTGTGTGAGCACCACTAACACCAAACTCCCCCCTCCACGGTACCTCGCCCGTGCATCCTGCTTCCAGGCAAGTACATGGCCCAGGCTATTGCCACACTCCATTTATTTTTCAGACAAGATGTAGTTTTCCTCCCTCCTCATAGATCCAAATGTGGCACCCACCTCACCCCCACCTCACTGGAAAGAGGCTGAAACCTCTAGTTCAGTTCCCAGAGAATCAGAAGTTTTGTCTCAGTTTTCTGAACCTCAGTTACATAAAGCACTTCTTTCACTTCTGATCACAATTAATGTAACATTCCTGAGAGTATTGTGAAGACTGAAAAACACATTTTAAAAAGAGCTCACAACACAATGTTTCATTGCAGCTTAAGCATTCTCCTTCCTTTGCAACTCTTTTCCTCTCTTGCAGTATAAACTTGAAAGCGATGTTAGAACTTAAGTTTACTCCCAACAGAAAACTTGAAGGTCTCCACGGGCCCATGACTCGGGTCATCCTGCTCCTCTTAGCAGTGCTGAGGCAGGGTAGCTCTGCCGTGATCTTTTCAAGGACTTTCGAACATACACACCACCGCAACAATACACAGGGATTTTCTACATCAGAAGCCATTGACTCTAGCAGATCCCTTCCCCTCTACCTGGGATACCTGCCCCATTTAAAAAGGCATTTGCAGTTCTCCGTTATCAATTAACAATGCAAACTGCCGCCCAAGCCAGCTCAATATAGCAACCAAAACCGAATGCGAGTTATTTCTTGTGGCTTAGATTTAACCCAAATCAGATGTCCTTAGCTTCCCAAGGCATGCCAAGCTCCCTACACCACTCCTCCCCAGTATCATCCTATTCCGAGCTAAGCAAGCAGGCAGTCCTGACTTAAGCCTGTTTGAGACAACGTTGATGTAAGAGCCAGACATTTAAAACACCCCACCCAAGTGTCAAGATCACAACATCAGATTAAGGATGCATTCAAGAGCAGACTGACCTGTAGGACTGGAAAACTGGGTGCCTGCTTAAGTCACTGTAATTCAATGGCCAGATGATCTCCCATCATACCATAATGGGAAGAGTAATGGAAAAAACAATCAGGTTGACTGCATTTTCCAAACTCTCTTCTGGTGCAGAAGGAATTTCTGGAGAACTTGGATCAAGACAACCTGATCTTTGACACTTGGAAACACAAGAGAGGTTGTCCACACAGGAGAAGAATTCACCCGAGACATCTCTGGAAATAGAACTTGGACCCCAACACAAAATAAAAGCGCATTGAGAAGACAGAGCTGTAGTTTTGGTGCTGTTCCTCTAGAGAGTCAGCATAAAGTCACATCCATCATCTGCAAATGGAACCTGTTGATATTCAATGCTTTAGAAAATGTGATCCTGACTCTTTGCTGCCATGAAACTGTAGAAGAAATAAGGCTTTTTATGTCTAATTGTTGTCTGCCCCTTTTGCCTCTATATTGAAACAAATATTTTTGTCATCAAGAATATTCTAAAATCAATTTGCAAAAAATACCAAACAAATTAAATGGCCTTTTAACTGTTTTGTTCTGGAGATTTTGTGGTTTGCCTGTTTGCTTTTAAAAAGCAAATTTATTTTTATACCCCCCCAAGACAATCTGTACAGACCAATTTACGTTACCCTCACACACCTGTTTCCCTGCAAGGCAGCTGATGTGGCCAGCTGATATTCTGTGTATCACAGCAGCAAAACAGTCCGGAGGACACAGAAGGGTTTGATGTGCCAAATCTTACTTTTCTCACTCAGGTAACGCCTCTTACTAAAGCCATCGCTGCCTGGCAAGTCTGCAGGAATAAGCCCTCTTCAGATATCAAAACCAGAACACTCCTCCTGCAGCCCCCCCCCCAAAAAAAATTCTGGTTGGATTCTTTCTCTTGTATTTGAACAAACCTCAAAATATTCCAGACAAATACGAACTCGATTTTCTGGGCTCAGCCATAGGTCCAAAGTGTCAAACAGAGACCCCCTAATCAGGAACTGCAGATCCTGTCCTCATCTGCTCTGACTGTGCTGCCACTGGTGCATACGAGGCTTTGAGGAAACCCTAGCAAGTCAGACCAGGACAAAGCATATACACACAATAAATCCTACTATAATAACCTGAAGTGCCCTGAACCCTGCTTTTGGTTTGGCTTCTATCTTTATTTTGTCAGTTTCTGCTGGAATTTAGCTATCATTCTGTAATAGCTATGGTTTTAAACAGCTATGACTATGCTTAGATAGCAACTGCCACTTATCCAAGCTGAAGAATAAACAAGAAAGAAAATGTGCCTGCTAAAATAGTTTGCAAAAGTTCCACTGACATTTTGAAATCTTCCTCTCAGTCTTATAGCTGGTTAAAAAGGGCTGAAGCATTTTAAATGTCTGCTTTCATTCCATTATATTTTTTAATCAAAATTTGGAAGAACAATACAAATGCTCATGGAAACACTGAACCACGGAATAACTCAATGAGCTGTGTTTAACACTTACTGAGTAAAGGCTGTCATTTCAGAGGAGGAAAACAACTTTCATTTTAAAGACAAAGAGAATTTTAACACTAAACTAGTGGATTTTCCATTTAAAAAAATCCCAAACCTGGGGGAGACAAAGTGTGGCTACCCCCTAAATACACACGGTTACCTGAAATCAGCCCTACTTTCCCATAGGGATTCATCTTGACTATTCACACAGAGATAAAACCGTGGTGCTTATACCCCTAGTGAGGCCAACAGCCTA
Source organism: Leptosomus discolor (assembly GCF_034619465.1). Taxonomy (NCBI): domain Eukaryota; kingdom Metazoa; phylum Chordata; class Aves; order Leptosomiformes; family Leptosomidae; genus Leptosomus; species Leptosomus discolor. The sequence goes on from NC_141413.1 coordinate 3,898,763, forward strand.
AAACTCCAGTTTACCTGAACGGCTCGGAACAGTCAGCCAGCCAAGGTACTTGCCAGAGCTTCTGCCAAATGCTAAGTGTAAACATGGGCAACTTGCTTCTTGACAACTGCTGAAGACCTAGGCGACGCTTGGAGTCCTTGTTTTGAAATGCCTTGCTATTGTATCAAGAAATGGTAATACGAAAAAGAGCAGGCTCTTTAGGTGACCTGCCAAAGTGCTACACACTTGACGTGCTAAAACTCCACTGTGTAGACTTTAAAACAAATAAACTGGTAGAGAAAGCAAGGCAGCTGTGCCTTGAAGCCTCCTTTTCCCTGCCAGAGTCTAACAAGGCCAAGAAAATTCTACAAGTATTGCTGGCCATTGAAGTACGCTGGAAAACAACATCTGGAAGATACTGTAAAATACGAAGATATCAAGAAATCTGAAGCAGGACACATTAGAGGCATTTCCTCATACATAGGGGGGTGTGTGTATATAAACATACAGACGCATATGCTTTCACTCAGCAGTTACTGTGGACTTGTTACAGACTATGAGAAGCTAGACCGTACCTGGGGGAATCCTTTTGTCACAAGATGGAAATCTGGCCCACCTCTTGGCCTGCAGGTACTCCTAGAGAGGAGGGGAGGGATGGCCAAGTCTCACCCAGCAAATGGCACAGGCTACTTCCTTCAATCAACCCACAAACATTCAAGTATGTGCCGTCCTACAAAGGAACCCACTCCTCTAAGGCTCCTGCAACCCCTGGGAAGATCCTGTCTGAGAAAAAGGTCAGTATAAACCAGGTGCATGCACGTCCCTTTAACAGTCAGCAAACTGGGATGACCACTCCAGTGGTGGTTGTGACACCGAGGAAATGACTCATCCTCCAGAGTTCTTTTGCTACTGCCTACCGAGATTGCTGCCTAAGACCAAGCTCCTAAAATTTTGCCCCAGGAAGCATGCAGGCGACCACGCAGAGAGACAAAGCTAAGACAGCATCTGTGATTTTAAGCCCCCCATTTCATCTCAGGCGTCCTTAAGGCTTCTAACACAGAAACAAACGTAAATCAGTTCATAAACAAACCAGTTCATTGGAATTTCAGTGGAACTATGGCTTATTTCTCAGGGTTTTCCCAAAACTGCTACTATGCACCAGACGGGCATTTTTTGTTGTGTTTGGTTTCGGTTTTGTCTGTTTTTTCCAATCGTCTTATTTTTGTTTAAGATTTTATTTCCTAGTTTCTCACTTTACGGCACTGGCATTTGCAGCACACGTTAGCTATTCCAGAAAGGTAACCTGGAATAACAATCCCAAAGTGCACAGACCCTCAAAAGTTTTGACTACTGACGTTCAGAGTGATGAATGAAGTACTAGGTGCGTCTAATAAATGTGCTCTGTGGCTGACGAATTAATGCTCTGTTGATTTATAGGGAGAGGGAGGTGGGTAGCATGCATGCTTGTTACCACAGCAGTAAATGGATTTAACTTTAAGCATGTGTTTAAATGTGCTGACCTCATGCTGTGCCTAAGAGGGATGGACTTCTGTTAAATACATGCATCAAGCACTTGGCTTCGGTAGACCTTGAAAGCTGGGTTCAGCAAAAGGATTTAATCCTAACTGCTACAGACCTCACTGGAAAGTAAGAAGCCTAAATATTCTGTTTAATCTGCTTCTGCTCTCAAGATTACAGGCGGTCTGTCCATCCCCGGTGCTATGCAGAAGAACTTGGGGGAGCCTTTCCAGCTGTTAACTGCAGCAGAGGACCTAAGGCTCCGTGCAGCCCCGTGATGTCTCCTCCTGGGCAGGCTGGAAAGCGGCCGTCGTTACTGCTTCAGGGCTAGGGGTGCAGAACCGTCCGCACTGCTACCGGGAACTGGGAAGAGCAGCCTGAAGGCAGCCATACAACCAAGTCTGGCTTCAGACTGGCTCCGCGGCAACAACAAATACCACTTGTCACTGCTAAACCATAGGTGCTTTACAAAGAGGAGAAACACGGTTAATCTCATGCCAGAGACAGGGAAGACATGAATGGCCCCTGTATCCCAGTCCTTTTTTACATTTTCCAAGCAGGAAGAGCAATAATATGCTGAAAGCCTTCAGAGGTGTTAGTAGGAAAAGAATGAAGTGCTTTTAAAAACCTTTATGAAAATCTTGAGTACGGTTTTGAATGAGCATCCAAAATAAGACAGAAGTTTTCTGCCTGGAAAGAAAGGAGAAACAGTTTTAATGTCCTCTAGTCAATAGGGGAGGGGAAGACTAAGGGTGCCTCTGCCTTTTCACACCAGAGAGACTCAGACAGCTTTTATTGTGAAGGAAACTATTTCTGCCCTACTCTCTTGGGGACTCTCCCATCACAGCAACAGAAACTGATGTCTATTATTTATTTTATCACACGCAGGAATTTTTTTAATATAACAGAAACAATCTGGCCTAATTTCTAAAAGGAAATGAAAACTCACTGGAGGCACTGTTCTGCAATGCTAGCCTCTGATCGGTGTCTAACGTGAAGCTGCTTGAGAGGGAGCCAAGCTCAGCAGGGCATGCGAGCAAGAAACACCTGCTCTAGGTCACCCAGTATAGGTGTTCTCAGCTCCCTTCTTCCAAGTTTTTTTACTGTGCTGTGAAATGAGATGCCCCTCTGGCAATGATACGCGTTTCCCTCTCCTTCCAGAGCCGAAAGGCGATGAGGGCCTGTTTACAAAAGACTTTTCCAGCATCCTACACCATTTGCTTTACAGCCCAGTATAAACACCAGCGAAGTCTCACTTCACCACATGCTGTATAAACCCAGAGCAAGAGACAACCCTTGTCCTGAAGAGTTCACACTCCAAATAGAGCGGGCAAACACATGGTGGGAAGGAGGAGTAATCATTACTCCCTCTGTTACCAGGAAAAATCTTCGGTCAGGGAAAACAATTCTCTAATCTTTGATCGCTGTGTTTACACTTACAAAAACAAGCTGAACTTTTCCTTCAGAAGAAATACTCAAAAATTTCCAGAAACAGAAGTGTTAGAAGTGTACTTCTGAAAGGCAGATATGGCAGAACTGACGGCAGAATTCGAGTTTGTCCAGTCCTGGGGATTTCACCTGGGATCCGGCATTGAATAAAATACAGCCTGGTGGGACAGTTTACGACCAAATCCTGCAGATTGATGAGCTTTCCCTCTTCAACTGTATACACTTGCCATCAGCACCGCGATTCAGTAGACTTCAGACGACAGGCAGCTCCCCACTCAGAGGTGCTGAGGTCCAAAGGCCTTTGGTTTTCTAGCTCACTCACACATCCCACCTGGTTTGGTAAAACGCTCCAAATTCTGTTACTGTTCCTGGTACCAAACTCCTGACCCCTGAATTGCCCCACCAAGAGACCTGTTCTGAACCAAAGGCTGAAACGAGTGGCAAGACTTCGTGCCACTGCACATCGTCTCGGGTCTCTACTAGTCAGGCCATTACTTGTTAATCGTCAAACTTCAGGTGTCACAATTTTAACAGCCTCACGGCAGGAAGCAGCGGAGATCAAAGGGAGCAGGGCCTCTTAGCTGCAAGCCTTCAGCCCCCTGACTCCAGATGAGCATCTTGACAATCACACCCTACAGCTACAGGCAGAGGTCACAGCACCTTGTCAGGCTTCAGGCTTTGTCCTGGAGCCTTGGCTTCGTGTCTGGGACATCACGGGCCTGAAATCAGCCAGCACAAAGACTTGAGTGCTCGTTTTAGGCTCCGTCTGCACATGTACTTGCACTGAAAAAAATGCCAGCAGCTCGAGCGCTCCCCGTGACAGCAGCGCACACTTGGTTGTAGATGTTTCTGTTTTGAGCGGGGAAGTACTGAGGAGCTCCTATTCTGAAACAGCCATCTCTTGTCCCCCAGCGCTTGTAGCTAAACAACAAAACCTTTGAGGTGAAACCTAAGCAGTTATTTTGGTTTCCATTTGTGCCCAAAGGCAGTCCTTAACAAGAAGTATGTTAAATCCATTTCAAGAGGCGAATAGCAACTGGAATAATAGCAGACAAAATTCTGTGGAATTAGACTCTGTCATAACAGCAACCATTTACGGCTTGACTTGGGTTTACTTCTTTGTGAGGCAGGAAAGGAAGGAAAACAGCATGCTACAGCTCTGGAATGTCTTCCCTTTGTGCATGTCTATGAGATTTGTAGCATTTAAGCAGCACTTTAAAAAAAATATATATCAGAAGCACCTTCCTTGAGCTAACACTCATGTCTGTCCCCCTCCAAGCTGAACAGAAGTTCCTCACAGGCCATTACAGGTGGCTTGCCATGAGCCTGACAAGGTGAAGAGCACGCCAGCATGAACTGAACCCACACAGCCAGACACGTTTGGGATAACTTGCCTTCTGAAACTCAGTTTAAATTGAAATCAGATTTTCAATAGAAAAACATTTCAATAAAATAAAACGTTTTGTTTCAAGCACGCTGTTTCAAAGTGCTCTGTTTCAACTTGAATGTTAAATGGGATTTCACTATTAGAGGTGTACACGCGTGCAGAGATTATAACAAGTATTTTCTAGCTAATTTTGGCATTGTCACAGGAAAATAGCCTGTATATCCACAAACCATTTTCATACTTCCAAATTAAAACTTTTCAAAACTTTCATTCTGTGATTCTACCCCCACACCCCCAATTTACTGGTCTTTTTTGTGACTTCCTGCTTTCCAAACCATAGGAGCATGCTGTTTGTAATATGCCTACCACACTTCAGGGTATTATAAAACAGCCCATGTAGCAATATTCGAGGGAAATAAACCTACACATTTAACTCTTAGGTTGACCTCTGTTAGCAAAAACATTCACTGCCTATTATACTTGCAGCATAAAGCATTTAAGAGCAATTTCTTTTAGAAACAAACCTGAAATCGTATGCCCCAGAGTTCCCACAGAGCAATACCTCAGCTAATAATATACAGGTCAAGGGCCTAGGAAAGTGCTCATTAAATGTACTCTGCAGTTTCATAAAGCCTCTATTGATACAATAGTGAAGGCACTTTAATTGCCTGCAGACTTAGGAACACTGATAACCAGTAGAGCCTTAATTGTGCAGCCCAGAACAAAGTCACAATTGAAAAAACCCAACTTTAGCACTGAATTACATTCCTTTTCAATAAAAAAAAAAAAAAAATAAAGAACCCACCAACCTTCAGTGAAGGGCATCATTAGTTTCTAATACAAGCCTGCAGTGCTTTCTTGATTTTCTAACTTTCTTTCTCCACAATTAAAGACCAAATCCATCCACTATTCTTTAACTCAAAGGTGCAAATTCCTTCAGTCTTGTAAACAGCCCCAGGAAGAAAACCAGGATACCCAGATGTAGCAAAGCTGTGCCAGTATCCACCTTCTTTTGTCACATGCAAAACCTGTCAAGGTTAAGAGACCGAGTCCTCCTTTTTAGCTGACTTCAATGGCTCCTGCACCCTTGCAACTGGAAATGTGAGACTATTTCTCTCCAGAACGGTAGGCCTGTTCCCCACCTGTCACCTCACCGACTATCCCAAGCCATTTATTAATGGTTTGCCACCAAGATAACTGCTTTATCATAAGATAACCAGTTCTCTGATCTGCCTATGCAAGACCTTCTCTTGCCCCAAGTTGCTGTCAGGCGCAATAAGCCACCGCGTCCGTTCACTTCCACACGTATCGTTTCAACACTTTTTCCACAGCCAAGGACTGGCTTGGCCCAACTGCTAGCCAGCAGCTCTCCTCTGGTTTCCAAAATCCGAAATCCTATCCGGGACTGTGGAAGGGCTAACTGCCTGGCAGCATGCTTAACCACCTTGAGATCTTCCCATCCAGGAGGGGTTTTGGAGCACCAGCATCTGGGGTAAGGAGGGGCTGGTATCTGCTGGCACTGGATAGGACGCTAGCTGACAAGGGCAAGCCCAGTTTAGCATCCTCCAAAGTGCCCTGACCCAACAGGTCCCTTCGGGCACTCCTTGCAAGCGTAACTCCCCTAGCCGTCCTGACGGAGCAGGGCGTGACCTGGGAAGACATCCATTATGAACTGGATACACATGGCAAGCAGAAAGGAGTTTCAATCAATGCTAGTCTAAGGCAGGTCTCATCCTGCCACAGAGACGTCCTCCCAGCCCACGCGTGGGTCCCTCCGTCTTGCCTTCTTACCAGGAAGCCCTGCATGTTCCCACTGGGCGATACGGGGAGCACAGCAGTATCACCCAGTGATGCTCCTGGCTCTTGCAGTCGAGAGCTGCCCAGGAAGACGTTTTACACTGTCACTGCAGCCCTGCAGTTTTCACCTCCCTTCCAGTTTTGAGTCTGAGAGTTACTAGTGCAAGAAGCCATTAGTGGTTTTTCCTCTTCTGGGAGCATTTTAGAAAATGAACAAAGACTTATTTTAATTCCCATCCTGGCTTCTCTCCGAGATGCTCTCTTTTTGCACCGAAGAACTTGGCAGTCAGCAGAGCAGGGCTGACTTCCTGCCTCTAAAGGCTGCCTTGTAAATTATTTCCTCTATTGCACATTCCCTTTCCTGACAGCGCTGGGTGTGCAACCTGCTCTGTGCCCAGCTGCATGCGTGCACGTTCGTAAAGCAGCATTTAATACTTTCTCCCTCTTTCAGTTTTTCAAACTCCTAACACGGGAACAGGAGTAAATCCTTTTTTTAAGAGCTTCCCAACTCCACCAGCCATTAATTGCCAATTCTTTCTCAAGCAGTGGCAAAACCGCTGCAGCGCAGGCTCCCTGGGCATCAGCAGGTGTGAACAAAAGCAACGCACACTCTGTTCACACTGCCGAACCCCGATGCGGGGCAACTTTGCATCAGAAATTGGTGGCATGCTGAGCCTAACAGCTAAGGAAGAAGAGAAGAAGAAATAATTATTTCTTTTTTTTTTTTTTTTTTTTAGTCTTAGCACTTGTGGAAGCTGAGGCTGCTCAGTTCTCATCACATTTGTGGTCCTATGGTTTATATTATTGCTGTTACAAGATGGGGTTTTTATGTTTAGCAGAGAGTAAACCATAGTTCTTGGTGCCTTCAACTATCAAAGGTCCACTGATGTCAGCGGTAAAAATGAAACTACCTTTTAAACTCTCACCATTAATTATCTGTCACCCAGTGAAGATATTCCAGTCTGTCAGACAAAAGGTAGAAAGTGTGCAACCACACGATAACACCTGTAGCAACGTAAGTCATCAACTTCCAGACGGGGACTGAAGACTACATTAATCTTTATTTTCTGCCTTAATGTCTCTTTTGTAAATGCAGGCACATTAAAAAAATTCTAGTATTAAAAGCCAAGAGAGAGGAAACCGATCACAGCAACAAGAATTCAGTCTTTCCTGGTATGTGAAAATACACTGTTGAGGCACTGTAAAGTCACACCTAAATGCATCCAATTGTTTTCTGAAGCCCTTACTGCAATCGCTGACAGCTTTATTCAGTTCCTGGGTACTTTTGGCCTCTGCTAAGCAGAAGAGTCCAGCCCAGCCCACCCTGGGAGACTAAGAGCACTTGGCTGACAGCAAGAGCACTGTAACATCTGAAGTAAATAGCCTTGCTGCCAGGGGTTAGACAGTAGCATTTGGGGGCAGGAGCTGTCTTTGTCTTCTGTGGGTACACAGCACCTGGAGCAAGTCCGATCTGTCCTGTGACTGCAGTACAAAGGCCACGTAAGAAAGAATTATCAGCAGAAGGGGGTGGTGGTGGGGAGGTGTCTAGGCCCCCAGAAGGGGCCTCTGTCTAATTCAGGTCAAGCAAGAGAGTGGCAAATTCTGGTATAAACATTATTTATAACCAAAATACCTCCTTGACCTTCAGAACTGGAGGCCCAGTTGCTAACCAGATGCCCCGGATACATCCACAAGCCTCCTAAAGAATGCTTTCAAGGGCAGCCTCCTCCTGAAATCTCAGTCCAAGCAGTCACAACTGATTCCAAGGGTTAGAGAGAGGAAGGGTTTTAAATCCACAATGGATTCTAGAGAGAAGAGATGACCTTGTCCAAAAGAACACAGGGGAACAAGCCCAGCTTCTCTCTTAGACAGTGTGATGCCACAGTCTTAAGGACATTTCTTTAGAAGCAATGCCCTACCCCTAATATGTGCCTGGCCTTTGCAGGCTTCAGTATTCAGGGCTGCCATTCAGCACCTTCTGCCAGCAGCAGAGGTCACCGGGGTGGCCCTGTATGGTTTTGCTCAGGTAATGCAGTAACAACGCAGCCTCGTTGCCCTCTGTATGGAAGGGGGGATTCCTTCCCTGCTGGGGAACTTTCAAGTGAAAGGAAAATATTATGTAAAAGGTACAGATATTGAAAAGCAAACTTCAGAGAAATAAACTAGTAACTCTCCAAGACACGCAAGCCAAGAGACAAATTCATCAAATACTTCCAGCCAGCTGAGCTTTGTCATACTGGAGATGCTGGCATTTTATCCCCCAGCTAAGCATATAAACAGCACGCTGTCTCCTAACCTTAAGAACATTCATTCCAGCCATTCCCCTGCTCTGTTGGGGTAGTTGCCAGTGGTCACATAGCCCAGGCCAAATAACACCCTAAGCTGCACTCAGGACTTAGTTTAACTGGGTAATATATAAGTTAGGGGGGAGCAGGATTAAACTTCTGTCTGCAGCTCCTGATTTACAGTGTTACCCTTTTGCTTCTGAAATAAACCCAGCCACTGCTAGCAGCTTTACCAGAAGCCAGCCGGTAACGGTCAGTCCAGGGTGTGCAGCCAGCAGAACCTTTGAATGAAAAATAGCACTGGCCATCCCCAGAGAGGGCACAAGCAAGCTTGATACTGAGATGCAGCATCATTCTGCGCTAAGCTAGAGGGTTTCATCTGCACTCCGTAATTTAATAAAACAAATGCTTTGCGCAAGCACAACAGCTCCCGTGTCTGGGCCATTTTTGACAGAAATGGAAAGCCCTGCATTCCTTCAACAAGCAAAAGCCCTTTTTGTCCACAGAGCTCCCCACTGACTTACGGGCCCCTGCCCACGGAGCCCAGCTGCACCCTGCGAGGCTGAGCAGGGCACAGCCCTCCCAGTTTCCTCCCCTCTGAAGTACTTGCCTCTTCTTGCCCTGCACCACTTGGGGGTCTGCGAGAATGTGTGGTGCAGCCCCAAACCACCTGTACGGATGGGATTAAGTGGGGTAGGCTTGCTTCAGCATCTCAAAGCAGTGGGTGCAGTACCCTGGTCTCTCTCCAGCGTGCCTTTATTTTCTTCTCCTGACAGGCAGATAACATGCTCTGACACTGTCATCGTGAGGCCATCTGGCCTTGTCCAGGCATGTTTCCCATTAGACTTCAGAGCCACCAAAACCAGCAGAAAAGTCAAGACAGTAACAAACCACAACAAAAGCGCTACTCCCGAGGAACTAACATAAGGGTGGGAGAGGAAAGCACATCCACCAAAACAAAAGAATTCTCCTCTACTAACCTGGTTCTATCTTTTTTCTGTCTTTCACTCTCCTTTGAGGTTAACATGCACTCTGAAATCTGAGCAGTCCCATGCAATTCCACAATCAACACTTTTTACCATCTCTGGAAAATAACAACTCCACCTTTAACTAAAGGCCACCCCTGTGTGAGATCGGGGAGTCACACTTTGCTCTGACTAATACTTCTTTACACATCAGACAGACCTTGCATTTGGAGTTTCATTTTTGGGCTAATGCGCCTCGGCAAATTCCAGACTGATACTTATCACAGGGGATTTAAAAGGTTTTCCTATGTGTAATCAACTCTCCTGCCTCTAAAAACTCATATTGAAAATCCTGAGGAAGAAAAACAAAATAAATTCCCCAAAGACCTCCTATGGACTGTTTCATACCTCAGGCTTGAAAATAACTGGGCCAACCGAGAAGAATTTTGATTCTTTTTGAAATGGAGATTTCGTTCCACCTGATCCAGCTGAGATCACTTTTATGTGACTACAAGTCTTCCCAAAATGCACTTTAAAAATGGAAATGCTGAAAGATCCTCTGCAACAAAAGCGTCTTTACAAGTCTCTCCCACATCTTCTTCTGTTTTCTTTTGTTAAATGAAAAATCAGTTATCTTTCAACAGAGAGAGAACTGCAGTGAAGTACCAGGAAAGCCTGAAGCCTTACTTTAAAAAACAAAATTTAAGTACTTTGGCAATTTTATTTTGGGAACCTAAGCCAGCAATTCCTTGAGTCCCATGGAAAAGGAGGTACCAAAGCATGTACAGTCATGCCTGTAACTCCGATATTGGAAAGCACGGGCAGCACAGGCTGGGATCTACGTGGCTGAGGAGCAGCTCTGTGGAAAGGGACCGGCAGATCCTCGTGGACAAGCAGCTCCATATGAGCCAACGGTGTGCTGCTGCAGCAAAGCAAGCCAATGGGATGCCTGTTGCATCAACAAGGACATCACCAGCAGAGAGGAAGAAGTCATTATCCCACTCTACTCAGCACTTGTCAGGCCACACCTGAAATACTGTGTCCAGTTTTGGTCCCCGCTACACAAAACAAGACGTGGACAAGCTGGAGAGGGTCCAGAGAAGGGTCACAAAGATGATCCAAGGACTGGGAAGCTCGCCGTATGAGGAAAGGCTGAGAGAACTGGGTTTGTTCAGCCTTGAAAAAAGAAGGCTCAGGGGACACCTTAACACCATGTTCCAGTATTTAAACGGTGGCTACAAAGAAGATGGACACTGCCTTTTTGCAAGGGGTCACATGGAAAAGAGTAGGGGTGATGGGTACAAGTTACCTCAGGGGAGATTCCAATTGGACACAAGAGGAATTTTTTCACAACAAGAACAATCAACCACTGGAATAATCTCCCCAGGGAAGGGGTGGAGTCCCCAGCATGGGACACTTTCAAGATTCAGCTGGACAGGGTGCCGGGCCATCTTGTCTAGACTGTGCTTTTCACAAGGTTGGACCAGACAATCCTTGAGGTCCCTTCCAACCTGGTATTCTGTGCTTCAATTAGGCAAAAGGCAGAATACCACAGAACCCATGCAGTTTCACTTCTGACACCCCTTGCACTTTTTTGGGGGCTGCAAACTTTGAAGCCTGCCACATTTCAGAAAGCAGAAAGCTAAGGAAAACAAGAAGTCCCTCAAAGCACAGCAGACCACCTGCAGTCCAGGAAGTGGATTCCAAAGTACCCAGATTTGAAAGCACAGGTAGAAGCTCTGAGGCTGTTTTAGCTGCATGTATGACTCCTTCAAACAACACAAAAATCCCAAAACCCCAACCAGTGCTCAAATAGTGAGGTCTAATTTGGTGTTGACATATTTGACAAGTAGTATCACTTAATGCTGGAAACAGAGATGTGTTTAAGAGTCTCAGACTAAGGAGGAGACAAAAATCGGCCATTACATATGTCTTCATTCCTAACCTTCCCACATTTTCTCACCCTTGAAATGCTGTAGCAGATTTTACACCTCAAGGGGAAAAATGCAAATAATTACTTCAGTTAGGCAATATGGGCTCAAGCAAAAGCTCTGTCTGTTCCCAGAGGGCGTCAGTTTATACCAGTGAGGTATGTGCATTATTGCATTCAGACACACAAAACAGTGACATTTCCTACAGGGGACAACCGCACAGAACACTTTCTGCCACGCATCCAGTGTCTGAATAGGAAGGCAGCATAGTCTGCGAAAAGCACTTTCAACTGGCAACCTCACAAAAATGATGGCACTGGGCAAGGCAAGAAATCCCAGCATCCTATTTTCAGCAGCTGGCAGTGTGAGAAAACACAATGAGTACAGGAGCACTAAGTGTTCTTCCCTCCCCGCTTCTGGCAATCGCAGGAGTCAGGTCTTGCTGAGCTACAGCACTGAAGCTGCGATGTGCTTCTAGAAAAGGCAAAGGCTTCGAACTCTTGTTTCTTTCCAAAAAGTGACCTAAGATGAAAAGTGTATTTTTTTCTTCCAGTTTTCACTGCTCAATAAAACTGACTTTTATTTAGCTGCCTTGTTCCTACGAGTCTTTAGATATTAAATTAAGGTCAGGACCTACGCTAGTATAAAACAGCTTTGCTCTATTAACCTATGAGAAACTGGCCCAGTTTCCTTAGCATGAAAACTTACACTAAAATTTTTGCTAGAGGGGGTGATAAAAAAAAGCTTGTTAGTTCAACATCTAGGCTCTACCTGTCCTGATCTTCAAATACCTACACTCACAACTTAGGAGTCAAAGTCTGGCTGAGTTTTCTGACTGTTCGCTTTTGGTCTTTACTTGCTGGGAACGTAGCTGTCTGCTTTGGCTATGCTCTTAATTGAATTTTCTCCCCTGGATTACCTCCAGATAGTCCTTGAAAACGGGTAGTTCACAGAACAGGCCAGGTATTGTTTATAGGGAAAATGGGCTATTTGCAGATGATTTACATGTTGCATAGGACGGTTTTGTGGTCCAGCTCCATCAGAAAATAAAGAAATGGTAAAGCTTATCAGGTCATCAACCCCCTTGCTTTGTTCCTTCTCCCATTAAACAGCCATTTCTGGAGAGCAACAGATTGGGGTTCCAGGCATTTGCATCGAAGCAAGTGTGCTGCTGCCATGGTAAGTCACTGCCGATGGCCATCTGGGAAGCTTTTTGACAATGACACTTCAGACCTCTTTCCAAACCTGCTCATTTCTGAAATACAGCACCGAGAGGAAACCCACAGCACTGACTGCCAGTTTGAATGCAGGGAAGAAAACCTTAGTTTTTTCCCCTGCTTGTTACCATCGCTTCATTCCACAGCTTTCTGACTGTCCCATTTCGGCTGCAGACATTCAAACCATCTAACTTTCAGGTCTGCTGTCAATTAAACAAGTAATTTGGTGCACACTTTGTATATGGGTATTTCCAGGACTGGAGCCCTTGTAACCTCAATTAAAGACAGGATTATAGTCTCAGTTCCATCTCTAAAAAGAACTTGAAAAAATAAACACTACTACAAGACAAAATGCCTGTTTACCCAGAAGGAACTCCCTCAGTTAGTGAAGCTTGTGATATAATTTGCAAAGCAGCCACTGAATGTTGCTGCGTGTAGGTTTGGATGGAGGATCTGGACTTGAATTCTGTCTAATTAGCCACACTGCAAATCCAGGTTCCAAGTCTGGAGGCATCAGAGTAGCAGGCCCTGCCATGAAGCACAGGCATTTTCAAAAGTTTCCTTACAGCTATTAAAACAATAGAAAAGGAACAGGTATTTCATCTCCTGTAACCTAGAAATAATACTACTATCCCTGGAAGAAAGCATGTCAGGAAGGAATAATTTTTCACTAAGAATTCTTTCCCAGGTCTTGTCTCATGTGAGCAAAACATAGGAAAATATTCCTGTAATTTGCTGACAACATGCAAATACATTTTTGCCAATGAGCAAAGAGAAATTGAATCAAAAAATTAACAATAAAATACATTCCCTTCTTTTAAGGCACAAGGAAGTCTTTGTAAGTTTTGGAATTTAACCCCTCATGTAAGCTCTGAAAACTGCCTCTTCATTCAATCTTGTCCTTCTTGAATAAGTGTTAAGATCAAGGGACACAAAAGACTTTTCTCATCTTGTGCATCAGCCTTTGTGGACCACAGAAGACTGCTGGAAATCTGATGTTGTACAACATAGCCTTTCAGTTTTTCTGTACAGAAACAGGATGTGCCTTTACTGGACAAGCAGAAAAGCAGGCCACGGACAGATTTTCAAGTCTTTCTGGCAAGATTACTCCGGCTTCCCAAAAAACAGTGTAAGCCAGCACATGGGAGAAGTAACACAGCACCTCAACCATTTCCTGCACAGGTCAGTCTTCCCACAGATGAATGAAGCCGAACACACTGAAGCATGAAGGGCTGCTCTGAAGTCCAAGTCAATTCCTTCATCACCTCCTTTAGCACAAGTCATTTCATGCTCTACTCCCAACAGCCATGACTTAGCAGAAGCAGCATCTTCAGCAACACCGTAAATTATAAATGGTTTCATTGACCTTTGCCTGATCCCACCAGAGACTGGGTGCAGCAGCTCACTACCGGCAGCGAAGGATGCCAGCTATATGCCAGCTACTTCAGTGGAGAATCTCCCACATTTTTTTTGGCAGCCATACCGGTTTTCAGACACAGGGTGTGAGCACAACTGCCATATGCCTTTCACAATTAGCAGCACCGTTGCTGTAGACGAAATGGCCTAGCTCAAAGCCAGCAGACCTACTGCTTGTTCACTGTGCAGCAAACAAGCCGGCAGACACACTTCCGGACCACTGGCTGCTAGTCCTGTTCTGGTCCGCATCCTACAGCGGATCCAGAGTCTGAGGCGCTTACTGGAGACTCAAGAGCTTCGCCACCTTATGGCACACACATTGCACAAAATGTCCTATTGCCACACTCACAAGCTCACCTTTAAAAGAGGAAAACAGGTCCTTTGCACATCGGGCTTACTCAGCCTGGAAGCCCTAATACGGGAGTAACAAACGTCTGTTGTTAAGCACCACCATCCCACTGAATCGTTTTAGGCACATGCATCGGAACTTACACAGTGTGTGCTGGAGATGATGACAGAGCTAGAGATGAAGCTCAGACCATCGTTCATACTGACTTGAAGAGCTGCTTCCCTGAAAAAAACCCACAAGAAACAAGTCAGGCCAGCTAGTCCACAATCCTCTACTAGATAATATCCTCTGGAACCTGGGCTCCTGATGCACAGAAAAGCCTTTTGTACAGGTTAATTTACATGGACAGGGCTCTCTCCCCTGTGCTCCAATGCACAACTGCCCATTAACCCAACAAGCACAGGAGACAACGTCAGAATTAGACGCATGTAAGCACAACAGAATACAGGGAGACGACCCAGACTCATTTTCCCACAGGCAAAGTAAATATTTGAGTACATAGAACAAACATACATGCCAACTTCTCGTAGCACAGGTGCTGGGCAGAGTAAGTAGGTATCTTCCACTACAAAAGGCTTCTCATCTGAAAAAAGAAATATTGGGATTTATTACCAGATTGGTAATACAGGTTTTAAAGACCAAACTTAAAACAATGTTTTTCCTCACGCTTGATACATAAACAACACAAAACACTGTGTGAGGGATAAAAAGCTACTGCACAGCAGTTGTTTTATGGTTACTGCAGGCATCTTCTGCCCATAGAGCTACAGAGTAAGTACAAGGTAACAGCAGATGCAACTCAGGAAAACAAACAAACCAACCCTCACATTTACCCCCGTCCTGAGAAAGATGGGGAAATGGGGCAGCTGACCCTGCTTCCTCATTTCTTTGCAAAGCCCTTGTGAAAAGGGTCTTGTTTTCAGGCTCCCACAGCTCTCTGTCATTCTCACTGTGAAACATCATTCCACGAAGCCCCTTGTGGCGCCGCTCCCGCGGAAGGGCTGAGGAGTACCTGCCCCTGCAGAGCTGAACGCCTCGGGGCAGTCGGAAGCCCTGCACCGCCTGTCACCCGCATGGGGCGAGCAGCACCTTCGCCATCCCTACAGCTGCTCCGGGCTGCTGAAATCTGTCACATGACGTAGCTGAGCCCCAGCAAAACTGAAGACGCAAAGCTTTTTGAAGGGTCAGAGTGAATGACCACAGCCACTCTATACACGAGACCAGATGGAGCCCCAGCAGATTGCACACAATTGGAAATAGCTGCGTTAAGAAAATTGTACGTTACGGAAAATTTCTCATTTCAAGGCAGACTCATCTGAACCTAAATTATACATTCAACTTGAATTATACTATGGTTTTAAAAGTAGAGTGAGAAAAATTATCAATAGGCAATTGCCTGGGAAACAGGAACATTAGCTAATACTCTTCTTTTGTAGACTTAAATCAGAACCTTATACCATCACTCTGGTGAGCAGACAGACAGGGATCTCAAAGAACTTCCCAGCCCGTTTGCCAGCTGACTAGAGGTTGGGCAGATTGGCAGAAAACCAGGCAGACGGGCTGGGTGGTTTTTGCTTTTTTGGCCTGGAAACCACACATTCCCGCAGAAGCGGTTGATTCTGCTGAATCAGCATTTTCCAGGAGTGCGTCACTGCATCAGAAAGCTTTCTACCAGCTGTACTTATAACCATCTCTAGGGCATCCTGTAGAGATGCTTATAGATCTGGAATGAGCTGTTACCAAATATTACCAGCTTCCTAACATTTTCCAGTTAAAATTTTCATTTTTGTTTGAAAGCTCCTCCTCTCCTGACAGATTCCTTCCCTTTCGCCTCTCAAACCTGTAGGTTTCCAATCTCATCTTCCATCCAAATCTTAAACCTCATCTCTATATACCGCAGGGTGGCAGAGACCTTCATCCTATGGGGCCATGTCGAGACACGAGTACAATTCATCACCACCCCACTTTGCTATCTGAAACACACACAGCAAACCCGGGGTTTCCGACCATCTGAAGTCTCTGCACAGTGCCCTGAATTAACTTACCAGGGTGCACAGAACTCTGGCAACGTGGAAGCAAGGTTACAGCGTTCAGCGCATCGCTGACAACAACAGGGAATGGAAAGGAGCAAGGATAAAAGTTTAACCAAATTGTTTAGCCATCTAATGAAGAGCTGAACTAGTCTGACTGTCTGGTCTTTTGTTTTTGAGGAAACTTGTGCAAGTTACAATTCCATTTAAGGTGCCAGTGGAAAGAGGAAAAGCCATGAAGAAACACAAGCCAAAGAGAATGCGGCAACCTTCTCTAAAGTAATCTCTGCATCAGCTGTGAGCCTTGTTCATTCTTCACTTGGCTGTTGAGATAAATTTGTTCACATGGATGGTGTCAAATAATGATTAGGGCAACAGCAGTAGAGGACTACCGATCCTGGCCCCATTCTCAGGGGTTAGCTCAGGAGGGTTCACACAGAAGCAGGGTCACGCAGCACATT
This sequence comes from Leptosomus discolor, assembly GCF_034619465.1. NCBI lineage: Eukaryota > Metazoa > Chordata > Aves > Leptosomiformes > Leptosomidae > Leptosomus > Leptosomus discolor. Next base: position 3,915,547 of record NC_141413.1, read on the forward strand.
TCGCTGTAGTGGATGAGGCATAAAGAGAAGAGATACAGACTGCAAGAGTTTGTCCCCTCAAGCAGAAGCAGGATTCACCAAGTCAAGCATTCTTTCCCAGACATTCCTAAAAGACAGGTTTCCACTGGATACAAAGTTTTAGAAAGCAGTAATATTGCTCTAGTAATTCCTATCACCCATTATAATCCCTATTTCGTACTTTGCTTTGGCAGCAATGTAAAAGATTATTTCCTCAGGCAGGTTAGGAAATGTTTATTTTTTACACTCCATTAAAAAAAAAAAAAAAAAAAGAAATGGTAATGAAAAGTTGTAACCTTCCCTGAAGTTTTCCTTATGTTTCCAGCTTCCAGCAAATCCTATGCCTACACAGACACATTTGAATTTTTGGGTTACCCACAGCAGTTATTTTGTTAAGGACTGTTTGACATGGGCAGACAGCTGAAAGTGAAACATTTCAGCCAGCCATATGGTTTTCACTGTCAGGCTTCGCTTCTGCATCATGGTTCACCTACTAAGAGCAGTCTTCAAGCTTCTGTGACCCCTCTAGATCCCTGCTCCTGCTGTTGGCCTGGAAAGTACCATATTACTGCTGTTTCCCCCAGCCTCAGTGCAAGAATGCATACGAACATTTCCACTATGCTAAATATTAGGAGCAGATGTTTTTAGCACAGGGTATTCTTTTGCTTGGCTCCATACTATCTAGAAGATTGCTGCCTCATTGAAAGAGAGGCAGACAGACAACAGGCATTCAAAGCATGCAATGCAGAGATGCATCGCACATCCCTCACTTCCTATCGCCTGCAGCACAGGCACTGGGTTTCTGGAGAGCTTGCATCACAGGCTCTCAGTTTTGCAACAGAGTTACCACATCAACCAGCGGCATTTCCCACTTTGCACAAGCAAAGCAGATGCACAGGGGTGGTGAATCTGTCCCTACGGTTCTGTTCTCACCCTGATTTATGAAGGTATCATTAATGCCCATAAATTTATGGCATTGTCTCAGTGCACCCGTGCCAAGAGAATGAAGACCAACACCTTATTTTCTCGTTTGCTAACACTGGCACCAAGGGCCAAAGAATTCTCCATGCCAGCATTCACTAGAACAAAAGCTGACAATTTTGCAAGGCCTTTTACTTAGATCTCATTAGCTTTTTGTTTCTCTTCCTTTCCCTTCCCACTCCCAACTTGCATTAAAGTCTATGCCTCTCTAGAAAGTTTATCAGACTCAGAGTCCCAAGAGGGAGCTCATGGCTGGCCAGGCTGGCTACAGGGGGAGATTATTTTGCTTGGAGAATGTTTGTGTTTTACCACAAAAATGAGTGACTATTTTCCTTTGCTCTAAACAAAAGAGGATCCATTTGGTTTGCATAACTCTGGCCATCTGACGCCTTCCTGGAAAACTTACATAGGGAAACCAAACAAAACAACACTTCTCATCTGCTATTGCATCTCTATCTGCAGGATGCATTTGAAAGAACGCCGCTTTTCTCGCCTGCTACAGAAAAAACTTGCTGTATTCCTGTGCACTAAGAGATGGGCCTGACTGCTCCCAAACTCTAGACCTCATGCCAAAATCTGAATTTTGTGGTTTGGACTCCCCTCAGCTGACAGTACTAGTGGAAGAGCTGTGGAAGGCAGGGGGTGGAGCGCTCGACTTGACATCGCTGACTTTGCTGCCCAGGAAGCGATTTCTGTGCGCGGCTTGGCCGCTGGCTGGCCGTGTAAGCGTGAAGAAACCACTTTGCCTCCTTTGCCAGCTTCACAGAGGGATGTTCAGGCCTTGATCGCATCTCAGACACCAATCGAGGGCAGAGCTTGGACATCTTCAGGAAGTATTGCAATGCTGCACTTTTGAGAAAGCCTGCCGACAGCCACGGGCACAATTTGCTGCTTACCTGTGCACCCCTAATGACTCCATCAAGCAAAATAAGGTTCTCGCTGTATAAAAAAACCCCTTAGGACACAGCACAGAGGCAACTAAAACTAGTCAGTCCTGAGGCATAAGCCATTCAGAACAGCATGCAGAAATGGAAAGTGGTCAAACATCTCACAAAAACACCTGCTTTCTGTGGATGCCCTTTCAGCAAGGTAATTCCTACTGCTTGAATTCCTGTAAATCGCTACCCGGCATTCCTACACCTTTTAACAGCTATCTGCAGCCTGTAAAATCTATTATCCCCAGCATTAGTGAACAGTTTCTTTTGCCATTAGCAGGGTGTAACCTTTTGGCAAGCCAGGACTTGGAGTACTTCCCAACTGTAATAATAAAAGCCTCAATATCTGCATGCTGTTTTAACACAGAGGAGCAAACCTCAATAAAAGAGAGGTACAAAAACCCAAAGAAGGTGACCAAGACAGATAGTAGTACTTTCTTTTAGCCATATAACCAAGTTAAGTCAACAGCCTTTGCTTTGGTTAATGGTTCATCCAAGAGCTGACTGGCTTACTGAAAACTGACTGCCAAGATCCCTTACAGAGTAAGAAAGCACAACATTTTCAAACTGCCACCCAATATCGCAAGTGCTGACTGTTGGACTCGCAATATCAGCAATATTTTAGTCCAGAAAAGCCTGCAAAAGCCGTTTGCCAAACTCCACGTATATCACAGACTAACAATTTCCTTCTGTTACCCCTGTATTTATGATCTGCATTCAACAAAAGTACATCTCAGAAAACACTTTGACCTCATCTTCTGCTACTATAGGAGAGAAGACTCTGGTCTGTTAGACTAGTACAGCCAAACTGGGGGTGGGAGTCTGGCTGCTCTCAGGTAAGACTCCCTCAGGAATATCTGTGCTAAGAATGAGGTTTTCCTCTGTACCTCAGCCCACTCCAGATGGGTAGCCTTGAGCTATGTGACTTGAGCACTTCCATTGTCCCTTTGTTGCCTCAGATGAGACAAAATACCTCCATAATTCTCTGCACCACCTACCAAAGCACAACCTCTGTTCCTCCTGGCTGACTCCTCCTCTTATGCCCCTCCTTGTGACAACTCTGCAAGCAAAGTTTTTATTTCAAATCCATTTTGTGGGGAGATAGGAATGTAGAAAGACACTGGAACACTCTCTATGCTAGAGAAACTGCCTACAAGAAAGATCCATAAATAAGAAATGTTTTGTTAATGCTGTAATGAAAACCACATTGAGATCATGCTGTAATTGCTCTGCTTTGTGTAGGGACACATGGGCTTTTCATGCCAAAGCCATTCAGAGCAGCGTTAGGAGATGGGGGGAAGACACAGATAAGCACAGAACAATGGTAAAGCATTCAGAACAATCTCTAGACGGAGAGATGGGATCTGGAAGGAAGGGCTTTTTCTCTGATGGGTTCACCTGCTGTGCATACAACTGCTCAGCAAGCACACATAGCTTCAAGGCTACTAACAGACCTTGGCAAAGCAGCGCGCTATTAATTTGCCGATGGTCACAACTGGCAGCTCAGGAGAGCAGCCCATGCTGCAGTACAACAGGGTCACTCCCAGGCAGGAGTCTTGCTCCGGCACGGCGACAGCTCCACACCAATCTCAGAGCTGTTACCATAAGCTCTGTTATGCTTATTTGCACAGATTTACTCATGTCACAGTGAGAGACCATCTTGGTCCCCCAGCAGCACACAGCATAAATAAATGAGCTTGGTAAAGCGCTCCACATGCACAGAGACTCTCCTCCTCACTCAGCCCAAGTTTCCTGACTGCTCTGTGCTTGTTCCTCCACACTCAGCCTGGGCAGCTACAAAGAAGTCTGCTGGAGGCAAATGCACAGGAATCCTGTTTGAAAAGTTCCTAGACCGTAATTTGTTAAAGGCTAGGAGAGCATCTGAGGGAAGCGTGTCCATTTCTCCTGTTTTCGTATTCTTTGTCCAGCAATGACTTGGGCCACCCTTCAAAACAGGATGCCAAACTCATCTTGGTGTATGTTTTCACCTAGGAAAAATTAGAGGCATAGGTTGTGTCCTTCAAAAAGGTTCACACTCCCAAAAAACCCCTGATGGAGTCTGTACGCACTGATGGGCATTCTCTATTACCGCAGCAGAAAGAGGGAAAAGCTACTATAAGAAAAAAAAAAAATGAAAAGGTTCAGTGGAGGTGACATGATGAAGTGAAGAAATCAGGGATTAGAGACTGGAACCGCAAAGCAAAACATTCCTGTGCTAAGAGTGACCAGGCTGCAAGCAAGTAAAGAAGATACCACAAGAAGATACTGTGCAGCCAGGAAAAAGGAAAGACAAGGGAAACAGGGCAACCTGCTAGGCTTTAAAAACAGAAGATCGTTTTTAGAAGGCATTTGTTGGGCAGTTTGGGATACAGTCCCCTATACAGCTCACTCTCCGCTGATACCTGGCAAAGTCCTGCTCCCACTCTCTTTTCCTCATTTTCCCTCACTGCTAGTACCCAAGGCTGGGGAAAAAAAAAATTAAAAAAATAATCAGGCTACTTTGTGCAAAGGATGCTTTGGCCAAGCATCCAGAGCATTCACTAGAATGCACAAGTTCTAGCCCCACCTCGCTGTGGTGCATGCTGTTTCCTCACCAATCTTTCATCTCTATTCAGTTTCAAATTGCCTAGGATGGAGCTTGCCACTATGCCCAGAGCTATCTTTGCTGGACCTTGCACAGTCTGGCCAGACAATGACATTTTAGCACTACAAAGCAGCCATAAGTCACTGCACTGGATAATTACTTTTAACTCTGTGCAGTCTGAAACCAATTCTCCTAGGTCCTGCTGCTGGCAGAAAACACCCTGCTGTTGAACATGCATCTGATCACAGTTCTGCTCAGCCAAATATTCTTCATGGTTTCTACAGATGTTCCTTTTTTTTTTTATCCCATAGCTATGAACATTATGAGCTGATGCTCTCTTCACCTGCCACTTTTCTCTGCCAATAATCGCAATAAAAATCTATTAGCTCATGCCCTTAACCTCAGCAAGTCCTAGCTGTGCTGGTCTACATCTCATCTGGGATAATTTAAGGTTTCAGGAACTGTTGGCTTAGTGTTATCTTTAAAAATACCCCCCTCCCTGATACAATCAGAGGCTTCAAGGGGTCAAGCAAACAAAAACAGCTGAGCTATCCAATCTCCATAAGGTTTCCATAAAATTCTCATTCGGTTAACTCTTATGTTAAGCTGTTTGCAGCAAAGTGCCACAAAGGCACACCGAGAACACAGACTGGAGCTGCAGGCTCCAGTGAAGCAAAACACTGGAGATAAGTTGCTCTGTATGACAATGTAACAGAGCTGTGCCAGTTCCCACCCAGGGAGACTTGGGTTTGAGAACATCAATGAGCAACCGGTGAGTTCCCTGAATCAGGGAAAGGTTTGAACTCAGAAATGGAGTTTGTGACCTCTTCCAGGTCAACGCATCAAACAATTTAGGGCTGTGCAAAATGAACCGAGAAGTCTTGGTGCAGTGCCAAGGAGAATGAGCTCACTCTTCATCGGTTCAGGACACAATGAACGCATCAGGTCAGAATGCAGGGAACACGTTTGGCCTTTATCCTCATTTTCCACCATCATTTTGTGGACACAGGAAGACAGCTTCAAACAAAAAGAGCCCACGGGCTGCACTGATCTTTCCTAACAGCTACTATGAAAGTATGAAGACAGACAGCATAATAAATTACTCAGCTAGACAAGCAGTCAGCACACAAAAAGAGAGGAAGGAGTCTTCCTCCTCACCCCCACCACCAGCAGGTCACAGTGTTCGGGAGTGAGGTAACCCTTGCAAACATTTCCTCCCATTGACAACACTGGATGTTTTTGTGTCTCCATAGACAGGACACACGGAATAGTGGAAAGCTGATAGATGACATTTTTAGCTTTGTGAAGACTTTAGGATGTTTCCAGGAACTAATGCCTTGCTGCAGAGCCAGCCAGCTCTGGGGAAGCTGAGCTAAGAAGCAATGGGGATGCATTGGCAGGTCACAGCTAGCATGGCCCCAGGTGACAGAGGTAACTTTCAAGCTAATGACAAGGTAGTCCTCTGGAGGAAAAAGTGGAACAGCAAATCAAGTGCTGAAAAGACTTTACACAGGAGAGAAAAGAAGGATAGCATTAATATCACCTCCCCACCTCACAAAGTTGTCAGGATCAGTAGCTACTTTTACCTTCCACCCAGGCTCAGAGTCCTGCCCTGGACTCATGATGCAAAGAGGGCCATAAGAAGGACAACTGTTGGATGGATATGGAGGCAGAAATGAATGAAGAACAAGTGACTGAGAAAGGAGACCTGCATCAAATCTCTGCCTTCTGAAGAGGCCCCATAAACCAGTAGGAAGGGTACTAGACTGGGTCAGGACATCCACATGCTTGCCTGTGATTAGCTCACTTGCAGCAGCTACCTTCAGTACTGTAACTTCAGTTCCCCTGTCTGTAAACCAGGGCTAGTAGAGGTTACTCGTGTCATAAATAGCTTCCAATGTTTTTTCTCTTCAAGATACAGATCTATTTTAAAGCTCCTAAAAAAAAGTTCAAATTAAGCCCAAGATCCAAGTTTTTCAGGCCTTCTGAACTGATGTTCAGAGACCTTTGTGCGGCACCTCCCTGGTGGTCCTAAGACTGAAATGCTGCACACATCGACCCGCTTTCGCTTTAGAGACCATCAGCACAGCACAAGTCTCTCAAAGGGTATCTGGTCTGAGGGATGTTCAGGACTCAAAACAAGGCCAGGCCAAGCTACAGCAGGGGGACGTGGGCACTCCTAAATCTTGCAGCTTTAGGGGCTCCTCTCATGCTGAGTAGTGGTTTTGTAACTCCTATAACTTCCGTTATACATGTACATACATTTCTTAGCGTAAAATACAACTAACTGCTTGAAAAAGCCTCCACTAACTTTTCTCTTGAACTGAAAGTAGCTCCTCCACAAAGTGGAAGTTTTCACCCAGACTGTATGTTTAATACGGGATATTCACGTTTTAACTAGAAAAAGACAACAGATGTGTAAACTAAGAATGCTACGAACTGTCAGCTCCTAGCAACCAAACCTAAAGACTTTTGGGTTTGCACCTCATGGCCTCAGACGTTTGATGAAAAGAACTCTTCTAAATATTTGATCAGCAATTTAATTTCCATTGGACTCTTTCAGGTGGAGAGAGAAGGGCAGGTTTCCTGCAGAGAACCACAGGAGACTTTATAACACATATGATCTAAACGGAACTTCGGATCTGAACTCTGGGGAGAAACCAAACATCATTCAACACCTAAATGCAGCCATGATCCAGATTTAAGGAGTTCTGGCCACATATCGGGTTTGGGTCCGATTTTATGAAGCTTAGAAGGAAGAGCATGAATCTGTGGCTGCCTCTGCTGTTCTTTTCTGAAGTCACCTCTCAGTGGTTCACACAAGTCCAGCACTTATCTCTGGCTGCATGCAGATGCCTCCAAAACAGCTAATGCACCATACGCCCCCACCTCAGTGCTTTTACTTGGATCCCTCTCCTTCCCTATTCCCCCCTCCAGTGCCACCTGCTCCTCCCTGGACACTCAGCCCTCCAGCTCCTGCTCTTCGTGTCCTCAACACTCACCACATCTGAATTAAGCAAACATGAACCACAGCCAGCCAAGCTTTCTGCTTAGTGACACAAGAGTTGGCAATTCCAGAGCCTGGCTGCTACAGAGAGAGGGGGCCAGCATAACAGTACAAACGTCATTCAGAACAAATTACATACACTCACTGTCCTATAAACATACCTGCCCTGAACACTCAGTGGAATTCCTCACAGGGCAAACGGCCTCGGAAACTGTTCCCCTGCTCTGAAGAGCAAATTACACAGATGCTGGAAGCACAAGCAAGTCCAACATTGAGCCATTACGCTTTCACGTATCTAATTTGTAATAGACTAATTCATACATTCATTTTATACTCAAAAGGGTCAGGACCGCCTCCAAAACAATCAGGCAGCATCTGAATAGATTCCATGTTAGAAAAGATTCATTCTGCTGTCACTGGTGGTATTAGCTATGAGTTATGCTTTCTGGTTTCCTGTGTGGGTTTGCAGGCATGACAGATGAGAACAATAGGATCACTAGTTCTTCCAGTTAAATGGCTCTCTGTACACTTCACAAAAAGACTAGACACTCAGGGTCTAATCTGTTTCTCTTACTTTGGTTCTTCTGCTCGGTGAACTCTGTAGAGGAAACATCTTTCCAAGCTGCATCCACAGAAGCACAGCAATGCCTTAGCCCCTTCCAACACAGCTTCCAACAACAGTGTTTATTTAAGCTGCATAACCAGGCCCACTAGTACCACAAAATATGGGTAAGGAGAGAAACAGGCCTGTTCTCACTACATACTTAACCCAGCAAGACACATAGATCTTCACAGGCAAGTTTCTTGTCTTCAGTATTTTGTCCGCTCCACTGCTCAAGCCTATTTATTCACATACTTGCTGTCAGAGTCACAGGATACAATACCATCAGCAATTTTCCTCTAAAAAAGAAAAATACTCTCTTCTGCATTCTGCAAATTTAATAGCTCCTCATCCCATAATTATTACCTTCACAGTCAACACATTTGAAGATCCAAAATGTTTTGCAAGCAAACGCCTGCCAGTGCAGAGTAAGAAAAACCAATAAATTAAAAAAATCAAAACAGCTTACTGAGAGTGACTGTGTCATTGATCCTGAAGCTGCAGAGCACTCTGTCAACATTACGGGCATGTCGAAATCCGTTCCCTCTCACGACAACCTGAAACGACTCTGTAGCAAAAGAGACAGTAGATTATTGATACAGAGAGAGACAAAGAATGGTCATTTAGACAAGGCACATACGTCAAAAGTTTTCACTTGACATCTCTTGAGCTAAAATTTGCAGTTTAATGATTTTTAAGTTTAAAAATTATTAAAAATTTGGCTTCCACTCTCTCTCTACCCAATTTCAACTTGAGGTTTTAGAAACAGCAAATGATACAAACCAGAAACAATTTAACTCACCTGTAGCGAGAACTTTAAGCCCCAGAGACACTGAGATTTCCTCTCCCCAGGCTGCCATTTTAAATAGCAGAAACTTTTGGGTGAAGAAAGGCAAAAGTATCCTGAGAAGCTGAAGTGCTACTTTCCTAGACACCTGCAAAATTGCACCAATTGCCATGAGTTTTGTCACAACCCTCCCTACTAGCCTGCACCCATGACCACGAGTCCCTGCCTGGACTCATTCCCATACAATGACAGGGGATTTAATCAGTTTTCTAATCTTTGGAGAAAGGCTATGATCTCAGAGTCTGCGGGCATTTCTCCAAGTCTTCCTCTCTGCTGTTCTTCCAGATCAACTCTACAAGGTCACTGCAAGCTGTGGCACAAGCAGAAAGCATCAAGGACAGTCCCCAACACCTGAACACTGAACTCCGTGGTCCTTTTTGGAACAAGCAGGACTGAGCAATGAGATCATATCCTCACAAGTCTTTCAGACCACTCTACCATCCCTTGTTACTCCAGCTGCTTGAGCCCAGTACTGGGAAAGGTTTACAAACCTTCTGCAGCCACCAGCGTTAAGACTGCCTTGGAAGGAAAGCACCATTTTCAGACTTTCAGATTTTGAAACAGGGCCATAGTCACAGAAAATTTCTGGCAGCAGACACAGGAACTCAAACTCTGCAGTTCCCCATGGTGAAGGAAACAGCCCCCACAATTCCTGTTACTATCTAGGAGAGGCACTCAGATAATCCCCACTGATGTTTCGCTGGTGAATATGATTTGAACACAAAATGTTTCACTGTCCAAGACTTGCAGGAGTAATCACAGTGCATCAGAAACACCACCCTGGTTTTAAAACTCCCAGAAGCAACAAGGAACCTAGTTTTTGGAGAGTCAAAGTTTTTGCCTTGCACTTTACAGTCCCCATCTTCTTTCATCTCCCTCAAGGACTCACACACTGTACTTGTCAAAAAAGCAGATTTGCTCTGGAATCTGGGCTCCCTTCCAGGTCCCGCTCGTTTACAGCCAAGTTGCAAATCATCCCACCACATCTAGCCAGGGAAGCTGCCTCACAGGCCCATGATGTGTTGTCCAAGAGCATTTGGGAAGAACGAGAAGAAGGGCTCTGTTCTGGAGTGTGGGGGCTAGTGAATACTTAAGAGAAATCACAGAAGTCTCAACTGCTGGGGAATGAGAGTTCAAGTACAGTCAAAGAACAGCATATCAATGATGTCAGATTAACCACAGGGATTCTGTCTCTGCTTGAGACTGAAATGAGCAGATACGGACCCTGCATGTCTGTACCAATGCAAAACCAAATCATCAAGAAACCGGCGTTTCAGGTTGATGCGTTGTTGTTGAAATTCATTACCCAAGTGCCTGGGACCAGTCTGCAGTGCAAGAGGTAGCAGAGCTATACCTGCAACAATTTATTTCAAAAAGACACTAATGCACCTAACTTTCATATTCAATGGCACTGTCATTAGTCTCAAAGCCCTAAGTGACTAAATTAGCTGCAGTTCAAGAGCAACGGAATATTTGCCCAAACTCAGAGATGAGGCCTTGAATTGAGCATCTCAATAACTGTTGACATTTTTCAAGGTTAAGATATTGCTTCTCTTGTGAACTACCGGCCAAATTCCAGTGCGAATGGTTCATATAAAACCCTTCTATCTTTCCTCTCAGCTGGCTCTACTGGATACAGCTGTACATTACCCCTACATTCCCATTAAAACACAATGAATGGGAGTGATAAGATGTATAAACAACTGAGAAGCAAGTCAGAAAGTGTTAAAGATGGTTAATAAGTCATCTTCTACTTATAACATTACATAAGCATCATTGTTTATCATTGTTCATCACATGTAAGTATGTATTTTTTAGAAAAATCTGCGTGTAAAGTGGGTCTGAATGTTCACAGAATTTAATTCCCCAAGCATTTACGGAACATCACTGCACTGTATCAGAGACTGTCATGACAACAATCATCTACCATGCTAAGGTAGACAAAGCCCTGTTTTGTAGCCTCTTTTTAACATAAGAACTATTTAAATGACCAAACAAAATGAGAAATAGATCACTGAGTATTGTAATTCATGTCAATTATGCCATCTCAGCTTCAAAACCCAAAATGACTGTAGCAGCATGCACAGAATGCACTTCTTGGGTATTTAGTGTGGTGCCCTGCACCTGCTGGGAAAATACACCGACCTGTGTATGTTTAGGTATAGAGGCAGTTGCTCCAGGAATAGCTGATGCTGGAAGGATGATTGAAGCAGCTGCTTTGGAAGTGAAAACAAAGAAGTAATGATAACTGGCTTTCTTACTTGGACTACCCATGTAAGAAAAAGGAAGATGCAGAACTTGTCAGGGACCCATCCTTCTCTACAAACCTCAGTGCTGCTCCCAGCCTCTCTTCTTAAGGAGATGCCACACACTCAACAAACAGTAAGGATACACTTCATAAAATGTGAAGGATTCACAGGAAGCAGATGGAAGAGGCCAAAACAGTTCTCAAGCTTTCTTTGAAAAAGACTGGGTTCTGCTGAATGCAGAAATGCTTGCCAGGACTTTAAAGCCACAGTGTGCACGGTGCAGCCATTTTAGAACAAGCACACAAAGAGGGGGCAGTACCATTCACACAGGTCAGCTGGAGGATGATTAAATTCTAGTCCTCGGTCACTGTATCAACCCTAAACGCCTAAGAAGTGTTCAAAGAACATTAGAAGCCTTTAGATTTGACTTTCTTCATAGTTTCCTAAGCAGCACTTCCCTCAACAATCCTCCTCTGACATGATGAATTTGTAAAACTCTAAACCTAAGTCTTGTTTTCTGATTTGGTTTGTAATTTTGCAGCATATCTACTTCAAGTTTGGCACAGTCCAAAACTGGTTTGACAGAAAAATAAGTTAGGCAAACTGTCAAATTCAAGCCTTTTCTGTAAGAAAATCCCCTTTGACATCATTTGGCAGAAATATGAAATGTGAAAGCTACTGTTAGATGAAAGTCACCAAAATAGCAAAAGGTGTAGCTCCAGTTAATTAGTTCCTTTTTCACTCTCCAGCAATTAGAGAGACACAGAAAGATGTATTTTAGGCAACACGAACAACTAGGGCCTCAATTTATACTTACCTCCTGCACATATACTGGAAGGCTCTGCCGCCAGAATTTCTATACAGGATTTCTTCAAAATCTAAAAGCCAGGAAAAAAAGTCATTAAGTATCTCAGACTGGTTTCTATAGAAACACAAATCCGAAAGCGTGAGAGAAAGAGAGCGCAGCTTGTTCTCACATAAATGCTCAACTCAACGTTGCCCTCTGCACTCGCGTCACACTGCGCCACCTTCGCTTTTCACTTTAAGCCAACCACACCGGTGTCGTTGCTCTCCCACAGCAAGCTCCTGCTACGGAGGAAGGCAACGACGCCCTCAGTACCTCAGCACAAGCTCGCCTTGGTCTGTGGTACAAGTCATTATGCAGACTGTGATCTGTAATAGCTAAGGGGCACCCTGAAGTGTTAGCGAGGGAACGTCACTGCCCTCTCTTTGCAGCCCCACTTTCCTCTCCAAAATTATTCTGGAGCCCAAAACTCCAAATAAAATGTCGCAAGTTTGAGCTAAGTTGTTTACTTTTGCATGAAAACATCTTGGGAATATCTACATAATCATTCCTCAAGTCTCAGCATAGGGGTTCAAGCTTCTCGAGTTTTTAATCAGATCTACAAGAGCATACCCGAATGCATCCTCAAAGCTGCACTGTGATTTCAAATCAAGATGTATGGACAATCGTTCTTTAACTGAATTTAAGCAGTATGTCTTCATAAGAATTGGTACTGCCTTTAACCACTTTATGTGGAGACACCGATTTACACAAACACTTCAGCACCAGGCTTGGCAGACTGCTTGCAAGGCAAGAGGAGCAGGCTAGAGCTGGATACTGTTTACTCCCATACGGTGCTAAAATTGCTCAAGCTCTTCTTTGCATGCAGCAGCCTTTCCCCTGCTCTGAAGGCCAACTCAAGTTTTTGCCCGCACACAGTCAGCAAACTTGCGACAGTGGCCGTAAGCCCCCGTGAGAACGGCAGCAGCGACCGAGAGCTGGGGGTGTTCAGCGCCGGGCTGAGCAGCCCCTACACGAGGTAATACTGATCAAAATTTAGGTCAGCTCCAAGAGGCAAGTAAATGTCAGCCAAGCGTCATGACTCAAATCCAACATGAAAATTATTTTCCCAACTTTAAATTGAAACATCTGTAAGGAACGAACAGCAACCAATACAATAAATTCTCTACAAAAAAGATAATATATTTTTTCTCCACAATCATGGCTCTCTGCCCCAAATACCTAATTGCAAGAGGTACAGATAGAGCCATGATTTATTTTTTAACACTTTTAAACAAAAGTCTGCGTTACTCAGAAGCAGGGCTGGTAGAGACTGAAAGAGTACCAAAGGACTGAAGTAACCAGGACCGTCTGAGCTGCTGGCAGCCTGACAAGTGAGGAGAAAGATTTGCAGGAACAAGGTTATACAGGAACTGTCAAGTGGAAAAAAAGAGAAAGTCAACAGTTGGGAACTGAACTGAAAAGCGCTGGAAGAATTTGAAAGGCAGAATAAGGAAAAACGCACAAAAAATAAAGAGCAGTGTAAGAACACTCTTCCCAAGTATCCACCTGTAGCTAGCTATCCACCCATCTCCTGTCAGTCCTCTACTGCCCGCCCCTTACTCACTCCAGGTCTGGCTTCTCTGAAGATACAGCATTTTTCTCCCAAAGTGATTGCCAGGGCTAATGAGAACAATGAAGAGTTGCAGTTTTTCCAAGTATTTTTCCTCCCCACGGAAAAATGTCTCCTTTAAGAAGAGAATCTTTTCACATTTTTCTGAATTCCCCCTTAGAGTCTGCTCCCCTCTCCCTCAGCATACCCACAAGTTTTAATACGTATTTTTCTCCCCATGTCATTTCAGCAATGAAGCGAAAGGTGAGAAGCAGGCAAATGAGTCAGAGGACAAATGCATGAAAAATACAATCAATACTTTCATGGGTTGTTTTTTTTTTTTTTAAAAATCAAGTAAAACCTCACATGATTAAGTTTGAATTTCATGATTCAGTCATTTGCAAACATTCACGCTGTAAGCCAAGTTGGATGGGGGGGGTGGAATAGCAGGTGCCTCAATTAGATGATGCAGAGCTCCCTTCCAGTCCAATCCATTTACGTGACTATAAAAAGCTGGCCTTAATGGCTTTTTATAATGCCAACTGCAATATTTATTTTGATTTAAAATAATGTTTCCAATGCTCCAAGCACCCACCCTAACTTAAAGTGAAAATCAGGAGCAGTAACTACCGCGAAAGAATTCCTTTATGTCTCTTCCTCGTCATAAAAATAAATTCAAAAAGGGCTTTGACATATTCATCGTAGAAGATTTCATCAGATCTCCTGTTCTCTTCTTTCCCAAGGACTGCAGAGCCCTGTGGGGGCCGTGGGGGCACTTGGTTCCCTGCAGGCTGGCTCCTCAGGAAAGCAAAATAACAGGCAAGCGCGGCGATGCAATCTCCCAGCTGAGAGCCTATGAACCGCTCCAACAGCGTACGCGGGAGAACTGACTCCACATCCTCATTCTCACAGGGAGAACCACGACAGTTCTGCTTTACCTGGTAACCGACTGCAGGCCTCGAGGCAGCTTGCCTTGGCCTCCATGCAGAAAAGCACATGAAGCCCGTGCTCACTGTCGGCGAGGAAGCCCCGCATTGTCTCTAGCGGCACACGCTGGATGACCAAGCTCAGATGCCCAAATCAGTCTCCTGTTGTACTCTACGGGGCTCCAATTACCCTCCAGCCTCACACAGGCTCCAGGGAGGATCTCTTGTTAATATTTGTTGACATGCCAAACACAAAATGCAACACATCCTTGTGGAAGCATGGCTTTATTTGTCACAGCCATCTCTGTCAGGACAGGACGGAATCGATCACTACCTGTGACCGATGTAGGTTCCTGCCAGCAATGCATTAAAGCCAAGAGCCAGGAGAGGCCCCGCAGGTCACCCGGGTGCTTTTAGAAATAAAAGGGCAGAAAGGGAGTGAAATTCTGCAGCTGCTGGCAGCTTTCATTTGGTATTCTGCTCCACAAGCATGCAGGCAGATTACTTCACCAGAGCAGCTGCATATTTCTTATACATTTTTTTCACCAAATTTGGGAATTCTAATTAGCAAACAGGATGCTGAAGCTTAATAGAAGGTTATGGTCTAATCAGTGCTAGTGTGAATGACCCACAGTCTGAGGCTAGGTACTCATTATCAAGCTCTGTTGAATTACTAAATAACGAAGTCTGCTGCCAATTACAAAACAGTAATTTATTTATTAAGTGTTTCCTGGCCAGTAATATCTGCATGAGCTAAGTAAAATAAATATATGTAAGTCCTTTTTAAAGATGCATTTGGGGGAAGAAAGAATGAGAAAGCATGACCATATACCACTAAAAGTAATGAGAAACTACACAGTTGAGCCTGGGGGTTCACATCCTCAACTTGAGGTGGGTAAGCTTGCTACCCAAGCCAAGAGGCTTGAGCTGCTGACTTTCTTTTTGGCCTATGTAGAAAGGCTGGCTCTGACAGAAGACAGATTCAGAGCATCTGTGTGAAGCTCCTGCTCTGAATTGCCCTCTGGAGAGCCCATCCTTCCTCACCAGCTGCAGAGGCTCAGAGAGCCCAGCTTGCTGACCCTCTCAGTGTAGGTGTACAGCTCGGACTACACTTTAGCAGGGCACACAGCTGACAGACTCTTTGTGTACATTACGGACTTTGCCCATACAGGACATGTCCTGCAAGGGAAGTAACTTTCTCTCATCTCTCTCCCTGCACCAGGGAATAGACAGTTTATCTATTTGCAAGTGTGGAGGAGTGCATAAAAGCATCACCTCATTCCTCACATTTCGTCTACCAGACGCTCACATCAAGGTCTCACAGAAGCTACCACACTGCACAGACCCAGCGCTGCAGTTTGTGTTACGGAAGTATTCAGAGACGGCATATCCAAGCTAAAACGTCCTGGGGTAAAGGAGTACATCAAACTGCCACATCAATTCTAAGAGTTGAGGCCACAACCTGAAAAATACTGAGGGTAGGTGGACACCATTGCAAGACGAACCAAAAGGAATACACAGGAAATGAAACTGGAAAGGATGAATCATTTGCACAATTTATACAGACAGGAAACAGTTCTGCCAACTAGTTCATACTACTTCATTTCTTATACATCACAACTGCTTCATGAAGCTTCCTGCAACTAACTCTGAGAATCCTTTCTAAGGGACCCCAATCACATCTCTATTTGAGATAAGCTCCGAGCTACTGCCACTGCTGAATGCATGGCAGGGATCAGGGAGTATTCTTCTTCCAGGAGTCTGCTCTTTCAGTCAGTTCCTGTCAAAGGCTCAAAGCAATGACAGGATCCCTTCCTGACTTTCATACTGCTCTGTGTTCCATCGCCCCCAGCACTCCTATCAAAGACACACTGAGCAGTAGCTGAACGTGAGGTTCAGGTTTTCCTTCTAAGACTTGCTCCATTTGCTTTAAATTGACAGGTTATGATCTGCGGAAACTTTTCACAGCAAAGAAAAAATTAATAAATTACTTCAGTTCCTTCCATTTGTTTCCCAGCTCACAGCAATCAGATGTCTGCTTCTCTACAAGATTCTTCCCTCCTAACAACCTCAAATTCCCTGTTAAACATGGGGGAAGCTGAAGTTTTAGCAGTGGCTTTTTCACAACGAGGAAGACAAAGCAACTGGCTTGCTTAGTAAAAAAGTCACATTGGAACTCTCAGGAGAGAAAGGACCAAAACCTACAGTGCACTGAATGACTTTAGCTCCCATTTTTAAGAATCATGTTTTTAAGCATGACTCCAGCATGGGGCTGTATTTTCAGCTCATTTAAGCACAGACTCCAGGGCATGGCCTGAATGGCTTGGTGGAGCTCAGTGGGAGACTGTCCTTCTCGGAAAGCACCGAGCAGATCTCTCTGCAGCTGCTAACTCAAAACTTGCTGGCTCCCACAGAAAAGGAAGGGCAGGTGTACTGGAACATTTGCAGACCCACCACCCTGAACATCTTTGCTCAACAGATGTAGAGGCCCAGCAGAGGCCAGCCTCAAGCTCCACCACTCCCAGCTCCCACCCTCTTCCTCATTCCAGAGGGACTTCTAAGTCCACTGCCTCTGTGCACACAGAGGGTTGAAAAAGATCTACTCCACAGGAGAAGGGGAGGAGGGAAGAGTCAGGCTGCCTCAGCAGAATACAGGGCAGTTCACATCAAATCACTGCAGAGCAGAACAAACCCAGGACTTCACATCTCTAGAGTGATTTCGAACACTAACCTCCCTCAGGCTCATCAGTTGATCTTTCCTTCCCCTGTTGTATCAGCCAGCAGCTAGTAGGCTAAGCAATCCCCTCTACACATGGCTGAGCATCCTTGCTATACCAACTCTTACATAGGAATTGAAAGAAGCTTCCAAATCTCATGGCTCTTTCAGCATTAAAATTCTTTCCTGTGACCACAAATGCTTTGTTTCTTTGCTCCAGGACAGAGGTGACTTGTGAGGACAAGAAAAGGAATGAGGGAGCTTATTTTCCAGCTAGAACAGGTGTCTACAGATTCTTTGCTATTCTACAGAGCGATTAACATCTTCTTACTATTCCCTTCACACATCTCCTTTCTACCTAATCTATTGCAATCACTCCACTGAAACACAAGTGCTCAGGTCACAGACTCACTACTATACAATCACACTTCCTTGTGACTCTCCTTTCCAGGCTGGTAAATCTTGCACCAGTCAGCTGAAGCAGTTCTTGACTAGGTTCTGGAGGCTGAAGTCTTCCCATTCTGTTCAGTATAACTGGAAAGGGAGTCAGAACTGCTGCTGGAACTCATTAAAAACAGCTGCAAAGGGAATGCAGGGCTGGGAAGCAAACTAAGGTTTTTGTTGTTTTGTTGCTTTCTTAAACGACATGCAACACCTGATTGTCCAGGAGAATTGAGGCATTAGCCCCACACTTGGACAGTGCCAGGAAAACTAATAAGCAAGGGATTGTATTCCATCTACACGCGATAGCACTAGGGAAAATTGAGCGTGTGCTGAGGGAACAGTTTTGCTTGGTACTACACGGTCAGAATAGTGTGCACCACTGTAAACACAGAAATCTGAGAGCCCCTTGGTGAACCCACCCACCCTAGCTTCGAGTTGTATACTTCATCTGTGTTTTATCAACTAGAACACTCACCAAAATGAACAAAACACATGTCCTTAAAAGGATTTCCCATCCTCCTTTGTAGCCATGGGAAGTAATCTAATTACAACAGTTAGGGGATATGACTGAGCAAAAGGAACAGAAAAATACTGAAAGCCACCTGAAAACATACTGTTTCCTCGTGAACGCTTGGCACGTTTTACACTTACCGTGAAAATGGCACACACTTTCCTCCTATATTGCCTTTCCTGCTCAGTCAAGGGAAGTGTTGGTCCTAGGTGAAACAGTATTAGGCCACCCAAAGTTTTAGAGCTAGAAAGAGGGATGCCTCATCAGGCAGCCTTATTTGCCAGTAAAGACCACGGAGCCATTTACATGACTCGTACACAAGCCATGGGAAAGGAAACAATCCTTATCCCCCTCCCTCTGCCAGCCAAAGTGCTAGCTCTTATCCCAGCCCCTCAGGAATGGGCCAGCTCTGATATGCTGCACCCAACTCTTTGGGGAAACGCCAGGAATTGATCAATCTGAACTGGGAAACCGAGGTCTGGGTAAGAAAAAAAAAATAGCCCATTTGTCAGGAGCCCAAACGTAGAAAGCACGGGTTTGGGGATTTTGGCATATATAGCAGGATCCCTTCCCCCATTCTAAACAGGTGAGCAGTGCAGCACATCCATCCGGACAGCAAAGATGCTAATCGAGCAGAAGGACAGAGACTAAGCAGGGCCCCAATCCTTCATACAGAACGTGCTCTAACACACCTCCGCTGTCCCAGTCTGTGGCAGCCATTTTACAAACTGTCACCAGGCACCTAGTCCATTCAGTCAGTTACTTCCCATCAAGGAGGGAGACAGACGATAATATTTGGGCTCAAAGCTTCCTGCATTGTGACCTATTGATAAACTCTACCTGGAAGTAGCAATATGAGTACAAACAAAGGTCAGTTTCTTTGGATCAAACGTTTAAGCGATTTATTAGCAGTTAGCAGGTCCTTGACCTTCAACTGTGCAAGCGAACACAAACTAATGTGCGCACACACGCAAACACATGATTAAAAAAATACTTACGGAGTCTATGATCCCCTGAAGGGCTTCAAAACCATCATTCACTGGAAAGACATGATCTTTGCTGTCGGCAATTCTAGCCAGCTGACAGAGCGGTAAAAGTAAATAAAACAGAAATGCAAAGAATGAGAAAAATTAGCCAGCAGGCAGCAAATTAAGACTTCTCCAGATTCCTCCACTTGCAAGTAAAAAAACCCAACCGAATACTCCACGTACTCTGTACGGATCGCTGGTGCGTTACACTTTGTCAAGCATTGAAAAGTTAATCTCTTTAGACTGATTGATTTTAGAAAGCTCTGTATCGGGAATCAGAAAAGGCTTCCCTTAACTTCAAAGGCAAGACAGAATGTGGCTTTCACTGATGCCCATTTTTATTGCAAAAACTGTCTCCCACTTGATTGTAAATCACCCAGCACGGTAACTCCCCAGCCAAAATAGGCCACAGCATCAACATGACAGGCCACTAACACAGCAAAACCCTTCAGCACATACATCACTTAAACCAGGAAACTAATCAAAATGATTGAGTATTTTCACACAGAGAGAAGACTAATGCAAATTATAGCCCATCTGGAGATACAAGCCTCATTCACCTTTCCTGTCAGGGCAGAGATTAGACTATTTGTCCCAGGCTCAACCATCAGAGCACCAAGAAGAGGAAAGCAAGGAGTTATAACAAGAGATAGTTTCCAAGTGAGGGGAAGAAGGGCGCAGAAGAGCATCTGGAAGCCTCCATGACAAGGAAGAGGGCCATTCACGAGGCAGCGGTAAGATGAGGGGAACCAGGGCATCACCTGTAAAGAGCTACATGCAGCTTCACTCGTCAATAGCATGCTACGGGTTAAGGCAAAAATACAAGGCCAATTCAGAAGTAATGAGCTCTCCATGCATCTGCTGGAGCAGAATCAAGTTTTACTGCTGCAAGGCCAACATTTGTTATAGTAATTCTCTCCCCTGGCAGAGGTAGCATCAACCCAGCAGGCCTCTGTGGCGTTTCCTGCAGCATCGCAAATTGGAGGCAGCCACACATTCCTCCCTAAACCCCACTGGCTCCACCTTTCCAACTCATGTCACTCAGAACTCCCATTTCTCGAGCAAAACACCAAACTGCCAGCCTCCTGGTTTGCAGCCAGGGAAATACGCCAGGCAACTTTCCCCTGCCTGCTCCGAGAAGGGTAGTAAAGCAGCTTACTGCTTGTTGGCCAAGACAGAGCAGCTTCTGTAAAGCAGGATGTTTACAGTTTCCCCAACTCATTCCCCACACTCCTCCTCCTAGTGCATTCTGGGGCTGCAGACACAGCCATCTAACTCCAGTTAATTTCTTCAGCATCTAAATGACTTCAAGTAGCAGCTGTCTTTGAGGTCTGCTGCTTTAGATCTAGTCTCTGCCATTTTTATTCCCTCTTTGCTTTTCCCATGACTAACTCTGGGTTACACTAATCTCTAGCTTTGATTCAAAGGAGATTGTTCTAAAACAAGTTTGTTTTGACTCTTTTTTGAATCAGTGTTTGTCTGAAGCTTTGTTAGAAAGCTGAAAACCTGGAAAAGCTCTATTCAATAACTATTTCAGCTCTCCACTTAGGGGCTGTACAAGTGTTTCACTCATTTTAGAAAAATGTTAACTGTTACACTTGGAGTGAAATGTAATTCATGGAGATACTGACATGCATATGAAAAAACTACTAGTCAGGCTATCAAATGGGAAAACACTGTAAAATATTAGTGTACCTAATGGAGCTGTTTGCTTTTTACAGCATAGTCTTGCCATGAAAGAAAAGCTGGACCGAAACCGATGTGTTACATGGAAATACCTCAATTTTACTGGGGGGGCAAAAGTCCCCACAAGCTCCTTCTGCTTACAGCTTAAGCCAGACTGATTTGCTGTTCTTCATGTGCCTTTTCCTCTGCTTTCCTCCACCATCAGCAAGCATCACTGTGGCATGCAGACAGAGGGACAGTTCTCCACAGACAGAGATTCAGACAGAGAGAGGCTTAAACCCAACACCCAGACCAAGACACTTCAAGCACTTCACTTTAGACTGTGAGCCAATGGAAGGAGAGGAAAACCACTTGAGAAAGTGATCCAGGAGCACGCACACGTGCCTGTGTTCAACAAGCACCTTTGCCAAGGACCTCAGTAAACAGGAGCACCTCATTTACCTGGGTCTCATTGAAGTCTTTCACACCAACACAATAGACTGTTGCTCCCAGGTCACGTGACCGGTTAGCCTGGAACAAGGAAAGGAAGGATGACATGGATGCAAATGTGATGGGAGGCAAGTTTCTGGAAAGGTCTTAATCATAAATTTAGTCTTTCTCTGTAAAATAAGCAATGCAGGGGGCTTGTCAAAAGAGAGCTTTGAAAGCTTTCCTCGAAGATTCTGCAACACCAGGTTTTATTTGCTAGTAGAGCAGCTATTTGTCTAGAAAAGCAAATCCCAAGGTATTTGGTGGTTTGGGGTTTTTTAAACCTGATTAGCTCACCTTCCCAGCTACCCCAACTTCCTAACATTTTGTCTGTCCAACAGATGTAAGACAGACTAAATCCATTTTATTTTCATTCTTTAGGACACATCCCAGTCTAACAGTAACCTAAAATGTTTTGGTATTTCCTACTTCAGACATGTGTGCCTGGACTCATGATATCCCCAGGTGAAGAGACATTTCATTCCATCTGCTATAAAACTGCATCACTCCCACTACTTACACAGCACCTCAAACTAACAAAGGCAGAACATCCATAGGTTTGATCTTTCCAGGTTATTTCACTGACATGCAGATGAAGTTGCATTTACTATTCAAAAAGCAACTGTTCTGAATGCTCTTGCCTGTGTAAGTACACAGTAAGTAATTTAACCCCATTTCATTAGAACAGGAACACCTGATCAAAACCCCGTTCCCAGAAAGGATGGTAGCAAGTCAGGTCATATCAGAAGGCTGCAGCAATTCAAAGCAAAGTGCCTTACAAGAAAAGCATCGTTCGTTTTACACCAAGAAACTCAAACCCAAACAACTGAAGCAACTCACAGTATAAGAGCCGAGTTCAGGATCTCCGTTCTGCTAGCACACTAACTGTTCCTCCCAAACCCAAAACAAATGTAGCACTTCTGACCTCTCGACTTGTTCATTCACCTCTAAAAACAAACTTCTTTTTCTCATGGATGTTTTATTTCAGAAGGGAAGAAAAGGAGGTGAACGGTAAGGAGGGGAACTCTAGTTTCACAACATTTGTGCTGCAGCAATACTGATTTTTTTTTTCCTACAAAACCATTCTTTTTGTTGTTGCTGGATTTAAAGCCACACTTTGGACACACTGAGAGGAAAAATTCTGTCCATAGCAAATTCATGTAACAATACCATCTTCCAAGTTCAGGTCATCTTAATTTGTTTCACCTCTTCAGAGATGACTACCAAAAGGAGATCAGTAGCAACATTACACAGCAAAGCTTTCCAGTGCTCAACATATTGTTTCTCTAACGTTTTGCAGAACATGCTAGTTTAACGAGGGCGTTGAGTATACATGCTTGAATCTTGGAAACAGTTGTGGAAATTTTGGATTTGATCATCTGAAGGGCTTTCTGATGTGACAAAAGATTATAGGAACAACAGTCACCCTCTTTCGGCAGTCTTTACTTTTTGTGAAAGAAGAAAAGCCCAATTGAGAAGATTCAGGTATTTCCCAGAAGAATCCAGTAAATACTGAAATTTTTCCGCTGCAAACTATTCCTTCCTCTGGGTTCTTTTTTTTTTTTTTTTTTTTAACTGGAAATTTAAACCTCCCTCCTTTCCTGAACAGTCTGTTTTGATGAGCCAGAAGCGTTGCTGCTGTTAATGTTTATCCTTAAGATTTATGTCTCAAGATGACCAGAGGGAAGTTTTGTTATTAGGGAAAAAGGTTTTCCCTGTCTTTTGTCTTCAAAGCAGCAAGCCCAGACATTTCACTGTCTCCCTGGCTAAAAATGTGAGAGACACTTACCTCCCTCTCAGAGTAGAAAAATAAGTCTTCATGGAGTTCTCCATCTGTCAGCGCAATGATGACACTTGCAGTTCTGTAACCTAAACACACAAACTCCTTTAGTCCCTTGGTTTTGAGTCGTATTTGTCAAACCAGCCTAGACCTGTTAGCACACTTAAAGGACTAGAAGAATGGACAGAAGAAAGGACTAGAACAGTGGACATCAAGCCCATGTCCTTATCTCCCTTCAGCCAACCAGTTCTCAGAAGATGAATTTCTGCACACTTTTTCCACACAGGCATCTGCCTTCAATACCAGTTTTATACCACACTCCTTTGATGTGCAATGATTTTTAATTGACAGCCCCTCGTAACTATTTCAATATTTCAGACCAGTAGATTAGACTGCAGCCATCAAAAAAATGCAAAGTGTTTCTAGCTATTTCCTGATGTTATTAATGCTGTCAATTCAAAAAATCCAGAGATTTTTTTCAGCTTGTGATAAAAATCTCCATTGGGATTTAAACAGATATGGTAGGAAAACGGTCTAAAATCTTCAACCTGCCTACGTAACATACTTCAGCAACATAATAAAACCTTGCAGTCTTCTCCTTGTATTGAGCTTGGGGTTTACAGGTTTATATTAGCTTTCAGGAGTGGCCAAATTGAATTAATTCATATTTCTGACAATGGACTTGCTACAGATCTGAAGGAGCTCTGTAGGTACATCTTGCACAAACACTGTCATGGAACGATAAAGGCTAAATACGTCAAGGTGTGTTAATTATCAGCCTTTTAATTTCTTCAACCATCTAGGGTATTTTCCTGCCATATCAAGTAGCTGTGCCTTTAACAAGCTGTTGCTGAAGAGACAAAAATCCAAATGAGCCACTTCAACTACCACAGAACAGAGATCCGAGACCTAATTGTGTTCGTGCCACTCAGAAATCCCAAATTTTAAAGAACACGGTAATGATGCAACAAGAAAGTCAAGTGCTTGATAAACAATAAGCCACAGGCAGGGTCATTCACGTTGCAGATGCCCAACTCAAGTGCCCAGGCTCCTTCTGTAGGAAATGGAGAAAAGCAAGCGCTTCTTGTACAAACTCAGGAGCCCAAATGACCTCCAGAGACGCCCTTCTCCCTCCATCAACTATTGCAGGAGCCCTAGGACCTACTGCAGGTGGCATAAATGCTCCTTTTAGTGGAGCAAGGACAAATGCACAGAATAAAGACGAAATACACAGGCAAACACCCAGACTTGAGGACCCAGTTGTCCACTGCTTCTTGCATATGGTGGCAACTTATTTACACATACTATGTACACCAACATGTAAAAGCAGCATCAACCCCCAATCGAATCGTTCTAGCTACCTGTTCCATTCCGCTGCAGTCAGATTTTACAGGTGAGCCCCAAAGCTGTGTGGACTTAGTCACTACTTCAGTTTATTCATATGTGGCCCTGCAAAACCATTAGGACTGGCTTTGTACCTGAACATCTGGATGCCTGTCTTTTGGTTTCCAAGAATCAATGGTTATATTTCTACTGCAGGGTTTGAAGTGCAGAAAGTTTTTAAATTAACTTCACAGAAGGAAAGGACAAACGTTTCTGCAACTGTCTGCACTTACTACTGGATTTAGAAATTGCTTATTGAAAAAAAACTTGTACCTAACAGCATCTCTGCATACTCATGTTTCAGAAGGAAGAAGAAATGGTTACCTGAGTCCTCAAGCAAAAACAACAACATAAGGTACCAGACAGTTTTGGTAAGAGTAGGTACTTTCAGTCAGCCTGGCTTCTCGCTTTTGGCCTGAAACACATTCATTCCTGATCTGGATCATTAAAGCTCCACCTGTTCTTTTTCCTTTTCAGGAACAACTAGCCTGAATAGCATTGCATTCCTGTAAGAATAGGAGCCACCCCCAGCTTTCCCGCAATGAAGCTGCATTTCAAATCTATTAAAGTTATCAGCCAAAAAGAAAGAGAAAAAAAAAATAATTCAATGGATCAAGAAAGTCTCTCACCGTGAACATTTTCATAGTAAATCTGTTCACTTGCCTGAAATTAAATCAGAAGATTATTAGCAATTAATGAATAATAATACTTTGTGGGCACCTACACATGCACCAGAAAGAAAGAGAAGATGGCAGTGAGGATGTCAGGTTTGCAGTGTGCACACACCCTCTGCTTTCACAGACATCTCCTTCATAGAACCAATTTCTGGCCTAAGGTTTCGATTGAGTTACTTCAAGGTCTTATCGAAAGTGTAACTCAAACCAAGCCTAAGGCCACTGGCCACCAATAACAGTCTCCCACTATTCTGCTATTTGAAAATGACATTCACCTTCCTCCTTGAGAAACATCCCAGGTCCATTGATAAATATTCTCCAGCACCTCTAGCCCAACTACTCTAATTGCAAATAAACCAACTGCAGAGAGATGTTCTTATGCTTCTGTCTCCCACTTGATCTATGCACAAGCATATCCTGCAAGGTCGAATGGCAAACGCTTCAGTGGGCATCAATTCAAAATCAAAAAGTAGGCCACCCTCAACATATTTGGCTTATGAATTTCATTTCTGTTCTGAATTTGAATTTGGTATTGTAGACTTCTGCAAAGTTCCTGAAGTCACCAAACTGTGGGATTTGGTTCTGGACTCCTAGTTACGGGCCAGCAACTCTGTCAGGTCACCTGAATTTTTGCTGTGTGTTCCTATGCATTTTCAATACGCAGACGGTTCCACAATCCTCCAAAATGCACGTATAGTACATGCATCATCTGTGTACATATACATTACATACGTGTAATGTATATGGGAAGGGGTTCAGGAGTTCAGGTTTAGAGAAACTCCCGAGACTATAAAATACACAGAAGAAGATTAGAGCAGGCAATAGCTTCTGCCCAGCATTATTTGTCCATCAGTGAGAACAGGCTAGAGTCATGGCCTCAGCCCCCACCCAACTCTAACAAGCCTACTATAGCACCCATGCAGGACTTCAGACAGCTTTCCACCCTTCAAGAACATGGTTCCACATGAGATTGCAATATCAAAGTCTTCTGCCTTGTCCTAAGCTGAAAAGGCAGCTCCCCCCATAAAAGCTGAAGGCCAAAAGAAAGATAAATAGTAGGGTCTGCAGCTCCCTAGGACCACCTCCAACACAATGTGTACACCTCAGTGTGCCTATTGCATAGAAGGGAGATAGTCCCACTTACCTACCAGAGAATTAGTAACCAGATTCCTTTGTTTAACACTTCCTGAGGAGCACCCAGACACAGTTTAGAGGCACTATAGCACGCATCTAGTTACCCTTTCAAATCCTTCATGCATGTACGTGTCGCCTCCCGGAAGGACTTTCTGCAGCTCTTCCAGACCTTGGCGTATCTGTTCCCTGCAATGAATGCAGACGCATTGTTAGATCCAAGATCAAATTTATCAGGAGCTGATATCCAGCTGAAGACATGCATGGCAGAACCAGATACAGAGGTGGGGGGGAGGCAGGAAAGAGCTAATCCCATGTTTATATAGGCTGAGGTAATGTTACAGGCTAAGGTAATGTCTGGGTAGATGCCTAGGAAAGTGGGAAATAGAGCAGATGCGCTCCCAGTGTTCCCACAGCCTGGGGAAAGCATTCCAGCAGCAGCATCTCCTAGGTGAATATCCATATATTTCTTTCCGAATAAACATTCCCTGTGTAACCGCGGTCAAACCTCTGATTCAGAAGCAGAGCAGCTCACTTGCACCTGGCTCACTTTCCTCACCTCTGCTTGCCAACCTGACTATACAGGTGTAATCAAACAGCCACCAAAATCTCAAACTATCCTGGCAACTCCAGTTTATTTGGACATTACACCGTCAGCTCCTGTTCAAACTGACTTGAAGATTAAAGCCTTTCCCCAATAGCTCATTACAATTTAGGGTATCTGCTTTAATTTTTTCAGAAATCCCAGGCACAGTGACAGAGCAACTACAGGCTAAATTGGGTGGGCACCCATTTGTTGTTCTATTGAGTTACAGACACCAAGATCTGGAAGCCAACTACATGCCAGAAGTCTTTAATACCAAGATAAACCCCTGCAATGTGTGGGGTGTATCTCTGAGCAAACTACACAATCTTCATGGGAAACAGATTAAGTCACTGCACACAGGACCACACTGACATTGCAAGACCAAACACCAGAAGTCAGTTTTGTCTCTGCATTTTTTAACTACTTCAAGAAATCCAGTTTCTGTGATCATCACGTACTGCATCTCACATTTGTGAGGCTGACTGCAGGGGTGCATTAACATTATCCAGTCAACAGAGCAGTAACTCCCCAAGGGAGAAAAGAGTATCTGCTTTTGCAGTAGCTTGAATTATCAAACATTCAAGAACTCATTCTGTACCTGTGATATTCCAAACTAGACAGACACTGAGCTGTATACCATAGGTGGGCTGGGGGCAGATATTCCCTCTGTTCAGCTACCCATGCGCATTCCAAGACAAAGCTGAACATAAAATCAAGAGCATTTCCTGTGATCAGAACTATTTTTCAAACTTGAAGACTGAAATTTTAAAACAGACAGCAAAGGGCTTTCAAACATGTCAGTCCAGTCCCAGCAGATGCACAGAGCTTTTCCAAAGGGGATGCTAAGCACCCTCAGTCTTCACAGTCAGATGCTGATACACCACATGGAGGCATGGGCAAGGTAGAAAAAGGTTTTGCCACTACTCCATTAAGAAAGGTCAGTGTTAACTGACAGACCAGCATGAAGCCCACACCTCGTTTGTCAGTCCTCCAATAAAAACCAGCAGCTCTCCAGTCAGCTGGCTTTTAGACTAATACCACATCAATATCCTGTTCCCAGTCAACATTTCTAGAACAGCTGGATAAATATGAAATACATTTCCACATGGGAAACACTGAAGTCTCATAGCTTAGAGCTTTAACAGACTAGAGATCTTTGCAATGGGATGTGCTCACAGGGTGGGAGACGGAATGAGGCAGGGAACAGGTTTCCCTCTGGTGCCAAGTTATACGGTTAATTCTCTTTACACTTACTGCTGCAGTAAGTGGCAAGAGATGCTTAGGCTGGCTGGGTTTAATGACATTTTTCAAGGCTGGTAGGTATGTGGACTGCTCTTCAGGGAAGTGGCCAGTTTCCTATTCGTTCCTCTATAGTAGCTGCTCTGGTATGCAATTTCATAGACATCCAATATGTAAAACACATGCTGACTTATACAGGCCTCACATATGTTACATATATTTTTGCTCCACGTGGCAATGAAGTTAGCAGAGGAAGCAAGAGCGATTAAAGGACCTCATCCAGCTCTCCTTGAAGTCAGAGTTAAAAAAAAAATAAATAAATTCCGTCCCATAGATTTTACCGGGATTAACTTGGGGATCTACACAGGGGTGACAGGAACACGCTTCAGAAAGATGGCAATCAAACTGTCATTGGCAAAAAACATACACCCTTGCAACCCATCCTAAACACTGTTTGCGTGTAACCTACCTTCAGACCTCCTAAGAAATCATGTTCACCTCTACCTCAAGAGTACGGGTATCACCTACTGCTTTCAAGTTTACGTTTATGGGAAGGGAGTTTCACCCAGTTGTTCGCAGAAGAAACTCCCTAAGGATGTTTCAAAGGCAATAAGGCTTTTGTTCTCTGATAAAAGCCTGAAAATCTGTGGTAGGCAGACTCCCTCAATGAAAGCAGTTTGAGTAAAAACCCTAACTGCTGACAGAAAGACATTCAGAAGTTAAACTAAGAAGGCAACCTCTGCCTTAAGAGGCCTTAATGCATTCTAGCAGACAGCGTCATATGTGAAAACAGGCAGGTGATTCAAACAATTCAATGGAGAAGCACAAAGGTGTCACAACACTGCTCGCAGTGGACTGGAAATCATTGAGCAAGGAAGGTGAAGGAAGCTACAAGGACACAAAAGCTGCTGTGCACCTTTTAACCTCTTCTTACCTGTCTTCTGTTAACCTCATTAGAATTGTCCCTCTAGTTGAAAAAACAATGAAGGACATCCTCAGCTGAGGGCTGGAGAAGGGGAGAAAAAAGAAGCAAATTATTTTGGTGTCCAGACCAGACCTTACTGTATGTGTAACACCACACAGCACGCTCCAATTTCTACCTGGATTATAACTCCACAGGATGAAAGACAGGACTGAGTAGCAGAAGGTGTTTTGCCCTGGGCTTTCCTAGTCAAGGCAAACCATAGGGAATCCTTCTAAAAGATGTAAATAGCACTTGCATCATGACCTTTGAATTGCCAAAGCAAGAAAAGCTTACCCCCATGGAGACAAAAGAAGACTAATTATGTTTATCATAACATATTCCAACCACTGACCTGGGGATTTTTCATGCAGTCTCAAGGCACTCAGTGCCTGAAAGCCCCAGCCTCAGGCCTCTCCCTGCAGACACAAACTTCTGTACCTCAGGCAGCAGCCAGCCACTCAAACAAGAGGGTTCGCTCCCCACAAAAATACAATTTGATCCATGCAATTCAGGCAGGAAGAAAGGGAACAACTAGCTTATCTACTCCTATGTCCTGCACGACAGAAATCTGGGGAAAAGCAGTCAACGGGATGATCTGAGCAGAGCACGAAGAACTCTCTCCACACCAGAGGACTGGCACCAGCATGTGTTACGGGACTGTAACTGCGAACACATCTCCCAGCCGCTGGCACCCCCCCTCCTTACTCGGTTATCTGCAAAGCACCACTTCTTACCTTATGAACTTGCGGGCCAAGTGTTCCACAAAATGATATATTTCATTCCAATGGTGCAGGACACTTCCTGACCTAGGGAAACAATTATTACAGGAGTATTAGTTTAATTGCTGCTATTGTAGTTTTCTCAGCCTAATGTTTTGTTACACATTGCTCAGCCAGTAATTTCTTTTTATTTTGTTTAACACTCAGTGTCTACATTCTTCCTTTAAAAATATATTAAACTGTAAATGACATTTCCTACTTAACTTTGAAAAGCAAGAATAATCTACACTCCACGCAAGTGTTTGAGGCTACACTTGGCAATAACATACGGCAGTTATGCTAGACCTTTAGCACGGCCTTAAACAAATAAACCCCGAGTGAAGACCTCGTCTTTCTGCACAGTATTTTAGATTAATTCCACCAACTCACTTGTCATACCATTATGCAGAGCTTTCAGCTTTATTTTGAGAATAAAATGGAGCTGGAGTAACAGATTACTAAACTTCTCTAGCGTTTCCACTGTGCTGGAGACTATGAAAGGTAAAACACCTTAGGTCCACCTCTCAACTGTTCTGGCTAATTCATTCACACCTCGGTTAAAAGCAAAACAAACTAATTTCACTCCTCAGGAAAATAAACCATGGACTACAACGAGATTGGATTATTCTTCTTTGTAACAACCAGGAAAAAATTAGGTTAATCAGAATCTTTCAGCACTAAATGCCCCTTCTGGCAAAAACACTTCTATGAACACTGGAATATTAACATTGGGGAAAAATTCCTTCATAGAGTTGGGAAAAAAAATGTGTCATCACTTATTTAATTCAGTGACTACAATTAAAAAAATATTTCTAGGAGAAATCACCATTCCAACTTTAAAAGAACCTTCATCGATCTGCAGCTTGAGGAAGGAAAGATGAACACTGGCGATTCTTTTTTTCATTTCACAGAAAGAAAAGGCATCTGACCTGACTCTGTGGTACCTTGGGGCTGAGCACGCAAACACGAACAGATTCACCCAGGTACCGCACACCCGGCACAGCCAACCCCAGCCCGGCGGCCAAGAGCAGTCCTCCGCTTCCCAGCGGCACAGCAAGCAGGCAAACCATCCTTCCCCATCCTCCTCACACCTGGCGTTCACCCACAGCCATTCGGTAAAAACCTTGGCCTTACCCACTTGCTTGGTGATACCTTGTGCTGGTTTGGTGTCTGGCGGGGTTTTGGCGGGCTTTTGGGAGCGGGGCAGGGCGCTCCTGAGGGGGGCTCCTGTCAGAGGCTTCGAGAAGCTTCTCCGGCTCCGATTTCGGACCCGCCTCTGGGTAAGGCCAGGGCAATGGCGCCTCTGCGAATGACTATTTAAGGGTGAAACAACCTGGTGATTGTCGGCTTTTGTTCTGTCTGTCCGTGTTGGTGAGGGGGATGGGAGAGAGACATCCCTGCGGACACCCGGGTCAGTGAGGGAGGAGAGGGGGAGCTGTGCCGGAGCAGAGGTTCCCCCGCGGTTAAGATGGCGGCTGAGCCCCTGCAGCCCCTGGAGCTCAGCGGCGGCCCAGAGGTCGCCCTGCAGCCCGCGGAGGGCCCCGGGCCGGAGGAGCAGGGACCGGGCCCGGAGCAGCCGCGACTCCGGCCGCGCTGGAGCCGCCGGTCGGTGGGAGGGCGGCAGCGCCGGGAGGGACCGCGCTGGGGCGGGTTGGGGAGCTGCGGCCCCGCGGGAAGGACTCGCGTTGGGGCAGTTCATGGAGGAGGGTCTGCCCTGAGGGGGACCCCGCGGGGGGGCAGGGGAGGGCTGCGAGGGCCCCTCTCACTGAGGGGGAAGGAGCCGCGGAGACCCCTTGTGCCGGCGGGACTGTGAGCAGAGCTGAGCGCAGGAAGGCCGGAGGGGTGGGGGGAGGTGGGTTGTTTTAAGAGCTGGTTGTATCTCTCCATACTCTTGATGGTGGTGGTTGGTTGTATGACATTTGTGGTGTTATCCCTAAGTTGAGGCTGTTTTGCCCCTGACCATCACTGGTGAGGGAGCCCTCCCTGTCCTGGGTCTCGACCCTCAGGCCTTTTGGGTTGTGTCTTCTCCCGCCCATCCCTCAGGGGACGGGGCAGGGGTGAGCGAGAGGCTGCAGAGGGGCTTTTGTTGCCGGCTGGGCAGGCTCAAACCACGACATACCTTAAGCCATTCTCTTTCTGTACGATCCCAATATGTCCAAAGACAGCCTTAGATGACGTGTAATGAGGACCCTTGCACAGGTACAAAAGCTTATGGTCCATCTAGAAAAACAGCGAACTCCCCAGCTCTCGTTGCACCAAATGCACCTCTTTAAAAATAAACTTACAGGCACCCCTGTTTTGTCCAGGATTCTAAGGGACAGATTGCAGAGGAGACTTGATCACAAGCAAACGCTAATAGCGCTAGATTACCTCATGGCTCTGTTTCCCTTCATCAGACTAGGGCTTGAAATCATTACTTGTTCTCCATGCAAATGTGTATCGGAGAGGACCAGAGAAGTAAGGGTCTCTATAAACTAATTAAACCACAGACAATGGGAAAACTGGTGTCTTTTAACAGATGAAGGCAGAGGTACATCAGGACTTGCTCTCAAACAAGAAAGTTATCCCCTGCTGCAAACTAATAGAAACAGAGGCCCACAAAGCTCAGCCCCAGGTGCAAATTCCTCTCAGACATATGGAATAACTGAGACTTTGAATATGAAAGGCAGTGCAGTCCCATCGATGTCCAGTAGTCTAAATCATTTCCAAGAACTGGCTTGGAAAAGAAGTATTTCTTGCCTTTCTATGGCGAGGCATAAAAGAAACACTTGACTTTATAGCAAAGGTTACATGAGTGTCCAGAAAACACTTGAAGCCAAGGTTTTGTTAACCATAAAACAATTACTGCCTCCTTCAGTGAAATGTATGTTGCTTTAGACCATATATCCATGTCTCAAAAAAGTACACCTCATTAATGTTCCGCATGCCTTCTAAACCATCTCGTGGCAGACAAGTGAAGTTAGGACCCTTTCACAAGTATACCCTCACCAGCCTTCTCCTAGCCATCAGATAAGATGGCCATACTACACTTGGTGTTAAGGGAGAACTTGGTGCTCAGCCTCTGTCAACACAGAAGCTCTAGCTTGCCCCTGCTTGCAGCAGGACACTGCCCTAGAAGCTACATGAGCCTTTGAAAGTACGGTTGTTTCTTCCTTTCTGAACAGAAGTTGCTCACTTGAAATTACTATTGCAGCAAGGCAGCTGGGAATGAGATCCAGCCACAAGGCACATAAGGTATGTAGGTCGTCATATAAAACTCCTGTCATTTTCCATGGCTCTGAAAAGTGATGAATTTTTTGAAAACAGCATTTTCTAGAATAAAGCTTAAAACCCAGTATCTCAACTCAATGACATGCCAGTCAATAAGTCAATAGCACATCCTGTTTAAGTGTTCGCCTTTGCAACTGTTTTTCCTCTGGTCTTAAATTGTTTGGGCAGTTTTTTCAGGTGAGCAGTGCTTTTTAATTCCTCACGCAAGTGTGGCTTCAGCTCCTGCTGCACCTCCTCCCCTTCATCATCCTCACTCTATTCTCCTACCAAGAGTTCCATCTTTATGCCCTCTGGAACAAAACCCCAAGCCTCTGAAGTGACAGCTCTTTAAGTGAAACCTTCCCACCCATCTATTAACACACAAAAGGAACAACCTGAAGTTCAAAAGCAGCAGAATGTTAAACATCTATTTTAAGGAAACTTCTTACCATTGCTACAATCATAAACACAAACCCACTGCATCCCACAAGAGGAGGATGGTTTCTGCTTTCAGCTCCAAAGACACTGAAGTGGGGTGATTGGAACAGTCTACAATCCATTTATTCTTCATCTCTACCAGTGCAAGCTATAAAAGGGTCCCAAAATGAAGGTTCACACTTTTGCTGACCACACATCATTCCTTCTAGCACAGCAAGTTTTCCACCTGTAGCTAGACAGCTTGCAGTCTGCTTGCAGTAATTGCTCCATGTAGTCAAACCCAGGTGTCAGTGGCTATAACTGCTCAGGTCTGCATTTAGAAAAAAGTACTCCAACTCATAAAATACATCTTCTGAAACACACTTCAGGCTTCTTACAGTCTTCACTTGGCATAAACCGGACAAAACCAATAAAACTAATCTTTCTGCAGTCAACAGAAAGTTTACAAAACCAGCATTAGCTTATAGCCTTCACCTCCACAGCTCTCAGCTGTGGTACTTGGAAGCCCCACAGTAAGAGACACTTGTCACAGGTAAAGCCCCTCATAAGGCAGGCCAAGAACTCTAAGTAGGACAAGTATTTCTAAAGCCTAACTGTAAGACAATAAAAGCCAAATTTAAAATCGTTATCTCTTCATATTCCCAAAGAGAAATAAGACGATCAGTGAGCCAACAATTTGCAGCTGAATGGTTGATGCTATAAACTTGCAATTTAAGAAAAGGCTCATCACGAAGATGCCAAATTCTCTTGCTGGAGAAAAGCCCAATAAATGGAAATTAAGACTAAGTAAACTATTATGCCTTTAACAAGAAAATGATACATTCTGTGGTCAACTGTGCTGGCATTTTGTACATCTAAACTAAACGCAAGGGTGAGAGGGACACTCCATATGGCTCCATGGTTCCAGACCTGGAGAGCCACTCTCTGGCTAAACCCTGCAGCCCTCCAGCAGCTGCTTTTCTCCTACTGTGACAAGACACACGGTATCCCAAAGCTGCAGCAACTCAGACCTCCTTACAGTTTGTCTTTCTTGCACTTTTTAGGCTCCTCATTTCCATTTCTGTCATCGCACCTTCTCAGAATACCCACACTTTTATTTAACTCACAATCTAGAAGAAAACAGCATCAAGCCCACAAACTCTTATACAAAGACTTCACACCAGTTACGTGCGCTGCAGCTGACAGAAGTACAAAAAGACACCTGATTCAGGAGCCGATGTTGATCCAAATTCTCCTTAAACTTCCACAGTTTTGGACTAACTTCAAGAAGTCTCATAGCTGTCAGAGGTGGCAATGACCCAAGAAGTTTTGCGGCATCTTTTTATTAATCTCTTTAAAAATAACACAAATGAACCAAAAAGTGTCCTTTGTCTTTTCAAATACTTCAGGAGTAATTTTGAAAACACTACATAACAAGAAGATGTTAAAGAGGTGATGCAAGCCTTTGAGGAAACACTACTACCTTGTGCCACACTTCACACGAGATAGCTCACCAGAGATACTGTCAAACGTGTGAGGTTACAGGGTCTTCCAGTTCAGAGCAGGATAAGCCTCTAAGCTCAATCACAGTCCAAGAACATCCTTCTCTTCCTGACTAGCAGGGGATATATATAAAAAAAAAGCTAATAAACAGGGAACCATGGACTGAATTTCCATCGAGCTGTAGATAACATGCAGACTGCTGCAGGCACACGCTTAGACCTGGATGTAAGGTAGCTCCCACCCATGCCTTTTACCAAGGAATAGTTAACTTTAGATTTACCACCGGCTAAAAAACATGTCCACAGGCCTTGACTGGCAAGGATGTCAGGCCAGATATTAGCTCATTGCAATTGCACTGCCTACAGCAGCCGTAGGAATTAATTACATACTTTCAGGCAATAAGCAAAGGACACAAGAATGCGCAAATTTCTCCACCCTTCCTTGCTAGTGTCCCTCAACCCTCATGCTACAACAAACTATGCCTTCTTATGCTTGCAACCCCCTGCCATCCAAACAAAATGCATTCATTGCTCTGGGTTCAGGCCTGTGATTCCAGAAAAAACATCAAGGAGTTACTGACTAGGTCAACGGAGATTGGAGAGGACTTTGAATCTCTTTCCACAGACACTCAATTTTACCATTTCCTGCTCTGGGGGGGGGGGGGTGTGTGCACTAGATGATCTTTTGAGGTCCCTTCCAACCCCTGACATTCTGTGATTACGTGCTAAAGACTTGCATGTCTTCAGGTTAGAGCAGCTAGAATATTATTCAATCTGGAAGGGACCTGTGGTTAACTCTGTTGGAGGGCTCACATTTCCCAGGGGAAGAGTCACTGCTACCAGAAGTGGTTTGCGTAGGTCAGTCTCCCTGCCTGGTGATGCAGAGTGTCTGTCTGCTTTCTATCCCACTGTAGCCCCTATAGTCTTCTACACTCTGTGCAAATCAGGACTTAGTCCTGCTTAAGTCATGGTAACTACAGCTACTAAAGCTAGATTCAAAGAAACACCTATTAGCCTCTCTAGAGCAGGAGTTTCACTTCAATATGACTGGTTAAAAATAGATCAGCTGTCTGGCTGAATAACGAAGGGATCACAGCTTGGATTACTTGCTTCATCTTGCCAAGGATCTTTTAGAGCCAAGTTTTCTTTCACACATGCACAGTTCCTTGCATGTTTTCTGCACATGGGTATAAAATGCTTACTATTTGCACACGACAGGCAAAAGCATAGGAAATAAGACCTTTGACATACAGAGGATACAACAAAACACTACTAGGAAGACTTACTCATTATTCCTTCTTCCCTACCTGCAAATAAATTAATCTGGGAGCTGCCTCATTGTTCCAACTGTGCTCGTGGGGAGTGTTCACATACTACAGCACTAGATACCACATCAGTCAGGGGGTGGGTCATAGTCTTCAATAATTAGTCACATGGATGATATTTTTATAATAACTAGACAACATCAGCAAAACCAAATCTTTGCTTTTTTATCAACATCTCGCTGCTTCCTCGTTCTTCCTTCTTAATGAAGGCCCTGTATCTTATCTCACAGCCAGGCTATAAATTCTTTGGCACCATCTTCTGCCATACGCTTTGCTACCGTTTGGTCAACGATAGCCTCAACCCATGAAACCCCTCAGCACCACAGTAACACAAAAGGACATGCCATCTAGGACCAGCTCTCTCAACAATTCTCCCAAGATCAGCCAGCCTTACCTTCCACAACACTGGGCGCACCTGGGCATGACCTCCATTTTGAGATGCTCAGCACCCGGTATGAC
Source organism: Leptosomus discolor (assembly GCF_034619465.1). Classification (NCBI taxonomy): domain Eukaryota; kingdom Metazoa; phylum Chordata; class Aves; order Leptosomiformes; family Leptosomidae; genus Leptosomus; species Leptosomus discolor. The sequence goes on from NC_141413.1 coordinate 3,952,411, forward strand.
TAGATCCTGCATATAACCTAAACAGCAAATAGCCCACAACTGTACTCTAAATAGCATATGGCGTGAGCTGTAGACACCTCCACCTTTTTTTTTTTTTTTTTTGTGCAAAGCGCAAGAGAAATGGATTAATCCATTCTTAATTCGTGTGAACACAATTCCTTCCATGAACCTGCTGTCAGGCAGCTCAGAATTTCAAGTTAGTTGTTTGTGTGTGTAACACTAATTTTGACCTTTTTAAGTTTGCTACATGTCAAGCAACAATTCACGAGAGAGCTGGCAAACCATAGTTTCCTCTAAAGTTGGAGCACTGCACCAACAGCATGACAACTTCAGTTTTACTTGGCAAGCAGCTTGCCCAACAGGGGTGTCTTTGCATCACTTCTGGTACATAACTCTGTTAGCCTGAGGTTCAATGGTCACAGCATGAGAGGCCTTCTCTCTATTGCTACCCAAGCTGAGTAAGAACTCTTGGAAGCGCTAGAAGACATGCAAGCATAGGCACAGAGATTAAGAATGCCATTGTAACCCAGCAAGCCTATCTGGTATCATTCAGTCTTTTGTTCTGTTTGTTACATGCACGTCAAAGCTGTGTAGCCTAACAGGATCATTTCTGAGTGGCTGGTACTGGATTTTTGTCTACTTCATGACCATGAGAAATGGGAGATTTGCTTCAGGTCCTCTGAGCATGCCATCTGCAGGGAGTCACGTTTCCAGCTGTCTGCAGACAGCCAGAGGAAACCTGGTTTCCTTTCCAACAGTTCCCCCAGCAAGTTTGCCAGAGTCTCCTAAGGAGAACGTTGCAGGGAGTTACAGCATCACTTCATGAGAACAGCCTCTAACACAAGCCCCTTCCCCAGCGGGTTACGGGTTCACTTTGAAGGGGCTTCCTGTGGCCAGAAGCCTGCTTTGAGAGCCAGTGCTGTGACAAGGACGGTGTGTAGTGCAGCAGCTGGAACATGTCCTGCGAGCAGCACACATACAAGGTGCTAAATGGACTTCAGTAGTCACTGAATCCAACCAGGCACTGAGGCAGAAGGGTCAGTAGAGGGCACTAGCACTGGTGACTTCCAGCGCTGGGTTTATTATTTTTATACTACTTCTTTGATCCCACAAAGTAGGTTGCTTAATAGTTCAATGGTTTTCTTCCACCACTAAAATTAACATTTCATGTTTCAGAATCTAAATATCTACTGATTCAGTGTCCTTTATCACTTTTAATAAGTTGTAAACATTTTAGGGCTATTTCAAAGAAAAGCAGTGAACCCTCAAACCATTGTTATCATTGCATAGTTTGCCTGGAGACCTCTATAGGCATCACCTCAGGACTTCACTTCAGGATTCAGCAGCATTTTTAAAACATTCTCTAAACAATTAGAAGGTAGAAAAGCCAGGCTAAGTAAGCCTCAAGTTTTTTAGAACTTCAGCTTAGAACTTGAGGAATAAAAGAAAGTTTTAAAGATAAAGGATATGGGATAAACTACACCACAGTAAGTCTCTCATCAGCCTCCTCAAAGGCTAAACAATCAGGTCCATAGCATATTGTACACATTAGCAGCTTAAACACCATAGTTCTCCTCCAAATTCCAGTGGAGACCAAGGACATTTTTACATCAGACCCAGTTCATTTCTGCACCAGAAAAATCCCAGAAATAGGAATCCTGCAACTGTCAAAGACAGATTTTTTTTTTGTTGGTTACCTTGATACATACACTGAGGTAAGCCTGCCTACTTTAAGGTTTGTGCCAAGCTTCGTATTTCTACCCAAATTCATAATCCCTTGAGCAAGCCTGGAAAGTCAGGCGTTTCAGTTACAGGACAGTACAGAACTTGAAATAAGTGGCTGTTAAAATTGCATTAGCTCTGAGGTATAATGCAGCATATCCATCAGATTTGATAAAACCTTCAATTCTGCTTCAACTTTCAGGGAAATGCAGTTTGCAAAAGCTGGCTGCAGTACAAATCATGTACTGTAGCAATAAAAGTGTTCCAACTAATAACTGATCAGCCAAAAAACCAAAATGCATTAGACAGGCAGAACTCTCCACTGAATAAAGTAAAACAAAACAAAACAAAACCCAAACCAACAAAAAAAAACCCAAAAAATCAAACCAAAAAAACTTTCCCCTGGAGCATTAGGACAACTGGCATACCAAACTATCCAGTGTCTCAGTCTTATATTTTACCCAGTATTTTGTAATAAAGGGTTATGTAATTCCAAGTCATTTATACTAATGGAATGTGGGAGCTACTGCAAAACACTCAAGAGGATCAGTCAGAAAGCCTCATCTGCAAGCAGTGCTGGCAACTTGCAAATACTTTCCTGTCTCTGAAATTTATGGTTAATAATGTCAGTACCATGGCTCTGGCATGCATATTCTCCCGTATTTCCAAACCTTTGGTTCAAAATAGCTCTTCTTAATGAAGAAGATTAGGAGAATCATTTTAGCTAGTACTTTGTTCTAAGTTTTTGTAAATTGTTGTATGTTCAGTATGAAGCTTTCCAAAGCTCAGCACATATCTATTCCATATTGCTCCATCTACAATCTGAAGGCCTGTAAAGAGGCAAACTTACCAGTGCCAAGAAGATGACACTATGACAATTAGTGATGAAAAAAGTGAAGTAGGAAGTTATCTTCAGTATAAACAGTTAAACAGTCAAAATATGCATTTGATTAACAGGAAACAAAGAAAATGTGACTCAGCGCTGAGAAAATAAAGCTCTCTTTAAATAAGGCATTCTAGCTGTTTTCCATCACAACGGCCCGAATCAGACCCTCTCAAAGGGAGCAGCCACCTCTCGGAGCCCAGGCTTTACCTGCTAGTTGCTGCTCTAGACCGTTCAGAGCTAAGGAGCCAGCGGTGCAGAAGCAGACCTCCAGGCAGGCAAGCATTTCCTCCATGTCTTCAGATACACAATTAATGCCTGCAAGAATAACTCTCCAACCCCTGCTTTCAGGAGTGCCTCAACCTTCACGGTTCATAAGGAAACCAGAGGTGACCAGAGTGCTGCCCTTCTCCCAACTGCTCTTTTAAGAAAGAACAGAGTCAAGCACACAAAGCTTCTATATCAGCTACAGCAAAATTTATAACAATTTAATTTACAAAGCACAATGGAATTGTACACTAGACCTACTGAAGAAGTTACCCAACAAAACAAAGCCAGAGTAGTAAAGAGTTTCACAGGTCCCTCAGAGGCACGGTGACTTCTACAAAACCCAAATCCAAAGAAAACCTCCTCAGTGTCAATATATGCCAGTCCAGTTCATGTCTACACAAAGATTTCTTTGAAAAATAACAAAGTAGAACCGACTTACTTGTCTAGAATGAAATACAAATCAAATCCTCCGTAACAGGCAGGACCACCATTCTCTCTCTTTCCACCTTGTCCATCACAGGCTAGCATAAAAGTTGCTAGGAAGAGACATTTGAAGCCAAATCTCAAGATGCTTTGCTTTGCAATGGCCATTATATCCAGAGAGGAGGAGAAAAAGAAAGCTCTTCTTCCAAGGCTCCTTTATTTCACAGGTTTCTCCACAAAAGCCATTCAATGACCTTTTAAATGTATATATGGATATTGTATTCCTTAAAACTCCACTTGCAACAGTTGTCCTCAGGAATTGCAAGACTTTCCCCCTTGTTTCCCTTGCACTTCTGTTTCTTGGTTTCAGATTTCAAGATGCACAATACTGTATTTCACTTTTTTTTTTAAAGGGACTTGACCCTCAGTCTAACTCGCGACTCTCTGAAAGCAGCACTATTGTTTTGCAAGAGCGCGAGCAGCCTCCTAACAAATCTTGCTTTGTCACAGACTTCAGAAAATACAGGGAGGGTTTGAGGATTTTTTCACCCCTTAATTATTATTGTTATTATTAAAGACGGTTAAGTTTTATTTTCCCTCAGCAAAAAAAAAAGCTCAGAGAATGCCACCTTGTGGCAAAAACTCGAGCTGCCTGGCGTCTCTGGTTTTTCAGCATATCATTCGTGCACTGAGCATCCTAAACACAAGGCACAGCAGCTTCAGCTGTGAACAGAGGAGAGGGTTGCTCAAGCAGTCCCACAGCACGGTGCAGAGACAGCTTTATTTCCCATGTAGGCAACACCTGAGTCTAAAGGCCTTTAAAAACCTGGAGGGAGTAGCTTCACAAAAGGGACTGTGCCAAGCCACGCTGTGTTCCATCCCTTGTATTTGCTCGGTCCTGGGAAATATCAAGCAACGTCTGGGCCTGTGAAACAGGCTTCCCCTTCTTACCATCCTTCACAAACTCATTTCAGCCAGGGGAGGCCAAACCTTCCATCTCCCAAGAAAACTTGCTGGCAAATGCAGCTTCAGCCACACTTGCATTTTCTGTTGCCTTCCCCAAACAGCAGCACAAGCTCCAAAACCCGAGCAGGAGAGCTCAAAAGCAAGAGCCTTCCCCTGTCAGAGCAGCCCCCTATGCCAGCAAGAGCTAAACTAGAGAACCCAGGAGCAGGGGCTTCCCGGCCTTCCCCTCAAATCCTCTCAGGCTATAGCCACACACCTGTTCTTCCAGTACTAACCACTTACTGGTTCTTGGAGCAGCTTCAGGTGTTGCAGCAAGGGAGGGGAGTGGGTGACACACACTGTGTCAGGTTTCTGACAGAGGAGGCAAGTGCACTTGAGTCAGCCTTTCAGGCTGTTCCTCATTGGTTAAATAGCTACATTTGTCTTCAAAAAATTCTTAGCAAAAGCAAACAATCTGAGGGAAGACCAGGAAAAGCAGCAGGAGAGGTTTCAAGGGAAAGTGGCAAAGAGCATGGGACAAGCTTTTGACAGAGGTGACAGCACCTGGCTTACAAATTAGTCAGGCACCTTGCTGCATTGGGGGTTAAAACCCTGGGAGTGTTCTCCCTCCCGCCTGTCAATGCTCAGCAAACACACCGGCTCCATCACCTCTAACCACGTGGATAGCAGAGAGACACGGGGCAATGGTGCCTCCTCGGTCCTGCTGTCAGCTCCTGACCAGATCTGGCAGAAGCGGAGATCCCTTGGCAGTCAAAGCTGTTCTAGTGCTAGACAGGAGCAGAACCAGGTGTGTTGTAGATGGATGGTTTGGGCTTCCACACCTACACCCAAGGGGAGATGGGGGTGCGGGTGCAGGTTCCACGTTATCGCTGAGTCTGAAAGGAGAGCAGTAACACGGCTCATTACTGCTTCTGCTGTCAGAAAAGTGTATGAGAGCCTTTTGCTCAGGTAGCTGTGGTGCTGCCCAAACTGAGGGTCAGCACCTGTACCAGCCCTGGGTGGGCAAAATGTGAGGGCAGGTGCTGCTTTTTGGGGAGTTGTGAAAAAGAGGCAGAGCTGCCACCTCCTGCTTTGCACATCTGAGTGACCTGCAGCATTTTAGGGGATGAGACTAGTCCTTGGGCTTCTTCTTTTTTTTTTTTTTTTAATATATCTTAAAGGAAATGAGCTGAATGGACAATGTAAAAATAGGAAGGGTAGGAGAAAAGCTTCCTCTCTGGGGACTGATGGGCTGATTTTGTGAAATTTTGGAAAAGTCCTTAGGGCCAGCTTCTGATCTGAGGAACAGCTAGGGCTCCAGCCACAGCCAGAGAAAGCATCTTGTTGTCCCCAGCTTGTGGCCTGTGTCTGCCTGAAGATTAAAAGCAGACTGACAATCTCCTTCACTTGTTCCTAACTGGCCCTGGGATGAACAAATAGGTAGAGTTGTTGTTTTGTTTTGTTTCTTAAAAAAAAAGAAAAAAACCCCTGTACCTCAGGAAAGCAACTTTGGGCTGAAGCTAGCAGAGGGGAAGGAGGGGGAGAGCAGATTCTCTGGGTAGCTGTGGATTCAGATTGACAGAAGGCCCAGGAAAGCTTGGGGAGCAGCCAAGGAATGAGGCATGGGGTGAAGCTTGGAGCACTCTGAGGTGGAGGGAGCTGCTGACAAAAGGAGCCACCATGTGTTGTGCTGTACCTCTGACTCCCTTCAGGGCTAGTCCCCTTCATATGCCTGTTTCAAGAATGTGTCTTTTTGTTTGTGATCTGGTAATAGCAGCATCAGCCCTCTGAGGAAAGCAGCTCCATAATGGGAAGCTCATGTGGGAGACAGGAGGGGGGCATTGGGATTTCTGTCTGTCCCTCCCTCACTAAAAGTGCCAGAAACAAAACCACTATGAAGATGAGAGCTTTTGAGTTTGAGCTGATGCCCTTGGTGTGTGAACAGAATTTGGTGGGGGAAGTGGTATCAGCAGGTTTTCCTGTTTTATCATCTACTCCCTCCCTTCTATATGTCTGGGGGACCTTTCTGAAGCTCACAGCTTGGAAGCAGCTGGTTCTGTGGAAACAGTGGTGTTGCTGGTAGGTGAGACACAGCATAGGAGAGCATTGTGTGGGTTCTGTGAGGACTCACTTGGGTGACTTTGGGGGTGGTTCCATTTGGCCCACAAGTGTCTGGCCTGTGTGGTGGGTAATGGCTTCTGTCAAGGTCTCAAAATAATGTTCTCTAGTATTTGGGGCACTCCAGGAAGCCGTTGCAGCCCTCTGCATGGACAGTTGGGGTGTAATGACTTGCCCACAGTGACCAGTGTTATTATCACAAATATATTATGACTGTACAGGAGTTACTTCCCTGCTGTCAGGGTAGACGTGTCCTTAACTTCACTGGCCGTATCTTCAAACGGTGTAATTCAGCATGATTCTGCTTGCACTGTCTTTGGCGTTGTAGAACACACTTCCCTGGGTACGAGAGGTGTGCCTTTACATTTGTACAATACGTGACTCAGGGCTGACACCCAGTGGCCCAGACGGTGTTTGTGTTCTCTGGATTGCTCTGATTTTTCAAGGGACCAGTAACACCGTTGTCTGTTGCTTTAGCTTACTTTGCTCTGCTTTGATTGTATTTGCCTCTGTTGCAACATGTATGGCTGTGTGCATTATTGTTCTGGTGATTCGAGTTGGTCCCACTAGCTTTTTTGTCAAGGGCTGCTAACTCTGCATGTGTGTACAGCCTCTTCCTGAAGGGGAGTATCAGGCTGTGTACACAGATGAAAATACATTGCTTGTAATGTATTAAATGAAATAGAGGAAACTATGGGGTGGGGAATAGTTGTGCCATAATGGTGGAAGGCCATGCTGTCGCTTTCCAGGTCTTGCTTTTAATTTCTGCCTGAAGCTGCTGAGGAGCAGGGGCTGCAGCCAGAGGAACTGTTGTCCCGTTTGGATGGTGCTGGAGGCGGCAGGGCTGTGTACTAAGGCTCTGCGCTTCTCCACAGCCTTCTCTCCTCTACTCAGTGCTGCATGGGTGTTGCTTTTGATTGCCTTGAACCATTCCCAAGCGCTCTGCCAGGGCTAGAGCATCCTTGCAGCACCTCTGCCAGTGGTTTTTCACGTTCACTTTGAGCCGGACAAAACTCAGCCCCTTCTGCTCAAAGGGGCATCTGTCATTAGCGGTATCTTTCTCTGAAATGGAGGTCAGGCAGAGATGATCAGCCTGGTTCCGAGTGGTCCTGAGTTTGGAGCAAATGCTGAGGAAACCATGATGGACTTCTGGTTTTCAGCCTTTCTGAAGACTGGGTGGCTGAGTTTGTTCTCCCTTCTTAAATGAAAGCACTCAGTTAGAGGTATTTTCTAAGACCCTGAGCTTAAAACTCTGAACACTCTAGTGTCCAAGTCCAAACCACAGCACAGTTGTCCAGATTCTCAGTGCCCTGTGACTCACAAGAATGCAAACTAGATATTCTCCTTAGGAGTCTTTTCAATTTGATCCGACATTTAGCAGCAGCCGTTTAACCCTTGGAGACATGAAGGTGAATGAATCCCAAGCGAGTTAAGTCTTAAGTAGGAAAGATTATCAGTAAGAAAGATTATCTAGAAACACGCATCTAACTTTGAGCCAGTGAATGTGCAAACAGATGAAGCATCGTTGGTTTAAATGAATATTAGGATCAGTTTGGTTTCCACTGGTTTTAAGGCAAAAAGGCTGAGCACATGTGCCCAGCAGGAGGGAGCAGAGCTGCACAGAATGAAAGATTCAGATTTACTGAAAATGCTTCTCATAATCATATGGGATTTATAAATCTACTGCGTTGTTGGATTTGCTGTGTCTGGCTCGGTGCTGTAAAGATGGAGAATATGACCATTTACCTAGGAGGCAAGGCATTGTGCCTTAACTGATCCTGTTCCTACTTCAAGAAGTCTTTCTTTGGAAGAGGTTAATTATACAGACAGGTGCTCCAGACTGGAGTGACAAATGGAAAACTTTTCCCTCTTCAGCCTGTGCTCTGATGTCAAATTATACTTATCCTAACCACGCTTACAGATCTCCTTTGACCGAGTATTTTCTACTCTTTAGTCCCGCACTTATTAGTCCGTGCTACAGATTTCACAGCACAAAGTGCAGAAGGGTCTGTGCTGGGTGTGACTGTGGCTTTTTAAAATCCATATCCTTGTGTATCAGAGCCTGGGAGGCGGCTTTGTGGACATCTGCCATGACCTGCTCTCTGCTGTTCGATGACACCTGCTGGCCTACAGTAACCTTCTGCAGTGCTGGAGGGTGGGGGGGGCTGGAAGGTTTGTACTGAGGCTGTTGTTGCTGTGTGACAAAATCTGCCAGAAACGCTTTGTCAAATGCCCTCGTTAATTCAGCAGAAACAGGACTGATTCCTGGCCTGATTTGTGTCAGAGTTGTGCTACTGGAAGGTGGGACACACAGGGACTCCGGGACCAGCTACCGGGAAAGAGCAAAGACTCTTCTGTCACGTCCCTGGCAGCAGAAATGGAATAGATCTGTCCTCTCCCTTTACAGCGCCGTTGCAGCGTTAAGGAGGGGAAGCTAAGCTGAGTTAGAGGCGCTTGGGAGGAGACAGCTGGGAATCTGGCACGGTCTCGAGTGGGTCAATAACTGTGTTTCCATTGTGCGTGCATCTTTGGAGCAAGGCTTCATCCACCTGAGTGTTCAGTGTGGTGCCTCGAGCCAGTCCTCGCTGTGCACTGGAGAGACTGGAGGACCCTGTTTGAGGAACAGAGCAACTCCGCAAATCCTACCGTTTGGACTCCCCTTCCCCTAAAGAAGGCAAAATTGTTGCACCCTCCTTCTTTCTTTCTACCTTTCATGCCACAGGTGTCACGATTTGGAAGGTGAGGCGTCTTTCCCCCAGAAGGGAAAGGAAGGTCTTCCCTCTGTATGCCCTAGCTGTACTGCCCACCCTCTGACGCCTGCCCACCTCCCTGGGGGTGTGGGCCCCACGTTAAGAGCAGGCTTTTACGAGAGCATTCGCAGGGCTCCAAGGGGGTACAAGGGAGGCAATCGCAATATTTTTCTGGATGCATTCATAGATGACAAAGGGTATAGTAATGAGGAACTAGCCAGAGTTAATCCATGCTAGAGGTCTTTAATTGAAAGATGTGGTCACCAATTGATCTGTTTCAGCATCTGAATCATCAAGGACAAAACTCTCAAAAGAGGAAATGCCAGGGAAGAACAGCGTCGGGGTTGGCTTTGTGCAGCAGCTATCGAGCAGCCGTACTTGGTTCAAGGAAGGTGAGGTTTTCAGAACTGGAAATTCTCACGACAGTAGACAAGTTGCAAAATTTCCAGGATATCAATTCTTTTACATTCTGCTTCATTGATTTCATATTGGGGTGCTTTAAAAACAAGAAAAGAAAAAAAAAAGTTACCATGAGGTTAACACCTAAGATGGTGTGAAGTGATCTGTGCATTCATTGGGAGCCCTCGCTACCTGGCATGTTGCAATCACATTTTTAACCAAATGGAGCCATTTCTGGTAGCAAAGCCGTTCTCAAAGCAAAGGAAGCAGCGAGGAGGTGGAAACGCTGCTATGTTGGAGTGCAGCATCCTGGGCCTGATGGTCTTTCTCATGACAGGGTTTGCAGACAATCAGCTCGCAGTAAGGCTCAGAGGACTTTGCTGGTGCTTCAGGATTAACTCCTCTGAGTAAAACGTAGTTCCTTTGTACTGATGTCAAAAGAATTTCTTTCCCCCCTGCCCCCCCCATACGAGAAATTCTCTTGCAAGAGACCAAAATGTGCTGACGGCACCCACAGCAAGACAGCTGATGTCTACGAGTCTCCACAGCAATAGCTGTCCTCCTCTGAGCGAGCAATGGTTTTGGTAATTGCTGCAATGGAAGTGTTTTGCATGTAGGAGTGAACGATTCTTGTGTAGTCCCCAAACACAACTAGATCTTGTAGTCAGAAATGAATGCTCGCAGAGGCATGCGGCTGGATATTCTTCTGGCTTTCCAGTACAATGGGGCGCTATGACGCTCTCTGCTGTTAGCACCTATTCCAGGGCGTTACACGGTTACACTAGTGCTAGTTCATGAGCCTGTCCTAAGCTGTGATGTTATCGGAGAATTCGCTGAAGTGCAGGGCATGAAGCTCCTAGCTAAGGTGATCGTGCCTCCTCTGGAAAACCTACCGGAATGAAGCCGCTTGGCTTAGTATTGTGAAACATGAGTGTGTGGTGGGACTCCTTGGTAAAGTTATCAGCAATCTCTGCCCTGAAGGGCGGTGGTTCTTAGGACTTTTCTTTTTCTTTACCATGGCATTACGGATGAGGTCAATTTGCAAAATTCTGGGCCAAAACTGAAGCCACCTTAAAGTTTACTAAAACAAGAGTGAGAGTTTGGATCAGATCAGCGATGGAGGTTGTGACTCAACACTGTTGGGATCCTGATCTGCAGAGATACTGAACCATTTCCGCAGTTCCTGAGGTTCTTGATTTGTGTCCCTTTCTATTTGCAGTAGCAGCACTTGTCTCATTCCCCAAGGCAAAAAAATGTCTGGTTAGTTACAGCCATAATCAATTTGCTTGCACTCACCACGAGCTTCAGAAACCTGGAAGATTCTGAGTCCTCTGCACATTTCAGCGACCTCTTCTCCATAAAAATTGACATTATAAAGACTCCTCTGGGGGGTGTAGATGATCTCCTTTGTAGGTTGTCCTTGGAACTGCGTTAACTAAACATCAAAAAACATCATTCAGCAAGATCAGTGCCTCGATCCAGCTCTGCATATTCCTCTGTCTGCAATGACTCAGCGCTTGCTGTTTGGCTCCAACTGTCCTCAGTACAGTCTTTTCATGCCCTATGTGACTATGGGACCCTTAGCCAGCACGAGAGGCAGCTCCTGTGGCAGATCTTTGCAAGGGAGCCGAGGTGGAGGGAGGCTAAAGGGAACTGGATACGCAGTGAAACAGCTGAGCAAGCACCAAGTTGCACAGCCAGGATTTTGACACAGAACCTGCAGCAAAAGTGTTTCCTCAGTTGCTTACCAGCCTCTGCCCTAGAGGCCCTGAGGTTGTACTGTGGCAGCATGGAAGGAGAAGTCTATTCCTTCAGCCTTCTAAAATGGGAACCAAAGAGGGCAGCAGCAACGCTCGGCAGATACCTTTACATGAAAATGAGCTGCAAGTAGGGCTTAGGACCTCTTGGAGAACGCCGAGAGTTTCAGTGAGGCCGTTTCTTCTGAACTGCTCCAGAGAGCTTTGTTTCCAATATATTTGCCTACGGAGTGCTTTGTCATCTGGACAAAGTGTTGGGCTGCCTGTATTTTCTCCTCTGACCTAGTCTTGCTGCCGGTTTGCAGTTCGTTAGTCAGCTACAGCCACAGGACTCCAGTTCTGGCTCACATAATTAACAGGGGGGTGAAGGCTGTCGAGTACAGAGATGCTTTCTTATGCCCAAAAGGAAAAGGGAGCTCTGAACAACAGCATCAGCAAAGCCCTGTTCCGAAATGAAAAATGCAATTTTGTTTTGAAATGGCTTGGACCTATTTTTAGAATTGCGCTCTCCACGAATAATTAATGCCACTGAAGGTTTCCTAATATGAACAGTTTCTTAGCAACCTGCAGACCTAAAATTCCTCAGAGAAAACTTAACTGGGGAGGGAGGGGATAGCAGGGTTGGGGGAATGATGCACCTGCTCTTTGTCTTTTGAGAAACCATCCTCACGGCAAATTCCCAAGGCACATGACTGTTCAGAAACCGAAATCCTGCCCCTTGTGAATGACACACGTGGCAGGGATGACTGGGGTTGCCACAGGCTTTCAAAGTTACACTGGCATTTTATCAGAGTTCCTGAAAGCCCCCTCCAATATGCTTCCTGCTTGCTGCCAAGCAAGGAGTGGAGAGCAGCTTCAGGAGGCACAGAGATGCACCTTAATGCCAGCAAGCCTGGAAGTAGCTAGAGGTGAATGTTTTTGTTCAAGCCTCTACTGATGAACTCCCCCCTTTTTATTCCCTACCATGCTGCCTCGGCCTCTGAAGCCAGGAGTTTTAGAAGGACTCAACTCTTGGGCTTCAAGAGGAGCTGGTGTCTACAACAGGTTAGTATGCTGGACGCCAGGGTAATTGGTGACAGGTCTGTGCTGGTTCTGTGGGCTGAACTTATGCTGATATGGTGCTTAGTTCTTTTGAAAAAGTTTTGGAAGCTTGAAATCTTATTTAAACTGTTTTCCTCATTACAGGATTATTTGTTCTACTGCATCTAGATCTGCCTAAAAAAAAAAGAGGGGTTTTTTAGCCTGCAAAGATGTGAGATTATGAAGTACCATGCCAAAAGTCTAAAATCTCTAAACATAAAACACTATGAAAAAGCAGTCAATCGAAATAATCTTTTATATCATTATAAAAATAATCTGAGCCTTCTACAACATTGTAAAAAGAGGGAAACCCTCCACTGCAAGCATCTGAGACAGAGATCCTAACTTTCCAAAATTCTGCATTTAGTTACTGTGAAATGGCACTGAAATTGATACAGCTTCGTCATCAGTGGTGTGATCTCCATGGCTTTGACCGTAACTGCTGGTTTAAAAGCTCTTAAAACTAGCCATGTCTCTGACACCGGTTGGCTTTGCATTACCGTACAACTTTACAAGGAACTCATCCTTTTTAAACTTACCCTCTCTGCAGTCAGTTTGGCAAGTGCATCCAAGGTCGGGAGCAGCCGTCTGTTCATTTTAGAAATGTAGCAAGCTCTCTCTGACGCCACTTTGGTTGCAACAATGCCCTGTAAGAGAAAGGTATTGACCACGAGGAATTCAGCTTTTCAATAGCAAAGATGGGAATAAAGTCTGTATTGAGAAGTTAGTAAATGCAGGTAGATTTTACCCCCAAACTTGGACTCGAAATGTGAACGTTAGAGAAACAAATCCTGTGTTTTGGTCAGCTTTATAGGAGCTTGTTTCCTTGGACGTTTTCTGAAAAAGCATGCTCTTTGCTACTCACCGTGTTGTAGTTCCAAACGGTTTTCCATGGCCTACGGAAGCCCCTTTCCTGGACAGTTATAGTGCGCAACCCCAAGTTGACGGTCAGAAGTTCGTTGCCTACAATAATGGTGGTTCTAAGAGATTCCTGCGGATTCTGAAAGCAGTAGACATAAGTGAGCACTTTTGGACTTTCCAGTTACTCAGGTCTCTCCCCGAAGCGTTAGAAGGTCACTGCTGTAACAGAATAAGGGCTGGCCCACGGGGAGCAAGCACCTTTAGTGACGGCAGTCTTTTCAAATTGACAGCCAATGAAGGCTGTGTCTTTCTGGAGGAGCAGTAAGAATTCTTTTAGTAGATTCAGTGGGTAATTTCTGTATCTTACAACTGTCACCTGGTGGGTTTAGAGTTCTATGTGTGAGAGAAGTTTTAGATTCCTTTCCTCCAAAGGGATGGGGAAAGAAGCCAGGAATACTCGAGAAGCAGGGGATATAGAAACAGCAGTAACGTGCATGTGTGTGGTGGTACAGACACCTCCCCCCCAGCCACGTTGGGATGTCAGGACCAGACAACATTGTGTTCTTGTCCTGGTGACAAGTGGAGCGAGCTGGGATGATTTGGCGCTTCCTAACCGTACCTGCTCCAGTGGCCGGTGGAAGAGCTGCTGCCCAGGACCTTGCAGTGGTTTGTGAGCTGCCTCAACCTGGAAGAGACCAGAATTACCCGATAAGAATTGTGACCAAATGACAACAATACCAACGAAAGCAAATCATCTCGCACTCCTATGAACAGCGATCCTAAGTGAGACCCTTTGAGCTGTCTGGTATCACAGGAGGCAGTGACCCAGTACCCCTCCCTGAGCTGGGCTGCCTCTCAGGGTAGACTTTGCAAGGATTTTGAAGAGTAGATTCTGTGAGGATTTCCAGGATTGCTCACTGACAGATGCTGATGAAGATGAAGGGTTTAAAGGTGGTCTGCTGACAAATGCTGATGAAGGAGAATAGTGAGTAAAATGTCTACAGTTGGATTTTGTGAGGTTTCAAAGATGTTTTGGTACCAATAATTTAGTACAACTTGCAAAGAGAACAATCCTGATCGTAGGTCAACCACAGAGGTTGTGTGCGATTTGATTTAGGAAACTTTGTCGTAAGTCTCGTGTGAACCTTGCCATTTTCGAATCTTTAACTAAGTCGCTGTGTTGATTATAGCACATTTTATTAAATCACTGATAACTTGCTGATGATTAAGCATTGTTAAAAATCATACAACCTAATCTTGGGATTTACCATGGCAGTGCTAATAAAGCTTAAATCGCTGCTACCTCAAAGAAGTGTAGGACCCATAATCTCTCATTTTGTGACAAGCTGGCGTAGTTCGCAGGATCCCGAAGCAGGGTTCATGGCAAATCCCAGTGGAAGGCTCTCCCTTACCTTTTTCGTCTCCGGTCCCTGTGTGAATCGCGCCAGCTCGATTCTAACTTGATTTTCTTTTCTATGTTTCTTCCATGTAGTAAGTAACAGAGTGAATTTTGCCTTTCAACTTTCCAAAGTTGCACTTTTACAAATCCCCATTAAAATCACGTTTGCTATTATGGTGATTCCTTAAGGGATTTCACCACTCGTCCGCAATAACGCGTAACTGGGTGACTTTACTCACATCGTCAGCAAGGGCTGGAGTCAGCAAGAGTCCAAGAAGGACGGTGGTCACAATCTGAAATGAAAATTGACAAGAGAAGTGGAACTGCGGGTCTGGCTGACCAACGTGGTCCTGAGAATCCCAGTGCCTTTTCCTCCTCTGGTGTTGCAGTGTGCTCCTTGGATCCTTTCTGGCTTTTGTACTGGAGTTGCAATAGCCACCTCAAGGAGCCGTCCTTGCCTTACCCTAGAATAATGCAAGCTAGGCACATAGGAGGTTGCTTCTTTGAGAGCTGAACCTGAAGATGCTTCTGAGCCCTGTGTGGTCGTGTACAGGAATTTGCCACGAATGAGGAGAAGGAACTGAATGATACAAGACAGCGGTTGCCGCACTGATGCATTGCTGCGGTTTTGCAACAGCACTGTCCAAAATGGACCTGGGTTGGGCTTCCTGTCAATTGAATAAGGTATAGTTAAACCTTTAGAGAAAGGCTTACCTCTTCATCTGGCTAGGGTCATAGGGTCTGCGTTGGTCACTCTGGAGGAGAACAATCTCCCCAGAGAGCACCTTTTTGCTCTAGCCAGGCATAGCACTTCTGAGAGGCAAAGGCAATGGAATCAAAGTTGCAGTTTCTAAGGAAAAAAGCGTGCATACTCACAGTGAGTTTCATCTTGCCCGCAGAGCTGCTGCTGATGCAGGTAGAATGAGCAACGGGAACCATCCACCTTATATATGTTTTCAAGTGGGGTTAAGTGTTGAAAGAAAATTAGTTTGTAATTTGTATCCCTGTCTGCCTCTCACTGATAGTAATTTCCTGCTGTAAGTACTTCATAATATGGGGCTTGTACTTCTGCAAACTCGGACCTGCCCGAGTCTGATCATTATCAGATAAGAGCCCATTTGCAGTGAAAAAGTAGTACATGCCAAAAAGTTACTGTGAGATATATTTCATCAGTATTGAAAATCCACCTCAAACTTCAGACCAGAGGCAGCCTAGGGTTTAACAAAAACCCCAAAGCCTTGCAGTAGGCAACATGAGTAAGATCCTTTGTACCTTCCTAAATGCGCCGTATGTTACCACGTAGCCGTCGGGGCCCGGCAAAATTTAGGGCCCAAACACAACATTGCCACTGAAAATGGTTTTACAATAAATAGGCAGTTCAAGCTGAGGTGTTACACACATGTGCAAGTCTGTGATGTCTCTCTGTTATAGTAGGTGGCAACAACAGTTGTTTTTTGTACCTTGCCTCATCTTATTTTCGGTGGTGATTTAGATAGGTATTGAACGAGGGGATCATTCAGTTAGGGAGGTTTTTGCGTACTTGTTTTTTGTGACAAGTTGCTCCGTTTCATTTTGTGTGCAACCAGGTCTGTGGCAGGGGATCACTGTAAAGATTTGAAAATTCCCTCACAAATTTGTCTTGAAATACATGAAGGTATTCAAATGCATTTATCATATTCTATCCTGGCTTTCTAGTTATACACGAGTCCTCTTGAACTTTATCCTGTCACTGCAGCTTTCCAGGTCGTTTTTTAAAATCTAGCTGCAGCTGAATCTTCACATTCTGCCTGCCATGGGCTAAAAGGAAAACCAGAGCGGTAGGAGGTAGGATGAAATCCTGTCGCTTTGTAATGCTGGTGTGGCATGCTGATGGGCGGCCCTCCAGATTGAAACCACTGTTCTGATTGAATTAGAGAAGGTGAAGACCTGGTATCTTCCAGACAGCGCAAGCTGCCAAAGAGACCATTGTGGATCGTGGAAATGCCCTTTATTGGCAAAGCTCAGGCCTCATCCTTCCTGAGGGGTATCTGCTCTTGTGAGGTAAGCAACTCCAGCCTGTGCTGCTGCGAGTATCTATAGCTCTGTACTTCCACGGGCGTGCTGTGAGCCACAGTATTGATGGCTCTTCGCGTTCGCCGGAGTCTTTGCTGTCATGTCTCTCCTTGGCAAGCTCTTTTTGAGTCTTGTTCTCTTCCCAATCAGTTTAGACTTGAATCAGTTTAAGTTTGGACAGTGATCATTGTGAGAGGTAATGACATCCCAATTAGAGCCAGAAAGCACCGGCATGTAACACTGCAGTTAAGTTCCAAGGGTCTGGAAGGAACAACTGCTTTGCTTCATTGCTTCAGCAGTAGTTCCCTGTCTTCTGTAAAGTTTGGATCGTTACTGTAGGACACATGGTGAATCTAAGTTTTCGTGGAATAAAACTTTGGGATGTGTTAAGCATCACAATGTGTAATATTGTATTTAAAACAGGAATCCATGTGCCTGAAGTTAACGGGGTTTTGTGAGAAGCTGACCCTTGCTGCAAAGGTTCTGTGCCCTCTGTTTGAAATTTTGGCCTTAAAGGAGCGCTGTGCAGGCTGCGCTGAGGCAGCCAGGGCTGTGTGGTGCTGCGCTGGGGCACAGGCCCTGCAGGGCCAGATCCCTGCTGCCTCGGAGATGATGGGCTGTTAGAGCGTCTGGCCTGTAGGCTTCAAGGGCTCGAAGGCCCCTGAAAGACACGTCCCAGCAACATGCGATGGGGTTAAGGGAAGAGGACTGCCTGTTTTGTCTCAGGGAAAATGCTGTGCAAATTGGAAAAGGAGAGGAGTTTCTCTGCAGAAACGCCTGGCAACTCACACAGGAACTTTAAATACTGCAAGCACCTGGTTGCTTTTCTTTGGAGGTGCTAAAATACTTTTGGGTGCAGTTTTGTTTTGCTTTTACTGTCAATGAACTATTAAAGCCCCCCGAACCCTTTTCCTGAGCAGGCCAGGCTGCTGCATCCATTATTTAGAGTAACCCTTGACTCTTCCTGCATGGGTGTAGCCTCTAGTGGATGAACTCCTTTTGAACTCCACTGAAGTGGCTTCTCAGCAAGGAGGGAAGGAGAAGATCTGGTGTTTTCCAGAAAGACTGAGTTACTGAAGTGGTCGTTGCAGATGAAGAAACTGGTCCCTTAGGGCGTTTTGCCTTAGTTTTGGCCTAACTGTAATGAAACTCTTTCAGATTTCCAGCTGCCCTTCTCACTGGTTAGGGTTAGCTGCTTTGTTCCCTGTGTTAAACGTTTATCAGACATTGTCAAGTGACATCTGTGTTCAACTCCAAACTGTGTTTCGTACATGTATTAATTCTGTTCTTCACAGCTTGATTTCTGGGTTGGTCAGAGCGATAGTGCGTCTGTCTATGGGTAATGGCCGTATTGCATTGCCATGCTCGTTTTTAAAATAAAACATTGTAATATTAATATGTTAGTAAGAAGTTAAAATAAGAATAACTCAGGCTTATTTCTATAAATCTGGACTTCAGACCGTATAATCTCAACTCCAGTTAACGCAGTAGGTACAGCACTGTTTGCTTTTAGTAGTGACGGATAACTGCTTAAGGCAGCACATGAAATCTCACTGGGAAATTGTACGGGATGAGGTTTAAATGCCAAAATTGGGATTTTGCCAGAGCACTGGTTTAGCCACTTGCCGTTGGAATTACTTGCACTTTTAAAAAGGATTTGTAAAAACTCAGCGCAGACCAGTGTAGGTTGATGATAAATTTTACTGGGAGACAGGAGCCTCCATGCAGAGTAGAGGAAGAGACAGATAAATGATTGCAAATGTGATCAAGTGAAGATTATTGGGAGAACAATCTTGTTTGTGGGTCCACAGTTCTATGAATTTTCTTCCTCAAAGCTTTGTCAGACCCAATTAATGGCAATAATAGATGGGCCGTTCATTAATCTTAACTTTCAAGCATGAAAAATATTCCTCTAGGAAGTTCGATCCTGAAAGAAAAGGAAAAACCGATTAAATTTGGCCTGAGAAAATAAGGGAACAATGTAGCTGGAATTTTCCAACTTAATGTTGGCAATGTACCAGGAAATGTCATGTAAAAATTGAGCTGCTTCTTTCTCCACTTCAGCTACAAGCAGCTGTTAGTGCAATCTTGTTAGACGTGTCTCAGCTGCAGCTTGGGTTATGACTCTCAAAATCATGCTGTGGCAGGACATGCATTGGAGTCTTTCCTGTCTCCTGTTGCTTCCCCTACGCTCTCACCAGAGAGCCGTGCCGTAACCTTACAGAACTCGCAGAGACTGTTGACTTGCACCCAAGTGGTGACTGAGAGAATCTCGCCCTTTCCCCGTTTTCCACGGGCATCGCACCCCCGTAGCAGAGCACTTCTCTCTTTCTCGTTGGAGTAGGCACATGCAGTGAAGTGACGGCCAAAAGCGACATTTCACCCGTGCGGTCCCGAGCCACTTGGCATTTTTACTCTGTCACCCTGCAGAACTCAGTTCGCTGGGTGCCAAGAGAGACTCAAAATAATTTTAAAACTCTCCAGCCTTAACAGTTTTAGGAGAAAGCGATACGTATACTTACAGTGGACTTCATTGTGATGGTAGGCGAGGCAAGATCTGCTGGTAATTGATGTGTACTCTTACTTTTTATACAGTAATAACCCAAAGTTAAATCTTAAAATGGGTTTACCTTATTGGGTCGTGTCCTGTGTTCACAGAATTGTTGACAGGCTTCCTGGGGAAGTGCCCTGATAAGAGGAGGCTTTGATACCAGCCTGATTGAATTCATTGCATACAGGAGCATGAAAGAAAGCTTGTCATGATAAGTTCAATGTCTTCTATAGGAACTTTCAAATGAGGGGGCAAAAAGAAAAAAAAGGGAGCTAGAGAATAGATGCCTAATAAAATTTGCAGTGAGGCTTTGTGCCTGCGTGGCAAAGGACTTGACCTAGTATTTTCTCCATTGCTGATACCGTCTTTTGAATTGAAAGGTGCTTGTTTACCTACTCGATAAGTTCTGCTTATTTAATAGCAGCTGTGGCACCCTGTCTTTCCCTAGTGTGTGGCGCGCCCAGCAGAAAGAAAAGGTTCTTTTGTTTAAATGAATTTAGTGGATGGCAGTGCCAAATAATGGGTCAAATTCTGGGAATTTTCCTAATGTAGATTAAGAGTAATTTTGTAGCTTATTCAAGTCTCATCAGGCTAAATTAGAATGAATTTGAAAATATTTGGCTTTATGGAAATCACAGAGAAATTAAGTTTCCTGAGACAATAAATGTTGCTGTGTTGTAACACCCTGTTACTTGTTCTGAACATTACTCAAATTCCATTTTCTGCTGGCTTGCCTGGTACGGCTAACCTGACTGCAAGTGTAACAGTTGAGGAAACAGTGATTTTATGTGGGGAAAAGCTGGAGAGACTTCACTTAGATCAGAAATATTGAAAGGAAGACGATTACTTTGAGCAATAGCTCAGAGAATGCTACCTTGGGCAAAAACTCGAGCTGCCTGGCGTCTCTGGTTTTTCAGCATATCATTCGTGCACTGAGCATCCTAAACACAAGGCACAGCAGCTTCAGCTGTGAACAGAGGAGAGGGTTGCTCAAGCAGTCCCACAGCACGGTGCAGAGACAGCTTTATTTCCCACGTAGGCAACACCTGAGTCTAAAGGCCTTTAAAAACCTGGAGGGAGTAGCTTCACAAAAGGGACTGTGCCAAGCCACGCTGCGTTCCATCCCTTGTATTTGCTCGGTCCTGGGAAATATCAAGCAACGTCTGGGCCTGTGAAACAGGCTTCCCCCTCTTACCATCCTTCACAAACTCATTTCAGCCAGGGGAGGCCAAACCTTCCATCTCCCAAGAAAACTTGCTGGCAAATGCAGCTTCAGCCACACTTGCATTTTCTGTTGCCTTCCCCAAACAGCAGCACAAGCTCCAAAACCCGAGCAGGAGAGCTCAAAAGCAAGAGCCTTCCCCTGTCAGAGCAGCCCCCTGTGCCAGCAAGAGCTAAACTAGAGAACCCAGGAGCAGGAGCTTCCCAGCCTTCCCCTCAAATCCTCTCAGGCTATAGCCACACACCTGTTCTCCCAGTACTAACCACTTACTGGTTCTTGGAACAGCTTCAGGGTTTGCAGCAAACTGAAGGCAGGACAACACACACCATGTCAGGTTTCTGAGAGGAGAAGCAAGTGCACTTGAGTCAGCCTTTCAGGCTGTTTCTCATTGGGTAAAGAGCTCGATTTGTCTTCAGTGTGGTGGCGGAGCTCCCACCTCCTGCTTTGCACATCTGAGTGACCTGCAGCATTTTAGGGGATGAGACTAGTCCTTGGGCTTCTTTTTTTTGGTATTTTAAAAGAAAATGAGCTGAATGGACAATGTAAAAGTAGGAAAGGTAGGAGAAAAGCTTCCTTTCTGGGGACTGATGGGCTGATTTTGTGAAATTTTGGAAAAGTCCTTAGGGCCAGCTTCTGATCTGAGGAACAGCTAGGGCTCCAGCCACAGCCAGAGAAAGCATCTTGTTGTCCCCAGCTTGTGGCCTGTGTCTGCCTGAAGATTAAAAGCAGACTGACAATCTCCTTCACTTGTTCCTAACTGGCCCTGGGATGAACAAATAGGTAGAGTTGTTGTTTTGTTTTGTTTCTTAAAAAAAAAGAAAAAAACCCTGTACCTCAAGAAAGCAACTTTGGGCTGAAGCTAGCAGAGGGGAAGGAGGGGGAGAGCAGATTCTCTGGGTAGCTGTGGATTCAGATTGACAGAAGGCCCAGGAAAGCTTGGGGAGCAGCCAAGGAATGAGGCATGGGGTGAAGCTTGGAGCACTCTGAGGTGGAGGGAGCTGCTGACAAAAGGAGCCACCATGTGTTGTGCTGTACCTCTGACTCCCTTCAGGGCTAGTCCCCTTCATATGCCTGTTTCAAGAATGTGTCTTTTTGTTTGTGGTCTGGTAATAGCAGCATCAGCCCTCTGAGGAAAGCAGCTCCATAATGGGAAGCTCATGTGGGAGACAGGAGGGGGGCATTGGGATTTCTGTCTGTCCCTCCCTCACTAAAAGTGCCAGAAACAAAACACTATGAAGATGAGAGCTTTTGAGTTTGAGCTGATGCCCTTGGTGTGTGAACAGAATTTGGTGGGGGAAGTGGTATCAGCAGGTTTTCCTGTTTTATCATCTACTCCCTCCCTTCTATGTGTCTGGGGGACCTTTCTGAAGCTCACAGCTTGGAAGCAGCTGGTTCTGTGGAAACAGTGGTGTTGCTGGTAGGTGAGACACAGCATGGGAGAGCATTGTGTGGGTTCTGTGAGGACTCACTTGGGTGACTTTGGGGGTGGTTCCATTTGGCCCACAAGTGTCTGGCCTGTGTGGTGGGTAATGGCTTCTGTCAAGGTCTCAAAATAATGTTCTCTAGTATTTGGGGCACTCCAGGAAGCCGTTGCAGCCCTCTGCATGGACAGTTGGGGTGTAATGACTTGCCCACAGTGACCAGTGTTATTATCACAAATATATTATAACTGTACAGGAGTTACTTCCCTGCTGTCAGGGTAGACGTGTCCTTAAATTCACTGGCCGTATCTTCAAACGGTGTATTTCAGCACAGCTCTGGTGATTCGAGTTGGTCCCACTAGCTTTTTTGTCAAGGGCTGCTAACTCTGCATGTGTGTACAGCCTCTTCCTGAAGGGGAGTATCAGGCTGTGTACACAGATGAAAATACATTGCTTGTAATGTATTAAATGAAATAGGGGAAACTATGGGGTGGGGAATAGTTGTGCCATAATGGTGGAAGGCCATGCTGTCGCTTTCCAGGTCTTGCTTTTAATTTCTGCCTGAAGCTGCTGAGGAGCAGGGGCTGCAGCCAGAGGAACTGTTGTCCTGTTTGGATAGTGCTGGAGGCGGCAGGGCTGTGTACTAAGGCTCTGCGCTTCTCCACAGCCTTCCCTCCTCTACTCAGTGCTGCATGGGTGTTGCTTTTGATTGCCTTGAACCGTTCCCAAGCGCTCTGCCAGGGCTAGAGCATCCTTGCAGCACCTCTGCAAGTGGTTTTTTAAAGTTCACTTTGAGTCGGACAAAACTCAGCCCCTTCTGCTCAAAGGGGCGTCTGTCATTAGCGGTATCTTTCTCTGAAATGGAGGTCAGGCAGAGATGATCAGCCTGGTTCCGAGTGATCCTGAGTTTGGAGCAAATGCTGAGGAAACCATGATGGACTTCTGGTTTTCAGCCTTTCTGAAGACTGGGTGGCTGTGTTTGTTCTCCCTTCTTAAATGAAATCACTCAATTAAAGTTATTTTCTAAGAACCTGAGTTTTTTCTGCTGTCTTTAGTATTGCACTTCGCGCATGCTTCGGTATCACAGCACAAAGTGAAGAAGGGTCTGTGCTTGGTGTGACTGTGGCTTTTTAAAATCCAAATCCTTGTGTATCAGAGCCTGGGAGGCGGCTTTGTGGACATCTGCCATGACCTGCTCTCTGCTGTTCGATGACACCTGCTGGCCTACAGTAACCTTCTGCAGTGCTGGAGGGTGGGGGGGGCTGGAAGGTTTGTACTGAGGCTGTTGTTGCTGTGTGACAAAATCTGCCAGAAACACTTTGTCAAATGCCCTCGTTAATTCAGCAGAAACTGATTCCTGGCCTGATTTGTGTCAGAGTTGTGCTACTGGAAGGTGGGACACGCAGGGACTCCGGGACCAGCTATCGGGAAAGAGCAAAGACTCTTCTGTCGCGTCCCTGGCAGCAGAAATGGAATAGATCTGTCCTCTCCCTTTACAGCGCCGTTGCAGCGTTAAGGAGGGGAAGCTAAGCTGAGTTAGAGGCGCTTGGGAGGAGACAGCTGGGAATCTGGCACGGTCTCGAGTGGGTCAATAACTGTGTTTCCATTGTGCGTGCATCTTTGGAGCAAGGCTTCATCCACCTGAGTGTTCAGTGTGGTGCCTCGAGCCAGTCCTCGCTGTGCACTGGAGAGACTGGAGGACCCTGTTTGAGGAACAGAGCAACTCCGCAAATCCTACCGTTTGGACTCCCCTTCCCCTAAAGAAGGCAAAATTGTTGCACCCTCCTTCTTTCTTTCTACCTTTCATGCCACAGGCG
Organism: Leptosomus discolor; assembly: GCF_034619465.1. Classification (NCBI taxonomy): domain Eukaryota; kingdom Metazoa; phylum Chordata; class Aves; order Leptosomiformes; family Leptosomidae; genus Leptosomus; species Leptosomus discolor. The sequence goes on from NC_141413.1 coordinate 3,976,081, forward strand.
TCACGATTTGGAAGGTGAGGCGTCTTTCCCCCAGAAGGGAAAGGAAGGTCTTCCCTCTGTATGCCCTAGCTGTACTGCCCACCCTCTGACGCCTGCCCACCTCCCTGGGGGTGTGGGCCCCACGTTAAGAGCAGGCTTTTACGAGAGCATTCGCAGGGCTCCAAGGGGGTACAAGGGAGGCAATCGCAATATTTTTCTGGATGCATTCATAGATGACAAAGGGTATAGTAATGAGGAACTAGCCAGAGTTAATCCATGCTAGAGGTCTTTAATTGAAAGATGTGGTCACCAATTGATCTGTTTCAGCATCTGAATCATCAAGGACAAAACTCTCAAAAGAGGAAATGCCAGGGAAGAACAGCGTCGGGGTTGGCTTTGTGCAGCAGCTATCGAGCAGCCGTACTTGGTTCAAGGAAGGTCAGGTTTTTATAACGTGATATTCTCACAGTAGACAAGTTGCAAAATTTCCAGGATATCAATTCTTTTGCATTCTGCTTCACTGCTTTCGTATTGGGGTGCTTTAAAAACAAGAAAAGAAAAAAAAAAGTTACCATGAGGTTAACACCTAAGATGGCGTGAAGTGATCTGTGCATTCATTGGGAGCCCTCGCTACCTGGCATGTTGCAATCACATTTTTAACCAAATGGAGCCATTTCTGGTAGCAAAGCCGTTCTCAAAGCAAAGGAAGCAGCGAGGAGGTGGAAACGCTGCTATGTTGGAGTGCAGCATCCTGGGCCTGATGGTCTTTCTCATGACAGGGTTTGCAGACAATCAGCTCGCAGTAAGGCTCAGAGGACTTTGCTGGTGCTTCAGGATTAACTCCTCTGAGTAAAACGTAGTTCCTTTGTACTGATGTCAAAAGAATTTCTTTCCCCCCTGCCCCCCCCATACGAGAAATTCTCTTGCAAGAGACCAAAATGTGCTGACAGCACCCACAGCAAGACAGCTGATGTCTACGAGTCTCCACAGCAATAGCTGTCCTCCTCTGAGCAAGCAATGGTTTTGGTAATTGCTGCAATGGAAGTGTTTTGCGTATAGGAGTGAACGATTCTTGTGTAGTCCCCAAACACAACTAGATCTTGTAGTCAGAAATGAATGCTCGCAGAGGCATGCGGCTGGATATTCTTCTGGCTTTCCAGTACAATGGGGCGCTATGACGCTCTCTGCTGTTAGCACCTATTCCAGGGCGTTACACGGTTACACTAGTGCTAGTTCATGAGCCTGTCCTAAGCTGTGATGTTATCGGAGAATTCACTGAAGTGCAGGGCATGAAGCTCCTAGCTAAGGTGATCGTGCCTCCTCTGGAAAACCTACCGGGAATGAAGCCGCTTGGCTTAGTATTGTGAAACATGAGTGTGTGGTGGGACTCCTTGGTAAAGTTATCAGCAATCTCTGCCCTGAAGGGCGGTGGTTCTTAGGACTTTTCTTTTTCTTTACCATGGCATTACGGATGAGGTCAATTTGCAAAATTCTGGGCCAAAACTGAAGCCACCTTAAAGTTTACTAAAACAAGAGTGAGAGTTTGGATCAGATCAGCGATGGAGGTTGTGACTCAACACTGTTGGGATCCTGATTTGCAGAGATACTGAACCATTTCTGCAGTTCCTGAGGTTCTTGATTTGTGTCCCTTTCTATTTGCAGTAGCAGCACTTGTCTCATTCCCCAAGGCAAAAAAATGTCTGGTTAGTTACAGCCATAATTCATTTGCTTGTACTCACCAGGAGCTTCAGAAACCTGGAAGATTCTGAGTCCTTCACACATATCAGCGATCTGATCTCCGTAAGCATTGACATTATAAAGACTCCTCTGGGGGGTGTAGATGATCTCCCTTGTAGGTTGTCCTTGGAACTGCGTTAACTAAACATCAAATAACATCATTCAGCAAGATCAGTGCCTCGATCCAGCTCTGCATATTCCTCTGTCTGCAATGACTCAGCGCTTGCTGTTTGGCTCCAACTGTCCTCAGTACAGTCTTTTCATGCCCTATGTGACTATGGGACCCTTAGCCAGCACGGGAGGCAGTTCCTGTGGCAGATCTTTGCAAGGGAGCCGAGGTGGAGGGAGGCTAAAGGGAACTGGATACGCAGTGAAACAGCTGAGCAAGCACCAAGTTGCACAGCCAGGATTTTGACACAGAACCTGCAGCAAAAGTGTTTCCTCAGTCGCTTACCAGCCTCTGCCCTAGAGGCCCTGAGGTTGTACTGTGGCAGCATGGAAGGAGAAGTCTATTCCTTCAGCCTTCTAAAATGGGAACCAAAGAGGGCAGCAGCAACGCTCGGCAGATACCTTTACATGAAAATGAGCTGCAAGTAGGGCTTAGGACCTCTTGGAGAACGCCGAGAGTTTCAGTGAGGCCGTTTCTTCTGAACTGCTCCAGAGAGCTTTGTTTCCAATATATTTGCCTACGGAGTGCTTTGTCATCTGGACAAAGTGTTGGGCTGCCTGTATTTTCTCCTCTGACCTGGTCTTGCTGCTGGTTTGCAGCTCGTTAGTCAGCTACAGCCACAGGACTCCAGTTCTGGCTCACATAATTAACGGGGGGGGAAGGCTGTTGAGTACAGAGATGCTCTCTTATGCCCAAAAGGAAAAGGGAGCTCTGAACAACAGCATCAGCAAAGCCCTGTTCCGAAATGAAAAATGCAATTTTGTTTTGAAATGGCTTGGACCTATTTTTAGAATTGCGCTCTCCACGAATAATTAATGCCACTGAAGGTTTCCTAATATGAACAGTTTCTTAGCAACCTGCAGACCTAAACCTCCTCAGAGAAAACGTAACTGGGGAGGGAGGGGATAGCAGGGTTGTGGGAATGATGCACCTGCTCTTTGTCTTTTGAGAAACCATCCCCACGGCAAATTCCCAAGGCACATGACTGTTCAGAAACCAAAATCCTGCCCCTTGTGAATGACACACGTGGCAGGGATGACTGGGGTTGCCACAGGCTTTCAAAGTTACACTGGCATTTTATCAGAGTTCCTGAAAGCCCCCTCCAATATGCTTCCTGCTTGCTGCCAAGCAAGGAGTGGAGAGCAGCTTCAGGAGGCACAGAGATGCACCTTAATGCCAGCAAGCCTGGAAGTAGCTAGAGGTGAATGTTTTTGTTCAAGCCTCTACTGATGAACTCCCCCCTTTTTCTTCCCTACCATGCTGCCTCGGCCTCTGAAGCCAGGAGTTTTAGAAGGACTCAACTCTTGGGCTTCAAGAGGAGCTGGTGTCTACAACAGGTTAGTATGCTGGACGCCAGGGTAATTTGTGACAGGTCTGTGCCGGTTCTGTGGGCTGAACTTATGCTGATATGGTGCTTAGTTCTTTTGAAAAAGTTTTGGAAGCTTGAAATCTTATTTAAACTGTTTTCCTCATTACAGGATTATTTGTCCTACTGCATCTAGATCTGCCTAAAAAAAAAGAGGGGTTTTTTAGCCTGCAAAGATGTGAGATTATGAAGTACCATGCCAAAAGTCTAAAATCTCTAAACATAAAACACTATGAAAAAGCAGTCAATCGAAATAATCTTTTATATCATTATAATAATAATCTGAGCCTTCTACAACATTGTAAAAAGAGGGAAACCCTCCACTGCAAGCATCTGAGACAGAGATCCTAACTTTCCAAAATTCTGCATTTAGTTACTGTGAAATGGCACTGAAATTGATACAGCTTCGTCATCAGTGGTGTGATCTCCATGGCTTTGACCGTAACTGCTGGTTTAAAAGCTCTTAAAACTAGCCATGTCTCTGACACCGGTTGGCTTTGCATTACCGTACAACTTTACAAGGAACTCGTCCTTTTTAAACTTACCCTCTCTGCAGCCAGTTTGGCAAGTGCATCCAAGGTCGGGAACAGCTCTCTGTTCATATCAGAAATGTAGCAAGCTCTCTCTGATGCCACTTTGGTTGCAACAATGCCCTGTAAAAGAAAGGTATTGACCACGAGGAATTCAGCTTTTCAATAGCAAAGATTGGAATAAAGTCTGTATTGAGAAGTTAGTAAATGCAGGTAGATTTTACCCCCGAACTTGGACTCAAGATGGGAACGTTAGAGAAACAAATCCTGTGTTTTGGTCAGCTTTATAGGAGCTTGTTTCCTTGGACGTTTTCTGAAAAAGCATGCTCTTTGCTACTCACCGTGTTGTAGTTCCAAATGGTTTTCCATGGCCTAGGGAAGCCCCATTGCTGGATAGATATAATGTGCAACCCCAAGTTGATGGTCAGAGCTTCATTGCCTATAACAACGGTGGCTCCAAGAGATAGCGGATTCTGAAAGCAGTAGACATAAGTGAGCACTTTTGGACTTTCCAGTTACTCAGGTCTCTCCCCGAAGCGTTAGAAGGTCACTGCTGTAACAGAATAAGGGCTGGCCCACGGGGAGCAAGCACCTTTAGTGACGGCAGTCTTTTCAAATTGACAGCCAATGAAGGCTGTGTCTTTCTGGAGGAGCAGTAAGAATTCTTTTAGTAGATTCAGTGGGTAATTTCTGTATCTTACAACTGTCACCTGGTGGGTTTAGAGTTCTATGTGTGAGAGAAGTTTTAGATTCCTTTCCTCCAAAGGGATGGGGAAAGAAGCCAGGAATACTCGAGAAGCAGGGGATATAGAAACAGCAGGAATGTGCATGTGTGTGGTGGTACAGACACCTCCCCCCCAGCCATGTTGGGATGTCAGGACCAGACAACATTGTGTTCTTGTCCTGGTGACAAGTGGAGTGAGCTGAGACGATTTGGCGCTTCCTAACCGTACCAGTGGTTCACCGGGGAACGGGTTCAGCCCAGGAATGTTTATTTGCCCAATGCTTAAATCCTCCTGGAAGAGACCAGAATTACCCGATAAGAATTGTGACCAAATGACAACAATACCAACGAAAGCAAATCATCTCGCACTCCTATGAACAGCGATCCTAAGTGAGACCCTTTGAGCTGTCTGGTATCACAGGAGGCAGTGACCCAGTACCCCTCCCTGAGCTGGGCTGCCTCTCAGGGTAGACTTTGCAAGGATTTTGAAGAGTAGACTCTGTGAGGATTTCCAGGATTGCTCACTGACAGATGCTGATGAAGATGAAGGGTTTAAAGGTGGTCTGCTGACGTGTAGGACCCATAACCTCTCATTTTGTGACAAGCTGGCGTAGTTGGCAGGATCCCAGCGGGAGGCTCTCCCTTACTTTTTTCGTCTCCGGTCCTTGTGTGAATCACGCCAGCTCGATTCTAACTTGATTTTCTTTTCTATGTTTCTTCCATGTAGTAAGTAACAGAGTGAATTTTGCCTTTCAACTTTCCAAAGTTGCACTTTTACAAATCCCCATTAAAATCACGTTTGCTATTATGGTGATTCCTTAAGGGATTTCACCACTCGTCCGCAATAACGCGTAACTGGGTGACTTTACTCACATCGTCAGCAAGGGCTGGAGTCAGCAAGAGTCCAAGAAGGACGGTGGTCACAATCTGAAATGAAAATTGACAAGAGAAGTGGAACTGCGGGTCTGGCTGACCAACGTGGTCCTGAGAATCCCGGTGCCTTTTCCTCCTCTGGTGTTGCAGTGTGCTCCTTGGATCCTTTCTGGCTTTTGTACTGGAGTTGCAATAGCCACCTCAAGGAGCCGTCCTTGCCTTACCCTAGAATAATGCAAGCTAGGCACATAGGAGGTTGCTTCTTTGAGAGCTGAACCTGAAGGTGCTTCTGAGCCCTGTGTGGTCGTGTACAGGAATTTGCCACGAATGAGGAGAAGGAACTGAATGATACAAGACAGCGGTTGCCGCACTGATGCATTGCTGCGGTTTTGCAACAGCACTGTCCAAAATGGACCTGGGTTGGGCTTCCTGTCAATTGAATAAGGTATAGTTAAACCTTTAGAGAAAGGCTTACCTCTTCATCTGGCTAGGGTCATAGGGTCTGCGTTGGTCACTCTGGAGGAGAACAATCTCCCCAGAGAGCACCTTTTTGCTCTAGCCAGGCATAGCACTTCTGAGAGGCAAAGGCAATGGAATCAAAGTTGCAGTTTCTAAGGAAAAAAGCGTGCATACTCACAGTGAGTTTCATCTTGCCCGCAGAGCTGCTGCTGATGCAGGTAGAATGAGCAACGTGAACCATCCACCTTATATATGTTTTCAAGTGGGGTTAAGTGTTGAAAGAAAATTAGTTTGTAATTTGTATCCCTGTCTGCCTCTCACTGATAGTAATTTCCTGCTGTAAGTACTTCATAATATGGGGCTTGTACTTCTGCAAACTCGGACCTGCCCGAGTCTGATCATTATCAGATAAGAGCCCATTTGCAGTGAAAAAGTAGTACATGCCAAAAAGTTACTGTGAGATATATTTCATCAGTATTGAAAATCCACCTCAAACTTCAGACCAGAGGCAGCCTAGGGTTGAACAAAAACCCCAAAGCCTTGCAGTAGGCAACATGAGTAAGATCCTTTGTACCTTCCTAAATGGGCCGTATGTTACCATGTAACCGTCGGGGCCCGGCAAAATTTAGGGCCCAAACACAACATTGCCACTGAAAATGGTTTTACAATAAATAGGCAGTTCAAGCTGAGGTGTTACACACATGTGCAAGTCTGTGGATGTCTCTCTGTTATAGTAGGTGGCAACAACAGTTGTTTTTTGTACCTTGCCTCAGCTTATTTTCGGTGGTGATTTAGATAGGTATTGAACGAGGGGATCATTCAGTTAGGGAGGTTTTTGCGTACTTGTTTTTTGTGACAAGTTGCTCCGTTTCATTTTGTGTGCAACCAGGTCTGTGGCAGGGGATCACTGTAAAGATTTGAAAATTCCCTCACAAATTTGTCTTGAAATACATGAAGGTATTCAAATGCATTTGTCATATTCTATCCTGGCTTTCTAGTTATACACGAGTCCTCTTGAACTTTTTCCTGTCACTGCAGCTTTCCAGGTCGTTTTTTAAAATCTAGCTGCAGCTGAATCTTCACATTCTGCCTGCCATGGGCTGAAAGGAAAACCAGAGCGGTAGGAGGTAGGATGAAATCCTGTCGCTTTGTAATGCTGGTGTGGCATGCTGATGGGCGGCCCTCCAGATTGAAACCACTGTTCTGATTGAATTAGGGAAGGTGAAGACCTGGTATCTTCCAGACAGCGCGAGCTGCCAAAGAGACCATTGTGGATTGTGGAAATGCCCTTTATTGGCAAAGCTCAGGCCTCATCCTTCCTGAGGGGTATCTGCTCTTGTGAGGTAAGCAACTCCAGCCTGTGCTGCTGCGAGTATCTATAGCTCTGTACTTCCACGGGCGTGCTGTGAGCCACAGTATTGATGGCTCTTCGCGTTCGCCGGAGTCTTTGCTGTCATGTCTCTCCTTGGCAAGCTCTTTTTGAGTCTTGTTCTCTTCCCAATCAGTTTAGACTTGAATCAGTTTAAGTTTGGACAGTGATCATTGTGAGAGGTAATGACATCCCAATTAGAGCCAGAAAGCACCGGCATGTAACACTGCAGTTAAGTTCCAAGGGTCTGGAAGAAACAACTGCTTTGCTTCATTGCTTCAGCAGTAGTTCCCTGTCTTCTGTAAAGTTTGGATCGTTACTGTAGGACACCTGGTGAATCTAAGTTTTCGTGGAATAAAACTTTGGGATGTGTTAAGCATCACAATGTGTAATATTGTATTTAAAACAGGAATCCATGTGCCTGAAGTTAACGGGGTTTTGTGAGAAGCTGACCCTTGCTGCAAAGGTTCTGTGCCCTCTGTTTGAAATTTTGGCCTTAAAGGAGCGCTGTGCAGGCTGCGCTGAGGCAGCCAGGGCTGTGTGGTGCTGCGCTGGGGCACAGGCCCTGCAGGGCCAGATCCCTGCTGCCTCGGAGATGATGGGCTGTTAGAGCGTCTGGCCTGTAGGCTTCAAGGGCTCGAAGGCCCCTGAAAGACACGTCCCAGCAACATGCGATGGGGTTAAGGGAAGAGGACTGCCTGTTTTGTCTCAGGGAAAATGCTGTGCAAATTGGAAAAGGAGAGGAGTTTCTCTGCAGAAACGCCTGGCAACTCACACAGGAACTTTCAATACTGCAAGCACCTGGTTGCTTTTCCTTGGAGGTGCTAAAATACTTCTGGGTGCAGTTTTGTTTTGCTTTTACTGTCAGTGAACTATTAAAGCCCCCCGAAACCTTTTCCTGAGCAGGCCAGGCTGCTGCATCCATTATTTAGAGTAACCCTTGACTCTTCCTGCATGGGTGTAGCCTCTAGTGGATGAACTCCTTTTGAACTCCACTGAAGTGGCTTCTCAGCAAGGAGGGAAGGAGAAGATCTGGTGTTTTCCTGACAGACTGAGTTACTGAAGTGGTCGTTGCACATGAAGAAACTGGTCCCTTAGGGCGTTTTGCCTTAGTTTTGGCCTAACTGTAATGAAACTCTTTCAGATTTCCAGCTGCCCTTCTCACTGGTTAGGGTTTGCTGCTTTGTTCCCTGTGTTAAACGTTTATCAGACATTGTCAAGTGACATCTGTGTTCAACTCCAAACTGTGTTTCGTACATGTATTAATTCTGTTCTTCACAGCTTGATTTCTGGGTTGGTCAGAGCGATAGTGCGTCTGTCTATGGGTAATGGCCGTATTGCATTGCCATGCTCGTTTTTAAAATAAAACATTGTAATATTAATATGTTAGTAAGAAGTTAAAATAAGAATAACTCAGGCTTATTTCTATAAATCTGGACTTCAGACCGTATAATCTCAACTCCAGTTAACGCAGTAGGTACAGCACTGTTTGCTTTTAGTAGTGACGGATAACTGCTTAAGGCAGCACATGAAATCTCACTGGGAAATTGTACGGGATGAGGTTTAAATGCCAAAATTGGGATTTTGCCAGAGCACTGGTTTAGCCACTTGCCGTTGGAATTACTTGCACTTTTAAAAAGGATTTGTAAAAACTCAGCGCAGACCAGTGTAGGTTGATGATAAATTTTACTGGGAGACAGGAGCCTCCATGCAGAGTAGAGGAAGAGACAGATAAATGATTGCAAATGTGATCAAGTGAAGATTATTGGGAGAACAATCTTGTTTGTGGGTCCACAGTTCTATGAATTTTCTTCCTCAAAGCTTTGTCAGACCCAATTAATGGCAATAATAGATGGGCCGTTCATTAATCTTAACTTTCAAGCATGAAAGATCATCCTCTAGGAAGTTTGATCCTGAAAGAAAAGGAAAAACCGATTAAATTTGGCCTGAGAAAATAAGGGAACAATGTAGCTGGAATTTTCCAACTTAATGTTGGCAATGTACCAGAAAATGTCATGTAAAAATTGAGCTGCTTCTTTCTCCACTTCAGCTACAAGCAGCTGTTAGTGCAATCTTGTTAGACATGTCTCAGCTGCAGCTTGGGTTTTGACTCTCAGAATCATGCTGTGGCAGGGCCTGTGCTGACTACGTACTGTATGTGCATGAAGTTGCCTAAAAAATTCAGACTGGTGTCAATAGCTAGAGGCCAAAACCATCCTGAATAGGCCTAGTCTCCTGGTTGTACGTCGAAGAATGAGAGAGCTGCTGCTTTTCCTTACGCATTCGCTGGTTTATAATAAGTCATAGAAACCCTCTGGATTTCAAGAATTAACTTGCTCGTCTTCACGTAAATCCTCTTCATCCTTACGTGTGATAATCTTTGTTCTGATATACAGAACATTGTTACTGTCGTACTCACCAGGAGCTGGGTAAGCGAAGTAAGAGGGAATTCCTCTGCACAGATCTTGAATGCGGGTTCCGTATGGGCGCAAGCTCTGGAGCCTGTTTCTTGAGACAATGAAGCGAGTGTCGCGGGGTAGAAATTTGTGAGGTCCCTAAGCATCAGAGAAACCAACCCAGAAAAGAGCAATTAGAAGAACGCAAAATGGAGTTCCGAATCTGTGTGCACATCCTTGATAACGCAGGAGGGGTTGTTCAAGCTCAATGCAACTCTTGAAAGACTGAACTCAGAATGATTCAGCCCTGCCAAGAAACTCATTTTCATTTCTTGGAGTCTTTCCTCCTCTTTATGTGTAGGGAACAAGTACTTTTCCTGGGTAGCTGATGAGCTTTCTCACCACTTTCATTCCCCATCCTACCTTGTGACCTTCAAAGTTTGCAGCGTACGGTCCATCAAGCGGAAATCTGTTGTCCAGTTTAGCAATGACGCAGGTGTTTTTTGAAAGTACCTTGGTTGCAACGTAGCCCTGTTAAAATAAAAAAATGCTTTTTGTTGCAAACAATGTGAAAGAGAAGCAGATTGCCAGAGAGAAGCACTGGTTGGGAAAAAAAAAAAAGGCTTTATACAGTAGAAATAATCACAGGGAAGGTAAATACTGTTTGTTCAATTACAGCGTCTTGGTAAATGGGTTGTGGAGGCTGACAAGGGACTTTGGTGAAAGGTAAATTGTGTTCTCCAGTAATGCCACGTGTATGATGTGTTACACCGCTTAAGTCGGGTGAAGGAATTCACTGCTGAAAATATCAGTGATGCAGGCAGTACAGCAGAAACAATAAAATGGTTAAATGAGAACATTTTTAAGCATCTTCTCTGAAAACCTGTAAAGTTTTTTGAAGCTTAGGTGTTTTTCAAAACCCTTTTGGTTATTTTTCTTTTTTTGCGAGTCACGGTGGCAGCTACTCACAGTCTTGCTGTCCCATGCGGATACCCAGCCCTCAGAGTGCTCCTCTGAGCTGCTGCTCCCAGAGTCCTCCCCAGAGTCGGAGTGGTGTGAGTTTTCACCGTGGTACCCCTCGAGGTTTTCCTTGCTATTCTGATTTTTTAAAAAGATTAAAGGAAGTAAGAGTTTAGGTTTGTGGATTGCCAGCAGTCTTTCACTCAATAAAACAGTAGCTCTAGTAAATGCGTTTTGGGAAATAATTGCTCTTAGAGTTTGGATTGAAGGGGAGAGAATTTCGGGCCTTGGAGGGGAGGCTGGGAAGCCGTTAGTACTGTTGTGTCAAACCTTACATTCAGGCTTTGTCTCGCCCTGGTTTTCCTGTGTCTGATGTATCCCCCTTACAAAGACAGACGAGCTCTAACATTGCTGCTCTATTCCCCTCCCATACAGAACACCTCTTAGACCCGGTGGAAAAGAAGTGACTGTTTCATTTGAACACTGGAAAATTTCCTTTGAAGTTAAACACTAAACTGGATGTTCAGAGTCAAACTTGCAAGAAAAGTTTCTAGGAAAATTAAAATAATTCCTTATTGCTCTTTCCCCGGCAGGAACTTGCAGACAGAGGGTTATTTTCAGTATTTCACTGTATTTTGGGGTGAGATCCTTCATGCTAATATTATTTCTCTCCACACAGTTATTTTCACAGTGTTCATGCTAATTTCAAGACAGATTTTGTTGCTGTCATAGCAAGCACTTTTCCCCTTGATATAGCAAGCACTGAAATACTGTCTTAGATATTAAAAAAATGCAGTTTCCTGCTAAGTATCAGACTTTAAAATACAGCTTTATTTTCACAAACTTATTTTTCAGAGCCTAAAGACCACTAGTTCTTAGGGCAACATGTAGCTGTATACTTACCCAGTCAGCAAGAGCTGGAGCCAGGAAAACTCCAAGAAGAGCAGCAATCAGAATCTGAAATGAACGTTTGAAATTCACACCACTTTCACATGCTGACTGCTTATCTTGCATCAAGTTATTTGCTGGCTTAAAATAATTTTGAATTCCTGTTTCACCTTGTGTACATGCTCAGCACTTTTCTGAGGTGGGGTCTAGCTGAAGACTATTTAAATATGCCAAAGAATTTTTTGTTAATGAACTTACAGCAGATCATCACCTCATATAAATTACTCTTAACCTCAGCAGTATACTTGGCACAGGCAAGTAGATAATAAAAAACACTGTGGGTTTTAGGATATGTCCAGCCCCAGTTCAGTAAACTGCTTGGAAAAAGGTGATTGAAATACATTAAGAGAGTGAACTCTTCGCCCTGAGATTTTGATGAGCAGTTTCAGTGACTCGCTGCTTGTGGTTCAGATTTGTCAAAACCACAGCTGATATATTTTTGAGAGATTTAATATTGTTACAATGATAAATTCTTTTGTAATAATAGTTACTGTGAACAATTATTTTCTTGGAGATAATCCCTCTAATACTGAATCGGTCACAAGTTTCGTCTACTTCAAAGGAGGAGTTTTATGAGAAAGGTCCAAGCGTGACTTAGACTATTTAGCAGTAACATTTTAGAAATCATCCTGCAACAATTTCAGGCTGCTGTAAATACCCCTGCTTCACAGTCATGCACTTGGAGTGTCTCCTGGTGCTTCCCCTACGCTCTCACCAGAGAGCCGTGCCATAACCTTACAGAACTCGCAGAGACTGTTGACTTGCACCCAAGTGGTGACTGAGAGAATCTCGCCCTTTCCCCGTTTTCCACGGGCATCGCACCCCCGTAGCAGAGCACTTCTCTCTTTCTCGTTGGAGTAGGCACATGCAGTGAAGTGACGGCCAAAAGCGACATTTCACCCGTGCGGTCCCGAGCCACTTGGCATTTTTACTCTGTCACCCTGCAGAACTCAGTTTGCTGGGTGCCAAGAGAGACTCAAAATAATTTTAAAACTCTCCAGCCTTAACAGTTTTAGGAGAAAGCGATACGTATACTTACAGTGGACTTCATTGTGATGGTAGGCGAGGCAAGATCTGCTGGTAATTGATGTGTACTCTTACTTTTTATACAGCAATAACCCAAAGTTAAATCTTAAAATGGGTTTACCTTATTGGGTCGTGTCCTGTGTTCACAGAATTGTTGACAGGCTTCCTGGGGAAGTGCCCTGATAAGAGGAGGCTTTGATACCAGCCTGATTGAATTCATTACATACAGGAAGATGAAAGAAAGCTTGTCATTGTAAGTTCAATGTCTTCTACAGGAACTTTCAAATGAGGGGGCAAAAAGAAAAAAAACAAGGGAGCTAGAGAATAGACGCCTAATAAAATTTGCAGTGAGGCTTTGTGCCTGCATGGCAAAGGACTTGGCCTAGTATTTTCTCCATTGCTGATACCGTCTTTTAAATCAAGAAAGGTGGTAATCTTGCTATGTTAAAAATATTAAGTCAGTGACCAGAAATCATGAGGTTGGTTTTAAATCATAGAAATTACTGAGTTATTTTGTTAGCCTTCCTTTCTGAGCTCGTTCAGTTAGGATCTGCTCTCCAGTCTTCAGGCATGTATCTTTACAGAGACTCTTCACAAAAGTACTACCTGATTATGGACTAAGGGCTTGCCCGAAAGGAACCGTAAGCTGGAGATAATAAAAAATGAGTGAATAGGAGCCGGAACAGCGGGCATTTTGTGTCAGCTATTATTTAGCAAGTAGTTTTTAACATTTCTCTGAATTTGATCATTATAGACAGAGCCACAGCATAAGAGCTTATTTGCCTTGTTTGTTGCAGAAACTTTGCAAAATGTTTAGTTCTTTTAATGGGCCAGTACAAATGTCTGAGTCCTTTTGCCCAGGAGTATTGTCCGTTGCTGTTTAATAAACAAAGATAGATAGATAGATAGATAGATAGATAGATAAATAGATAGATAGATAGATAGATAATCCCTCAGATAATTTGGGTTTGTTTCTTAGCTGTGCCTGTTAGAGAAGAAGCACTTTCAGAGGTGCTCATTTACCTGCTCCAAAAGTGCTTCTCAATTAACAGCAGCTCTGTCAGTCCCTCTGTATCCTAATTGTGCACTTTACTGGATTTCAGTATGGATTTGTGCACACTAAGTTTCCTCTTTCTTTGCCAGAATGGCATGATGGGGACTCAGTGTCATTATGAATTAATGTCTCTGAGCAAAGCTCTCCACTGTCATCAGCTGCTGAGGCTCATTGTTGCAGCTGTTACTGGAAAGCCAGGGGATCTTTAGCTGAGAAACTGAGGCCAAATTCTCCTTTACACCAGTCAGGGCCACACACTGTCATCTTGCCATGAATTGACGCCTTGCTGGCACTACATGAGGGCAGAGGAGGTAGCAGTCTGCCAGCACTGAGTGGAGAGCTGGTTTTCATCTGTTTTGGACCCACTTTGCAATTTGCATGAGGTCTAAAACACAGTGAATGAAAGTAATAAATTACTTAGGGAAAAGATTTACAGGTCTTCTAATCGGACTGACTTTGGATGCCAAACAGAGACAGATTTGTCCTTAGCCTCCAAGATACACATGAAAGTCTTATTTTGTGTGTCACGAAATCCTCTCATAGTCTCTGGAAATTTAATTAATTGACTAGTTCTCAAGAAAGGCATTGAGAAACTGAGCTGTATAATGCTAATCCCTGCAGAATCGTTAGCAGTGAGTTGGAAAGCAGTTTTGTCCATTTCTTCTAGCCGTAGCCAACTTGGCCATTACAGTAATGTGTCACACTTGGAAGCCGGAATCTCCAAATCTTCCATCATCTTCTGATTGCTTGAGTAGTTTGTATGGCAAACACACACAGCTGAAGTATTTAACATTAAGAATAGCTCATGAAACTAATTACGATAGTACAAGCCAGGAAAAAGGGCAGGGAGGGCTGCTTTTACTGTATCTTTTTCCAGTACAAGTTTGTCTCTTTTTTAAAGCTCTACTCAAGGCATTCCATTTCCCTGCTAAATTCTTGTACCCGTGTGCAGCAAACTCCCAAGGCTGAGCCGTTCCAGTTTTAACCCTTTTCTCAAATTAGTGTTTCATTTTGTGCATACAGTTACATTTTCATGTGTTTTTCTACACTTTCCTGTCTAGCTGTAAAACTGTAAAACCTGTAAAACTGCTGCAATCATTTCTGGATTCACCGTTAAAGCTTGATTAACTATTTTAACTACAGGAATGTCGTTAATTCTGCTTGACCTGTCCTTGTGCCACATGGATTTTTCTAGGCTCTGTCACCCTATCATTCTGTAGTGGGTGGCATGCCCAGACAAATGCAAATGGAAGCATAGAGAATTTTGTTGATTTTTTTAAGGTGTTGCTTCATTCTTGACTTTCCTCCCACTACCTGCTCACTCCCTGATAAAATAAATATTTATGAAGAGTGCCTGAAAAAAAAACCCCATGAGTCACCAGGAGAATTTATTATGATAGCACAATCTCACCTTAAGGGGCATGGATTCAATCAAGTTCTATGTTGAAATTCCTGTTTGGTAATCAGACCTGAACTGAAATTGTACAATTGTTCTTTTCATTTGATGTTAAAGGTTCTTTTGCTTAAAAGATTTTTAGCGGATGGCAGTGCCAAATAATGGGTCAAATTCTTCTGGGAATTTTCCTAATGTAGATTAAGAGTAATTCTGTAGCTTAATCATGTCTCATCAGGCTGCATTAGAATGTATTGGAAAATATTTGGCCTTATGGAAATCACAGGGAAATTAAGTTTTCTGAGACAATAAATGTTGCTGTGTTGTAACACCCTCTTACTTGTTCTGAACATTACTCAAATTCCATTTTCTGCTGGCTTGCCTGATACGGCCAACCTGACTGCAAGTGTAACAGTTGAGGAAACAGTGATTTTATGTGGGGAAAAGCTGGAGAGACTTCCCTTAGATCAGAAATATCAAAAGCAAGAAGACTGCTTTGAGATTGTGTGCATCATTGTGAAATTTCACGCCCGCAAAGGGGTTCAAGTCATCACTTCCTAAGCTAAACCTCACTCTGCCTGAGGACTGGTGAAAGTGAAATTAAAGCGGGTTATAGGCTGCCTGGTGCAGCTCTTTACTTCATCTACTTGATGTTCTACACAAGGGTGCTTAGAGGACTCTGCGTAGTCATAGATGGTCTTGCCTCCGAGTGCACGCGTTCTAATGTAGGTGTATTACTGGGAGATGTGTGGTGAACTGTGGGGAAGAAGTCTCCAAAAAGCAAGGCTTTCCTATTGGAAGTATATCTAGGCATTGCCTGAGACAACTAGGAGTATATTCTCTCTTGCAATAACGTTAATTAGTCGATGTTTTTAGAAGTTAATCTTTAATTTTTGGCCTTGTCTGATCAGATCAGTACAATTCACTCAGTCCAATGTAAGGTGGAAATCATGAGATGATGGCTGTTGTAATTCTCCTTTGTTAAATAACCGTTGATTTCACATGTTGCTCTGCTCTTACTGTGCCTAAGCGTGTCGATTCTTAAGAAAGCAGAAGCTCATGCTTCTTGGGTGTTTTTCAAAAAAATGACTATATGAAAACACGATGACTAATGGAAAGTTTTAATTTAACTTTAGTTTAAAAGCATTTAAAACTCAGTAAAACTTTTGGTTTTAGCTTGTAGTGCCTGAGCCCTGTTAGATTCCTGCTATGAAAGGCTTGTTTGACTGCTGAAATCTACTCTGGGTATTTCTGACGTTATCCGTAATCTTAGAAACAAAGAATGGGACAGAGCCAGCTTTCAAGAGGAGGGTAACATCAATCTAATCTAACCATCCTTGTCATACTTTGATATCTGTTTATATGTGTTCTGATATATTGCTTAACAGCACAGCTTTGTTACACTTGAGATAACATTTTCTGTGAGGAGTTAGGTGGACTAAAGCACATGCTTGCAATTTCCTTCTGTTCATTGAGGCCTGTTTGCTGAGAGACGTTTCCACAGACTGTCTTTCACCTTTTTTCTGGTGACTGAGATTACAGAAATGTGCTGGCTATTATGTTGAGTTCTCATTTTATTAGATGGAAATAGGCCTCAATTATGACATTCTAGTGAAGGAGAGTGTGGTCTGTTAAGGATCTGGCACTGGCTGACATGGAGTCACAGATGAGGAGGAGACCAGGTGAGGTCGTAGTCATAGGACAACACTTCTCATGGCAGGATCATGCAGCCATTGACGTTTTCATAAACCACAGAAGACTGTGGTAGCTTTACGGGAGGAATCCCCATCCTGCTCCTTTTGTTTTGTGACCTTGTGTGAACCTCGCGTCCTCTGAAGTTTCATGGTGCTGCTTTGTGTCCTGAGGAGGCTGAAGTTACCCAGATTGTCTTGTGAAGCACAGTTGTTCCTAATTATGTCCCTAATTTCAATGCATGTGTTA
Organism: Leptosomus discolor; assembly: GCF_034619465.1. Classification (NCBI taxonomy): domain Eukaryota; kingdom Metazoa; phylum Chordata; class Aves; order Leptosomiformes; family Leptosomidae; genus Leptosomus; species Leptosomus discolor. The sequence continues at coordinate 3,993,005 of NC_141413.1, forward strand.
CATGCGTCATGGTAACTGATCAAAAATGAGCAGCACTTCTTGTTAAGGGTAGATGCATGCATTAGATGGAAGAAATGGCTGAAGAATTGGTCTGTTCAGCAACTGGCATAGGCATTTCTTTCCAGAATTTGTCTGCAGACTATCAGGCTGTTAGGGATTATATTTGAGAAGACAAAATGGAGTTTGTATGAATGAATAACAGAGTTATTCATAATGCCATTTAAGTCTGGACAATATCCTGTTAAATATTTAAAAAATGGAACCAGGAAGAGTGGGAACTCCTCTAAAGTTTAAACCAGTATATAATAGTCGTTTGTAGAGTGACTAATTTTACAAAACCTGACTTTGTGGGTGCTTTTAATACGTCAGGGTCAGGTTATCTGTGCCAACCCAAAATTCAGATATGAGGCTTACGACAGTGTGGCACGTAGATACGGACTTGTGCGAGTCATAAAGAAAAGCACGGTATAAAAGTTGGAAGGTCTCTGGGATTTTCTTACTTTCTGCAGCCTCTTGTTCTTACCTGAAAGAAAAATGAACGGATTTGTGAGTATATCCATTTTTGTTGAACTTCTATTGTAAAAAGTTCCTCATTTTTAAAAACGAAAGGATAGAGAAGATGCTCAGTTGGCACAGTCCTGGGGCTACTATGATCTGTGTATTGTTTCTCAGGGTTGTTCAGTGGGAAACTTGCATTTCTTGGGCATGCAGTAATCCTCCTGGAGTCAGCAGAAGCATTGTTTGAGCAAAGAGTGCAGAACCTGATTGCAATTCAGAAGGGGGATTTAGTTATGATTTAATAATTACAGTTGTAGGGGTAAATCAAGAAGTAACATGGCAATAAGGAGGGACTTTTGAAAAATACAGAAAAATGTAGTGGTTAGGTTGTCATTCTGCTTTTTCAGTTACAGGTAAAAGAGAGCCTAATAGCAAGAGTCTCACGGTGACAATTGTAATCGTTTTCAACTGATATATGTGTTCAGTGGGTAATTTTTCAAACGAATGCTACAGCTGCTTCCCTCAATTCGTGAACTGGGTTTCTTTATGGCACTGCCTGGTGTTTCTGTCAAGTGAGAATCCTTATTCCTTTTACAGGCTGCAGTCCTCGTTTTGCTGGGAGTCTTTTGGACTCGGACTTCTGCCTTGACCGTAAGTAGGCTGATGAGCCTTCTGGTGCACGTACTCATTTGAGATGTATTGGATCCCTGGGCAGGGGGTGAATGTCGTGGGAAGAAAAGCACAGAAGAAACCAGTGAGATGCTTATTGCCACGTGTAGAGAAATACAGCATTTGCCAGAGGTGACAATCATATAAGCCAAAGAGGCAGTTCTGTGCAAGGGCATAGTAACAAGATATTTTGGGGGGTGTAGGTCCCCTTAGCTCAAACTAAAATATGAGACTGTCGCTGTCCCCTGCCAGTCCCTGCTGCCACACGTGATGACTGGGATGCCCGATGCTGTTTTTCCTTAGCCTGCAGCGAGGGCCTGTCCCCTCCTTTCTCACTCTGAGGCACTCTTGCATAATTAATCTCCACCTCAAGAGCCTCTTGAGACTGCTAAAGGGTTGTTAAGGGGTTTAGTATTTATATATAGCAGTCATACTTGTTTGTTTGAGAGAAAGCATTTGTTTCTATTGCACCTTTTAAAGGTGCAAGCCCGACGATAAACAATGATTTTGTGTTTTTACCAAAGGCCTTTGATCTGGGAGAACTTACCAATAACTATGTCGTCGGAACTATGACAATCCACAATGAGAACAACATTGTTGATGTCAACGTCCGTTCTGGCGTGTACTCCTCTGATACCATTTTTGACTACTCACGTGTAAGTAAATCAATGAATCTGCCTGGATTTAATCTCTGAGGAAGTTTTTAAACTGGGATATTATTTTAGTGTATTCTCACCAGAAGTTGTCCTGAAACATTTTCTTTGAAGACTCCCTTTTCCTCCTCTTAGGCCATCTCCCTATTTCACCCATAAGATGGCGCACTTTAAAAGACTTGTGACAAAGCCAGTGGTGGCAGTTCATGAAAGTGAGAAGAATGTCACGGACCTCAATGAGGTCAGAGTTGAGAATGGGCTGCCATCGCTCCCATGTAGCAAGCGCAGCAGAAGTCTGTCGGGAAAGATACGTCCAGTCTTATGGAGAGGTATTAGCACGGGCAGGCTGCTTCCATGCCCCAAAGGTGACCATGTAAATGCAAAGTCGTTCCACAACAGTAGCCTGTGTAGCCACTTCGTATTTCCCCTAGATTGGCCTAAAGAGTAGAGAGAATCAACTACTGTTAGTGGTAGCCATTTCGTAGTTAATTAACTGTATTTTTTTTAATCACAGGGGTATATTGCAACAAGATTATTTGCACGGAATGCCTGCTTTATCTTGAAAATAGATAAGGACACCATCCCAGAGCTGGACCAAATTGGACGCCTGGCTTTTGAAAGAAAGGTGAAACTCATACTGTATACAAGCAAGGCCACTGTGTGAGAGTTCTGCGGTGGGATGGGAGCCCTCCATTCTGCCTTTAAGAACTGCTGTTCTTAGGAACGTCTTTTACTGTAGTAGCAATGATGAAGCAGATCTGACAAGACAGAACTTCAAGGGAATATCATACAGAACATTTTAAAATAATGAGCAATCATGGCCCTCCCCTGCAGTTTTATAGTGGATTGTCGTTGTGACCAGAACTGTAAGACCCACTGTCCTTGGAAGTCGTGTCGTTTCACTGTGTTGAGATGATCGCAGTATGAGCTCTGACAGGCTTTTCCTTTTTTTTTTCATTATCATGCTGATATTTTGAGCTTGACATAACCTGAAATAATTTTGTTTGCAGAACAGAATTTAGAAATCAATTTACTTTGACCAGACTTTGACTTCCTTGTTCAGGCAAAGGTTTCATGAAGGTGACTGGAAGTATTGCCTGGAAATGAACTTGAGTTCTGGCCCGTTTTATGACAGCCTAACAGTAGTGCTTTTACGGCAAAACTTACCACCAATTAACATAACCTGTTATGGTAATAATACAGCTCAGTTTTGCTGTGTTGGCAGAATTAGTATCTAGTGAACTTTGTTTCTGAATAGATTGAAAATACTTATTTTTCTTTAAAGGCATGTAGCTTCTTTAGCTCATCCTTTCTGTGAGGCAAAGGATGGTGATTTTAGATTTTGGGATTTTTCTCTTAACAGTGTCCTAACAGGATGAAACCAAAATCTGTATTACTGATGGTGTCTAATGTTTTCTTTTTAGACTATGAAGACAATATACTCTCCAAATAGTGTGTGGACAGAGTTTCAATCTGGTGATTCCATGTTCGGAAAGATAAAAAACTTCTTTGTCTATGGTAGACAGATTGAACAACTCTGCACAGGTCTGCCTCTCTATGAGCTTACAAAGACTGAACGTAAGTTATGAGATCAGAACATTATGCTTCTCTTATAGTGTATAAGCACCTTTCTATCCTTTAAACCTAAGTCCAGGTGGTGCCTTTGAGGCAAGGACTTATCGCCCTGTTTTAGAGAGGAGGAGTAAATTACCTAACAGGATTGAGAGGGTAAGGCTGTGGGATGCTTTGGAAAAATCTGATAAAGCACTAGTTTTCATCGTTAGGCACCTAAATATCTGGAACAGCTATTCCTGAGCGGTTTGCCTGGTGTCAGAGGAAGCCACTGTGCGGCAGCTGTACCCAACTTGTGCTCCGATGGTAGAGTGGTCCCACGAGGCATGTACTGTATGCCAGTATGCTGCCTGCTGTAGGTGGGTTATGGGAAGGCAGGAGCACAAAGTTGATTTAAAGCCTTACAGACCTTTCCTCCCTTTGGGTTACACCATAGAAGTTTTACACAGTATCCGTTGAGAGCAACAGGAGCCTCAAATAGGACCGTAATTGGGGGTTGAAATTTGTGTATTTAGCAGACTTTTCCTTACTGGATACAGGGATCCTGTCATTGGTAAAATCTTCTTTTCTTTATTTCTTTCAGCACGACTGGATGTTTCAGGCTGTGCCAGTGCAGGTATTCCAAGCATTTTGGGCATTCAAATCTGTGCAGAACTCCGTAAAGCTTGATCTTGACAGTTCATCATCATCTTGGAGATCTTGGAGATCATCACCATCACCAACGGGTTGGACTAGATGATCTCCAGAGGTCCCTTCCTACCCCTACCATGTTATGATTCTGTGATTCTGTGAATTCTGCTGCATGGAAATGGCTTGGTTTTGTGCATGCTTTGGTGTCAGTAGTCATGTTCTCCAACTGGAACAAAACTCAGCATTAGAATCAGCTTGCCTGTCTTAAGCTTTGAGTGCCACAACCTGTGATATACAAATAAAGATAATGCGGTAATAGAAATGCTTTGTCTTTTTTCTTCACCCAAAAGCAGAATGAAAATGGTGGTCCTTGCTAGTTTTCTTACAGAAGAGAAACATTTCCCTTTAGTGCATTCGTGTGCTCAGGCCTAGGCACTGGTACGTGCTTCATGCCAGTGAAGAAACAGTAACAGAATAGTTTTTTCCAGTGGAGAACTTCCCCTTGGCATCAACACCCAGCCTCTTCAGGTGCTGACCCACCCTCTGTACAATTGCTGGAGGAAGGGAGCAAACAGATGAATGGGTGGATAAAGGGAGGGAGCAGATCTGTGTTACCAACATCTGCAAAGAAGCTTGAATTCTGCAGGGCCAGTGAAAATTTGTAGCAATTTGAGTAGGTGCGATGGGTCAGAGAGCTTTTTGTTCTGGGCGTTTTTCAAACCCCGATAAAGGAGACTGTCCCTGTCCTAAGAAGTTCGTAACCCAGAGTAAAATTATCTTTTCACACAACGCCAGTGTAAAAAAAAGAGCTGTGACCACTTGCTGAGTGCCCCGTATGTGTTGGAGAACAGTTTGTGTCGGGAGCAGATGAAAATATGAGATGAGCCTGCCTGCTCTTCTGGTAGATGTCAGTGAACGGTTGAATTCACACACCCTTTCCATCAGTGCTTGGAAAGAGTGTATGTTTTGGGGCTGGAGACTCAATGTTTACTCCTTATTGGAGCCTTGAAAGGCTGCCAGAGGGCAAGGCATTCCTTTGGAGGAAACTGGCCCCAGGTCTGCAATTTGTTTTTATTTCAAATCAGACTCCTGGTCAAACCATCTGCTGGTTATTAAAAAAGGATTTTATCCCATGGTGAAACTGTTCTTTCAAATTAGTTGTATTAACAGCAGGCTGCAGGTTCTTGGTGATCCAAAGAATGTTTCTGGAGAGTCGAACGTTGGTAATTGCATCCAGGAATACTTGTGTGTGTCTGCAAGATACAGGATAGCTTGTTCAGTTGTATTTTGAAGTGGAGCTCACTGATGGGAAGTGAAACTAGTTGTAGTTGTGATGTTCTTGGCTGATGCACGGGGGATGTGAAACACCTCAAAGCACTCTCTGAGAGCACTGCTTGGCAAGAGCACTCATGTGGGTTGTGACTTTCAAAAAGTGCTTGTGGCTGCAGTACCCAGAGAGGCTGTTGTTTCAAGACCTTCAAAACTCAGTTCAGTTGGAAGCCCTAATCTAGTTTCCAAGTGACAACTATCACATTTTAACCCTTTCCTTGTGTATTCTTCTGTTAGAGGGCATGGAATTCGTGACAAGTCCCTGCCCCATGTCAGCCAAGCTCTTCAAAATACAGAAAATAACTGCCTTAATTATCCCAGGCTTTGTATATCTTTGGATTATTTCTTTAGGGATGCTGACCTGACATCGACTATCCAGTGAAAGTTTGAAGACCAGAAATTGAAGCAGATCCCGAAGGAACAAACTGGTAGAGCTTCCAGAGAGGCACACTAGATGTACGAGTCTCATTATTCTAAGATTATTATTTAATTCAAAGCTATTTAAAATAGTCAGTGCAATCTGATTTTCTGTGTAATTGCAGTATAGATGAATCTGAACCTTTGCTCTGTGTGCAGTGTAATAACGGTCCTTGGAGACTCTCATCCTGTTGCTACAAGTTTAATCAGAATTAGTTACTTTAAAGCAACCCTCTACATACGACTTTGTTTTATCAGTGGAACAGTGTTCTGAGACATGTGAGGACTGAATAAAACAAGTGAGTGGTTATGCATGGTTATAAAAGATGCATGGCTAAGCTCTTCCACTGACCCAGGGATAAAGAGCATTACCCCTGGGAAGAGAGTCCTATTCTCCTCTTGCATAGTTGCTCACAGATCATGAGGACTATTCCGAATGGACAAAACAAGGGATGCATTGCTGCCTTGATACTATCAATGGGGCACTGAAACACAATCTGCTCTGTACGGTTTGACTGCTGTCATGGAAATTGTCCGTGACGGAGGCAGGAACTCAATCCAGCTCCTCAGTCTTCACCGATGGCTTAAAAAATCCCTTTCTTTAGTCTGACTGAATTTCCTTTCAATTATAAGCATACTTGAGGTGTAATGTTTTTTAGAAAGTATTGCATATACATCTAAAAGCTTACCAATAAGCTTTTAGTGCTTACTGCCTACTAATTTTGAGGACAGTGTTACAACCCCAGTATATTTGCACTCAATACTAGAGCAAATAGTTCTACAGAGAACATGTAAACAAGCCTCAGTACCTTATTATCTGCCACGTAATTTTGTTTGAGCTAGGGAGGCAGCGTTTCTGCCCTTTGCGTACTCAAACATGGGAGAAGATTGTTTCTAGCTTTTGTTTTCATTCACAATTGTACTGTATCAGTCAGGCCTCTTAGCAATACTAACTGGCTGCTGTGTTTATTGTTTGGTAGATAATGCCTCAGCTATCCATCTAGTCTTTTAGCACCTTCAATGCCAAGGTGCACAGCTCATGGGAAACTTTGGATAGAGCACCCTAGAGGCAAATCTGTTGTGACCTTGTTGCACCTTTTGGAGTACAGCTCACAGCAAAGGGAAAAGGAAGCACAGGAAGAATCGTATACCGCATGACCCACACAGCCACATTCTCCTTGCCCCTGTTTTTCAGGGGATGGTCTGTTTTCACATGGGCACATGGATGGGCATGTTACAGCTCTGAATTTACAGACCTTGAGCCTAGGCTTGTGGATATCGCCAGTGTATCACTGCTTTCAAAAACCATGCTAGCCATGGCTGCAGAGCCCTTTATTCTGAATGTATTAATGAAGTACAGGACAAACAGGAATGTACACCCAGCTCTGAAAAAAAAGCAGAGAAAAGGATCTATGCAGGAGAAAGAGTTTTGATATTGTATCTGTTTGATACTGTAGTTTGCCAGTGCTATTTCATTCTTTGCTGACTATGCCATAGTTTGCCATATGTTTTATGTACCTGTCTTAGACTGTAATTAATCTATTTTTCTTACCTTGCAGGGTGATGGATGTTATTACTGGACTAAAGGGAAGGACCAAAGAAGTAAAAAGCAGCAGCAACAGGTAAAATGTCCCTGCAGATACAGTCCTGCTACTGCCTTAAATAACTGTAGTCTGAAAACTTTTTCAGTCTTTAAATCCACAGCCTGTCAGCAAAGGGTCTAGATTGAATGTTCACGATCTGAGGGAAATACATAGCTTTCATTTTATTTATCACTTAACTTCGGCATGTGTTCTATATAATATGAAGCATCTGCTGTCATAGAGCTCATTAGGTATCAATAGCTTTAGGGGTCATCTGTTGGTAAGGACCTTCTTACGTTGTGATCCATGAGATTTCCCACTGGAACGGATGGAAAATTCCCACTGGTTTTCATGGGAGGGACCCACAGAGAATTGCAGCCACTTCCAAAGTGGAGAGCAGCCAGTAACTGTTCTCAGGAACAATGGGAGAGAGAGTTATGTTCACAGTCAACAAGGCAGAGTGCTTATCCTAATAACTGCCTAAGGTTAATGTGCAGAGTGGATAAGATGAGGCTTATTAGCCTTAAGCCTAAGATTAACACCTTGAAAATAGCACAGGCAACTGCTCTATCTGCATCAGGAGAGGGGCAGGGCTGTGGTAATCCTACCAGGCCTGGAACCCAGATCTATCACAAAAATGAAGAAAGAAGCCAGCGCACAAGCTTAGATCCTAAAGACATACTGGTGGGAAGAGTCTAGAGAGGAAGCGAATATTAGGAAGTGACTCTTATTATCTTGAAAGGTACCTGATCTTTCCAAGAGCTTCTCTCCATCAAAGTAGTATGCATGTTTTAGAAGTTCAGCTGGCTTCTCAGCTAGGCTTGTTCCATAAAAGGTGGGGAATTTGCTTTATGTGGAAGAGAGCACATTGGGAGTGTGTCTGGGTGTGCCCAAGTGAGTGTCTGTGTGAGTGTGCATTGGCAGCTTTTGTAAATTAAACCAATATTTATCCTCGGCTGGGATATCAGAATAAAGCTGATTATTTGCTCACAGCTTTTTAAAAAAGGTGTTTAGAGGCATGCCTGGAATCCAAGCAATGGTATCATCGGATGCACACTGACAGGCAGCTGAAATATGTCGAGCATTTGGGGAGGGCAGAATTAGCACACATTCCAGGCACATCTCTAACTCTGCTGCAGTTAACCTTTCCTGATCCTTATACATATCAGTGGGCAGGAAACCTCTATGGTCCCTCACTGCCATGGACACCAATTTATGTGGTCACCTGTGCTGCCCATTAATCCAGGATCTTTTTACCACTGAACCCATTCCACTGAGAACCCCGCCCCACCACCTCCCCCTAAATTTCTCAGTGTACAAGGTTATTTGCTAAGGTCAAGGGATGACACTTTTGCCACTTGTGATCATTTTAAAATCAGAGATTAGCCCAGAAAATCTTATGCTGGTGAGCAATACCATCTAAATGAAAGAGACTGCTTAGATTAGGAGGAGTGGCAGATTGTCATAGATCTGGTCTGGTATGTGAAAGCAAGTTTTCTGGTTTGTATCAAGTAACAGAAAGAGACAGCTATTAATATTAGCAAATTTTCACTTATAGGAAGAATTTCCACTAGCACAGAAAAGTGAAGTCAGACTGGAGAACCAAGCCTGCTATTTGAAACAAAAACTGTGCACTCTGGGCTGGCAAGCCAAAGATGTGAATGACCTCATTTACGGGGTCTTCCCACCCTTTTTGAATTGACAATGCAGAGTTGTGAGGGAAAAAAATCATCCCTTCGTTTTAGAAGAGAAGAACTTGCCTCTTGAGTGTGTCTCTGTAACCGCTAACTGCTCAGGAGCAGGTTGCTGTGGTTGAGCACCGAATAACATGGCAAGATCCGTGTGCAAGAAGAAAAGAGGATGCATTCCAGTAAAGGGAAAGTACTGCTCAGTTTGAATCAAAGGGCCCAATCTTAAATACTCAGATTTTAAGTTGTTGTCCAGAGGGGAGGTGAGCTGGGCTTTGCACGGTCACTTGTTTAGAACAAGTAAGTGTCTTGGCCAGTGAGCCGTACCGGACTTCGCAAGGTGTATGATCTGGTCCTGGTGGTACACGGTTTTTTTCTACTTGAGCTGAGAACCGAGTGTGATTTCTCCTGGCCACTAGATGGCAAATTGTCACAGGAACCTCAACAGTTACGTTTTTCTTATTGCAAGCTGAATCCAGGGGGGGTTATTAAAGTGAGATCTTGTTCTCATTAGACAAGTAAAAACACTGATTAGGAGCAAACCATAACTCAAAAATAAAATAAAATGAATCCCTGTCGACCTGAGACCTGTTCCCCAGGAAGTAAAAGCTGAGTCAGGGTGCAGAGGATTAGAATTCCTTCAGATTTCCAAACTAGTGGGATATTTGTTTTCACATGTAATTATGCCCCATTTGGTGACTAACCGAACTCTTTTTTTGAGCCCTTAATATTTGTCTTTTTTTCTCTTTAATATGTGTATATATATTCCATTATTTAATAAGGCATTGGATTTGCCCAAGGTTTGTTTATCAAAGATTTGGAAATGCTCTAGAAATGTAAGTGGCAAAGATTCACAAAGAGCGAACATGAATGAGTGAAATCTTTTCTCTTTCAGAAAAGGGATGCAGCAACGGATGAAAGATAAATCTGACAAACACCAACCACACGCTGACCGTGAGCAAAGGTACGGGGGGAAGCCCCAGCACTCCTGCATTCTTCTTATCTCCCTCTCCTTATCACAGCTCAGTTGCCACCAAGGGAAATCTAACCAGCCTCATCCTGCCCAACCCTGCCTAGCCAGGCTCCTCCCTCAGGCATGAATAACACGCAGAGGAATTGTGTGCTCTTGGCTCGTTGTTTGGTTTGGGGTTTTTTTTTGAGGGGACCCGGGGAGAAAAGGGGGCTGGCAGTCTGGCTGGAGTTTTGTAGCCAAGTCCCTGTTTCTTGCACGCAGGTCCTGCTGTGCTTAGCGCTCATCATGGCCACATTCTTTGCTGGTTTTCACATCTTTCTTCCTATTCTGCAAGTTCTTTTCTTTGTTCTTTCTGTCAGCTCAGTGAGAGGCAGCCAGACTCCTGTGACTTGGCACTTCTCACTTTACTTAATTTTCTGAGAGTGTGGGTAAAGAGAGGAAGGTGATTCAGACCTGTTGAATGGAGACCTCAAGTTGCTCCAGCCGTTTCTCGTTGGATAGAAAAGCAGATGTAGCATAAAGTAGATCCTTTTGTGGCTGTGCTCAGGGTGGAGAAAGCATCCTTAAGAAAATCACTTTGTAATTGCTGGGACTAGGATGAAAGCTGATGTGGGGGTATAAAGGAGGGTAGAGGGGTAAAGCCTACAAGGAGGTTTTATGAGGAGGTTCTCGTAATTCGGATAGCTTCCAGGGCAGCCCAGGCTATAAAGGTAGCTAAGGCCTTTATCTGTTTACAGGCTGTAAATCCTGCCTGGCACTTCCCAGGCAGAACACAGTACATCCACCCTTGCCATACATACCACGATAGTCGCGATGCCAGCTGCTGGGGAGCTTCCCCCTTCTCCTGTGGCACCCTTGTGCAGATGGTCACGTAAGGATTGTTAAGCATTTAAAAATATGTTTAAATTGAGACATAAGGACGTTAAGTCTTGAGCCAACAGTGGTAGCCAATAACCTTTTCCATCCACTGTGATGGGAAGCAGAGGCTGTTTTCACCTAAAGAAGCTCTCTGATTCAGAAATTTGCCCTGAGCACACTGGGAGGTGTTTGACAGCAGCACATTAAGCGATGTCCCTGGGTGCAATATACTGAGAGCTGAGCCAGGGCACTCTGCCACTCATTCCAGATAAGCTGAGCCCTTTAACACCAGGGACTGCGAGGGGCTTGTTCCATGCTCTCAATGAGATAAGCTGCCATCCGCGCTTCACAGGACACTCCTATCTGCCAAGAGAAAAACTGGGAGATGTGCAGCATGATTTAAAGCACGACTCCCCCAAGCTACAATCCTAAATGGGGGGGGGGGTGGGGGGGGTGGGTGGTCTTGCTAATTAAAAGTGAGGCACTACCAGAGGGGTGGGATCCTGCAGATAGGGGAGTGTTTATGCATAGCTTACAGGTGTTAAACAGCTGTGAAGGAGATAACTATAGTGTAACAAGAATGATAGAGCTGGCAGTACTAGCCCCTAAAAAGTAGGAGATTGATACAAAATTTCTCCAGTTAAAATGTATTTTCATCATTCCAAGCCTCACAATTGTTAATACAGTATAAATAGTACCTGAGAGAGAGTAGTCTCTGTATGCATACGCTCATGCATACACTAAAACGGTCTCAAACTGGTGTGAGAGCTAATCAGAAAACAATTTGTGTGTCAATGAGGTAACTTTCCTGTCTGTAGAGGTATTTGCACAGAGCTATTACCTATCAACTCTCGTTTTCCCTGCTCGTTGTGATTTTTTTTTTTAAAGCTGCCAAGATAAAGTCACATTTTGATGTGCTAGTTAAATATGGAGAGCAATTAGTCCTTCGGTTTGGTGGTCTTGGATATATGTAAGAATTTTTCGGGTGAGGAGAATTCAGCAATTGCTTTGTGAAGTGAGCTATTGACAGCATTTGATCAAACTCCTAATGCTAACTGATACTTAAGTGTTCTGAACATCCTAATCAATAAAGTTGCAGAAGCCAGACTAAGAGGACCAGGCCATATTTGGAATTTCTGCTGCAATCAAAGCCAAAATTAAAGAGAATTTCTATACAGATTCCCTTAAAAAAATATATATAGAAAAGACAATATTTGGTATTCAGTTGCATGGCAAACATAAATGGGAGAGGCTGCTGACAACCCTAATTTATTCAGTATAATTCCAGTCATCAAGTAAGAGAAACTGAAATGTAATATGTTTTAATCTTTTAAGTTTAAAGGCTGTACTTGAACAGTATTTTTTACTGAATCAGTCTCTTCTACTGTTACATGCAACTTGCTTTGCCTTTTTGATCCCAACCCTAATATCAAATAAACAGAGCAAATATTAGGCATGCTTGTGTAATTTTTCCTCATGTTTTGTTGATATGATTACAAATTGTTGGCTTTGTAATTACTATCTCATGCTGACACATTGACTAGCACTGCCAGAAAATATTATCTCTCGCCTTAATACTCAAGTTGTCAATTAAATAATTTCAAGCTATGAATCAAAATTGTCAACAAAATAACTTCTGGTGAGCAGAGCCTGTTTTCTTCCAACCCATCATTCAAGATTAAGAATCCATAGTTCTAAAAAGCAAGGACAGGATACATTTAGCAATTGTTCCCAAGAACTTTGTTCTTTTAGGGCTGTGGGAGTATTTAAATGGAGTTCTCATTAAGGAAAAGAATGGTATTCCTCAAGCAGCCTGCTTGGACACAAGCTGACAAAGAAAAAGGAAGAGTTTTGGAGATTTCGGTAAAGTTTTCTTTGGGAGTCTTGCTTTTGTCAGTGTCACTGAAGCTGCTCAGAGTTGCCTGAAGTTTAACACCCGCGTGAATACCAAAGCTCCATAAAATAACTAGATGATGAGAGAAGGAATTTCAAAAATGTAAAATTAAAACTTTCTCTTGACCTTTTTCTGTTAAACTGTTCTGTGGAGCGAGTACGATAAGGAGCCTGCAGGGTCAAAACTCCTGGTATTAAACAGTGTGCCTACTCTGCTGTTCATTACCACTGCAGCACAATCACTTTCTATGAGAAGATCTCAAATAGCAATTGGTTTGGTCTTGACCGTGTCTCACCAGGTTTGAATTGTCGGACTGAACTAACAAGTTGTGTGACCCTTAAGGGTACTAGATTTTAAGTGACCTTTTCATATTAGCTAAGGCCTCCATCTGCATGGATGCATATACCAAGATAATGGGAGTGGAGACAAATCAATAGATTTCTTGAGATATCCCCCATCCCATAAATGCTATAAGCAAATATGTGGCTTACTGCTCCTGGAAATACTTGTGCTAAATGTCAGCATTTTTATTGCCTGTGTTAGTTCATGTTGAGGCCTTGCAGGACAAAAGACGGGTTAGATGTTGGAACATACAGAGGCAGATGCAAAAGCAAGGGCCTGCTTTGCCTGTCTCATGTAAGGATCTACGAATTTTCTGTATATCATTCTCTGACTGCAGGACTGAGCTGTGTACTTGAGTGCGTGCTAGAAATTTCCCAACTAAGTGCAAAGCCAACCCGATCACACTAGAAAAGAATTCCCAGTAGCTGATTGGGGCACGGGCACACAGGGAACTGGGGCTCTCAGTAACAATGAGGCCCTGAGCTTGCAGTGAATTTGCTGCACAAGACCGACTGGACACTGACAGGAAGGCAATGTCCAGCTATTTCCAGCTCTTTTCTTTCTGTTTCAGTTGCTCAGGCTTTGTGCTGGCTTGAAAATCTCTCCGTATTGTTCTGTATCTGTCCTGCCGCATGGCCAGCGTCCCGCAGCTGAGACCAGGTTGCACTAGGGCAAGAGCACACTGATGGGCTCGCTTCCTAGAGCCTGGAGCTTTTGCCACCTCAGCAGGAAAAAAGGACAGAGGAAAGGGACTTGCCTGTAGTAGTGCAGGTAGTTTTTGTGCCCTGCTCGTTAGTGTGACCCCCATCCTTTTCACTTGCCTGGAAACAGCTGCCGAAGAAGACTTGCCGCTGGCTTCCCATATAAAGCTACTGATGGGCATTTCAGTGCTGTCTCCGGGTCAGAAGGAGGTTGTGTTATACAGTTTAAGTCGTTCCCTGCCCTTGTGGCTGCACAGGGACTTTCCTTCTTCTCCCTGTTTTCTTTTCTTTTTCTCAGTCACGCTGGTTGTAATGCGTTGCTTTGCTTCTCTCTCCCCACTCTTTCATTAAATACTATCTTTTCATTTCCCAGTGACACCTGAAATCAGAATAGAGAGCTGCTGGGAACAGCCCATTTATGGAAAGGAAATCCAGAGCAGCCACGAACCGAGGCATACAGGAATAAGGACTTAGGCAGATGCAGGAATGGAAACTAATTTTAGTTATTCCATTGCAAGCTCATCACACTGTCAGTGTCACACTCTTCTTTATCTCCCATATCACATCCAACAGTTACCTCATGCCACAGCTGTCTCCTGACAGAGACCATTGTGGGGCATTTTCGTAACATTTTCATCCCTGTATTTTGGAAAACTTCAAATCACATGCCCTGATGGTTGCTAGAGCTCGTTAGCTTGCATCACTCTCCTACTTCCCTGAAATGGCATATGTGTCTGTGATGTCCTGATTAGAGAGCAGCCTTGAACTGAAATCTCTGCATTTACACAGCTTTTGGAAAGGATTTCAGGTTTGCCCAGTATCAATTTTTAAAATTTCTCAACACGATGTCTTGCTGTTGATTCAGTCTGAATGTTGAGGTTTGATCCAAGTGCTGTGATAGAGATGTGTCTCAGACCTCCTCACACTGTGCAGTGGGAAAACGTGGGGTTTTTTTCAGACATCTCAGTGGTTTTGAGCACTGGTTAACATCACCCAAGGCACTCCTGTTCTTCCACTAAAACACACCCTTTTTTTTTCTTCAGTAAGGCTACATTACTTATGGGCAAAAGCACTCGCGTGGCTGAGAGTGATGGCTCTCTGTGTCATATAGAAAAGACTCTCGGGCTTGACATTATTATTTTTTTCTCAAAGGCTTTAGCCCAGAAACAAATGTTCCCTTCTGCTATAATGCAAATCCCCTGCAGGAGCAGAATGAGGCACGATATTATCTTGTGGTGAAGCAGGACATTGCATTTTGAGTTCTGGAAACTGAGGCCCCATTGTTGGCTCAATGTCCTCTGCTGCCTTGGGCAAGTCATTTGATAAACTTTCTATGAAGCAGGACTGCTTCCCTTCGCTATCCTGTGTGTCTGTCTATACAGGGTACGTTCTCGGGGGACAGCATTTCTTTGTTATCTGTTGCACAGGCAGGCATCTAACTGTGCTGCTGACAAATAAGCATAAAACTTAAATGGAAATTGCAAAGCTCTTTGAGATCGTAGGATACTGGGAATGTTCGATGCTTCTCTCACCTGCCCTAAACACGGGGATTTGGAATTGCAGTTTGAAGATCTGTAAGAAACATCTCCAAAAGCCCATAGTGGGTGAGGGTCCTTCCCTTATGAAATCTGCAGTGAAATGCTCTTACCTCCACATTCCAGCACAGTTTTACCTGTGGTATTTATGTTCATATATAAGCGGGGCAAGCAAAATTCTAGTATCCTCTCCCCCTCCAGTAGATTGTTTAATTCAATATTTTTTCATCAAATATCTCTCTTCAATTTTTTTTTTTTTTAAAAAAGGAACTTTAAGGAATATCTACTTTTCGGTAATGCTTCTGTATTTAAACCAAGAACAATTCTGTTTACTGAAAACTTAATCTCTTCGGGTTTGCTTGGTGGTGTTTTCTGAGACTCTTTCCACAGAATCCATTAAAAACAAGAAGAGAAAAAGGGAAAAAAAAAAAAGAAAAAAGGAAACATTTTTTTGTGTGTTTTAAAAAAGCCTAATATGTAAAAGAAATCTGATTTTAAAATCTTAATTAAATTTGTTAAGGTATGGACTACTGAACCACAGTCCACCTGAGTTTACATGTGGAGAAATTACATGTGAAATTACAACTAAGTGGCAAACTTGCTTTATATTCACTTAGGAACTCTTCGTGTCCAGAAAGCCCAGGACACATGAGGAAATATTAATCACACTCTACTAGGGAAGGTTCGACATCCCAATCTGCTCTGCCTGTGTTAGTGAGAGCAGGTGTTCCTCCGTTCCGAAAATCAGACTGAGGAAGGGTGAGGATGCTTAAAAAACACTTCACATTCTTTTTCCCCACTTCCTCTTACCCAGAGGAGCGTCACACCCTTTCGGTCTTGTATATCGTCGACCTTGACACTTCGTAAAGCCCTGCTTCACTTTCTGGCCTTTCAGCACCCAGCTTGCTTCACACATTCCTGCTCAAACCCGTGCTCTTCTGCTGCCTCTTGACAGAAGAAGCCGTGGAGGCATCGGCTTGGAGGAAGTTGTGGGGTGCCTGAGATTAGAGTCTATTTTGGAGCCCCACAATCTTCAGGACTGACCCTTTCGACAAGTGAGCTGTTCCCAGGAGCTGCTGCATAGCCTTGGCTACCGCTGTGGCAGCTGCACTCACGTTCGTGCCCGATCTGCTTAGCGCTGGCAGTAGGAAAGGCCTCTCTTTTCTCTCTGGGCTGATTTTCCTCTCCGGTTCTCACCATGGCATACGAATGGAGAGCATCCAACCCATCGTGCCACCTCCACCAGAAGCCAGCTCTGACAGGGAAGACAAACTGTTAACTCAACAGTGCTGCGTACATGCTGAACGTTCCCTGACGCTGCCAGGGCCAGCACAGAGCCTGAGGTTTTTATTGTCTGTGTTTTCCCATATCCAACTGCAAATTAACTGGGGAAATGAATGCAAACTTTCTAGGAGTGAGGGCCTAGAGACCTTTCTATAACTTTGCCTGCCTGATGCACTGTTTATTGCTAATGAAATGGGGTCACTATTTATGCTGCAGATTTAATGATAATTAAACAGTGATGCTTATAAATGTTCCCTCTCCAGCTACCTCAGCTAATCTATTTAGCATAGATTTTTTTTGAGAGCAATTTCCTTTCTAGGTTACTCACTGTGCATGTAAATTGCAGTGCATGTGAAAAAAAAAGGACAAACCTCTTCATTTCAGTGACATGAAATAAAGCCCTTCTGTTAAACAATTTAATTTGGGGGGGGGGGAGGGCGGGAAGCATGTGTTGAATTCATCAGCCTGCAACCTAAGGGAACAGGAAGCTGCTTTTATATCAGATATACTCTACGGGTATTCCTCATCTGGCAAATCCCCAGCAGGGTCTAAACTGAATAAGCTAGGAAACTCAGCAAAAGTTGGTTTGTAGATAACACAGCGGGCTGCGTTGCCCTGCAGTGTGCTATTGTTCAAGGAGTTATCAAAACGAGAGCGGAAATGCAGAGGCAGTTGGAACGTCTGAGCAGTGATTGTGCTCCTAATGAGCCCCTGAGTCAAGATGACGTGTATGTGGGTTAGGAAATTTATGTCAGATCACTGCGCGCACACTACTTTTTACTTTACGTATTTATATCTGCAGGCTGTGAAATTACAGATTTGTAGCAAATACGTCTGGACTTAGCAGGGCTCAGAGAGGTCAGTAGCCCAGCCTCTGCTCCAAGGCAGCATCAGCACTGCTTATGTCACTGCCGGAGCAGGGAAAGTGCTGCTGTTCAGTTTGGTCACCCAGCGAACCAGAGTTGCACAGCAGACTTAAGTTTTAATTCACAGGAAAGTGGAGTGAACCTAGAAAAGCTCCTTTGGCTCTAGAATTGTTCATGTGGATTAACCAAGAAACAGAGGGAAGAATTTCGCTTGATGTCTGATGAAGGACCAGGTGCAGTACTCAAAATACCCAGTGTGTCCCCAGCGACAGCAGGGACTCAGCTAAAAACCTCAGAGCCATATAAATGCTAAAGAAATCCTTTTAAATTCAAAACCTTCAACTCTAAATCTCATGGAAAACCCATGAAGGGAGCCATGTAATACCGGTGCTCGCAAGCTCTGCGAGGCGTGTCTGCTGTTGCCTGTGCAGTCACACCGTTACTTGTACTTGTCTGAGAAGGAAAACCAGACGCAAGCAAGGACTGAGGATAAGGCCGTATGCTGGGAAGTGCTGGGAAAGTTCAGCACCTGCTGCCTTCCAGCAAGCAGGAGCTCTTTCAATGTGCTTATCGCTTTCATTTAACAATATCTGAATTTTTATATATGGAATCAGCGCATTTCTGAAATGAATATTTAAGCATAAAAAAAGGAAACCACAAGTCTGTGCAGCTGGCTGTGACAAGCCATCCTGAGACACTTTCCTTTACAGTAGCCAGGACTGTGCTGCATGAAAGACTTAAGTCTGAGTCTATTCTCATGGATTTTAATGTTAATCTCACTTCCTATGGCAGTAAGGACTTTAGTTCGGCATAGTCAGGTGATGAATCACCAACCACAAGAAGACTCTGCTTTTCTTTTAGGGTGACCTGAACTCAGCTCCAGAATTTCCCTAAGTTTTCTGTGCTTAGCTCTGGAAAGCCACAATGTTCAGAGATGGGCCTTTGACAAGGCTGCGGAGGATTTATAGATAAACTTGCACAGATAACCATGAACTCCACAATGAGATCTAAATTAATCTTCCTAAGCTCAAATATCTACTTCTAATGTAGTGTAGCGATAACAAGGACCTTGGTAATGTACTGAGCTTTTGTTGTCAAGTTCCCCATGTTTAGAAGAAGAAAAGTTGGATAAAATGAGTTTAAAAGGCCATGCTGAGGTCTGGCTCCATGACATCAATACTGCACATGATTTTCCCAAAGATACTGGTATTTATGGAAAAAATACAGCATTAATTTAAAACAGGCGCGGCTTGAGTATCGTTCTGATTAGGTTAGCTGGAGTTGCGGCCATTTGTGCCAGTGGTAGATTTGGGCTGTTGAAGAAGGAAGAAAGTTGCAGATATGAGGGGTAACAGATTAATGGATGTACTTAGCCGTAATGGAAAAGCAGAGTCCAGAGAACTCAGCAGATCAGTGGTGGCTGAGTCTTTGAGTGAAGTTCTTGGTACTTGCAAGGGGGAAATCGGCACTAGTCACGAGAAGAAATGCCTCTTTACCTTGAGTGCTGGACCCCTGGGGCAGAGGAGCTGAGCTCTGGCCCTGTTGCCAAAACAAGGGCACTTTGAAAAAGTCCGTGAAGAATGAGGAGATGTGGGGAGACGATGTTAGACAACAACTGGACCAATTTTTGCGTGCGCGATGTTCCCGTGTTGTTGAAATTTGCACACTAAAGCAAAAAGGGTCAGTAAATAATTTTAGCACATCTTTTTGGCAAAATCATTTCCACATCCCCTGTGTTGTGCCTCTGAGCTACTTGAATTGATGCGAAGGTGAAGTCAGAGTAACCTGTTGGCCTTTGTGTGTTTTCAGTAATTTTTAGGCAGCCTCTTTGGCAGTGCTGTGACTAAATCAAGTCACGCATAGAACATAAAGAAGGAAGGAAATATTTTCTGAACCGTTTGCAGATATTCCAGTCCTCTCTGTTTCTGAGCCTCTGTATGGCATGCAGCACCGAGTGCTAGCATTCAACTAGTGTTAATGTGTAAATCAGGAAAGAGAGGTTTATAGTGAAAATAAACACTGAACAGCGACAAAAAGTCCTTTATCACAAACGGTATGGTGCCAACTCAGGTGTATGGTGCCTGCATAAAGAAAAATCTCAGGCCAGCTTTACAGGCCACCCTCCAGCTCACATTTAATTTCTCTTCAAAGCACTCTTTCCAGCAAAGCACAGCAAATGTGAGAAATCCTCCTCACTGAGCTCATCTGCTCCTCTGCATTCAGGGCCTTGTGACTCCAGTACTGTGGTAGCGCCTAGAGCTCTTCTCCCGTGCTCTGCCCTGTACAAGCACAGATTAGACCTTTTCCCAAAGAAGTCCCTTTGTAAGTGTAACGTAAAGACTTAGCTCTAAAATTTTTTTTTTTGAGAAGGGCGGAGTTGTTACCTTAAGGGAGCTAATCTATGCCCTTGGTGTGAAATCGAGGGGTTTGGACAGAGGCTCTGTAGAATTTACGCTTTAGCTTGAAACCTGCGAGGATGAAAGTTGTTCACGCGCGGCAAAGGGAGTCAGCTACCAAGAGGCAGAAAGAAAAGCAGTTCCTCTCTGCGGAGAAACTTGTCCTATCTCCAAGTGTCCTAGCGCAGAATGTTTACAAAACGCTCATTAAGGGAAAGGGGATTGCGAGATAGCAACAAATCTGGTGAACAGCTTACACTACCCGAGATAAGAGAGGCAAGGCGACCATAGAAGAGAGCAAGCCATATCCAATTACCGAGACCTGGTTTTGGGGAGGGGGAAGGGGGAGACAGACAGGACGGATCACAAGTTTCAAGACAAGAGCTTCCAAACTTGTCATCTCTCTGTGACACAAGCCGTGTACAACCCAGGGGATAAAACCGCCACTTAGCCCACACGAGAGCTAGAGCTTGTTGAGTGCGGTTGGAGGCTCGAGCGAAGTCATGGATTCTGTAGTCCTCCAGCTGTGGGCTGTTCTCTGTCTCTTGGTTCACCTTGCCGCTTGCAGTCCCATCCTGAGCTTGGAGCACTCTTCCTTGGAGGAAGAAGTGCCTCTTTTCGATGAGATTCTGTCCGAGCAGGACGGTGTTGATTTCAACACACTGCTTCAGAATATGAAAAATGAGTTTTTGAAGACGTTGAACCTCTCTGACATTCCCCTGCATGAAACGGCCAAGGTGGATCCGCCAGAGTACATGCTAGAGCTGTACAACAGGTTTGCCACTGATAGGACATCTATGCCATCTGCAAATATTATTAGGAGCTTCAAAAATGAAGGTAAGATATGTGCATCTCTAGGAGCAGTAAATAGAAATGAGCGTCTTTATAGTCAGCGTGAAAAGTATTTACCAGGCATGGAGCATGAACCACACTAGGGGAAAAAAGGCCTTTCAGTGAGGATGGCGTTGGAAATGGGCAGCTAACACTGCATGTACCGGGGTTACCCCGATCCCGCTTCTCATGAGATAGATCCCTTGTCCTTTGCTTTTGAGACTGTAAGGTTTTGGGTGAAGATGTGTCTTCAATGTTTGGGCAGCACCGAGTATAACTTAGGCGCATCGTTTTCATTAGCCCCATAATGATGCACGTCGTTTGCAATGACCAGATTGATTTTTCAAATGGATACCTTAAGTACTATTTGAAATTAAGAAATGTTTTTACACGCTGTTCAAGGGTGCAGTATTTTCCTATTATAAGCTTAACCAAATATGGCTTTCTGTTAATATCCTCTCACTATTGATCCTCGTAGGATTTGTAACGTTTTCTTCCTCTGGCATCTGGGCACAGTCCAGCAAATACATAGAAATACATGAAGCAGCATTTTGGATAACCCTCAGGTTTTACTTTAGAGGATTAGAATATTTCTGCTTCAGCATTTCCTCTCAGTTGAATGAGGACAAGATAGTTTCAGTGCTAACATTCAGTAGTTTGTCAATACCTATTTACACCAATACAGGTTTTATGTTAAAAACTTTTTTCAATGAAACAATTCCAAATACCGATTACTCCACTTGGCAAATAAGAGTGCTTTGATTCATTTTAACTACTCAGGGGCATATGCAACTATTCAAACTGGTGTGGGGCTTCTCTCTAGCTTCGTTAGTCTAATTAATGACACATAAAGTCATTATTGCTTTTTCTTTAACATTTGCAATTTTGAAATGATAAACTATAAGGAGAGGCTACGTACAAGTCATTTCACTTTTGCAATGCAGTGAGATGCAAGGAGAGAACCCAAAAGCTCTCTCTGCTCTGTCCTTCTGCCAGGCTTGGGCACTCTACGTGTTTCTGGTTTGAAGAGGCACTACATTGTGCTTTAAACCTTCTTTACAAATTCTTTTCTTCAGTGTGGAGACATTTCTTGAAGGGTTGGTGGCAAACCAGTTACACCCACTGGTGAAGTTACTCATCTGAACAGCATAAATCAAGACACATGCAGGAATGTGTGGTGTTTCTCATTTTGCACTATTTGGAAAAAATAAATGGGATAAAAATTGCCAGTACAGCATGCTAAAGAATAAAATACAGTGTGGTTTAGTGACGTACATCTGAAACCATTCCGTGGGCAAAACCAAAATTCTTTCAGGTTTGCAGCATTGAAAATGGTGCAGACTGAGCTTCTGCCCGGAACACACGTAGTGGTTCGCAGTTCTGCGCCGTTCGGTAGCCGTGGCATTCGATGCCCCTTTCATCCCTGCAGAAGTCCTGCACCGGATGGGGTCCACTGGGCTTAACTTCCTGGCAGTTCGGTATTTCTCTCGCCTCTGCCAATCCAAAACAGCAAGACACGAAGCGAGACTGCTGATGTTAGGACAGCTTCATAAACGGGTACAGTTAAAGGGACTATGCAATTAATGTTTGTTATGTGTCTTGAAAGTCTGGATAACTAAGAACTGTCCATTTCATGCTGAAGAGCTCTTTTGATAGAGAAGTTAATTGCTTGCAATGACAAGGACAGCAGAAACAGACCGTGGAGTTTTTTTGTTCACCTGCCTGCTGAAAATTGGCACTGATGGTAGTTCCATTATGATCGATTAAATCTTTTATTATAGAAATATAACATGCTGCACGGCTGGAATCAGGTCTTTGTTTTAACCCATGGACCGTAATGTCTCCATTGTAAATGGGACTGTAATCAGTTCTTAAAACTTGAATATAGGTCCTAAGGGAAATTTTTCTTCTCCTGAGGACTCCAGATCTCCCTTCCTGACCCTCCTAGGGGCGTGCTGGTAACAGCAGGCGATATTTCACCCTATGAACTTGCTAGCTAAAGAGCAGTCACATTCTGACTTAGAAACGAACACTTCTCATGCCCTCCTAGCCCCCACCCAGCTTCTGATGTATGTTGTGACCTTCCCCTCCTCCTGGTGAATTACATGTGCTCTTCTATATGCTCAGGTGGCATTTCTCCACCCTGTCGTTATATGTAATCACTGCAGACTTGCTTTAGCATATCAAGGACTAGGAAACCCAGAAGATTCCAGCATGGAGATTATAGCTAAGCTTGAATAGCATTGTCTTTCAGCTCACAGTTTGCTCCCACCCTGGTGCTGTGCAGAGCACATTCATCTCCCACCTTTAGCAACTGACAGTTTGGGAAATGCAAGCAGAATCACCCTTCATTTTTTTGTTTATGAACGGATGAAAGTGCAAAATGGGGAAAAAAAAAAACAACAGAAAAAGGCAGGTGCCTCAAAACCTCGAAACTGAGATTAAGTAGGACAATTCACGTGCTAAAGTTAACCACTTGCTTAGCTGCACTGATGGAGCATGGCCAATAGTTGCAGCTTTACCAGTGTCATTCTTCTACAAACATACCAAAATTGGAGAAGTCAGAGATGAAGATACTAATAGGTCGCAAATAGTTTGGCTTTGCAGAAATGTTACCCACAGTCTCTACACCCTAATCCGTTTTCTGAGTTAGAAGTAGACAGCACAGTAGTTCAGCAACAAATACAGAGTCATTAGCTAAGGTTCCAGCGTTGTGTGAAAAAATGCATATTGCCTATGTATAAACAAACAATGCAGATAGGACAGGCAGCCTGACTGACAAGCAGATATTATGCACTTCTTATATGTTTTATTGACTTAAGCTGCCAAAAGTGCCTGGCTGAGTACAGCTGTTTGACCGCTCACTTGAAGCCCATTGAGCCTGTGGCAGGATTTCTGTGGACTGGCGGTTCACCCTGAATGTTCACCACCTGCTCTTCCTAACCAGGAGCCTTTACATCTTCCGAAGCAACTTTTCCTCCCTTAATGCTTGGCCCTTTCAGTTTCTGAGGGACGTTTCAGCAGAAAGGAATACTTGCTGGCACAGAAATGCTAAGCTCAGATACAGCCTGCTGTTCTTGCATACGCAGCTTATGTCACCTGTCTCATGTGCACACCAGTGCCATATCCTTCTTCCCTTCCTCTCCTACACTGATTAGTGTTTTTTTCTCATTTATTAAATGGTTGCTGTGAAGCAACCTAGAAGTGATTTGTGTTTCAGTATTAGGCAACACATTTTAAATATATATTCCTTCCAGGGGACAAGGAAGGAATTAAAGGAGACGAAAGGATGAATCTATAAATACAGGTTTACAGTCTTTAGCACAGCTGGGATCTTACTGTCCTTAGACATCTAAAATAAATTCAGGCTTTTTTCCAAGTGCAGTTTTGGGAAATTATGAAAAAAACCACTCTCCTGGAACTGTTGGACTGAAACCAAGCAATGCCAAACATGTCAGATGAACTTCGGTGCATGTGTTGCTGGATGTATTGACCCTTCTAAAATATTTGATCTTTGTCGTTTCCAGACTTGGCTTCCCACCCTATTGGTGTTACAGGAATTCGGAAATACCCTCTTCTGTTCAATGTTTCCATCCCTCACCATGAAGAAATCACCATGGCAGAGCTGAGGCTCTACACTTTGGTGGAGCGGGACCAAATGCTCTACGATGGGCTTGACCGGAAGGTCACCATTTTTGAAGTGCTGGAAAATGACCACATGGGGGTAGGAGAAGAGAGAAAGACGGTGGCGCTGGCATCCAGGCAGATCTATGGCACGAGCAGCGAGTGGGAGAGCTTCGAGGTCACTGAAGCCATCAGGCGTTGGCGAAGGGCAGGGCTGACCACGCACCGGCTGGAAGTTCACATAGAGAGCAGGGAAGGGGAGGAGCAGAACGGAGAGGGGAAGCTCGATATCGACATCAACTCTGAGGCGAAGCATGTGCCCCTGTTGATTGTGTTCTCTGACGACCAAAGCAATGACAAAAAAGAGGAAAAGCAAGAGCTGAATGAAATGATAGACCATGAGCAGCTCCTGGACTTGGAGAACCTGGAGGTTGGCAATTTCCATGGCCAGCCTGGTGAGGAGGCGCTGCTCCAGATGCGCTCCAACATCATTTACGACTCTACTGCCCGAATCCGGAGGAACGCAAAAGGCAACTACTGTAAAAAGACTCCACTCTACATAGATTTCAAGGAGATTGGCTGGGATTCCTGGATCATCGCCCCGGCGGGATATGAAGCTTACGAGTGCCATGGAGTGTGCGCCTACCCCTTAACAGAGCACGTCACACCGACGAAACATGCCATTGTCCAGACTTTGGTTCACCTGAAGAATCCCCAGAAAGCCTCCAAGGCCTGCTGCGTGCCCACCAAACTCGATCCCATCTCTATTCTCTACTTAGATGCAGGGGTGGTCACCTACAAGTTCAAATACGAAGGCATGGTGGTATCAGAGTGTGGCTGCAGATAGTAGCAGGGAATGCATGCCCAGGGGATTGCACAGGGGAAGTATTTAATGATTCAATCTGTAAATTTGTACATTTCGGAGTTCCTATTTAATAAGGTTATTTAATGAGGCATGTACAGATAATTGTATGTTTCCTGTTATGGGGAATGGGCAAGTCGTACGACCGTAGGGAATGTATATTTTGTTCCATTGCTTGCTTCTTGCTGTTCTTCGCTGCCCAAATTATGAGCGAGTCTCTCCCCTTATCAGGGCACGGAGCAGATCACGGGATCGTTTGGGAGAGCTCTTTGAGCCAAAGGGGCGCATTCAAATTCACAGAAATAAAGGCATATTTTTGTACTTTAAAATGTTGATTGACATCTGTAGGGATTTCCAGAGCTATTAAAGATAGGTGAACTATGGGCAATACACACCTAGATTGTTTAGTTTTGCGTAAAATCTTCATAAAGATCTTTACGTGCTCAGAATTTTATTTTTTTTTTTAATTTATCTCTGTAGATCTCAAATCCCTGTAATTCTCAAGCTCCTAAATCGCTAAGGCACAGCAAGGGGTTGGATTTTTTCCCTTTTTTCTTAGTTCTTTCTTTAATCCTTCCCTGTCTCAGTTAAAGGCAACAGGCAGGAATGATTTGGCATCTGGAGAGGAAGGGAACAATTCCCTTCCCCGTCTTTCTTAGTAAAGCAAGGGGCCAGGAGCAATGCCAGGCTTGTGCAGGGCTCTGACGTGCAATGGCAAGAAATTCCTCCTGTGCACGTTTGTGACAAAAGCACCCTGTGTAAAGCAGCGCTGGCTTTGTTGCATTAGCCGTGTGTTGTCTCTCAAGGGCCAGAGTTTTCGGTGGCAGAAATAAGTGCAGTAAATCTCCTGAATCCTTGAATTTGTACCAGTTTATACCAGCTAAGAAACTAGTCCCGCTACCCAGTAAGTTACATACAATACAGCTATGTCATCCAATTCAAATGGCGTTAGTCAGCATAGAGCTAGAGAGAAAAGGAAACCCCCTCGTGCCAGCTAGATAGAAAGGATCTTTATATATGTGCTGAAGTTGTCAATTCATAAAGATATTGCCTTCCCCCCCCCACCCCCCCACCCCCAAAACTATATATGAAGGAGTCACATGCCATGTTTCCGCCACTCTTCTGCAACAAATCGTGGTGATAAGAAGGTGTCAGAGCTGAGAAACAATAGACCCGTCACTTTATTTATACTAAGCTGCAAATTTGTCAGATTCTTGGGAAAGTGTAAGTGACGTTGACTCCTTTAGCCTGTACCAGAGCCTACTGTACCGTCCCTGCATCTGGTTTACACTTTTAAGGGAAAGTTATCTTCCCTGGAAGTGATAAAGGTCTTTGAAAGAATCACTCTAACACTTCATGGGAATGAACACGAAAGACTTTATCATGCACCAACTAAACCCAGTTTCACCCATTTTCACACATACTCTTCTGTGCTTCCCATAATTTATTGACCTATTTATTGACTGCCTGCCTTTGTAATATAATGTAGAATACAGAATGGTTTATTTTTGTGCCTGCGTGTAATCCCACTTGGATAAAACCTTGTACCGATCCTATTTTATACGGAATCTCTCTGTTGAGTTGTGCTGCAAGGAGATTGGGGTTGCTGGGTTTTTTTCTCCCCTAGATGTTTGTAAATACCCTGTACCACCTCCCCTGCTTACAGATCTGTTCCCTCACTGCAGTGGTTTAAACAGCGTTCCGGCTCACGCATAGTCTTGTCCAATGTATAACGACTCTTGCAGGGTATCGTTGCTTTAAGTGGTCAGCTGTGTAGTTTATTGTAGAGTTATGCAGTCTCCACTCGTGCTGTGTGTTTCCAGATAGTGGGCTGTGCCATGGGGCTCTATTGCTTTATGCCTGCTACAGATCTCACCCTGCGAGTGACTGACACCGCTCACAGACCTTTCCCCTGAGCTACGCTGCAATCTGAGTCTGTGGTTCATGGCACGTTAAAAGAATTCCTAAGAGGTGTGATATTTTGCTCTGCTGACATGAACTGCAGCAGCCAACGGTTGAAGTGTGACCACGCAGATCCTTTCAAAACTATCCACAATTCTTATGAAGCCATTTGCCAAGACAAACCATTCACCTTGTTAGGAGTGATAATCCAGCATTAGGGAGATAATCCGACATTTGCTTTTATCATCTCTTTTCTGCGACTGTTCCCGTGGCAGTGATCTGACCGGCGTGCTTTTCGCACCACTGTCCTTTACCGAACAGTACCAACATTTCTGAACAGCATGTGGGAGAACCTGTAACTTAAAAATAATGAGTAGCCCACTGAAATCACCCATAATCACTATAAATTTCAAGTAAAGCAGTGTGCTGCCTTTGCACTCTCTTATCACCAGAGATTTATTGTAATAGAGCAGATAATACACAGTGTTATTACAGTACAGTGCAAACCTGTGGGTAGGCATGAAATTTTATCAGTTAGTAAACCTGCATGCGTGAATTTTTACAAGATCAGTAAAAATGTCAATTATAGCTTTTTAGAAGTAGGGGCCAGCCAGTCTTTTGATATTAGTAGCTTTTCTTTATAAAGAAATAAGGACTGTACTGCTGATAGAAGAGGATTTCAGCTAAAGTTTGTAATGAAAAACCATGAAACATGAGATGTAGCCTATCGTGCTATTTTGGGAGAAAACTAAGCATTGCTTGAATCCTTCAGCTGCACCTATGCTGTTCGTAACCTGAGATTAGAACTACTGAGAACGGTATTTCATGTATTAATCTGTCTCTGTTAGGACTGCATGCCCACCTTGTGAGCAAAACCTTACCTTACTTTTACCTTACCTTTGAATATAATTATGCAAAGACATTTGCTGGATGTTCATGCAGTTGGATGGCAGAGCTCCGGCAAAATAGCACGAAAAAAAATGGGGGCAGTTATTTTATAAAGAGCTTTCCCTAAGCAGCAAATTAAGGTTGCTTCTGCAAACTCAGAAGTGTTTGGCTTTAAATGCACCTGTCCATATAGATATGACACTCACAAATACTGTGGTGAGTGCATGACAAGAGCCAGTGCTACCAAGCTGTGAGTGCTGGTAATGTCAGCCAGAAGTCCCTAAAAAAATATTCCACTGTGTGTTTTCTTTTTCTTTGTTTCTTTACTCCTTCCTTCCTCCTTCCTTCCATCCATCCATCCGCATTAGTACCGCGACTTCTGTTTCTAAAAGAATTTATTTTTCACATTAAATAGTAGTGTGCATTGATTTTCCTTTCATTTCTGATCTCTTTTATATCAACATGCTAGCAGATGCTTGACTTAAAAGTGCAAACCAATTTTAGAATTGGAAAAAGACAGTTTCAGTATGAAAGCATCTCTCTTTCCATCCATTCATCCATCCATCCATCCATCCATCCATCCATCCATCCATCCATCTCTGAGTTATTCTATGTGACTAAAGGAGGCAGCAACCCTGTCTCACTGAAACCATCGATATCAGTTGGACTTTTGCTTTCATCTGATTGAATATGTGTAAGAAAGCGTAAGCGGATACGAAGCCTGATTTTTGCTGGATGCTGTACAAAATGCCAGGCAGTGCTTGCAGTCTAAATAGAAAGGAGAGGCAAAGGGATGGGAGCAGAAATAAATGATAGAAAGAGAGGAAGAGCCTGGGTAACATATCAGCAAGGAAGCTGAGGGAAGAGCTTTGGTTTTGGATTGCTGCTCTTAAATCAACACACACGATGCCTCCAGAAGAGCATGACCTTCAAGACATCTTACTCATTTCTTGGCCCTGGAAGAAATCATACAGCTGTGTCTCCTTGTGCAAACACTCAGCGCCAATGCCAGATTTCACAAAGCACTTGGAAGTTTGAGATTCCCTTAAATGATCCATATCTCTTAGCTCTTTGCACACGGACTAAAATTCCTCAAACAGATTTCTCCCCGAAGCTTTCTTGTATTATCCCTTTATTGGGTGTGATCCCTGGAGTCCAGGCTCACTCTGTGGTGCCCTGCCTAGCTGATTGAAGCTACAGATTCCCAGCTTTTTAAGCATTAAAGCTTGACAGCTTAGCATGGCTTTTTCTGCCGCGGATGCCCCAGCCCTGCCAGCCCCCTTGCTGTGGGCAGGTTGGCTGTTCGGGGCAGTCAGTGCAGCCTGGGGAGAAGGGGCAGAGCCCCGCGCTGTTCTGGCAGGAAAGCAGGGCACCCCCTCTCCCTAGCAGTGCCTGGTGCTGGCTCTTTGCCGCTCCCCTTTGGAGGTGCCCAACTGTCAGTCTTTGGGAAACAAAAGTATTCCTGAATATTGTGGACATATACCTCTTTCCAAAGCCAGTGGGCCCTGCCAGGTGAGCAGCAACTGTGAAGCTAAAGGCGTAAGGATCCATCGCCCCAAAACTGAGGTCACTTAGGAAAAGTCATCTCCCCAAGCAACCATCATCCAAAGCAGCAGCCAAAACCTATGCCCATCTTCTCCCAAGCTCCAGCTGCTGCACTGCCCTTAGACTGCTCAGAGGGCAAAGCAAACCAGACCCTGCAGCAGTCTAGAAATATCAAAGGATCCTGCGCTTTTTAACAGCCACGGGCAGTTTGGTGCCTGGCTTACCTACAGCACAATGGGCGAGGTTCAGTTAAGTATTTTCTGTGAAACACACTGAGCCAAACCCCAGCAAAGTCCACCATTTTTTTAAGAGGGGAAAAAAAAAAAAAAAAGAAAGGAAGATTTCCTGGCACTTGAACATCTGCTTCAAGCATTTGAAAAACTACAGCCCAGTGTTAATTTAAACTTCCTTATAACCCAGTCCAACATTTGGAGTGCAAACACCGTTAATAGGATGGGAACCGGGGTGGTGGTGGTTTGCTTACTATATTGGGAAACAAAGCCAGAACAAAACTAGCTTGAGATAGAGTTTTTGTTTATACTGCTGACCCATCTGTCTTCATTAATGCACTATTTACAGGAAAAGTTAAAAAATTAGCTTCTGCTCCTTCTTCAATTGCAACTGCAACAAATAAAGGCTGAATGGTTCGTTTGCCCTCGACTAAAAATGGAAATTCTTATCAGCACCCCTTGGAAGAAGAGGTTTCTTACATGGAGTGTATTATTGTTGGATATCAGTGCTGGGACTAGGCATTTTGGCCAGAGCTGTGTATTTCTAGCACAGGCAGTGTCGGGTGTGAAGAGCGGTCAGGGAGGTGCCTCTGTTGCAGAAAGCAGCCACAGAACGTGACCCATGTCTTACTCTAAACACCTGCTTTGAAGTCCGAGGGAGAAATATTGTGGGGTTTCTCCTGTATGGACCCATACAGGGTAATGGTGTGATTTCCCTGGGTGTGAAAAGGGACACGTTTGAGGCTAAGCCTTGACATGGCATAGAAATCACCCAAGTTTCTCTGGCACTGACACTGCATAAGGAGAGACAGCGCGGGGCGATACCCCTTTCTCTTACCTGCAAGTAAAGGGACAACACATAAGCGCTTGAATTCCTAGAGTTTAGATGCCTGAAGCAGAACAGCCGAAAGCCACCCTGAACGTTCTCCAGACAAATTGAGGCAGGTTTGTGACAACCTGTTATTAAGCCAGTGTAGCTGGCCAGGTCTGGTCACACGTTTCGTTGGCGCAGCTGTAACCTGAAGAGGACATGAGCTTGTGGCCTAGCACCCCTGGACACTTCTAATGGAAACAGACTGTCAAACCTACTGCTGTGCAGATGAACTTTTTCAAAAGCATCTTCTCAGTAAGAAGACGAAGCTAAGTTTGCACTTGAAGCCCACTGAAATAGAGACATCCATTAAAAAATCCAACCCAAACTCTCTATAAACCGTAAGCCAAAGGCCAGGCAGGTTTCTCAGAGTTATCCTCCCATTTGCACATCCCGCTACAGGAGCAGGCTTTCAAATGACCTCAGAACCCTGGGCACGTTTTGGAAACAAATCTGGCTGTTAGGCATCTTGTCTCACTCTCCTTCACCCCTTCGTCCCTGCCTCGCTCTCCCTCAGCCTTCTATCACTCTCCATGTGCTTTCACTCAGGCAAGATACGCTTTTTGAGAGGCCACATCTCCGCAAGCTGTTCCCTGGGGAGTGGGACTCGAGGCACGTAGCGTGTCTGCCCCGCTCACGGAGGAGCAGCTTGCTGGGGAAATGCAAGGCTGTTGAAAGCAGCAGAAGGAGCCGCCATTAGAATTACTGCGTCTTTTCCCAGATAAAAGTAGAGGGAAACGTCCACCTTTTGATACCCTTGTCAAGAAGATGAATAGTGGAAGGGGGTCCAGGTCTCCCTGCTGAGGTCTTAGTAACATCTCCTGCAGCGACTGAGCGCATTTGCTTTCAGATGCATGCTCGTACGTGCCAACTTACTGTCCTGCCTCTCAAGGAGTCACTTCAGATGTCAGTAAGAGCAGAATGTAAGCTAGCGAGTAGCTGTGAAAATTTCTGCTACCAATCCCATCTCACCACGCAGCATCATTGATAAAACTGGTTAGGATATGGCTGCGCTATTGCAGCAAACTGAGTTACTTTTTAGAGCAGATAATGCCAGAAAATACAGAAGAGTTTTGCTAACATATATACTGCAATATACTCAGCTCAGGGCAAATGAGCTTACATTGGAAACAGGAAGATTGCTTACTTATTTTATGCTGTTGAATACATGCCAAATGTGATTCTGTTCATTGATCAACCTCCTGCTCAGCATTTTAAGATCTTAGCAGGACCTTTGATTGCATTTTTTTAAGTAAACAAAGGAAATATGAGAGATAGAAGCAATCAACACGGCTGCAATAAAGGAAATTATATGAGAGGAATGGATTTCCGTGACACAGAGCAATGCTTCCTGAAAAGAAAGGTGGAGGTTTTTTCCTAGCTCCAAATATTACGTTTTCTGTGGTGGCCCAAGAGATGGCCAACAAAGACAATACGAGGTATCTGATTTGAAATGGGCAGCTGCGGTACCATTAATTCAATATGAGCGTAACTACATTCCACAGAAGCGGCTGCCTGTCGTATCTGAGGTGACTTTAGGATGAGGGGATGCTCATTGCAGCACTAGAGCTCCCCAAACAATGTCCTTCAGCTCCGTGCAGCTGAGGCTGTGCAGGATGTGAGCTTCAGATGGTGTTGAAAAGATATGTGTCAAGTTAAGTGAGAAGGTTTAAATACAGGGTGGTCTCTGAAATCAAGTACAGTAGCTAACTAGCAACAGCAGCTAAACAACAGTCCAACCTTCCATAGCTCTCAGGTTTATGTTGGCTTTGCTGTAGCAACTCCTTATCTTTCCAGAGATTAGAGCATTTTAGATCAGTTGTTGTGAGATTTGGTGGAATCCGTTTCCTGAGCTGTCACCGCTGGCTAATCAGGCAAAGTTGAAATGCAAA
Source organism: Leptosomus discolor (assembly GCF_034619465.1). Taxonomy (NCBI): domain Eukaryota; kingdom Metazoa; phylum Chordata; class Aves; order Leptosomiformes; family Leptosomidae; genus Leptosomus; species Leptosomus discolor. The sequence goes on from NC_141413.1 coordinate 4,025,538, forward strand.
GCTTTGGGAGAGTGGGAAAGCTGAACGTGCTCTATTTGCTTTTATCCTTACCAAATTTTAGATGCCTGGCTCAAGAGAAGCCTCCAGCCTGAAACATAAGCCAGCTGAACTGTAAGCAGAGCAAATATCTTATTATTCCTATATCTTAGGAAAAATGAGCCCTTTTACCATTTCTATGAGTACTAGTAGCTGGCATAACTGTTCACCAGTTATTGCTTACTGTGCTTGCTCCTCACCAGATCCACACTGTGAAATCCCAACCTCATGGGTTAAAATGAGAGTAGGGATCCAGGGGAAACTGAGACCCACACAGTTAGGAGACTAATGGGCTGATCCAACTGTTGAAACAGTTCAAGTGATTTGATTTTGGCTTACAGTAGTTGGTCGCTGCCGAGATAGACACAAAACAGTGTGACATCACGCAAGTACAACCTGCTGTCCAAAACGTCACTGACAGCTTTGTACCAATTTTGAAGTCATTCTTGCAGGGAAAGCAAGTTCCTTTCCACCACAGTTGCCTTCCTTGCCGAACTCCCTCCTTTTTCCTTGGGATTTCTCTAGCTTACATCATTTTTTGCTCTTTGGCACTCCTCTGCCTATCGACAACTTACACCAGCTGCAAATTTGGCCCAATAATATCGATTGCACGTCTCGTGCTTCCTCTGTCCACCCCAATTAGAGCATTAGAGATAAGCAATGTGCCCTGAGCACCGAGCTAATGGCAGAAGGAGCAGGCCATGCTTTGAGGGGCATGCGTCCTTCCTGACAGGGGCTGCCACACGCGTTCCTCCGTGACACTGTTCAGGGCACTGCATGCAACACTAATGAGCTCCAGGACAGGCAAACAATTTAGACAAGGGCCTCAGTGAGCTCCCCAGAGTTGCATTAACCCCTGCACTTACTGCAAGAGAAAGGAGCTTTTAAGATAGGGCTGTTGGCTGAGCCGGGCTCTGCCGCACGTTGTGGTCCACCCGCACACGGGAGCGCAGCAGCCTTCGAGGGACTGGGTAACCACTGGGAAACAATAGTGCTTCTGTGAGCAACTGAATTGCACCTCTGTATCCGCTCTCAGCTGTTCTTCCATCAATAACTATCCAGCTTTTGCATCATTCTCTCATTCTTGCATCATTCTTCTCAGGGAAGAAACCAGTGTCTTCACCACTGACACCGGCGGTGTCTACACTTCTGGCCTAAAACCTCTAGCCTAGAGTTAATAAAAGGAAGGGTTATCTGGCAAGCTTGGCGATCTAGTTATTGTTGCAAATATGGCATAGATTGGGATTCAGGACTCCCAGGTCTTTGTCTGGCTCTGCTTGACGTATGCTGCTGCAAACATTTTCAAAGGCTTCATTAGTTTTGTGTTGAGTCTTGCAGAGTGAATATCTGTTCCTCGATGGCTTGACTTTCACTGGGACACAAGACCTAATTAGTTTGGCTTGAATGGTGAGTGCCGAGCACTCTGCTGCAAACTCCTTTGCCTTGGCTGGCCAAGGCACTGCAAGGTTTGCGCTGGTGCAGGCTCACCTTCACGGGCACAGGGCTCCTTGCTGGCTGGCAGTGAAGCTAAAAGAGGATGGGGAGCTAAGGCATGGTGCAGGTGAAGCAAAAAGCAGTCTGACCATACACCAGCGTCCTAAAAAGCTGCTATAGGCGCAAACCACAGTAAAGCTCCATCTCCATGTTCTGACGGGATGCCAGAGTGCTTCACCCTGGCTGGTGTTCCTGCATGAGATTTCTTAACAGCTTTACAAAACTCTGCTACAATTTTATTTTTAAAAGCCATCCTGTTTGCCATTATCAGTGAGGCTTTATATTTGAGTGAGCAGAAGCGGGTCAGAGTGGATGACAGCAATTTAATCTGCTGTTGCTTTTCCATAACTTCTTGTGTTGTCCTTGACCCTAAGCCAATGCCCTTCCACTGCCAGCTAGGGGAAAGATCCAGTCTTATGGGGCTAATGAGTTTCTAAACATGTATCCCAGGTCTTCTGCAAACTGTTAATGTGATTTATCCCCACTTCTGACTTCTTTACACAGCCTTCTTTACACTGGATAGGAGGAAGGTAGTGAGGGAGCAGGATGTTCCCACTCTCCCAGTGGAAACATCCCTTCCCAGGGTGTGACAACACTCCAGTTTCCAGTGGACATTTGACCTTTCACTCCTCGGTGCTGCCCGTAGCTGTTGTGTTGGGAACAACTGTCCTTGTGGTGCTTGGCTGACCTCCTGACTCCTTTTGGATTGGCATTTCCATAGTGTTCAGCACTTAAAATGAACACCGGCTTTTTAGCAGCATCAGAAATGTGGATGCATGCGAAGGGAACACTTGGCAGCATTAGAAAATCCATCCTCTGAGCCCCAGGAAGGGACACACAGGGTAAGGGAGTCACTGAAAAGATTCAAAACCTGCACTGCCCCTTGGGGATCGAGTGTGGAGCTCATCCAGACCATGCAGAGCACAAGGGGAGCCTCCCCGGCTGGATGGCAGCCGGTGCTGGCCCTTATCAGGGAGCCGAGGAAGGAAACAAGGCAACACTGCTGGGGAAAGGAAAAATTAACCTCTCACATGCTCAGAAAGTAGATGCCAAGCTGATGCTTATCCTCATTTCTTTAATAAGAGATCCAAACTTGCCCCCTGTCTCGCTGGCTGGTTTTAAAACACACTCGTTTGGAAATAGCTCCCTGGATGCAGCAAACAGCGTTTCGGCCAGCTGATGAGATTAAAGGAACATTCCCCTGTTCCCAGTCCCTGTTATCTGTACATTGTGTTAAGAGGGCCGAAATATCACATCGTGTTTTTACGCATGATAAAGCAAATTTTCACGAGGCACACACCAGTGGCCGCTGACGGCACTGGGAGTGTCATTCCCCTCTGCTGCACCGGGCTCACCAGGGTTGGCTGGGGATGGGAGTACAGGGAGACCTTCCAGGCGGGATTACGTGTGAAGAGTGAATGGCTTTTCATGAAGCTTCCTTACATGGTGGACTCAAGGGGTAAACAAGGTGTTTCCTTCTCACTAGGCTCTCTTGTTGGATTTTTCAGCTTGGTAAATTCTCTGATGTTTGCTAAAGGTTGAGCACACCCTGGAGTCTCGCAGTGGCAGCACCACTAAGGTCTCTGCTCTGCCTTACAGTTAGGAAAATTGCACCCAAATTCATATCACTCACCCGGTTGCTGAAGTTATAAGCCTTGTTTCTTAAGAAATCAAGTTCCCAATTGACTGCTGAGCACTTCTGTTGCTGGAAATTACCTCCTGAGAAAACTCTTGCAAAGGAAAACAGCTAGAAGGGTAAACTGCTGTCAGCAGAGACCATGCATGCAGCGAGCTCTTGGCAACGTGAATTATCCAAGGAAGAAGCTGTCCCAGCTGGAGCCCCTGTGCAGTATTCACTGTGGAAGCACTCAGGGCATTTGCCCGCTGGAATAACCCAGAATTCCTAAACTTGCAGGGGTTTTGTGCTAGAACAGAGGAGCGTTTTCCCCAAAGGAGTGCTTATTCAGACAACTCCTGTCCCTGCTACCCCGGCTGCTTCCTCCTACTTAAGGTTCACCCTCGCTCTATCAGGATGGTCCTTTTCTGCCAGGTTATTTTTCCTCCAGGCCAGTTTGATGGTCTGCCTTCGTAGCATCTCTGTGCTGCAGCAAGGTGGCAGGAAAACACAGAGAAAGCGAGACAGTGGAACTGCTCCCAGGGGGATTTCGCTGAAAGTCGGGGGACTTTTTTTTTCTCCCCACCTTGGTGACCAATTATTCATACATGAAGTCTCAATTTGGCGGTCTTTTCTTCTTAAAAGCAGCCTGATTTGCGGGTATCTTTCAGCTCCCATGCAAAGGAAGGATGGACTGCATGACTCTGGCATTGCTGGGGAGAACAACATGTTCTCACTGCTTTTCTTTCGTTTGTGTGAGCCCTCCTAAATAATGGCCGGACACTTTTCCGGCACGTCCACCTCGCCTCCCACAACAACTTGCTATTTTATGCAGTAGCCAAGCTAAAAAAGGAAAGTTACTATCATGCCAAAAATGCAACTTTGATAAAATATGAGGGGATAAGTTAGCATAAGCGTGACTGGCTTGGAATCCAAAGAGCATATGTGGGAAGGATAATTTGACTTTCTCGCCTCTAACGCCTACCAAACGCCTGGATACAATGAAGAGAATTTCTAAATGAATGCAGTGAATACCTAAGCAGAGCAAAACAGGTTTTTTGCTCTAACACAAAGTAAGCTAGACAGTGAGAGCAGGACTAAAACAGTGAGAGCAGGACTAAAGTTATATCCTAAAAGATGTTATATTTTCACCCCATAATGCACAGTTTAACAATTTTAGATGCATTCAGATCTGTGGGTTTAATTGCTCTAATTTAGAAAGCCACATCACATTTAAAAGGAGAGAAAAATCCTCAGTATGTCTTGTGGGTTATCCTACACTCCCATTGCCTTGAAAGGGATGCTTTTGTGTCCTCTGCCTGTGCAGTGTGAGGATCAAGGGTGGATGAAATAATGCCTTTTTGGCAGTTCCCAAGCCTACAGTGCCCAGGTCAGGGTTGAAAAGGATCTTTCTCCAGGCTTTATTCTTTATTCTCTGTGATAGACACTCTGTTGTACTTTTACACGACAGTTTCACCCTTTCTAGGATATCCAAAATCAATGCTTAAACCCTGCTGAGCTGAAAAGCAGCCACCGAAAAACCCTCCATGAGATTATAATGCCCCTTGCAGCACAGAGGAACAGCAACCGCTGCTTCAGGAACAGGAGGGACTTTCTCTGCTGCTCCTTTCCCAAAAAGCTTCATGGCTTGGCTGCAGAAAGAGATGGAGGAAAGAAATGTGCGTTGTGCATCAGTCGGTTTTCAAGGATCTGAATCTGGTGTCTCCACCAGAAGATCTGAAAGTGCATTAAACCCAGAGCAGGATTTGGGCATTGCCAGTTTTCAGGTGTGGCTCTGGGCTCTCCGAGGCTGTTTGCTGCCCCCATGCACTTAGGAATTTCCAGCCCACCTGACCTCTTTTGAAAAGTCTGTCTTTTGAATAAGACCACTATAAACACTCCAAAATTTAATGGGCAGAATGTCTTCAAAGAAGTTACTCTGATCTTCAGAAGCAGTCATGGTTTGATAGAGGTTGTTTTGCCTATCTGCAGCGGAAGTGGAGGAATGCACAGTTTATGCTAAAATAACGTGCACTTGTCCTAATCGCAGAGACTTCTGAGCTTCAGCCAAGCCTTTTCACGTCATTGCAGTCTACTGAGGGCTGTGAAGGAATTATTTGCCTCTTCACACTTTTGATCTTTGCAGAAAGGAGCGTGTGGCATTTCCAGCCCAGATGTTCACGACGTTTCTCCTAGACCCGATGGAGAAGTTTCTCCCTAAATGACTGCTTAGCCTCGTGCTCTGATTAGCAATGAGTTCCTTGTAAAGGTAAAAAAATCAAATAAACACTGAAGCAGCTTTGTCAAGGTCATCTGAAAGGAAAGAATAATGAATGGGAACATCCCTCTGAAATGATGGCAGGCACTTTGGAAACCTCTTGATTTGAGTGTTGGGAAGATGCGTGGTGGGAACTTTGACTTGCAGCACCCAGTGGTGTTAATGGTGCTTGAAAAGAGACTTCGGGAGACAAGAAATGGGCCGTCATCTCAGGATGCCGTAGCGTGTGGGATGTGACGGTGATGGGGAAGGTGAGGTTTGGATAGCTCGTCTTTGAAGGTGGCTAAGCCTGGTGGAGGACACACTGTCCTTCTTGGGGCTCTTCTCTGAGATGCCCATCCCTCTGCAAGGCCGTGCGCTACAGACCTCTGCACCAGCAAGCCCAGCCCTGCTGGTCCAATGCAAATGGGTACTGTGGTCCTCACTGAGCTTTCAAATTACGTAGTTTCGGATTTGAAACATTTTCATCAGATTTGGAACACTGCAAGAGCAGAGGACCTTGGCTGTGAGTCCTCTGAAAGGCACTGTGATTTTGCAGTAACCCCACACAGGCCTCCAGAAAAATGTAATTTAACGTTTGTGGGCAGGACAGTGAGGAGCTGTGTAGTCTCTGGGGATCCTATGGAAAGGAAAGCCACCTGGAGTCAGAGTCTGTAGGTTGAATGAGCTATTTGTGGGGCAGATTCTTAAACGCAGCTCAACTTCCACAAACCTTTGCTTTACCTGCACTTTATATCCACAGCTGAGCAAAGGTGGATTCAGTACACCAACCTGTATGCAAGTTTAAGACTAAGTCTGGGCTCAGTTTTAGTGCTAGACAAGTCCTTCCCCCCAGCAAGGCTGATAGCAGCAAGTGCTATATACCCAACATTGACTTTTATTCTCTAATAACAATTTCCCACTCCCATCTCCCCTTTTTTTCACATAGGTTCCTCTGTGTTTCTTTCTCTCATCGGTTCATTTTTCTCCACAGGCTCTGCCAAGCAGGGCTGCAGCCTGTGTTGAGCTGAACTTTTGTGTCACCAAAGCCAAGTCCTCAGTAGCAGTAACCCAGTGTTGCTGCATTAACTTCACCATGCTTGGCGCAGAGACACGTGCTTGGTCCTAGACATCTTGCTGGAAAACTCCTGCAGATTTCTGTGGTTTTCCCTTTTCTCTTGCCGTGAAGGCTCTAGGCTGGGCTGAGGCTGTGTGTTGTGGTTCCCCCTTCTTAACATAAATGAGGAGTGAAATGTTTTCTTGCAGAGTCCTGTTATTTTCTTTCCTACACCAAAAGCTTCTGCAGCATTGTGGTGCTGCTGGAAGGGCGACTTGCTGGCAGGCAGTGGGAGAACAAGCGGGCAAGTTTACAAATAGCCACAGTGGCACCATGAGACCTTCGGGTCCAGTTAGTCTTAATGCTGATGGCAGCAAGAGACCCAGCATCATCGCTGGGGTGCAAACTCCTTGGGTTTCCCCCAAGGTGGCTGAGGAAATCCTGTTCTGCGCTGATGAAATGAGGGAAAACAGAAGCAGAGGCGGTAAATAAGTCCAGATCTGTTGTTCTTTGAAAACTGTCAGTCAGGGAAAATGCAGAAGCCCCTTTTTCTGTACCGGGTAAATTTGCTGATGGACTCCCTCTGCACGAAGAGCTCCATGTATGGCTGCGTGCAAGTGCTCTCCAAAGCCTCGTCAGCAGCTGTGCTGGGTTTATATACACACGGCTATAAGGAACAGTGATTTAAAACAACTGAACAGCCACTTGTCTAAAGAGGTTTTTGTGACCCTGTGATTTTGTACCTGGAGCCTTGATATCAATGAGTCTGGCACAGCACAGTGAGTGATGCTGAAGGAGACGTCTTCTCAGTGGACCCAAGAGGCTGTCCGGGCTTCTCTTGCTCTGTAGGAGCAATAACCAACTGCGTGCGTGAATGTGAACGTCTCAGCCGTGGTGCCGACAGCGTTTGCAGCCCACCACCCAGGCACGCTGCGTGACGGGCTGTGCCACCCCAGACCTTGGGGCTTCTCTGTCTCTCAGATCCAGGATTTAAGGACTTTTTGTTCCGCTCAGAAGCACTGCAGGTGTCTCCAGCGAGGAGCCAGCCGGCTGGCTGGAGGGGTGCTGGCTGGTTTACATTTGTAAAGGCATCAAGTGTCCTTAACCTGAACTCCTGAGTGATAGATATTCTGATTGAGCAGCAAGAAGTATTGGCCTGTTCTACAGGTAACTTGAGCAGCTGAGAGATGAGTTGAAAAAAAACCACACCAAAAAAAGCTAAAGAATATTTTTGAAATTTCCTGTTTCAGAGCACAAACCAGCCTCTAACTTCTGGGCTCCTTCCTCCGAACCAGCCTGTGGTCAGTAGCAGAACACCGGACGGTACAAGTCCATGGCTCTGAACCTGCTCAGCAAATCCTGTGGATTCATGCAGCTGCATTTTATGTCTGTGCACACCTGGGTGTCTTCTAGTTGGTTTTGGCATCAGTTTTGCTTGCGGATTTAGCTAAGGTTTTTATCTCCTCCTCAAGTATCTTGTTTTTCTTCTCCATGTCCTCCCGTGAACGCTCCACATTCATCAGCTTCAGCTCCAGTTCCTCAGACTTCTTCTTCTCCTTCTCAATGTCCTGGTTCAGCCGCACCACTTTGGCCCAGACTTCATAGTTTTCCTTTTCAAGACTGCAAAGAGAAACAGAGCGTGGAAGGATTGGATCGGAAGGGAGACAAGAAGTCATCATTTGGCTCTTAAGGAGTCTGCCCTCTGCGACATTAAGCAATAAAATAAGGCCGAGGTGCTGTCCTGCTCCCCTGACCCTCAATGGCCGCATAACATGATGCAATAAATCGATACACAGGATATATAATAATATAACAATATGTGAAGCTGTACAACACTGGTGGTTACAGCTAATGTAATGATAGTACTAGTGAATTCTGGATAGTATAATGATACAATATTGTAGTAATAACAAGAATTCTGACAGTGTAATTATTGCAAAACCATTTCAGTGCCATACAAGAATGTAATAAGAACTGCAGAGTATTAATACTGTAGTAATATAACATTAGCAACGTGAGTGTCATGAGAGTACAGCACATGAGCATTGACTTTTGGATAGCCTACTATAATGCTGTGTTTTATTATTAGCCATTACTATTATCTACTGCCCAGTATTACTGGTAAATAAATCTGTGCAATGCTAGTGTTGTAATAACATGAGCTGAAGACTTCGCACTCTCCAGAAAGCAGCACTCTGCAGCGTGTTACCTTTTAATTTGTTCCTCGTAGTCATTTTTCTGTACCTCCATTTCTTTTTCCAGCTTCAGGATCATGTTTTGCAGGAACTCCTTGCTCTCCTGATCAGGCTTGGAGACCTCGGCAGGGCTGCTGGTGGGACTGGCTGTTTCCTTTGGCTGATGGCTGGGACTGGGGCAGGGTAGAAATTCCTTATCGGAGCCGCTGCTCGAAGGGCTGGGGCTGGAGCCGCTGCCTTCCCCACTTTCTGCTTGGGAGGTAGGAACGTTATCGTAGGTCGAAGCCCGGTGAAGGTCGAGCAGCTTAAAAAGATCATGAGACAACGTTCTCTTATGTCCGTCGGGGACCACAGAGCGTGTACTGCCCCCGGGGGAGCTTTTCCAAAAGTCACCGGCAAGTGTGTCGTTCTTCTCTTTGCTGCCTTTCTCCCCCAGAGAAGCAGCTGTCAGGAAAGATTTCCTGTTAGGTAAAGTCTGAGTTCTTTTCCTTGACTGCGTTTTCCACATTCCCAGTGTATCTTTGGCCCCGTGATCTTCTCTGGGTGCACTGGAGCTCGCAGCTGGTCGAGGGGCACTGCTGGAATTCAGCTCATCTCGCTGTAAAATAGACCCCCTGGCGTTAGGACAGCCTGGTCCTGCTTTGTGAGCACAGACAGGTTGCAGCGACTGCTGTGACTGCAATATTCGCAAAAGGCACGTTTTAACATGCTAACAGCGATGGCCACGAGTTTTCCATAAAAAGTTATTTGGGGTTGCACCATGTTTTCCACTAAAAAGAGCTTTTTGCAGAGATTCTTTCTTTCTGAGAAAAAGCCTTTAATCCTCAATGTTTTCACTACACCAGCATGAACTGAAAAGGCTTCGTCTATTCTGCCTTTTAGCTGGAATACTTTAGGAGTTTTCATTTTTCAGTGGATTTTCCACAGGAAAGTGGAAAGTTTATCTGCGTTGTTTTCCTGACATAGATATTCCAGGGATGACAGTTACAGCTCTTTACCCTATTAATAGCAAGTGCTCTTAGTGGCTCGCTGACCTGTTAGATCCCATAAAAACTAATCACACATTTATTACATTTATGTTTTGTTCTTTCTCTGAGTATCTAGCCTTACCATTTGCCTTTGGATCAAGCTGTCCGCCCTGGGCACCACAGGGTCCTCTGCAGCGTCCCAGCCCACGGAGCTGCGCGGGATGGGGGCTTTCTTGTCATTTTGGGGGGCGGGTGGGGAGGGCGGCACATCCTTGGATGGGGGAAAGAGGTCTGCGTGGTCACTTATCATCACAGTCATCACTTTCTGGATCTGTGGTGTGCCTGGAAGAAATCAGAGATCTGTCAGCGGCAAACCCAATGCAATGGGCTTTCTTCCACGCACACTTGCATTTTCTGGTTGGTCTTTCTGGTATCCAAAATGGACACGCATATAGAAATGCAGGTGAAGACAAGGAGCAGGATCATAAAAACACATAAAGGGAGGAATTTTTGTATCACCTCAGAACAGCAGGAGGAAACTATGGAGCAACCAAGACGGGAGTGTGCTCAGCTGCACCAAGCCACAAATTTGGCTTCTTTGGCTCGACAAGCAAACTACAGGGGTCAGTTATATGGACAGGCCCATGAATATCTGCACCACTTGCATGTGATGTCTGCGGAGCGGAGCAGTCTTTGGCTTTAAAGTATTTCTTCCATTAGTTCTGCTGGATCTGCCCTTGCCCACGGGATTACAGTTTGGCTCAGCTAAACAGTAATTTCTTTGAGTTTCCTTTGTTTCTCTAAGAAGAATTTTACACCTTCCTGCTCTAAGCAGAAGAAAGATGACTTCACCAAATTCCTGAATTGTTTGAAATCTATAGAGGGAACACACAGTGCAACTCCTAAGGGGTTTCTGTCACCATAAACACATTTATAGCCTAACTAACATGTGGCTTTACTCTACCCTGCTGTACTTACTGTGCCCAGGCACGTGTCTGGCTTATATCCGTGGGTCTACCACAGCAAATTTGTAATTTCAAGATTGTGGATGCAACTGAGTATGTCAGCATATCAGGTGCTCTTATGCCAGTTATTCCAGGAGTCCCTTTTACCTCTCATGATAATTGCAGGGTCCTCTATCTGGGGTCTGATGAGGTTCACTCCAATCACTGTTGCCAGGTTATCCACACTCATCTTGTTGACGCTAGAGTTCAACTGTATTTCATGTAGAAACCTGCCAGAATCCAAGGGCAAATATTTCAAGTCAGAGAAGGAAGACTGCAAAAAGCCTTACACACCCATTGGTGTAAAATCCTGATTAATCCATCCAGCTCTTCCTCTAAGTCCCAAGGACAGAAACATAGAATTGCCTTATAACCAAGAACTGGAGCTGGGTCTTATTGGTATCGGTAGAAAAACCACCATATGATGAGCTGCTCACCTGAAAAAAAAATCAAAAAGGAAGGGAAAACCCCCATCTAACCTCTAACCAGAGAAAAAACACCTTGGCTGGGTGAAACCTGACAGTTTTGTTGCGCAAGGCTTTGTCTAGAAAAACTATGTGTGATTTTAATTCTCAGGGATTCATAAGTGAGTTTTAGGGTAGGCTTTTATGCTCAGACGTTGTCAAGGTGTTTATCCCCATGGCTGAATTTCTCCCTTTACAAAAGTCACAACCTGGTGCTTTGAGGGGAACCAAAACACAGCTTGAGGGGTCTCTCTAGAGAAGTCAGCCTCAGCCTTTCGGATGATGTTTCTACTCACCAACACCAAATCTGAGCTCTTTATCCCTTGTGCAGAGGACTGACCTGCAGATATAGCTGAGGAGGTTGTAGTTGTCTCTGGGAAGGAGGGACAGTTGCTTCAGGAGTTCCTGATGGCCCTAAGTGCAAGTTAAGAAATAGCTTTATAAAGATTCACAGATATACACAGGCTCAGAGTGGCTTTTGGTCACTCCATCCATCCCTGTATGGTCTCACCTCTCGGCATTTGCTTGCCTTGGAAATTACATTTCTCCAGCAGTCCAACCATGGGCATGGAGAAGTTTTTGTACAGTGCTCAGCAAGAGGACGAAGCCCATTGCCCACAGCAGCAAAGAGCAGGGTCCCCTCCAGCCCAGCACGTATGCGATGAGCTCTTCAGAAAGAGCTGATCATGCCTAATCTCCTTGCGTTTCTTGTATATAAACATTTAGGACATTTTTAACCCCAAAGATCCTGAAATGATACAACCTACCGGAAACACTTGCCCTTGAAATGCAGGGCTGATCACAGAGCTTGTGCTACTGAGGATATCTGCCTTATTTTTATGAGTGTTTTTTTTGCAGTGGGGGGCTTCTATTCCACCAAAATACATAGTTAGGAACAGACAGTTCCCATCTGTTTCTCACTTCTCCCTCTCCCAAATCCCCGCTTCCTTCCTTGGTCTCAGCCAGAGCCCTCCGCCAGCTCCGCTCCCAGATTGGGCTGATGGGGGCTGCAGGAGGTTGCGTTTCCTTCCTCTCTTGGGTTTCACACTCACTGTTTGCTGCAAGGGCTCTTAGATCTGCTCCAGAAATTTAAGCTTTTAAATGGATGAACCCACACTGTCAAGTTGGGAAACCCCACTGGCTTTGGGAGATTTTTCTCTTTCTCATTTTTTTTCTTTTTTTCTTTTTTTTTTCTTTTCCAGATTTCGAAGCTCAGGAATTACGCAGCTTACAAAGCACAGCTAAATATGCACCTGGCATCTCAAGCTCAGAAAGCCCTGGCACTGAAACACAGCTAATTTTTAAGGCCAGAAGGAGAGAAACGAATGCATTTCTACCTTTCTCTCATCCGTGTCCAGCGCCTGACCGCACAGCAGGAAATCCTCATACTGCATCCAGGGCACAACCGGCTCGGGGAGCTCCCGCAGGTAGAGTTTGAACAGAGAGGCCACGGTGTGCACGTCCGTATCCCTGCAACGTGCAAAGCGCCACTCACGTGGAGCTCGGACCCAGCTGGTGAGCAAACCCTACCCTGCTCTGGCAGCACAAGATTATATTTAAGCTCTGTGTGTAGATGCAGGAGACAGATATAAACAGGGAGGCCAAAGCAAGCTGGGGCGAATCCATGGGGCACCCCAAGGCGGGAATGGCCCCAGCTGGCAGGAAAATAAATGCTTGGCGGAGACTTTCTGCACCGTGGGGCTGGCAGGTCCCCAGTGTTCATACCCGGGCTGAGCCTTCCCAGCCTGCGTTTGACTCACGAGGGTTTGCATGCAAATATTGTCTGGTGCTCCCATGTTTGGCAGGCACTCCCCGCTCTGCAGAGCTGGCGAAGCTTGCCTGGGGTTTTTAAGATTAACAGCAATTACCGAAGCTGTTCTGCCGGGACAGATGTTTGCAGCTTTGCATACCATATAGTTTACATTATGTCAAAAGGACACTGTCAAGATCGTAAGCCTCTAATTTGACCTACCTTGAAGTTGCTAAACTGTTATAAACTTCTAGCAAAAATCCCCCAGGTCATTTATTTTTAGGATTGGTTGGGTTTTTAAAAATATTATTATTTTTAACAAATGCACATAACCACAGAGGAATGTTTTCAGAGCTGTATTTTTGTAGGGCCTACCAATACTCACCATTAGGCATCCTGGATGCCTGGGCTGCAATGGCAGTTTTCTAACGCTCCCCACCCAATCCTGGGTGCAAGCGTGCCCCGTGCAAACCCAAACAGGCTGCAAGGATGGCCCTGAAGGTCAAGCCAGCACCTTGCAGCATTCAGGTCACTGGAAATCCCATTACTGGCCTTACTCCTTGCTAAGAAAATGTTCTGTTTGAAGTGCGTGGGGGTTGCAGTCACCCGCAGATCACCGCAGCAACGCTCACACCAAGCCCTGCGGCACAGGGTTAACATCACAGGACGCAAAGAGGCTTCACCTCCCTATGACCCCCCATACAGGTTACAACAGGAAAGCTCTCAGCAAGTCTCTGGCACCCAGAAAGCAAGAAATATTCAGCTGCAAAACCAATGGCGAGGGTGGTTACACTGCCAGAGCAGCCGTAGCTCTATCTTGCACAGATTATTTAGGTAAAAGTGCTGTGTTTTTTCCTAACAAAACTGCCTAAAGCTGGGTGAAAACAGGAACAGTTCTGTGGTTAGGGACAGGCCTGCGAATAGAGAGATGGGCCCCTGCACTCTGCTTAGACAAACTGTTTTGCACAAAAGTCCAGGGAAGCTCCTGGGTTTGGGTGCTTCCCTCCCACAAGCACCCCAGGTTTTGTGGGTGGCTCTCAGAGCGCGAGTGATGCCATATGGAGCAACTCCCCCATCCTGCATAGACGAGGCATCACCACGGCCAGTAGCAAACAGCTTCATACACATGCAACAGCCTGGGCGCTCCTTGTCTCGGTTATGGTGGACAGGGCAGGGCAGGAATGAAACCAAAAAGCCTCACATCAGGTGCCGTGGAAAGGCAGGACCCACTTTTCCTTTATCCCAGCACAGGGGTCGTTGCTTTCACCGGTATAAACCAGCAAGTGTAGCCCCGGAGCAGCCTGCACAAGTGAGCAGGGGATACTGGGCAGTGCCTTATACGACTGGGGCCAAAAGCAAAGGGTTAAACTCTGACTGGGGGGTGGGGAGAGGTGGGAAACCTCCTCAGAGAAAAGGAGGCACCTGCAGGTGCAGCTGCTCTGCAGCTATCGAGGGAGGGCTTTATAAAAAGGTGCACCAGGGATTTTCTCTTCTCATTTTGCATGGGATGGGGGAGGTAGCAGTAGCAAATGTCTCTCTCCAAAGCCTCTCTGAGACCTATGGGCAGGGACAGGCAGCTCTCTCGGCTTTAGGGAGTTTTCCATTTCCCCTCAGCCCTACAGAGGAAGGGAGTCAGGAGGATGCAGCCTTGCAGCAGCCGAAATACCTCTCTCATCTCTCTGTGGTGCTGTAGGGAAAGGCAACAGGAGGAAAATATCATGGCTATGGGCTGGCAGGGAAAGAAATAACTTCTACTGTGTGCACTAGGGTGTTCTCTGAGCTTATTTGTGACCCTCTGCTTGCTCTCCTTTCTCTAAGCCTCTGCCCTTAGCTGATGGGCTATGTAGGCTCTTCCCTTTGCCTCCTTCCTTGGCTGCAAATGCTGATTGCTGTGTGGGGCCAGGAGATTCCTAAAGGCTTTCCTTCCTTTCCATAAATCTTGTCTCAGCATCCTCTGATTCTGCTTTTGCCTCCACTTGGGGTTTCTGCTGAATACTCTCTCCTTGTCAAGCCCTTCTGGAGCATCCAGGTTTCCTGCAGGGCACTGCTGGGCTCCCTGGGGGTTAGACAGGCTGCTTTTCCCCAGATTTTGGGGTGTATGAGACCTAGTTGAGTAGGAGAGGGGGAATCCAGCATTACCGGTCAAACGATGGCCTTTCCCCAGCATCAAATGCATCCCTGAGCTGTTTCACCAGGTTGTCTTGGCCAGGGAGGCGGAAGATGCCCTCCTCGCTCATGCCGTGCTCCCGGATGAACTCAGCACACTTCTGCACCAGGATGGGGACCTGGTGCTGCCCGAATTTCTGTTCGTAGGCCATGGTCTCTGCCAAGCGCTGGCCGAACACCGCTAGGGAAAGGACAGAGAGGTTAGAGGAGCCCAAAAACTTTGCTAAAGGCACGTTACCTGCCAAAGTGCATCAGGTGCAAATGTGACAGCGGCACCTGCTTTTCTGATAGCATAGGAAACACAAGAATTCTGCAAACAGGGGTAATGCAGAACCTCTTCCAAAGAAATAACAGCAAAATGAAAACTTGTTCCTGCTCCAAATAATTAACGGGTCTCAAAATGATTAAAACCAAGCAGTGAGCCTTGGATTTTTGCCATGCCGCCTGCCTTCCTTGGAGCAGGGTACTGATACAGGGGGAGACAGGGACAGCAAAAAGGCTGATGCAAGGGCACAGGGAGAGACAGCAAGCTCATCACACAAAGCTGAAGGGTATAGAAAGCACAGGAGTCCACCAAGAAATAAGAAAAGCAGCACTGCAGAGATTTGGACCTGGAAGTCTGATTTAGTTGCTTTTCTTACCCCTCCCCTTTCTTCTCCCCCTCCAGAAACTCCCTTGTGCAAAGAAAAGTCATATTTTGCAGCAGATGGTACCTTTCCTTCGGAGCAATGGCTTGGTCCTCCTGAACTCGCAGCAAAAGAAGAGCTCAAAGGTGGGAAGGCAGCAGCCTGCATCCCAGCTCTTCCTCCTCGGAGCCTGGGGCATGGTAAGAGCAGACAAATCCCAACTCGAACTGGCTCTGGGATATTAACGGCAAAGGGTCCTTTGGTCCTCTACCGTATTTTTGCCCCAGCAGTGCCTGTGATGTGTTCACCTTGGGCTCTGAAGGCTGAAATAATTCCTGTGCATCTTCCAGACCAGGAAAATGCAGGTAAACACTCTCATCTGGAACCACAAGGCTTGTCGGCACCTGCCCGATCGCGGAGGTTTTTCATTTATGACTCGCTTACACTTTTAAATAACAAATACAAACCTGTCATTGTTCACAGTAAAAGCAAATAGGTTTTTTTTTTTTCTTTGCCTCTGCTTTGGTAGCTGAAAAGGAACTACTTATTTAACTGCAAGCTGGCAGATTTGTCAATTTGGGGATACCTCCCCGCGGCCAATGCGAGGCCCATGCCAGCCCCCTCGGCAGGCAGCTGTTGTTGTAGGGTGGCAGCCAGCCCTGCAAAACCCCTCCAAGATTTCGGAGGTGCTTGTGCTGTTGCTTCGTGCTTTGCAGCTGCTCTGCTTTTTGGTGTGCAACAAGCTCACAACTGGCTGGGTCATGTGGGGCTGCTCCCAGGTGGGCTTTTGCTAAAACCTACACTGTGCAGTGGGTTGCTTTAAAAGCACATGTTGCCTCAGCTTGCATCAAAGCCAAAAACCTAAAGGGTGATGTTTCAGGGGCCTGTTAATTGTGTATTGATATAAAATGCAGCTCCAGAATTCTCTGCTATCCTCAGGGCTCTCTGTACTACTGTATATTTACATTTTCTATCATATAAGGTCACTTTATCTAGCTGGAAGAAACTGGCAGCCTCCTAAGTTTAAAGAAGGATCAGATGTGGAGTTGTTATTAAATATTAGAGCCAGGTGGGGCAATGCCCTGAAAATTTCTGGCTCATGCAATCCTAATTTCAGGTGAGTAATGCTGCCTCCCTCAGGGCACTGCATGTTTCAGTTTAGAGGCAGAAAAACAACAGGGTTGCAGGGCAAAACCAGCTGTGTTCTCATTTGGGCGAAGCTTATCTGTGCCTATGGGAGGGTCACAGTGAAAGAGCTCAAATCGGCAGCGCCTGCTTGCTTCTGAGCTGCTGTGGTTTATGTTTACACAGGAGCTCTGGGAGACCGGAGCTCCATCACGCTCGCCTTACACAGCTGAAAGGTAGGGAACCTGTAAAAAAATTTTATAAATAGTCAGGGCAAAGCCCAGAGGGAGGGAGGAGAGGCTCGGCATGACCATCTTTTGGAAGAGCTAGAGACTCCCAGCCCTGTTTCACTGGTGGATCTTGTAAAAGTTCATCCTTATAGAAAAGTCTGGGGAGTTCATCCTTGCAGGAAAAGTGCCTGAGGTGACCCTTGCTCCTTCCTTTGAGGGCTTCGCCTGTGGTGGCAAATTTATGGTGTTCCCCTTTCGGATCAGTTCATGTTTTATACTTCCCTGACCACAATTTTGCAATGGCATAAATGCATGCCTGAGGGCCTGGAAGCAAGGATCCTGCTGCCACAAGCCTTGCCTGTGCGTGAGGAGGACGATTAGGTGGCCAAGGTGGACTCTGCAGGGAAAATGGGGGCAGAAGGGCTGGCTGAGCAAGAAAAGCTGGGAGAAAACCAAAGCAAGGAAATTTAGCAGGTGAAAGGCAAGATTTTATCCCTGAACACGAGTTGTTTTCAAGAACAACTTTGTCTGAGGTCAATAAGTCAATGAGGAAGTTTGCAAAAGAGGTTGAAATCAGCCCAGAAATCTTCATTCATGCTTGGCTGCCATTTCCTTAACACTGCCCATGTTTGCAGCAGAGCCAACACTGCAGGGTCTGGTCTAGGAGTAGGTTTCTAAGGCGTTACAAGTTACAGCCACGTTACAGCTCCATTGTCCAGTTTCAAGGATTTATGAGCCCAGCTTTGAAATCCTCACACAAAAGTACTGCAGACCATGAGATGGTAGGAAATTGCCTCTGCAAGAGCTGTCCCTGCTCCCCTTTACCTCCTGATGCTGACCCCAGCACTCGTCGGATGGTTTTAACCCATTCTTCCATCTCAGACTGGGAATTAGCCATGAGCACGCAGGTGTCCTGCCCTGCCCGGTTCTGGTCTCCAGAGACACCTGCAAAAAACCATTTATTCATCATTTATAGAGAGGACTGGAGGAGAAAAGACACATTCTTGTTTTCTTTGCTAAATGCTTTTGACTCCAGATTTCCCCATTAATGTCTGTGAAGTGAAGCAGTGCTCTTGCATTTTGCCCTTGCTGAAGGTCGGCAAGAAAGCAACAGAAGCTGCTTAATGTTGCAGCTCGGCAAGGCTTCTCAGCAGGGGACATGGGCACTGACACAGGGCCATCCTCTGGCCCTGCCGTGTGAATACTGAAAGCAAGACATTAGTTTTCACGTGCAATGCAGTGCTGTGGAGACCTTGAAAAGAAGCGAGAGCCAAAGGACTGGCAAAATGAGTTGCCAAAATGATTTGGGGTGAACAGTCCAGCCCAAAAGTGTGCAACATAAGAGTGAAGCACCCTTACCTGGGATGATTTCGAAGATAAATTTCCCTCCTTCCTCTGGGTTGCTGGCCACCTCCTTGATGGTGCTTCCCTGCAGAGACAGGCAGCCCTAGGACAAAGCGGAGCAGGAGCTGCAGATACCCGTGTCCCATCTCTGCAAGGCTGACGCTACCCTGTGTCAGCACCGAGGACCAAAGTCCTTCTTTCAAACAGCTGGTGGCCTGTGTATATGCTAAAAATGACTTTTCAGACAATAAGGGATGCTTCTTAAATGTCAGGTTTTCTGATGAAGTGATTCTCAGAATGAGAAAACTGGTTATTTTGGTATTTCCTTTTTTTCCTCCCTTCTCAAGTTGTTTTAACCCGTGTTGGTAGTGGAAGACGAGAGTACAAAGGAGAAAGGACTTGGCAAAACACTGGAGCATCCTGTTCCTGCTATGCCAGAGCAGGAAAACTGTTCCTTTAACACAGCACCACTTAAACCCAGAAACCAGACCCAAAGTTTGCAGGAGAGGAGTAGAGAAAAAGAAGAAAAGGGAGGGGAAATTAAAAAAGCAAAGTGGAGAACAGCCATGTCTTTTGGACCTTCCTTCCCCCAACTGTTGTGGTGAACATGGGCAGCTCGGCCCTTTCTGGAGGGGATGGGTGGGGAACGGCCAAGGCACGTGGGGGCCGAGCGGGCGTGTGAGTCAGCACCGGTGGCCTCCCGGGGCAGGAAATAAAGTTGTGCCACAGAAATGAAGTTTCTCAGCGACTTCAGCTGCCCGACAGCCATTGGGCTCCTGTGAGCAGCGAGGTCCGACAGCCTGAATTGCAGCTCTATCCATCAGAATCGTTGATGGGATCAGAGAGGCTGGAAATGACCTGGGGCGGTACACCAGGGTCACCGGAGAGCTGCCAAAAGCGCTGTGAATAGCAATGAGCTTTTTACAGCACTTTCTCTTTCTACATCCCATTTACAACCAGGGAGACTGCTCCTCCCAGTCGTCCCTGAGATGGGACAAAGCCAGAAACAGGACCTGGATCCTGTCGGGCTCAGCCCTGTGCTTTCACTCCAAGGATCTACCGATCGCCTTCCTGTTACAGGCATTTTCTATCTTAGGTCAGTTTTGCTGCCAGTAACGATTTGTATAGAGAATGGTTTTCCAGCAAAGGGGAGGACCTTTCCCTGAAATTTTTCAAAACAAGGAAAAGATGGTGGATATTCAAAAAATAAGTTACAGTATGGAGAAAATGGTTGAAAACCTAAAAAGTCCATAGAAAATGGGAAAACAACTTGATTTCTTCCTGGCAAGTGTTTTACAATGCATAACCTGAGAAATGGTTTATGTGGGTGAGACAGAGGGTTTGTAACAACCCAGAGGGGCTGAAGATGGGAGGACGCTGCCAGAGGGTTGTGGACGTCAGGCACTAGTGCAGCCTTTTAATCCTGCCCAAGTGGATGATCACGCTCCTGCTTTGTGCAAAGGGTTGGGTGCATATTGCACTCCCCTGAGGGGCTCAAAAAGCGTCAGAACTGACATGGACTGGAGCGTTCAGCAGATTTCAAGCCTTTTCCCTTAGAGGAAGAGGCAGCGGGGCAGGTTTCCTCTGGCTGTGTGGGATGGGCTGGGGCAGCAGCCCAGTAACACAAACTGCATCCACAGCACCGAGCCCTCTGCAACGGTTGGGGCTGGACTGGGACGGGATACAAACCCAGAGGGCGGAAAGAGAGAGATTTCCTTATCCCTCTGGCTGCTCTCTCCCATGGCAAGAGGCCCTAAGGAAGCAGCTGCCCTTCACTGTTATCTGTCCAGCCCACAGCCCTGCCGTGAGGTCTGTCTTGGGCAGAGCCTCACACCCATGCTATGCTGAAAGTCGTATTTGTTTTTTCCTAAAAGTACCCTGTAAGATGCCTTTCCCACCAAGTGCATGGCTGAAACCTCTCTCAAACCTGTCATCTTGTGTGCCCATTGCTGCATCTGCCATCACAAAAATGGTGGCATAGCTCTTTTTCTCTGTCTTGGAGAATGATAGCAACTTTCCAGTGGGTAACTGGTCTTTTTTTCCAGCACCCCCTTGCTTGGGCACAGAGGGACCAAGGCCCCAGCAGGGCTTGCAGGCACTTCAAGGATTTAAGTGCATAGGTGAAGCTCCTGATCAGGTTATCTCTTCTCTTTTACTGCCCAGAAGCAGAAAACTGCTTTAACACCCTGCTCTAGACCCCTCCCAAAGCATTTCCCGGTGGGCAAAGCTGCAAGAAACAGGAGACTGAGGACAGGCAAAGCCCAGCGGCCTCGTCTTACCTGGGGTTTGACATCGTCTTCGTCCTTGTAGTAGTAAAGCTGCTGGCCCTTAAGCACAAAGTACCGCTGCTGCCAGTTCTTGACGATGGAGCGCTGCTTTTTCAGCCAGCCGATCTTCAGGGGACGCTCCAATGGGTTGGGGGAGGCCGGCCGGGCGCCCGCTGGCTCGCCGCTCATCACGCTCTTGGAGCGGGCTGCCAAGGAAAGAGAGGGACGGGCTGGTGGGGACGTACAGGGACGAGCTGCCAGCAGACCCACGTCCCCAGGGTCGGTTTAAGCTACAACAGCAAGAGCAGCTCTCTGCCCCTCTGCCCGTGCTGAGCAAACTGGCTTGAGGTTTTAAAGGAAGTGGCTGCAGTATCTGTCAGTATGTGCTTCCTTTTTCCTGCGTGGGAGTAATTGTCTTGCAAGTGAGAAGAAAATCATTAGCTTTTTTCTTATTTTTTAATGGGAACGTGGTTTTTTTTACACCCACGCCAAACAGCCTGCAGCAGCGATAGCAGAATGACCCGGCCTGGCTTGAAAAAAAAAGTTGGAAATTGCAGTTTTGCTCTGGGAGAGCGTTGCCTGATGATTCCAATGGGGCAGTTCTCACACAATGGGATTGGAAAGTCTCCAAGGGGGGGGAAAAGGGCTGGTGTGGATTCACTGGCTGGGCAGAGCAGTGTCTCCTGTCTCCTCTTTGCAGCCCGTAGATGAGTCCCATTGGTGGCAGGGACCGGCAGCGTGGCCCTGTGGCATCTCTGAATGCTCCAGCGATAGTAAATGCCTTGGTAGGGATCATTTCCAGAAAGGATTTTTGCCTCTGGACCAGCACTGCAGGACCCCAGTGCCAAGCCAGCTGGGTAGAGTTAGCATTTATGGTCACAAGGCAAAATGAATTCTATGACTCCAGGGGAATTCAGCTTCACTGGTCTCTGCACATGGTGATTTCCTGAGGTCTTACGTCTCCCCTGCTAAAACGGAGCTGATGACACCGGGCTGGGTCCTGTGGGTGAGGGCGGTGTGGGTTTCGGTCCCGTTTGCTGGCAGAGGACATTCAGGCTGAGGCAGGGCTGCGAGGGAGGTGTTGTGCAGCGCCATGGGATGGGGAAAGCTACGGCCCCAGTGCAGCGCCATGGGATGGGGAAAGCTACGGCCCCAGTTGCCTGCTTTCCCCCCAAGCTGGTCTGCGGAGCAGAGAGCTGCAAAAGCTGCATTAGAGATGGCTGTGGATGAATCCTGGCATGGACCTGAGTGCAAAGGACAAGCTTAAAAGAGAAGATTAAAAATCACCTGCCTTGTGACATTTGGGACTGGGGACATCTCACGTCCGAGTGGGTGTTCCCATTGCACAGGCACCCACAGAGAGCATGAGCCTACAAACCATTTTGCACTCAGTGCTGAGCAGTTAGCAGTTGCTTCAGAGGTCAGAGGTGCTGCAGTTCAAGAGTGCACCCAGCTTCCCCTTCTGAAATCCCCTGGAGCAAGAAACCCCCGCTGCGTTTCGCCTTTGTCCTTTGGAGCCAGGCTTGGGTAGGGCACTCTGAGCTCACCTCTCCGCTACAGACCTGTCACCGGGTGGCAAATCACTTCCCACAAAATGAAAAAGGATTGTGAATCCAAAAATCAGCCTTCAGAGTGTAGTGAGGATGCTGCTTGTATCTCAGCGTGTGCTGCTGTGGGATGCGCCCTGCAGAGGATGTGGTTGTAAGCAAGGACCTTCGAAAGGGATTTGCCAGCCAGCACCCCTGAAAAATGCTGGTGCTGGGGATTACCCTGATGCAAAAACCAAAATGGGTTTTCTAAATTGCACCTCAAGCTCCGCGCAGCTTCTTTGCTCTTTGCCAAAACATCTGCGTTACTCAAATCTCATCAATATTAATACAATTCTCAGCAAACTGCTTATGAGCATCATCGCTCCTCTCTGTAAATCTTGTTCCTTCATGTCTTCTGGCTGCTGGCAACTCCTTGTGGGCAAGGATTTTGGGGGGGTGATCCGCAGGGGTGGAGCAGCCACCAGGAGCGTGGAGGCTACTGGGTGCAGGGCGCTGACTGCCTCCCACAAACGCTTTGCTCTGCAGAAACCACAGCCTGTCGCCAGAGAGCAGATCCCGAGTGGGCTGGCTCCAAGCGAGCCCCGTTCTGCAGAAAGCAGCGCTCTCACGAGCCAGCACTTAGATGCCTTCCCAAATTTTGCTGTGTGTTCTCCTATCCGACCTCACCTCCCTCTTGATGAAACAGAGATGCTGACATTCGCCCTGTTTAATTAGCACGGACGTTTGCAGAGTGAGGTCCCTGTCCCAAGCACCGGTGACCACAAGGGATTGATCTGAAGGGAAGCTGCTGCAATGCAGGTCTCAGGGTCCATACTCACACCCAGATGGGTGGAAATCAGGGATGCATTCTCCATCCGTCAGCTCCATGTTCAGCCTTCCCCAAAGAGCTCAGCTCAGACCAGCAGCACTGGTATTCCAGTGGTACAAGACTTGGAAGGAGAAATCGTGTCTTTTATGAAAAATGCAATGGTTTGCTACTTTTTATTGGAGATGTGGATCTCCCTCTAAGCCCGTCATGGCTGCGTCAGGGCTCTGCACCATGGAAAGCAAGCGCCACGGCCGGCACTACTACCCGGGGGTTCCTCCTGGTCTCAGCCTTGAGCTTAAATTGCACAGTCCTTGCTGGAATAAGGTTTATTCTCTGCCTCTTTTTGGCATTTCCCAGCTGTGTAAGGAATGTGGTACACTTGGGTCCCCTTTCTTTAGCATCAGCCCTTCTGAAACACCAGACCCGAGGTGCAACCGGAGGCCTGTGCTCAGCCATGGCTTCGCCGTGTTCATGCACACACACAGGCACCAGTGTGAACATGCAGGTGTAGTTTCCCTCTCCATGAGACAGCTCTCCCTGTACTTTGGGCTCACTTAAGGCCAAAACAGCAGTTTGCAGGCTCCTTCTTACCCACGACGCGAGCACTCCCCAGCCGCCGGCCCCACCGCAGGGCTCGTGCAGAGGCGTGGGGAGGGAGCTGCTGTGGGGAGCTGGGCTTTGCAGACAGTGTGGCTATTTTTGCCCAGTGGAAAGTTTTCTGCATTCACAAAACCAAAAGTACCAAGGCTGTGGCTCCCTCCCTTACCACTTTTCCAAGTTTCTACCTTTTGTGGCCAGTGAAATGCTCAGCTTGTGTCTGATGACCAGCTGAAGATTTTACGCTGGGAGGGGGGGGACGACGAAGCTTTTTCCCTGGCTCTCCACAGGGTGATCCAGCACTTGCAACCATCTCCTGCTTCACCAACACATCCCTGCCGCGTTTGACCCCACACCTCCTCGCCGCTCTCACAGGTCAGGAAAGAGCCACTAAGAGCAAAAGTGGTGCCCCCCAAAGCGTTTCCTGCGGTAACCGCCTCTGAAGTTGAATATTTCCTCCAAAACATCCTCGCTCTTCCTCCACCCCTGGGGACCGGCTGCCCCGGGTGCCCCTGCTGCCTGCTCCCCAGAAAGAGGACCTCTCCCAAAACTTGACTTGCAGGAGAAATTGCAATGGGTGCCACCGTGGTAGCCACATGGATGCTGGCTCCTGCCCCAAATCCTTGTCTTGGGCAAGAACCCTGCCTGCCATCCCCTTTCCTCCTGCCCAACAGGAGGGACGTTGGACACTTGCAATAAAAACCGGTAAAAGCAAAAGTGCCACAATAGGTATTGCAATGAGAATTGCAAATGCAATTTTCTCCTCTGTTGAAATAAAAAGCTTTGTGTTTTCCTCAGCATGAGGAGCCGGCACGCTCTTCTGGGGCTTACAAAAGCTGCTTGTGCCACGGCCACCGTCGGGGACAAGGAGGGGGAAGTGTCCCAAAGCCAGGAGGAGCCAGCAAGGGCGGTGGTGACTAATTTGCAAATATTTTCCACAAGCAAGTCACATCCCTGCTGCACCCCTGAAGACAGCAGCAGCTGGTCCCCGCAGCCAGAAACCCCAAAGCATGAGAAGAGTCGATGCACCGAGTGTGCCCCAAGGCTCAGGTCTCTGCGCACACACACAACACCCTCATCTCATGGGCTTGCAGCAGCCGCAAGCTGCAAAAAGCACCCAGAATTCCATCATGAGCAGGTTTTCTTGGAGAAAAGCAACTCCTGGTAACAACACAGGTTCAAGCCTCTGTCCCATCTCCACCCTCTCTGCTTCACAGCAGCCAGCAGCCTCGGAGTCCCCTTTATTTCTGAGCTACAGATTGAATTTACCGACTGCTCCACAGCTTCTGTGCAAAAAAAATATTAATTAGCCTAAGAACAGGTAATGCAGAAATCCAGGATACTTCTGTGATAACTCTGTGGGGATTTCTCCACCGCTGTCCCGCAAGCCGATGAGTGCCAGTGATGGCACTGCTTCCTCTGCCCACCTGCAAGCTTCTGGACCACCCGGGCCTCATCCCATTCACCGCTGTGCATGGCCGAGGCCAGCCACGGCGGCGGCTGCCAGGACCAGCAGTGCTTCGTCTGGGGGCTTGTGTGAAGTGTGTGGTTTGGCCACCCCAATGAAAGCAGCTTCAGGTAGAAGTTTAAATTGCCTTTGCAAGAAAATCCAGCCAGGGCGACCTTGCAAGGTGCAAGGAGGAAGAGCTCAGCACCGCAGAGACCAGCTTGGTCAAATCTCTCTGCTGCAGGGAGAAATCAAGTTGCCAACGTGTGCCTTGACCATGTTTTGGCATCAGTGGCAGGACCACAGAGGGCCTTTGCCTCAGCATGTGCACGAGGCTGGGCTCATGCATCCCTTCCTCGACCGCAGCATCCTCGCCCCCATATCCCCTCCCCGGTGGCTTGACCCAAAAGCAGGCATTGGCTCTGCCATTTTGGCCACAAAGCCCACCGTAGGGATCCCTCACTCCTTCCCAAAGGCGTTCTCAAGTGGTTTTTCATGCTGGAGACGGATCCCATGGCGGAGGAGAGACGTGCAAAGCCTGGGCAGAGGCAGGAGACAAGTCAGGAAATCGCACAGTGAAGCCATCCCGTGGCACAGAGCCCAGCATGGGCATCAGAGGGCTCTTTGGCACCGATGAGAGGAAATCAATGACATTGGGGTGGATGAAGAAACCTGAGCAAGGGCAAGATTGCTTCCTCCAGCCTCCACCATTCCATCCACCTCTTGGCCTGCACTTCACCTCCCGCAAGGCTTGTGCCAGCAGAATCAGCCCATGTGGTTTAAATCCTCCCCCCTAACCTGGATTCTGGGTGGGCAGCAGCAGGTCCCCCCTTTCCCCACCCTACCAAGACAGCCGCTGCTCCAGCCGCAGAGCCCCAGCCCCAGCCATGCTCCCGCAGCATCCCTTGATGACAACTCTGTAAATCACTTCTTGCAAATCATTTGCAAACCATCTACTGTCTTGAAAGCTGTAGCTGGGGGCGAGATCCCCCCATCAAGGCCAGAAGCGGGTTCAGGTCTGGGCTGTAGCCAGAATTGCTGCTGAGCTTGGCCACAGGCATCCTGTGAGACCCCAGCTGGCACCTGAAAGGCTGAAGCAGAAACAGAAGGGCATAAAGAAACAGTCACAGTACCTATTTTTGCAGCATCCATTTTCAGGTTGAAATCCCAGTTCCGTGGCAGCTTGAGGGACATTTTGGATCAGGAAAGGCCTTTTTTTTTTTTTTTTTCAAGTGTGGCTTGCTTAGGAGACAGGCTGAAACGAAACTGTGATAGTCCCGTGGGGATCCTGCGATTCCCCCCCACGACGACCGACGGCTCAGCAAGGGTTGATTTGCCAACGTACTTCCTCCTCCGTCCTCTGAGAGCGGCTGTGAACAACCCCATAAAAGTACTTTCCTGCCCTGCTTTCCTGCAAAGCTCTTGTCTTGCTTCCCCACCGCCGCCAAGGTGATGTCGCCTTTTTTGCTCCCGTTTTTGCTTCCCCTTCGGCTGATGCGGAGATGCAGCAGCCCGGCCCCAGCCTGCACCGAAACGTGGCTGCTCGGGGTTGCTCTCTGCACGCTGCTCGTTGCATTTGAGGAAGTGGGTGTCCTTCTTGGTGCCGTTGGCGCGCTAGAAAACTGCTTGCTGAAGGACACGGCCCAGCGCAGGGAAATGTTTTGCTCAGCAGCAAAGCGGAGTAGGTTGTGGCCCAATGCTGCAGGATGGTGTCTCCGAATGTTCTAATGCGTCCCGGTGTGCACGGCTGGACGACATGGGTGTCTTTTGCATTTTCTTATTGCAACTGCTGTCTAGTCCCCACAGCTGATTCAAGGGTTTTACACCGACATCGTAACCACGGTATGAGCAAAATGAGGGTGAAATGAGGCTGCTCTTGGAGGAAAGGCTGTGGGTATCAGAGCAGTGAGGGCCAGGGGATGTGGGCACGGACCCCACCAGGACCACCAGATCGAGCAGAGCCCCTTTCCCTGCCCACAACAGCGAGTGTATCCTGTTTCACGTCATTTAATGCTGTTTTTCCACAAAAGAAGTGGCCGCGCATCCCCAAAGCAGACTGCAGAGCCGTTGGACCAAGATGCCGCTCACGAGACACGGGGTGAATGCGAGGAAGGGTTGCTCCACTCACCGACACCCAAACGGAACACAAAGCAGCAAGGGTGACTGCAGACATGGCAGTGTGCCCCAAAGGCCTAACGGGGGGCTCCAGCCCCATTTCTCCCCCGTACTGGGAAAGCCCAGGCCCTGCAGAGAGGGAAGTTGCCCCGAACAGAAGCAGAAACGGCAACATGGGGAGCGCAGGGGGCTGAAAGAGGATGCAGCCACCGGTTCCCGTTCTGATTTGAAGCCCAGCCGTCACACCCGGGATGCACCCAGCCGCTTGCAAAAGCTTTTTTTTTGTTTTAGTGCCATGGTGTAAATTGAGGATGTGCCTCTCGGGGGCAGGAGCTGGAGCCTGCGCTGACTGCCCACCACCAGGATGGACCCTGGTGGGTTTATTTGGGTTAATCACAGCTGAAAAATGAATTTGTTGCTTTGAGCAGTGACTGGAGCCAGCTCAGAGATCCCCAGCTCACATATTCCGCTGCTGAAAGCCCAGAGAACATGACAGCGTGGAAAGCGGTGCTATCGCAACGGAGAGCCCAGCACGTACCCAAGCCTGAACTAGATTAACCCCAATATCCTGCTTTGGACCCAAACTGCCTGAATTAACTCCGTTTCTGCTGTAAGCGGAGCAGAGGGCCCTGAATGAGCCCTGAATTAAGTGTCATTTTTTTCCTCTTTGCAATAATATCTGCAGAAAGCCAGAGGAGCTCTAGGGGGTCACGCGTTTTAACCCTTTTTTTTTTTTTCTTTTCAACCTGTTTTTTTTTTTTTTCACAAAAGCCTGGCAGCAGCTTGTGAACAGCCGCCTTTCCCCACCTGCCTGTGTGAACAGGATGTCACGCGGCACTTTCCCCTCCCCAAGAAAGGAAACGGCAAGGGTTTGAGCCCAAAATCGTGCAATTCAGCCCAACAGTGTGTGGCTACACCGCAGCAGCTCAGCCCTCTCTGGCACCCTTCACAAGTGCCCAGAGAGCTGTTTCGCCTCCCTCCTGCTTGCTCCTGTCGGGGACCTGGTGACTGCCTCCAAGTTTGGGAAAGGACATCACAAAATTGGGGTTTATTTTCTTAGCAGTCAAGCCGGGCAGGCTGTTCCTGAACCGAATGCCCCAGGCGAACTTAAAAATGGCAAATCTCAGCCTGTAAGGTTGGTTGTTTTGTTTTGACATCGCTCTTCTGTCAGGATCTCATGGAAAAAGTGTTTGGGCAGAGGCTCACGCAGAGGGAGCCTGGTTCGAGGCTTACTGCCTTTATGGGTCTGGAGCACAGGTAGCACCAGGATTTCCACAGGGAATTTGCCGGTTTCAGTGTTTGATTTAATTCGGTTGGCACAGGATGGGGAGAACCAAGGAGGGCTCTCCCGCTGAGCGGCTGAACTGCCAACAGCAATGCAGATATGCCGGCCGCAGAGGCGGTCAGATGATGGGTCTGACTCACTGCGAGGCACGGGCACGCACGCTGCCCGGCCGTCAGCCCGCTCGGCAGCTTGCTGAGAGATTCCGTAGTCTGTTTTCCAAAACATTTAACGCCGAGGGATCTTTCAGGACCTCTTAGTAACGGCGTCTTAACTGCTTCGTAGGACTGCTGAAAGTTGCACGGTGCTGCTCAGCAATTTGCTATTTAGCTGGCTGGCTCCTCAGAGGGTGATGTGCGGCACCACGAGATTTGGAGATTTAGACTTATTTTGCAAGGTTGCTAGAGAGAAAGAGAGAGCATCGTATTTTGTTGTTGGAGGGTTAATTTGTCTGAAAATGCCCACACAGTGTGACAGGAAGCAAAAAGAAGGCTGCTGATGGGTTGGTTTGGCTTAGCTGATAAGTCAGAAACAGTCAAAATAACACTACAGCTAAAATTAGTAATGTTTTGCTGGCTACAGAAGGATTCTGCTCTCCTAACCCCACAGAAGTCAGGAGAAACAGCTGAAATGAAGCAATAATTTAGGCTAAGTGGAATTCCAACAGTTTTTCACACCCCCAATGAGATCTCTGGGGCAAAATGATCTTGTTTGCAGTGGGCAGTGGTGCCAACACTTCCCTCATCTTTGATCAAGATGGCCCCGTACGATCTGATCGCAGCTTCCACTACAACCCCCCCCGGAAAAGCAGCCGTTTGTGTCCCTCGTGCAGGTCCCGAATGGTCCAATCCCACCCGCGTCCTCAGCCCACCTACAACCTCCTCGTGCGTCTTTGCTGCAACCAGGTCTGCAGTCAGGAAGATCCCCGAGGCGGGAGAGCTATAGGGCTAGGAATGGGGGAATCCGAGTTTAAAACAGGCAGATCTGCCTTACAGAGCACGGAAAGGAGGTTTTCAGCATCTCCCCCAACTTGCCAACAGCGCTGAATAAAACTCCACTACAGATAATGGAACTTATATTTATTTAACAGTAACATATAGTATATAAATAGGGTAAATACTTTAAAATATACAATATATCACATTCGGACATTCGGTCAAAGAAAGGCAACTCTACATGTGTAGCTAAAACATTAATCAAAAGAACAATGCACAGAGAAAGAAGCAGATGGTAGAAACACATCAGGTCTGGAGAACAGGAGCACACAGAGATTACAGTAGTACAAAATGCAACTCTGGGGCTGGTTACAGAGGGCAGGAACCACAGGAGCTTTCACGTGATGCTTTTTGTGGCAAATGCCTGTCCCCAGGAGGCTCTGGACGGGCCGGAGGGATGCTTGCCACACAGCTCTGCCCTCCTCCTATCACACAGAGCTGGTCAGAGGAGGCAGCGGAAGGAAGAGATGCCAGGATCTAACAGCAACCATGCTCAGGGGAACTGGCTGCACACGTCAGAAACAGGAGACATACCTTGGAATACCAGATACCGGCATTTCACAACCGGCATTAGCTGATGCTACGGGATTTCCAGCTTCCTGAGCCGCACAGGGTGCCATAAACCCCAGGCAGCAGCTGCCCCTTCAGACCAGTGGCAGCAGACTTCTGAGCCCATCCCCCTGAAGAATAAGTAATACAGGCTGATCAGCACGGGACATGACACCGTACGCTGAAACTAGGTTTTGATGTTTCACTGAGCACTGCAGGCCACAACCTGGCCATGCACCCAATCTGCAAACTAATTTGGGCTCCAACTGGACTTGGCGAAGCAAATTCTTATCAGAGCCTGCCCCGTGCTCGTCTACACAGACCGAGCCCAGCCGTGCCTGCTCAGACTGTGGATCCAACTGGTGTCCGACCCGCATCGCTAAATCTCCCGACGGCAAACAAATGTCACAACCATTTAGTCACCTCCCCGGGACGGCCAGCTTCTCACGCCATGCAAAAGCAGCTTTCCAGCCACGTGCCATCCCTTTGCTTATGCTCACATCCCTCTCTGTCTGCTCCAACTGGAAAAGCAGTGACCGTCCGTGAGGAGGTGGTTTCCACACCAGCCCGACCCCCGCTGGGCAGCAGTAGTACCCTCGTAGGCTTCACGCTGCCCAAACCCTACTTTTCTCTTCCTTCCGACCCAAGCACACACACTGGCGATACAGGGCCTCCTCCCTTGCTGTCTGCTCTCACACTTATTTCCCTCTTGCTGGGCACAGGCAGGAAGAACAACGCCAGTCGTGGAGGCCACTGTGGACAAACCGTTGTACAATGCTGAGCTCGAGCCCTGCAGCTGGAGAAACTTCATGTGAGCATCCCCGCAGCGCCTTACCTAGCCATCCCTGCTGTCAGTTCGGCCTCGCCAGCAGCGCTACCTACCTCAGCCTCCCTCCAAACCTCAACTCTTGTGAGAGCTGCAGCACAACCAAGGTCCTGCAAAGCTTAATGCAATGAAAAGAGGCGCAAGGTTGTCTTGCTACATGTCCCTCGGCATCGCAGTTAACTCTTTTAGGGACGGCCAAAGCCAGTAACGTGAGCTTTTCCTTTTCTCTAACTTTCTAAGTTTAACTTGAAATATTTACAGCAAACGAAAGCCACTCACAGGCTGGACTGATGGGGAAAACCCTCCCAACGCCACCCCAGACAGCACGCTGCCACTAACAGCTGAGCAGTCCTATCACATACATTGATACCAGCGGTGTAAAAGTGGGTTTGCCAGCCACAGCTCCCAGCCGCATGGATGACACGCCACGGTGCTCACGAGTATTTCTCAGCAAGTTCAGCTGCACAGCTTGCAAATCACCTTAACAAGCCCCAGCTCCCTCCCTTCCTCCTCCACGTCTCAAATGGATGCGCCGTTCCCATCCAGTTTACTAAGCCCTGGTGCAGGATGAACCCTTGCCACGCAGCTTTACCCTTCAGGATCAAACCAGGCGTGGAAGTTCACCCTTCAACTGCGCTGCAGGGAAGGAAGCGAGAATAAAGCTGCGAGCTCCTCAGGAAAGCCACCCACTCGCATTACTGCTGCTGCTTCTCTCCCAGCCCTAGGAAGCCACTAAATGCAACTGCTTTGCCCTCCAGTGTCCACCCTCCAGCACTACAACCTTCAAAAGGGCTCAAATGCTACTTCAACTCAAAAGCATGCAGAAAAGCTTTGTGTCCGATTGTTGCCCCACTAATTACAACTAAAGAGGTACAAAAGGTTTAAAGCAAGACGAGCAGGAGACTAAAGACCCATAGGAAAAATTTCTTCATCTAAAGACCAGTGCGTTTTTGTAACATTTATCAGCATTATAGCTTCTTCTGCTGACTGATTCGCCACCCAACAGTGCACTACGAGGGGTTTTGGCAGGTGGCGGCAACGGACAGGGAGAATCCAGAAACGCACCAGCATGTCTCACCCCACAGGGCAAACTGCTTTTCAGGGACTACACAAAACCCTGTCACTCCCACAGCTATTCCCAGCTCGGGTAGCCCTTGCAGGTGCCCTCACTTTGCCCGGCTGAACTCAGCCAAATTGCCATGAAATGCAGACCAAATGTTCTCCCTGGGCAAAGCAAAATGGAAGCACCTTAATTCCCCCCTCCAATTTTCAAATTAGGGGCTTGGAGCAATGTCCTCTAAGCCGACAGAAAAGAACTCCCTGCCTAATTCCAGCTGGAAGGGAACAGCCTCCCCAACTAGTCCAGCAAAGCCTCTACGCCATGAACCAAATCCTGACCTGGCTCCATCGTAGCAGTCCTGACTCCTGCCAGCAGCCAGCAACTTCGCCAGCACCGCGCTGAAAATATTTGCCAGAAACAGACCATCTTTCTCTGCACTCCACACTTTCAATCAAACGCCTGTACTGGCAGTACAACGGGCACAGACTTCCACCCTGTGGTTCCTGTTCAGGGAGATGAAGCAGAGCTTACCACAGAGAGAGTCCTCTAGAAATGGAAGAGAGGTTGGGATCTGTTAATGTGTTTACACACACACTCACACACACACACGCTCCCTCGCTCGCTCAGGTTAAATGAAAGCACTGGCAGAATCAGAATATGAACTGCGAAGCATTTTCAGGTGGTGTATTTTCTGTCGATGCTCAGTTAGCTTGCAGCGTGTACGTGTCTCCATACAGGGGGGTGTCTGTGTATAAGGTTTACGTCAGCCACGGTTTGAAAACAGCAATGTACTTCTGTATTATCTTTCCCTCTCACTCGTTCCCCAGGTTAAAATAAGGTAAAGTTTCTCTCTCTCCCATGCACAAACTATGGAAAGAAGCAAAATCAGGGTCACCTTGTGTTGGGGAACATTGCGTAAGGTGTAAACTGGGGATGTTTTCACTACCTGATCACCAAAAAAAAAAAAAAAAATTTTACAATCTTTAGGGCTCTCATTTTTAAATAATAAAAAAGTATGACAAAATAAAGGAAGGTACTTAGATAAAATGTGCAACTGTTAAGTACAAACTATTTATGACAAGATTTAGTAAGCGAAGCAGGACAGAAGCCTGCAGGTAAATGAACCCAGACTGAAATGCGACACAGACCATGATAAACTCAGCAGCACGACATCTAGAACTCAAGTAACAAACAGGTGATAGACATGATCCCTGAAAGGAAAACAAAATACCCAGCTGATAGCACCAGCAGGGTGCTGGAGCCCCAACCAGCAACCATCAGAAAAAAGACAGAGTTGGAAATTGCTCTCCAAATTAGTTAAAATACCCCAGTGTGGGATTTCTAACCTTTGAGAAACGAAAAAGTGTGGTTCAGTGTTTCTTAAAGGTTCTCTGATGGCGGAAAAAAATGAACCAAGTTATTTAAAGGGTTGTTCTTACTTGGCAGGAATTACTCAATGAAACTTCAATGTTCTTTAAAACCTATTTACTTGACTCAGTTTTGAAGCAATTTGAACCTCCCCCATTCCCACAAGCGACTACCAGTTTCTTGACAAATCGTCCCCACTCATTTCTGGTTTAATTGGTTACAAAAATCTTACTTGCCAAAATATCAGCCATAAGGGGGGAATGCGAGAGGCACAGCAAAAACCAGCAAGTGAAAACAGATGCACGTGCCTGGCTGGGCAGAGGAAATATGGCTGGATTAGCACAAGATCCTCTTCCAATTAACGGAGCCTTGTGCTCGCCATGCAGGCTGCGAGGGGGCTGCGCGCGGGCATAAACGCGGCTTTCTGGGAAAATGAACGTTGCGTTCACAGTTCCCACCGGAGAAACTGATGGTCCCCAGAGGTGCCCTAGTGAATGCAGCCTGGCACGACGGCCAGGGGAGCTGCACGACCTCGCCTTCCCTGCGGGCTCCCGCGCGCAGAGGCGGGTGTACGGACAACGCGTCGTCTGTTCCCTGCATAAACACACTCGGGAAAAGTTCAGCTCTGGCCACGTGCATCGAAGGTTAAGGACAGACCACGAGGACCGTCGTACCCTTCTACTTCACCCAACGGTCTTTCCAAGCCTCAACTCCTTTTCAGCTACAAACCCAAGATTTGCTCATTTGAACCAAAGCTATATAAATATATTATTAAAAAAAACCCAAAACACAAATGCAAACATTTACCAAGAAAGGAAGAAAAGTTACAGTGAAATGAGGCCTTGTTATTGTCTTAAATCAGGCAAGCCAGGAATTTCCTCGAGGAGGCCTGTCTGTTTTCAGTCCCGTTCTAATCGCCCAGCTCTCTATGCGTCCTCCAAACCACCTAACATACCCCGGTCAACAAGATGTGCTTTTAGCGTGTTGAAGATGTGGAGCTGCTGGTCTGGCCGCAAGGTTAAGAACTGCTGGATCAGTTTGCTTGGGTTGGGACCTCTGAAACACAAAAGCATCATTATTAGTGAGTCACATTGCTAAATCTCAATGATCTGGGAACCCACACGCAACTTCTTCAAAATAATAGGCCTAAAGTAATAGCCATGTTGCCCACTCCTTCACCGGCTCTACCCAGGGAGCTTAGCTCCATCTGGGATGTGGAACTGGATTGGAAAGGCACAGGATGCTGTAAACAAAACAAAAAACCCACAACAAACCCAACCTCTTTCAAGAGGGTTGTGCATCTTCCCTTCGCAGCAGACGCTCTCCCTCAAAAATCAAAGCAGCCACATAAAGACAGTTCCTCAGCTCCTTCAGTACATCTCTTGTGCACCTACAGGCTTTCTTCTATGCTTGGCTACAGAATACTTGTTAATGCTACAAAATCAGATTTTTCTGCTTGTTCAGACTCTGGAAACCCTGCTCAAGATTCCCAGGGATGCAGGAGGGACATGGAGGAGGTTCAGAGGGACTGGAATAGCAGAAATGTTGTGTTTCCAGCTCTGCATGACCCTGCTAAGATCTCTTAAGCATCTGCTTCCCTTCTTCAAGCCTCCATTTCCTCTCTTTCTCTGTCTTGTATTTTTAGATGTTAACCTAACAGGAGTAACAACTCTCTTCTTACAAGCCTGTGCATCACTTAAGTTTGACAGGGCCCCCAGACTTCACCACAAAGCAATAAATACCTGATAAAGCTTGCGATGTACACGTTAACAAAGGTGGCCATCAGGTACTGACAGTCAAAGCGGTCCATGATACCTCCGTGCCCTGGGATTGTGTTGGCAAAGTCCTGTGCAAAAGCAGAAGGGATTGCATTTAGCACTTTCAAAAGCCCGTGACCTGTACTTGCTCATGTACCTCTACGCACAACACTTGCGCCCTTGCTCTAATTCCTCCCAGAAGGCAAAGGTCAGAGTAAGAGGACGTTGTGTTTAATCTCGCCCTGGTTTTAAAAGTTTCTCTTTTATGAAGTCTACAAGTGCCTGAGGGACATCAAGGCTTAACTCTCATCTGTCACTCAAAGGTCAAGGAAGGCTAACGTTTATCTCTTGCAACCCTGTCTTGTCTTTCAAGGCATCTTACCCGAACACAGACTGTTTATACATAAAACCAGCCAGCAAGACATCAAGGGAAGCCTCAGATTGCAAAATTTCCTGACTGGTTCTTTCTTCCTCTATGTCAAGTTCTGCACCAAAGCAGGGTTTAGAGTGTCACAGCAGAAATTTTAAGCTCTCTCCTCATTCACTCAGAAAAACTAGATCCCGCTCCAGCATTTTACCTGTGACCGAACAAACCTCCCCTCCCTTCCCAAAGCACCCAGCCTGCCACTCCTTGGAGCACAGGGACTCTTCAGGGTGGTAGCAACCATTTAGTCTTTCCTCTCTAAAATGTAAGTGACCTTCACCATCCTCACCTTGATTTTGAAGGCCCTCTTAAATCCACTAGCAAAGAAGCCTCCGAATGGCCCAATGAGGGAGGCGAAAGTAGACAGTGCGATGCTGTGGATTTGGAAGGGGTACATCCGGACTGTCTTCTGCAGAAAGAAAAACATGTCAGAGCAGGATTTTCAACGAGAATAACACTGCCCACCGCTTGCCCCTCTTTCTCTGCTCTCCCCGCTTTAGGTCTGTTGGTTTCCAAGTGGGCTAATGTCCCATCAGATTTAGGACAATTCCTTTGGGCCTTCAACCAACACGGAGCACCACTAAATTCCCCCTTTTTCTGGATGTACTATGATCCCCTGTCATGTTCCTTCGAAGACCGTCAAAATAAAGCCCTGATCTCTTTTTTAGTGTTCCTATCCCAATAAATAAGATCCAATAAACAGAGAAAGTCCTACCCAGCCCACCACGGACTGCAGCACCAAGGGGATGTTGTATTCCTGTAGCTGGAACAGCTCGGATGGCTCACAGTCCACCGTGAAGCTGTTGGTGTCATTGTTGAACTCCACCGGACAGGTGAAGCACCGGTACCCAGACATCACGTAAGACAACTTCAAGGAGAGAGAAAAAGAGATGCGGCGAGAGAAAACGGGATTAGTGTTTTCCTGAGCAACGTGGCAGAGGCGATCTCAAAGGAAAAGGCCACTCAAGGAGACAAGGCGAGGAGGGAGCCACGCTCCCAGCTTCATTAAGAAGATTACTCTCCTGAGAAGCAGTAATTGGCTAAAGGCAGAGTAAGCGTTTTCGTTCAGTAAGTGCATCTGTTCAGCAAGCAGACAGCAGAGCCCCGTACGAACGGGCTGAGACAGGCTGCACCACTTGGCTGAGAGGACGGAAACAAGCAGAGGCAGAGATCATCGTAAAAACAGATAAGAATATTCTGAGAGCGCTGAATTCCCCACACAGCCCTGGAAATGATGCACAGCATTCATCCAACAGCAGCAGAGAGAAAATTTCAAGGATAATTATTGTAATGAACATGTCAGAGGGTCTAACAGTGACTACAAACTCCCTCCAGTACTCTGCTCCATCTGCAGTATCTGCACACAGCACAAAACGCAGCCACGGACCAGTTCAGACCCTGGCCAGTAAGGAAAATGTGAAGTCTCTGACAAGAGCTGGGAGAGCTTAGAGCTTGACTGCATTTTTTAGACAAAACACTGTCACCCTACGAAGGGAAAAGACCAATGAAACAAGCACCATGATCGCTACTTACCAGCAATCCAAACAAAACGGTGGCAAAAAATCCTCCAATAAAACCCTCCCAGGTCTTCTTTGGGGAGAGCTGCCAGAGAGAGAGAGAGAGAAGGGGGTGATCACAAACTGTACATCTCCACGCACCGCCGCACACCGATGCAGCCCTTCCTCGTTGTGAAGTGCTGAGACAAGTACAAACCGGTGCCAACAACCAACAAATAAAGAGTTTGGTCAGAAGCTGACACTAACATCTCGGTCTGAAACGGTTCGTTTAACTTTACAGCCTCCACGACCGGGATGCCCACCAAGCTTCATTTGGAGACTCGCTTCAGAACCACAACAAGCCTCAAAACTGGAGATGAGGGAACACAGGCCTAAGACTCAAAGAAGCCAAAAGGTGTGTTTTGCCCACCAAAGTGTTACAAACCTTGATGAGTGGCGTGCGGCCGAAGAAGAACCCGAACATGTACGCCATGATGTCATTGCAGATCACACAGGAAATCGGGACGATGAACCTAGATGGGAGAAGAATCAAACCATTGCCAAGTGCCAAGATCAGACAACTCCCAAGACTTAGCTGAACAAGCAGTTGCTTCATAAGATGCTCTGCAGTGCCGCCACAGCAATGTCTTCCCCTCCAATGCAATGCCAGGAGCAACCACTTGAACCTCCTAAGGAAATGGGGGGGGGTTACTCTAGCGCTCTGGACTAAAAAGCAGGTCGTGTACCCAGAATGGCCTGTTTTAAGCACATTTTCTTCTGCCACACACGACATGCTGTTAGACAGTCGCCTCCTTTACCCCCCGGAGAGGTTGCATTTTAGTTGTAGGCAGGCGGCTCCCAAAGCACTCCGGGCTGGCTGTGACACGCAGAGGCACATGCAGTCCTAAAGCTGCCAAAATTAGTTCCTGGCCCCGCTGGTTTTGGGAAGACCAACAAAGGGGCTTCCCCTCTGCAGCAGGAGTAAGGCAGTGACTTCCCCCTCCTTTCACAGTGCTGCTGTGAACAGGATGCTGACAGCATTGCCCCGAATCAAGTGCCGAGCAGCACTTCCCCAGCTGTTTGTGGGTCTAAAGAGAAAGCATCTACACACGCCTGACGCTGCCTGAAAGGTCCCCGCACCCCACGGCGATTTCCAGATTTACAACGACTCTCTGTACTGCACAAAGCCAGTCCTGAGGCGCTGAGGTATCGCTCAATCTTTTGCTTTTCTATTCTGACCAGGTTAGTCCCTCACGGGAAGCCCCTTCTCCTTGGCTGGTTGTTTAAAAGAACAGTTTTAACCCAAAGCATGGTCGTTCGTTTCCGGCTGCAGAAACCAAAGCAACTCAGAGCACACGGCAACTCACCAGATCATTCCTTCAAACAGGTTGTGAATGATGAGGTGCGACTGGGTGACGACAATTAGCAACGTCACATGGGTCCATCCAAACTGGAAGAGAAGACAGCACACAGTCCAGCCTGCCTAGAGACACTGCCCAGACGCATCGCTGGCAGAAATCAGATACCGTTGGCTCCCTCTCAGACAGGGAACGGCTCATGCACGTGTGCATTTCTAACATGCACCTTCATCACGACAAACACCAAGAGTCACAAAGAGCAGGGAACAGTCACCCGTAGTAATTTATGGGCATGTTCTTCAGCTCAAGCCCAGAGGTGACCTTCATCAGGAAGACTTCTGCAGGATCAAATGCTCTCTAGCCCACCCCTATCCCATACATCTCACTCAGCCTTCTGAGAGGAGAACACTCACAGATACCCAAGCCGTATCCCTGTGCGCTGAATATACTGGAAAGCGAAACTAGCTGCGTCGATGGTCAAAGACAAGCAATGCCTTAGTGACCTTTGGGAAAAGGGGGACATAGCCAGTTAACCCTGGTGGCAATCTACCCTCAGTGCAAGAGTCAAGGAGCCTTGGGCAGTCCTCTCAGCTTGCAGAAAGTTTCTCGATAGCATCCACAAGTGCAGAGAGAAGAGAATGCAGGTTGGCAGGGAAATTCCTAAACCTACAGTCTGATCACAGTAGCTTTGCTTCCAGGCAGCAGTACAATGCACAACCAGCCCAGAAGCATCTACTGACACGTAGTGCTCTACACAACAGTTCCAAGCAGACTACATTATTCCTTCTTCTGCCTCCAACTGGGGGCAGCCAGGCCCTGCATTTAACCTTACCATGTAGAACTGGAGGCGATAGTGTTTCTTCACCAGACTCAAGACAAACATGCAGAAACCTGACGAGAGGCAAAAGAAAAGAAAATTATGGGAATGTATCTTCAACAGGAAGAAATACTTTTTTACCACGATGTTGCACAGCTCAGGATTTGCAGAGTGGGAAAACGCGCTGCTCTGGAAGTCACAAAATACCATTGCCTCCAAGTAACACTCGGAGAGATGAAGAAACAAGCCTGGCTGCCCCATACAGATTACAGAGTTTTCTTCTACAGAGCCTCGTGTAAGAGATTTGCCATGACTACTCTACCCACACAGCCAAGTTACAGCATCACTGAAGAGCAGAGGTAAGTTGCTGGGGATACTGCATTGGACACGATACTTGGGAGTTCAAGGAGATTTCTTCCCTCCAGCCCAGACAAGATTAACCAACAGAAAATGTGGTCTCTACCTGTTAAGTACAGGGCAAAAGAAATGAAGCGGTGGTATTTGCTGAGAATCCGCAGGGGTTCCTCTCTCTGAACCAGGGTGAAGAAATAATCTGTCACAGTCTCGCCATAGAAAAAGTAGTTTACGCAGAGCAGGAAGTACCTGTGAAGGATGCAGAGGCTCATTAGCAGGAACCCTGAAAGGCTTCTGGAGAAACACAGAAAGCGACTGATCCCTAAGGTCTTCACATTGCTCTGGAGCACTGCAAACAGGCTATCCTCAGGTGACAGCCAGAACTTTATTTCCCCCAGTTTAGAAGTGTCACCTTCATTTAAACTAGTGGCTGCATCACTCAGCTCCACTTTGCGATGGATCCCACCACCCAGGTTCGGTCCTGGCCTTCTGCTGCACAAGGACTTTCTGCCTTTAGGTGGCACTCCTCAACAGGCCTCTGCGAGCTTGTGCAGCGGCACAGCACCAGCCCTGGGCTTTCTGGAAGCGCTGCTCCTGCCCTCTCCCCAGCCTTCTGTCCCTACGCTCAGCCCTGTTGCACAACCACCTAAAAACTCGCGTCCCACCCAAGCAACCATGTCCATCTCTAGGTGGTGATGCCTGTCAATGCTGTTCCTTGCACAGATCATGGCTTTCAAATCTCTGCCCTTCATCAACAACAGGACAAACTTTATCAATACAGGCTCTTTCAAGGTATTGATCTATCGAGATTTCTGGGGGCTTTTCCTTTACAAGAGCTGCTAACACATGACATGGGTCAACACGCAGCAATCCCAGGGTCTCCGGTTTGGAGGTAGCCAGGTGATCCCCTCGCTGCTTGTCTGCAACGAGATGAAGCGTCACTACTGCACGCAAGCCTGGGGAGGGGAGCAGCCCCCTTACTCACCAGCTGAGCGTCCTAAACCAGGGCAGGTCATACGAGTGGTACACGTTATAGCCAATAGTGATAATCTCGTGGAAACATTTGATCTGGACACACATCACCTGCACAAAAAGACATCCAGAAGCTGTTTTACATGTTGGTTAAACATCTCTCCTCAAGGAGATAAAAACATACATGTGCAGAGCAAAAGATACTTCAGCAGTCGCTGTCAGTCTGGCAGGAGCCTCCTACTCGAACATGGGAAGCTCACCATGTTGTTCTTCCCTGCCCTTTCCTCCGCAGGAGGTTTCTAACAACCTCTTGTATTAGTTTCAGTTGCAGCCACATGCTGACCACCAGGGCAGGCAGTCACAGATGCCTTCCAGGTTTCCTCCATGGGAAGAGAAATCCAGCAAGCTGAATAAGGACCTCTAAAACATAAGGCTCTGAGCTGCCCACCCCAGCAACCTTCCCCCCCACCGCTGTGAACATCAGGGCATCTCTCTAGAGCACTTACTATTGTCATTAAGACCATGGGTCCCAAGTAGATGATAATGAAGAAGAAGGTAATCATTGCCAGCGTGAGGATGCCTCTTACCCACCAATTCTTCCATCTAGGCCATAAAGAAGGAAAGTCGTTAGAGAAAGTCAAAACAAAGCGAGGAAGCAGGACAGGGCTTCTGCTTTCTGCACATTACAGGAAGGAAACTGAGCCCTGGAAACCCCAAGTTCCCTTTCAGTGTTGCAGAGACACCTTGATCCACTGATGAAGACCTGGTTGCAGCAGCTACAAGGCTACAGTTCAGCTCAGTCTTCCCTTCTATGAGCCTCACTAAATGCAGAAAGTATCAGCCAGGTGCAGAGCATCTCCAGGGACACTGAAACAGGGCAGGAGAGTGTCTGTTCCTGTTCTGCTACAGGTTTCCCACGCCTCGGACAAGCTGCATGGTAAGTTGAAATAAAACGGGGTCCATTACCCCTCTTTGCACTCCTGTTCAAGAGGAGACATGAGCCCTGGTGTGTTGTATCCTCACTACTCTCCAGCAGATCCTGCCTTGAGCCTCTCCCATCCTCACAGCACACCCAGGAGAGACACTTTCTCCCGTAATATAAATAAGATGCTTTTCCACCAAAGCAGTCTGTAGAGAACACTCCCAGTTTGTTCTTAAATCCTGTCTTTATCAGCACGCTTTTCTCATGTATTCCTGCAGAAGCAGGTCACACTAGTGGTTAAAAGCCACCCAAGTTGCAGTCTTGGCTGAGAGCGCTGCCAAAGCAAAACGCAACCCTCTTCTGCCCCACCCAGGCCTCTTTTCACCTGCCCGGACCAGGCACGCAGCGAGGCAGCCCTCCCGCAGCACTCCTCCGCCACCGGCCTCTCCCACGCACAGCAGCCCCCAGCGCTGCACCCTGCTCTCCCCGCTGGCATCACCGTCACCTTCTGCTTCCTCCTGTGGCCTCAGGGGCACCTTCCTGCTTGCACAGCGGCGAGGGAGAGGGCAGCGCTGCCGAGAGCTGCTCACTCGGCTTCCAGCAGCCACCACCACGCTGCTGGGGCTGGGAAAGCCGCGGTGAAGCTGCAGGGGCCCTGGCAGCAGAGGGGGAACGACGCTCAGCGAGTGCTACCTTGAGGACAGGTTGGAGAGAGCTCTGTTCAGGACCTCTGGAGTGTCATCCGATGTCGGCACCGGGGGCGATCCTCCAAATTCGGATTTGCTTTCGCTGTCTGAGGC
Source organism: Leptosomus discolor (assembly GCF_034619465.1). Classification (NCBI taxonomy): domain Eukaryota; kingdom Metazoa; phylum Chordata; class Aves; order Leptosomiformes; family Leptosomidae; genus Leptosomus; species Leptosomus discolor. The sequence goes on from NC_141413.1 coordinate 4,067,633, forward strand.
TGTCTCTCCATCTAGCTTGTTCTCGGACTCTGACTCCTGCAAGTTAAGAGAGACAAAGAGCTTTACTAGACCAGCCCACTGGATGCAAGACCTACCACCACTCTGCTTCTGCATGAGAGAAGGAGGAGAAGAAAATATTCTGGGTTATTACAGGGGGTTATACCCATGAGGAACAATGTCAAGTGTTTTAGGTGACATACGTGATGGGTTGTACTCTCCATCAGTGCCAGCAGCAGCCTCAGAAAAGGATCCGTTCCCTCTGAAAGGTGCCTCGCAGCTGATTAATAAGTATCTCCAAGTGCAGCAAGTGCTTCAGGGACACAGGCTTGTTAGCAGGAATTTTTACAAGGTCTCCCAAACCCCAGGCAGATCTCCAAGCATGCAACACTGCCCAAATTAGACAGAAAGAAAGGCCTCCAAGCAGACAGGCTCAAGGCCTCCAGACAAGACTCTTCAACTGCTGACTTTACATGCGGGCACTAAAAATACCACCAAGCCCATCCTCAAATAGCTGAAGAGGAAGAGCGTGGCTTATCACTCAGGCCCAGCCATCCTCTCTGGCCGCAGAAGAAACCTGATGTACTGGCAAGAAACACACGTGCTTTCCCCGCCCCTCGTACCCCTCCAGCACTCAGCTCAGAGCAAAGTCCTGTATTTAGGGGTTAGACAAATACAGGCGAGGCAGGAGGTTACTAAAGGCTCCGCAACAGGCCAGTGGTGGAAAAAGGATTACAGATGACCTCCTGGCTCCCAGGCAGTCCCATACCCTCTCCCCAGCAGCAGTTTTTCCTCAGGTCCAGCTCCTGAACAGAGGACGAATCCAAACTTCCACATTTTGCCCCTCGTTCCAGCAGCAGAGCTTCATCCTGCTCCTCAGTCCTTGAAGCAAGGAAGGAAAATGGCACTCCCTGGGGAGCAAGGCAGAGCCTGTGCTTTTGGCCTCAGACCACGGGCTATTTTAAAACTCCCGGAAAAAAAGACAGCATGTTTGCAGGAAAAACAAGGAGGGAGCCGAGCTGATAAACGCTGGGAGCTCTGCAAACAAAGTGACTTCATCCCTTTGGGCTCCCAGGCTCTCAGCCCCGCGCTCGGAGGAGGGGGACCCCCACCAAAACAAGCATCCGCTGGGACTGGTTCGGTGTAACCAAATCGAGGGGTATTTGTAGTTCACTAGAGCAGTGAGACTTGAGCTGCTCCCTTAGTTAAGGCAGGAAAAGCCCCAAGCTGTGATGTATCAATGGCTGCAGGCCAGGCTCTTAAAACAGACCAGGACAGCTAGACACCGTCAGGTGGAGGCAGCTAAAAATACGCCGGTGTTGTCAGAGGTGACTTCCAGGGATGAGCGAAGCACCAGTCGCACCCTGCCTCGCCTCTTCCTCGCTCTGCGCTCGCCTCCTTCCATTCCCATCATCTGGGAAGGAAGAGGAAAGTAAAACTAAAGACCTCTGCCAGCACCGATGGGGGTTTGGAGAGCTGGCAAAGAAATGCAGCTTGGCTTTTTTTTTTTCAGCTGTTTTTTAACTGACCTGTAAAATGCACTTGTCCCTTGGACTCCAGAGAGATTTAGTGCCATTTAGCTGGGAACACACAAAAGATCAAATCCATAAGGCAGCTGCAAATGGCGCCAGGCAAAAAGACTGGAAATGATAAAACTCCCTGAAGAGCATGAGTTTGGCATCCTATAGCACAGGTCAGGGGCTCTGTTCCTGAGCAGCTTTTGGGAAATCAGTGCACTGTGCTTAGCTCTGGTCTCTGTTTCCCTTTGCAATGCTTTCTCTACGCTTTCTCCAAGGATTCTCAGCAGAATTCCCCTGTGAGCAACCTAAATAACAGAGAAAAGCTTCAGCTCCAGCCTGACCAAACTCAGTTTCTCCGCTGGTCTTCTAGATCACATTTAGGAAATGGGGCTTTTCTTCCCTCGTTGCCCATTTCTAAAAAAGCAAAACGAATGTGACTGATTCCAATCAAACGGGCAAGGAAGTGCTCAGGCACTTAGGGCAACAGCCATCATCTGTATAGGCTAAAATCAAAAACCTCAAGCAGATGCCTAATGCAGTCCAAGCATCCATCATCTCATGCAAGTCCCAGGCTCGCCAGCCACACGATGAAAGGATTAAGCATTGAAACGAGGAAGCGGATCCAAGCCAGCATCTCTGCATTTTATTCCCCAAAGCACTGACGTTGCCAGGCTAAGTGCAGAGCAGGCAAGTTTCCTTGCCTGTAGCCCAGAGGACCAGAAGTTTCGCAAAGTGCTCAGAGACCAAAAGAAAGGGAAAGAGCACTGATGCCTTCCACCCTTCTGCTCCTGGCCAAGAACATGAAGGATGAAAGCAACTGTGTGGCTCAAGAGAAAAAGGAATTTGATGTTGCAACCGAGCTGATCTACCAACTGCTGGAATGGGCAGCCCCGATCTCTGCCCAGCCAATGATTTCTTGCACTGACACCAACGGTGCAGCTAAACTGACATCAACTACACCACCAGTCACCTGATCCTCTGATTTCAGTGCAACGCCAAACCCAGCCTTGTGCTGCAAAGTGCTTTGATCTCCAAGATCAGCAGCAAAGCCCCACCGGATCAGTCCAACGGCGCACGCATCCCGCTGCTCCCCGCTTCATCCTCAGCAGTGGGAACAGGAGAGGTTGTGCAACAGACACCGCTCCAGCGAACGCTGCCACGTTATTTCCAGAGAGCACAAAGAAGGCAATCAAGAGGTTTGTCAGGATAAAGGGCCGTTGTTAGGGTTCAGCATTAAATGTAGGGCTCATTCCTGCCACATGTCTCGCTTGCTCAATTTAAGCCTGATGGGAGGTGGAAGAAAACATTTCCCCTGGCGGAAGAAATCGCCAGTCAAAGTGAGGGCTAACGTACAGTTTAACATCTTCCCTTCGAAAACAACTGAGCGGCGTCAGGAATCAGCTCTTCTCCCCACTTAGATCTCTCTCTGAAACGGAGTGCTGAGATTATATAGGACACTGTGCCAGATATAGGCTATGGAGAGGACTCAGTAATTGACACTATTTTTATACCTTTTATGCAAATTGCAACCATCAGCCTACAAATCACCAGTTTAAGCAGCTGAGCGGGGTGCTAAATAACTTGTTTAAGCCCGAGCGTGATGCACCCTGGTCTGGACTACTTAATCCAGCTGTGGCATTGCCTTGGTAACACCCTCCCGCACGCTTCCACTGCTATCTCGCCAGTCCTCTGAGCCAGACAGATCCAGTCCCCGAAGGATAATCATCAGATAGCGACGCTTGCTGCAAAGCAGCTTGCAGCAGCAAGCAAAGAGGGCAAACCGGCAGAGACGACAGCGAGCGATGCTCGCCGAGGGCTATCGCCGGTGAAAATTTAAGCTCATTACCGAGTCAGTGCTTCTGCCAAGGGCTTGGGACTGCAAGGGGCAGGTTTGGGCTGTGCTAAGGCACAGACTGCACACAGAGCGTCCCACAACGCCAGCACAGACAGCGTTTCAGGGAAGCTGGGTCTAATAGATGCTATTCTGTCACCAATTCTGCTGCTCCCCTAAGAAACATCAGGTTTCTGATGCCTCTTCTGTGCTGTTTCCTCCTAATTCTGCCCTTGAAACAAAAGCCTGGAGAGACTCAGACTTGCAGGAAGTTAACCCAGAAATTATGACTTGTCTCCTTTCTCAGCCCCTGGACAACACTCTCTCCTTTACCCTTCCACGGACCTTTTTTCTGCCTTTTTTTGGTTGTTATTTAGGTTCTTCCTGAAAGCGAAGCTATTTAGCCCCAGGCTGATCCACACATACACCTGATCATGCCTGAACCAACTATGACTTTGAGGTAGCAACTAACACAGCACGACATTGGTACCTAAAAGCTTCAACCTTGCACCAGGGTCTCCTCGAACCTTGCCCAGACGGAATGAAAGCGCAGCCCCGTCACCCTTCAGCAATCCCAACACTTCCCACTGGTGCCCCTGCACTGGGCTACAGCTGTCTCCAGCTGTATTTATTCCGTATTCTTTTACCACACCTCTCCCTCACCCATTTTTCCTGTTAGTTCAGCCGTTGATATACCCTCTGCCTCTCTCCTCCCAGGCAGAAGGAGGGCAGAGCACTTGGCGCAAATGCCTGCCAGGATGTCAGAAACCTATGTGCACGATGCAGAGCCGGGAAACAATGAAAACCCCTCAACAAGAGCAAAGCAAACTTTCCCTCCGGTTACCTTGGAATCTGGCTTTATTCTTCTGTTTCTTTTACAGGGTAAGCATTAAGTCTATTAAAACAAAATCAGATGCAGTAGCTTGTACTGGCTTTTGTTTTACCAACATGGAGTTATTAAATTGAAGGGCTCTTTTTGGTACAGATCTGCCTGTCCAGCAAGCCCAGATTTACCATCTCAATATTGAAGGCTGCTCAAAGATTCAAAGGAGTAATGCAGGAATAAAATCAAGACAGCGACGTACATTTTATCCTAACTCGTTCATTTCTACCCAAGTCATGACGAGAAGAAAGGGTAAAACCCCCAGATCTCTGCGAGGGCTGTCTCTTTTCTGGCAAACCAGAGCCGAGGGAGGAAAAAAGCCAGAAACCTGCTTGCCTGTTGTATTTGTGAAATCAGCAGATCGAAGCAACATTTGTGAACAAATATTTTATCACCTGAAGAAAGATGCACGGAGAAATGAGTCGTTTCAGCTTTCTTTAAACAACTTAACTCCTGCAAGCTTGCAGTCAGAAATTTGTGCCCACATTTTAAATGGCTTTCTCGCAGCGGCAGCTGTGAGCGCTCGGTGGTTTCGCCCAAGTATCCATGACATGATCTCAGTTGTCATAGAAACAAGTCAGCTGTCTCCCTGCCAAAAATTTTCTGCCCAATACAGAGATAGAGTGAAGCATTCAACACTGGTAGATTAAATTAGTTCAAGAAATCCCATTATTTGTGCACCTTTCTTGAAGCAAGGCGCTGCTTTATTTAGACTTCCTGCCAGATTTTAACAAAAAGCTCTGATGGAAAATGCTAATACACTGCTAAAAAGAAAAATACAGTTGCTTTCTCAGGCAATAAAATTGACAGCTGGAACAACAGGGACCAACTGTACTACAGCCTCTACTATTCTCACCTCTGAGCACATTTGCAGGATCAAGGCCAACGTAATTAGTCTAATGGATGTGCACCCAGCGGCCTCAGTTATGGAAATCTCAATGTTTTTCTAAAGTGGTTTTATTTCCTACGTCCGGGAAAACCGTCTGCCCTGTTCCCCTCCGCCCCTCTTCACTGCTTTACCTACACGGCACCCGCCCATCTCCGACAGCTGCCGCGCCACAGCCAAACCCCCCTCAGGCAGATCCACCGAGGTGACAGCAAGGCAAAAAATCGACCCGTTACTCCCTAATGAACAGGATATTCCCTTCTAAAGGTTTACAAGCTCAGAAGGGTGAAACAAGAGAGAGAAGTTTGGAGACTACTAACACTAGAAGGAAAAAGCAAACAAGCGTCCGGGCCCTGAAAAAGCACGGGCTTTTTGCAAGCGGGCACAAAGTACGTGTCCTGGTGCTGGTCTAAGGAAATGTGCTTGAACTTCTTGGGCTGTGAAGTTATCTGCAGGGCAATGAAATTCAAGTTTCTCATGTTCCCCCATCAAGATATCCCACCAAGCTGGCATCTAGTGGCGACTGCTCGATTTGTTGTCTCAAAAAAAATCAGCTCAGGTTTCATTTATGTCATTTATGTTGACATGGGACTCCCTTCCCCATCCCCAAAAAAAACATATTCCAGTTGAAAGCAGGCACAGAAATCAGGCCATGCCTAAAAATGGAGACCATTAGCAGATAACATCACAAAAGGCCTAAATGTTTGCACAGGGGCTGAAATAACTAAGAAAACTCCCACTGCCATCCCATGTTCCCGAAGCCGCCCGCTTTGTTCTGAAGCTCAGCTCGCCAGTGGGATGTGATCGGAGCTATGCACAGTTTGCATTTCGCAGCACAACGGTCTGATACAAGAGCCTGGTCTCAGTGTCAGCAAATATGATTCATGTGAAGTCGCATATCCCTGTGACTCACTCAGCACAAGTTAATCCTCTGCCTGGCCCCCAACACAGCACCCGCTCCGGGGTCTGTTTATTCCAGGAAATCAAGAAGGTAAATCCATCAGGCTCCAAGTCCTTTTGAGAAGCTATTGTATACAAAAGAGCACAAAAATAGGTTGCTGGTTCTGGCATTCCCCCAGAATTTCCTACTGCTAAGAAAGGAACCTGCCTCCCCCTCTGAAACACGTGATGGAGATGTTTTGGAGATAGGCTTCAGCGCTGGGTTCTCCTGGCTCTAACTGGCATCCCTCTGCTATCGCGGCATTTGCCGAACCGGCAGACTTTGTTGTCCCTGCAGAGACAGAGAAACACGTCCAGAAACCAGAAAGCAAAGCTCCTAAGTGCCTCTTGGAACTGGTGTCTGAAAGAGGCTGCCCCAGCTTGGAGCTGTGTCTGCGCGATTCTGCCGAGAGATTTCGATCTGTCGTTATTTGGAAGAGCTGTGAAAAACAAGAGGGAGAACAAACAGCTCTGCAGCCACAGGCACACTATTTGCATTGGAAAGTCAGTGCAGGAAAAGTCTATTTTTGTTGTCTGAAAGGAGAGCTTGCATCATGCCAAGGCTGACGGCTTCTGACCCGCAATTCCTCTGGAGTTATACATATTTTTTCCAAAACCTAAACAGAAAATAAACCTTACCAGTCTGTTTAATTTGCTGACTATAAGGTGGCACCACAATCTTGTTCACATTTCTCTACCAGTCAATCCCATCGGCTTTATCTGAACTAATCCAGGAAAGGAGCCGTGCAGGACTTGGGCCGGTATGTTTAGATGTAATCCCGATGAACCCAAAGCAGTTGTTTTCTGAAGTCACAGGTGGCATCATAAACCTACACACTACCACACCACTTGGTCTGAAAAGAAAGCTATGAAATCTCCACCGTCCTCTACAATCCCGTAAAACATACATCAGAGAAAAATCAGGTGAAGCAGATCACCAGGAGGGACGCACGCTAACACAGACCACATTTGGGGGGAAAACAATACAACTATTGACAGGCACGGTAATAATTTTCTGTCCCGAATTCCTGCATGATGTGTCCAGGTTAATTCAAAGAAAAGTGGCAGTATTCGTTTTCTTTCAGAAAGGAAATATGGATTTGCTTGGAAACACTGCATCTTCGCCTAAGTTGGTTTCCTAAGGGTTTTATCTCCAAGGGTAGCCTACCCCTGCTGCACATCACTGCTCGGTAAAAGCAGGCAGGAGGATACACTCATTTTCTTGCCCCCTGATGTGTGGTACGCCGTTGACAGACAGCGACATCAGTCCTCGGTTTTCCTCCTTGCTGGGAAGAGAAATGCAAACATCTCATCACAGCTTCCCTCTTCTCAGCACCAAGCATCCCTCCCTTCACAAGAATCACCCCCAGCAGCGCTTCGGACGTGCCGGCGCAGACACCGTCCGCGTGCAGAACAGCTCGTGTGAGCCCCGAGCCCAGCCTGCAACGGGGGGCTGAGGGCAGCACGAACGGCCATGGGGAGCTGTGGGTGCGCCACGGCCTCCTCCACCACCCCGCGCTGTACTGACCTGGTCGCACTCAGCAACGAGACGCGATCGGAGCGAGGACAGACCGCTGGAGCGGCAAGAGGGAACTCGGTAAGAAGCTCCCAGATCCACTAAGACCCAGCAGGAACGCTCCAGAAAACAGGGCAGCCATCTGCCTGGAGGTAACGGCAACTTTCAGGTGCTGCCAAGAGAGACACTCTCTTGTGTAGCCCTCCAGACCAGACACAAATAAATCACCTCGTCCTTAGATAAGGATGGGGAACAGAGGGCAGCTCTGAACTATCCAAAGGGCTGAGTAACAGAAAAGCAATGTGCACTCGGGGGGTTTAACCTCAGCACTGAGAGTCTCCGTGCTCGCTCTGTCATGCTGCGCACAGCTCCGTGCGGACTGGCAAGGACAGGACCTCCTCACATCCAACCCCTACCATGACAAAATCTTCCTGGGATCAAACTTCTCTCTCATGGCCACAAATGAGCAAGGAACCGGGCAGCTCAATGGAGAGCCTGCGCACTTTGCAAAAGACACCATCCAAAGGAAAAGCTGAGCAGCTCTTCCGTCAGCTCCAGGGCAGGCCAGACGCTGGCAAAGGTATTAACTTCGACAGCCGGTTATAATGAGCTCCATCAGAAATGCAATCAGTCCCATTTCTCATTGCCACAATTACCAGTAAGAGATAACAACGCACTCCTCTTGGCAGGACACGCATAAAGCTGAGCATCAAGCAGCAAGGAAGGCTGAAATGTGTTCTCACCTCAGACCTGAGATTGCTAGCATCTCTCAACAATAAATGAGGATCATGCTTCAGCAGAAGCCAAGCAAACTGATGCTTGGTATCAAGCCTAAAATATTAAGAGCTATTAAGAAAATAAGCCTTTGGGGTGGGTCTGGAAGCAGACTTGTACTTCTGCCTCTCTTAATCATGGAAGAAGATGAAGACAGGCATCACTGTGGTGGTTTATTGGTTTTGGTCCTACGAGAACCTCATCTTGTTATCACGACTCCCAACTACTCAGAGCTCTCCTGTGACCTGGGAAGCAACACGATTTGAAATCGCCTAAACCTTCAGAGCGCCTGCACTGTTATTCCTCTACATCCTGCCCCCTCTCCTGAGCTGAACGACAAAATCGGAGCTGCTGCAGCCTTTCCAGCGCACGTTCACATCTACACCCTCCCGAGCAGACCTCAGGGACAGTTCCGTGTCAGCACCAGCATCCAAACGCCCGGCATTTACTTCGCTGAGTATCTTCAAAGCACTTTAGAGCACTAGGGAAGTCTTGCAAAATGCCTGGAAGCACAAGAAATCACGAGGCTTGGAAGCCAGAGTCCTTCGCTCTTTGTACCACACAGATGCAGCCAGATGAAAGGTCACCTCATCAGTCCACTGCAAAACCGGGCTGGAAAGACCAAGACTCCTCATCATCGAACCCTTCTTAAGTACGGAAACATTTCACCCTTGCACACTTCACGCCTGCTCTGCAAGGCCTGTTGCAATCACCGTCGCCCCTTTTCCCGTACGAAACGAGCGTGCCCAGCAGCCGTGGGTGCAGCGGGGTGCCGAACGCCGCACGGTGGCAAAATCCACCTGCGTGGGCCGTTGCCAAAAACGCCCGCCAACAACACACTTCCATTTGCTCTTTCAGCTGCCACCTCTCTTAAAAGGGACGGTGTTTTCCAGTGAGACCCTGTCTGCCAGCGACAAAGGGGTCGGCAAACAAAGCCACAAGTGACGTAGGGGTGTGACCTGCAGCCCAGATGAGCCTGCCTCCAGGCAGACCTGCCCTCCTCCCCTTCCCTGGGACTGCGCCATGGGAGGGCTGAGCCCCCCCGCCCCGATTTCAGACAACTACTAGTGCAGCGACCCAGCAAAAGAAGGACAGAAAAGGGAAAAACCTTTTGTCCTCACTGTCGAGTCACACAAAGCACAAACTGCTCTTGAGAAAAGATCTTAAAATCCCATTAAACCAGCAGAAGTGTTCAGGAGCTCTGCACGCATCGTGAAACAATTTTCTCTTGCACTTTTCCTGTTCTCTTTGGAAGAAAAGGCAGGAAACTAGAAACAGGAACAGGAAACTAGAACTCGTCTCAATCATCTAATCTCAGATTATCTACTCACTAACAGCAGCAGTTAACAGCATCTAAGTCCTTTGGGCTAAGAAAATGGGTACCAAGCACAAACAGCATCAGGGCAAGTTCCCCTGTTTTTTTCACTGGGGAGATCAGAGGAAGTTCACTGAGCAGAGTAAACAGATGTTGCCTTGTTCCCTTTGAGACTAAGACTGTGAGTTGCACAACGGTTTTAACAAAAATCGATTTTAAAATGTTCTGGCACGAACTGGGCTCAGCTGAAGCAGCACAGTTTCAGCTCTAACCATCGCCCTGTGCCAGCGGGGAGGAACACATCAAAGCTGCGACATTGTGCGAGGGTTAGAGGACCAGAAAGTGAAACCAGCCTCTCGCTTTCCATCATCAAAACAGCAAATGGGAACAAGTACAAAATACAACCTTCTGGGTCAAATCTTAAAACCGGCCTTGATGTTTACATCTCATTTTAACCCGTTTCTTTTAATAGGCCGAGAGCTCTTCTCAGAAGACACAAGGGTTTCTGTAGAACACAATGCACATTGCTAAATTATTTTAATAACTGAATGACAAAGCAGAAATGGGAATCTTCCCTCTCGACAGGAGCAGCTGCAGGTAACGCACCGGGCAGGCTAAGGCCACCGATAAACGGGACACCCACGAGCAGTTCTGCTGCGCTGGCTTTATGCTGAGGATATTTTGCCAGGCTCTGCCAGGCATTTCCCGAGCACTAAAAACACAACGGCTTGATCTCAGGGGAGGGAAGAAAAATCTTCCGCTGAGGTCTGCTGCCACGGGAAGCACAACGCTGAAAGGTTTTACTAATGGCAGGATTCCTGTTACCAGGTAACCTCCTACCAGGCATGATTTTAACAGTTTTGGGAAATTCTCTGCCTCCCATTACTGCTTTCTACTGTTAAGAGACATCATGGTCAGCACCCCAGAGGAGCTGTTCTTCACTGCTTGGAAACATCTTTTCTTTTTTTTGCTCTTGCAATTCATTTGAGCTGCTTTAGGACAAGCAGTACGATGTAAATGTTCCCTCTCTCTAGTAAGGACGCTTCAAGTCATTGACTCGAAGGTAGTATTAGAGGAGCCCTTCAGAAGGCTCATGATACGTAAAAAGCATACTTGCCTGCAGATAACAAGATTGCACTCAAAATAGCGGCCCTCTGACCTTCTTTAGGCATGCACAGCAAGTAGCTAAAGCAAGATCGCAGCTCGGCCGAGGGAGTTTGTTTGCATACCGGGTAAGCAGCACCAGTCTTTGCTGGAGGATGTCTTCCAACTCCCACAAAAGTTCTGGAATAGAAAAGTCCCTGAAGATTTTCTGCCACAAAGTAAATTCCAACTGAGACAAACATCCTTATCTAGAGGAGAACAGCTTTGCCCGACGCACAACAACAACAAAACAGGAGCCATCTTACGGGCTGGTCAGCAAATCTGAGTGTGAGACAGCTTCACGTAAGCTACAAAACAGGGAGAAACTTCAGATCTACATCAAGGCAACCCATTCTCAGCACTTCCCATCCCAGTTCCCTTTCTAATCACCTAAGAACAATAAAGCTTCCTCAAACCTGACTGTACCGCTCCTAGCAGGTGCTAAACCGGCATCCAAAAAAGCACTAAATGGGATGTTTAAATCGCAAAAGACAGTTTTGCCTGATGATTTCATGCTTCTCTGAACTGTGTAACTCGTGCATTAGCAGAGGAAATGTCAATATGATGCTACTAAAGGCAAACGGACAAGCACGGGGTCGCTCCCAAGATACGCGCATTAAACGCCAACAGAGTGAAGATCCGCTTTTCCCTCCAGTTTTTGCTCTCCGTGACCCTGCAAACATTATTTACAAGGTTTTTCTTGACTGCTTATTCCTCTTGGTCCTCTTTGGGGAGGCGCAGCAGTAAAGATGACGAGGGCGACGACATGGCTCGCGGAGCAACTGCCAAGCTGGGAGCATCCAACTGGGCTTGGGCTTGGAGCAGAAGAGCCGTTACAGGAAAACAAGAGTCAAGTTGTCTTTTCACGGCTCTTCTTCGGAGAAACGCAACCGTTAAACCTCACTAAACTACCGATGGAGCCCACGCACCCCACGCCAGGGAAGGGTTTTACTGAAGGATGACTTAGGAGACACCGAGGTCTTCCCCAAGGGAACCTGCTGGGTTTTGTAACCCCCACTTGAGATACCCCATAAAAATGGTTTATACCCAGATCTCCACACTCCTAAAAGGCGAGATCCGGGACCGGTTGTCCAGCCGCGGACAGACGCTCCCCCGGGGCCGGGCTTTGCTCGGTCGGGGCCGGTTTTGGGGCTGTCGCAGCGCGGGGGGATAAACCAAGCGACGGGCCCCGCAGGTGCACAGGGTGCGGGGCAAGACGGGGGTCGCAGCAGCGGCTCCGGTCCCGGCGAGAGGAGGAGTAGGCGGCGGGTCCCCCCGCGATCCGCAGGCCGCGCAGCCAGCCCGCCCGCCGCAGGCCCCGCGCCCCGCCGCCGATCTCGGCGCCCCGCCGCCTCCCCGCTCCCCGGCCTGTCCCCTCCGCTCCCCGGCCCTCGTCCCACCTTCTCCTCGGGCTCCCGCGCCCCGCCGGTCTCCCGGCCGAGCCGCTGCCGCAGCTCGCTCATGCCGGACCCGCGCTCGCCGCCGCTCCGCCGCCGCTGCCGTTGCGCCCCCCCCCCCCCCCCCACGCCGCCACTAGGGGGCGTGTGAGGGCAGAGCGCCGCGGAGCCGCCGCCGCCCAATCGGCGGCGCGGGATGGAAGAGGGGGCGGGGTTTCGCCCAACCCTGGCTCCGCCCAAGTGTACCCGGATGTGAGCCCGCTGGCGCCATGATGGTCAGGCGCAGGCGCGTAGCTGTGGGCGGCCCCGTCGCTTCGCGGTCGGGGAGACCCCGCGCGCGGGAAGTTCAGGGGCGCCGGGAGCCTCGTGAGGGATTAGTCTGAAAGAGGCCATTGCCGCGGGTTTCCGCTCGGCCCTGGGGTTCCTGTCGGGAACCGGCCTCTGAGGAGAGGCGCGCCGAGCTGTCCCGACGGACAGGCCCTGCCGGTGGCACCGGCACCGCACGGATCAGAAACACACCCCGCCCCCCCCCCCCCCCCCCACCTCCGCCGGGCCGCCCACCCCGCTATGCCCCGCACGGCTCGCGCCAAGGTGGGCGGGGCTGTACCCCTCGTGGTGATTGGCTCCCGCCGGACGAGGGGGCAGGATTAAGGGGAAGAGCAGTGTCGGGATTGGCCGGAGAGCGAGGGGACCTGACCATGGATAGGGTTTCTCTGAGGGAGCGGAGGGCCGCGGCAGTGGGCGGGGCGGAGGAGGGTATAAAAGGGGGGGTTCGGTGGGCCGCGGTTGTTGGCGGCCGGTCGCGCTGTTGGGTGTCCGTGTGCGGTCCCTCTCGCTGCGGCTGCCAAGATGTTCGAGGCGCGGCTGGTGCAGGGCTCGGTGCTCAAGCGGGTGCTGGAGGCCCTCAAGGACCTCATCACCGAGGCCTGCTGGGACCTGGGCTCGGGCGGCATCAGCCTGCAGAGCATGGACTCCTCGCACGTCTCCCTGGTGCAGCTCACGCTGCGTTCCGAGGGCTTCGACACCTACCGCTGCGACCGCAACATCGCCATGGGCGTCAACCTCTCCAGGTGGGGGGGGGGGGGGGGGGGGCGGCGGGGCCTCTTCGGGCGCTGGAACGGGCCTGGGGCGCTGAGGGGAGCGGGGCCGACCGGGCCCTGGGGCGGGGAGGTGGGTGGTGGAATGTGGGCGCCTCTACCCTCGCCGTCCCGGGCGCGCAGCCCCGGGCGGGGGCTACTGGAGGCCGCTCAGGGCCTCTCGCAGCCCTTCCCAGCCCTTCCCCCATTCTTTGCCGAGCTCTCGCGCCGTTTTTTGCGGCGCGCGCGCGGGGCCCGACGGCGGCGGTGACGTCACTGCCGGCGCCGTGGCGGGAAAGCCTGGCGGGGAGCGGTGTGGGGGGAGGCCGATCGCCGCCCGCCATGGCGCCTCCCCGGCCGGCCCGGCCCTCGCTCCGCCGCCCCGGGAGGGGGCTGTGGCGTGGGGCGAGCCCCAGCTCTGCACTCCCCCCCGCACGGCGCCGTGTGCGCGGCCGGGGCTGCCGCTCGCCGGGCTCGTTTTCAGGCTATGCTGGCACCGGGTGCGTGTTCCTGCGGGCGCCTTGTCGGTCTGAGAGTAACCCGCCCTGTCCCCCCTTAGCATGTCCAAAATACTGAAGTGTGCCGGGAACGAAGACATCATCACTCTCCGAGCAGAAGACAATGCGGACACGTTGGCTCTTGTGTTTGAAGCACCAAGTGAGTGTTGGGTTTGGGAACTGATTGACTACTGTGATGTTTGTAGGCGTAAGCCATGTGGATGGGGAAAGGAAATTACTATAAATAGTTCAGAAATGGGAGGTGTCACCTGATAGTTAAGCTCTTGAAACAAGCTGGAGATGGGAGCTTAGTCCACTTGACCAAAAGTTCCTTTTGAAAGAGGAAAAACTCTTCTTTAGGCCACACACCGATGCTCTTGGCAGGTTGGTGTCCCCTTACAGCCCACAAAATGCAAACAGTGACCTCTGGGTTGCTTCCAGATTACCAGCTCTAATTAAAGAGGGTGGATCTTAATGTCATAAGTGAGGTGGTTTTGATTGGGGGGGCAAAACTTAAATCCAGGATGTGAATTTCTTGGACGCACTTGGTCAGACTGTGCTTTGTTTCTTTAGATCAGGAGAAGGTTTCTGATTATGAGATGAAGCTAATGGATCTCGATGTGGAGCAGCTCGGAATTCCAGTAAGTAGTGGCTCGAATGACTGGCAACCCTGTCTCTTAAAAGTGAGTCACATCAGACTTCAGAGTTTGAGCTGGTAAAATAACTGCTTTTGGAAAGACTAGGTGAGTGTGGTGACTACACCAGTTGTCTTGGTAGAAGCTGCATTGTGACGCTTCCTTCACAGGAACAAGAATACAGTTGCGTAGTGAAAATGCCGTCTGCTGAGTTCGCCCGCATTTGTAGAGATCTCAGCCATATCGGCGACGCCGTTGTCATCTCCTGTGCCAAAGACGGGGTGAAATTTTCAGCTAATGGCGAGCTGGGCAACGGGAACATCAAGCTGTCGCAGACCAGTAACGTGGACAAAGAGGAAGAAGCTGTAAGTCAAGCGTTCACGGTTACTGCAGTGTCTTCAGTGTTGAGGTTTCTACTAATGTGACTAATCCTCTGATGTATTGGGGGCTAAAGCTGGGTGATTGGGTCGTGTATCTCTCTGGTTTATAGACTAGAGTCACCAGATCGTTGCCAGCTTTAGGCCCTTACCCCTGGGGCCTGCAGGCGGTGCTCAGCAGACCCGAGTGGGGAGCAGCACTGGCTGCCTTTGCTTGAGATGTCAGAGTTGGAGAGGCTTGAGGGAACTTGCTGGATTTCTGGAAGTCTAACCTGGCCTGTGCTTTTCTAGGTTACAATAGAGATGAACGAGCCAGTCCAATTGACCTTTGCTCTGAGGTACTTGAACTTTTTTACCAAAGCCACTCCCCTGTCACCCACAGTGACGCTGAGCATGTCTGCAGATGTTCCTCTCGGTAAGTAGAAGCAGCTCTCCTTGAAACATCTTGTAGGGCGCTGCCACCTTAGACCTGCGTTAAGAACCCTTGACCGAATGGCTTTGCTGCAGAACCTCCTGAATGCTGTTGTGTTTTCTTTTTCCCAGTTGTGGAGTACAAGATTGCTGATATGGGACACTTAAAATACTACCTGGCTCCAAAGATTGAAGACCAACAAGAAGGCTCTTAATCGGAGTAGGACTGAGGGGGAGATGTGGTCAGCTCTTGGGAGAGGACAACTGATGTGGAGAAGAGAACAGTGGTGGTAGCAGTTTCAGTGCATTGGAGCATCGGATGGGCGCTGTTAGGCACGTTGTGTAGATATCTCTGTAAATATTTTTCAACTTACTATTTTGCTATACTGGTGTTGTTGGAAATAGGAAATGTTTTTTTAGTCTATCTTGTACTTCCAGTAATCTTTTAAATGCTTCCTGAAGGTGAAATATCTTACTCCTCTCAACCTGTGTTAGAGAAGGGGTGCAATATTGAACTCAAGTAAAGATGATGTTCCCGAGAGTTTCACCTGTGGACCTGTAGTTGACTAGGGTCGCTGTTCAATTGTGTCACGAGTTCTTGACCTTCATTTATTTTCAAAGCTGGTATTCTAACTGAAACTTGGAAAATGGAAATAAAGGATATAATTTCATGTGTTTTATCCTGTTTAAATGTGGACGGATGAATCGATGCTCTGCCGAACCATGCTGATGATCCCTAGCTCCTCTTTCAAAGGCTCTCCAACAGGCGAGCTTGTGCTTTGCGCTGGAGTTACCAGCTTCTGCTTCGATCATTTCGATGCGCTGAAATGGAGGGCCCTGGCTACAGTTTGAATAACTAATTGGCCTGTGATGCCGTTTCCTTTAAGCAGAGGAGGTTTGTGAAACAGGTTTTCCTTGACACACATGAGCTTCGGCGGATGCCAGAGCTGCCTCTAGCAGGGGCTGTTCTGTAGCTGCTGCTCTGGCTCTCGGGGAGGTCGGGGTGCGTAGGCGCACGCTGCGGTGTAGCTGCGGCTGGAAGCTGCTTGGTGTGAGCTGTGTGAGCCCTCCTGCGTCTGGTCCTGCTGCTCTGCCTTGATGCTAAGCTGCTCCTCAACAGGCTGCGTTCATTGGGTGTCTTTCTCCCCCACCCTACATGTGTCTGTTGATGCCTGTGCCACCAGCAATTCCTCTTCACTGAGAATGCGTGGTCATGTTCGTATTGTTGGTGAAGAATTATAAACAAGGTTCACAGCGTGTTTCACCCAGAAGGTTTGATCATGAAAAACAGGATTTGAAAACAGTTTCAGGGAGCTACTGTGGCTTTTTATCTTTGCTTATGGGATTGCTACCAGCTAGTAGCCATAAATCCTTCCTCTCTGGAACCTGAAGAGCTGTGTAGTTGGCTTGATCCGCGCTGGGTGGTAAGTAGTACTCACAGGCTCATTAGCGCTGTGGGTATTTTTTGGGGAGGCTGTGTACTTCCCACCAGCCAGCAATACAAGAGTATAAACTGCCTGAAAACGTGGCCCTTGGAAAACCCAACTGATTTAGCAGAAGAATTTCACAAGGTGGCAGTACTGATTAAGAAACAAATTCTGCTGTGTCAGAATGATACGGCCGTGGTCACAAAAACTTGTCCCTGCTCGAAGCTGGGGGACAGGATTTCTCAATGCCCCTGCCCTTGATTCTTTGTCGGTAGCAGCGCTGCTTTACTCGTAGAGATGGCTCAGACCATGGTTTTCTTCTGCTGTGACGCAGATGGCTCCCTGCGTGGTTTTTAGCTCCCATATTGAGCTTTGTCTTGTGTCTGCAGCCCATACCCACTTATCCTCTTGACCTTTCTTAGCCTCCTGACTAATCCAGCACCTTCTAAGAAAAAATCTTGGAAGCGAGAGGTGACCCAGTTGCTCTAAGGTTTCTCGGCAATTGCTGAGTTACTGCCCAGAACGGTAGTGGTGGGTACTGTAGATAACCAGGAGGCTTTTCCCACTCCGGAGATGATGCTTCCCAGATGGGATGGCTGTTGTGGTACCCACAAGTACAGCAAGGAGATGGGTGCTTCATTGAAGAACAAAATATTGATGGTGTTGAAACAGGGAAGGATCCTGGGCTTCAATGGTGTGCGTAAAGCTGGGCTGGTGATGGAAGCAAATTTTTTGGTGCAATCTCCTGCTGTGGTGGGGGGTTACCAAGCTCTTATTTCTGCTATTCTACTAATAAACATGTTGTAAAAACAAGCCAAATGGTTTAATTGCTTATTTTTGCAGCTGTAATGACCAAATTGAGTAGCCTCATGTTGTAAGAAACATCATTTAACATCAATATCTATGCACTTGTGTGTTGATTTGTGTACTGTCTGCTTTCTGGATAAAGCCTGAAAGCAGCTGAATGTTTACTTTGCCATTGCCATACCCAAATACTCGAGATGTTCCCTTTAAAAAAAAAAAAAAAAGCTGGGGAGGCTTAGTAAATGCTGTGTGTTTCTCCATGTCTGAGAGAGTAAGCTTTTTGAAGTTTAAATATATAGACTTCCTTACCAGGGAGGAAAGAGAGGGAGGGAGAAATCTTTGAAACTCAAGGAGATGAGGCTTTCCAGGCTCTAAATCCAGTGTGTATTTTATTAATTTACAGGAACCGGAACCATGGCAAGTCCTGCAGTTGCCGTGTTGGGAGCAGCTGGAGGCAGTAGATCCCTGGCTCTGTTTCAGCTGGTGGGTTAATACTGTTCCAGGAGCTAGAAATATTTTGCTGGCTATAGCTTGTCTGCCTTGTACTTAGCCCTCATGGAGGGCGGTGCCGGGTCGGGCAGTTTAATTATGTTCAGATCTTCCTTGAGAAAATTGACTTTATTTCTGCGTAGCAACACGCTGCTCAGTAAACCGCAGCCTTACGACGACGGATTCGCTCCGGTGGGTCTGGCGTGACGTGGGCCTGGTGACCAGGACGTGGTCCCTGCTGCCCAGCCCAAGGACACTGTGCTTCCAGCTACTAATGTGGAGCGTGAGGCTGAAAATAACCCAGCGGAGCTGAGCCAGCGAGAGGCCGCTGCCATAACCTGGAAGGACATTACTGTCATCAGGCATAAACTTCCTGGGTGGTTCTGCGGCCGGGGCAGCGCGGAAGAGAAGCGGCAGTGGGAGAGATGGGTCTGACCAGCACCACCAGTAGGTAACGGGTTTCGTGTGGGTTTATGGATGTTTTGAGGCTGTGCGAGGCAGGCCGTGCAGGCTGCAGTTTCGGGGGAGCTCCCAGACATCTTGGGAACTTCCTGTTTAGCAGCAGAGGAACCATTTCGGGTCTGGAGGAGGAGGGGGGCCGGGTGTGTTACTGGGTTGGGTGGGAGGGTTGAGCTCCCAAAAGGGCAAGAAATACCATTTCCTTCCCTCCCTTAGTCCTGGGCAGAGAGGGTAGAAAAATATATTGCGCTTATTGAGGGGATAACCCGGATTTTGGCTTGAAGTGCCATGTTGGCATTTACCGGCAAGCTCCCCTCGTGAGCCTGCGCTTTGCCCTGGAAGCCTTTCCCCAGGAGTTCTGACTGGGTTTAAAATGTGACCACAGCGCGTCATATTAGAAAATTTGGACTTACAAGTGTTATTTGCTGTTGCTTTGCCTCTTAAAAAACACGGCACTGAGCTTGTTTCTGATCTCGAACCAATGTAGAGCACCCGGAGCGTAAAGCTGAGTGAACTTGAACTCAGCCCTTAAACGGGAGGTCTGAGTATTTGATTTTTAAATTTTGTCCTTAATAGCAGCTTTCTCATTGGTAATGGGAAGGGCAGGACAATTTTTGCATGTGTAAATTGGCAATAATTCCTAGGAAGGTAGCAGGAGTAGCCTGGTAAATAATGGGACAGTTGGAATAAGCCCCCTGGTACTTGGGAGTGAAATGGGGCAGAGTCAGGAAATCTGACCCAGTTCAGATGTGCTGGTTGCTTTTGCCGCCTTCTCCTCCTGCCCATCGACCCCCTGGGAGCCCTTGGGGGGGGTATTTGAGTACTGTGACCTGGAACACCTGGATGTGTAAGGAGCTGAGGAGGGGGGTGTTACCCCCGTATAGGGGGGTGATATGTCCATTATTGATGTGGCCAGAAATGTGTTTTGTCTGTGCTTGGGTTTTGCTGTGGGGAAAAAAAAAAAGAAAAATGTTCAAGTTAAAGGTACAGCTGAGGGGGTTTGAGATCAGAGGGTGCTGGGGATTTTTTTATAAAAGTCAAATTTACTGCAGGAGGAATAAACCTGATGGCAGGGGACTGTGCCAGCAATTGGCGTGAGGGAGACAAAGGATTTCAGTTCAAGTGGAGATGTAACTATTGTGAGGAGATGCTGTTACCTTAGGAGCCAAATAGTGTTGTGGGAAAAGAATCTTTGTCCCTTCCTACTGGACCAGTTGGGATACGCGCTTTTGTTTCCTTTTTTGTTTTCTGAGAAAGTATGGAATAAAGCTGTTGAAGTTGGGAAGTGTGGAAAGTATTTTCTGCTTCACTTCTGGGAATTGTAGCCCTGGGCTGCAAGTGCAGGTTTGAGGTTGTGGGTGAGCAGAGACCTGCGCACAGGTCCTGCTGGGAGGAGTGTCCGGCCCTGTTAAATGGCTCTGCCGTGAGTCAGGGAGGTGTTGGCAGGCCAGATCCAGGCTTCAGCTCCTGAGAAGTTGGGCTCCGAGGCGCAGCAGCAAGCTGGCTCTGCCCCTCTCCCTGGGACTGTTGCTGCTGGCAGAAAAACAGCGGGGCTTGGCCTCCCGGCACGGTGAAATTGCAGGGTACGGCTCTGGCGTCACTAAATAAAGCTCTAACCAGAACGCTGCCTCCCTTGCAGCCAGACAGACAAGTGACCTATGATTTTTTTATGCTTCTTGCTGGTTTTTTGGTTACCTCATCCACCAACCACTCCATCCCCTTGTCATGCCCTCTCTGAGTCATGACTTGAGCTGTCTCAGGAATGACACCTCCATTTCATTCTAGTTTCCAGTGGTTTGGGGGTTTCTGTTTTTGTTTGTTTGGGTTTTTTGCGTTGTGGTTTGGTTGTTGTTTTTTTTTTTTTTTCCAAAATGGATCTATTGCAAAATATCCGGCTGTTTGAAAAGCTGCTTTGTTTATTTCTGGTTTGGGTTTATTTGCTAGTGTCCCTGTTTAGAAATAGCTGGACCTCGGCGATCTTGCTGCTGGCAGTGTGATCTCCTTGTGAAATCAGAGCTGGTTTATGCATTGTATATTATTCTGGAAATTCTCTCTTGTTTTAAACACAAGTTCTACCTTAGTTTGACTTTGCTTTCAAATATTGGCAAACCCTGTTGCAGCTATATCCAGGCTTCTGTATTTTGGGCTTAAATATGAAGCTTTGTTTGAAAAGATTTAATTTATGAAAAAGAACCAAGATGCGTTTTGGTTAGTACAGGCTTGACACTTTTGTTTCTCTTAAACTTGATCCATGTCTCTCAGACTCTTATTGCTCTGATTTATTTTTTTTTTCTGCTATTTTGTTTTCCAGGTTCTAGCTGATGCCCGGGCTTCCTTGTAATGATGCCGTCACGTACAAATCTGGCTGCTGGGATTCCCAATAGCAAAGTCAAATATTCCAAACTCTCCAGCACTGATGATGGATATATTGACCTGCAGGTAAAAAGTGGGGAAGAACATCTTTCTGCTGCTGCTCTGACTGTAAACCACTGGGAAAGGCTGCTATAGCTTTGCACGGGCATGGGAGGCTGCTCTTTTGGTCACCTCCAGTAGAGCAGCCTCAGCTCAGAAAGGTACAATGCTGCCAGCCACCACTTCGGCCCTTCTCCTCCAGAAAGCCCGTAGGGCTTAACTGGAAACAAGATTGCTTGTTTTATAGGGTGAGATGCGTTTCTTTGGAGGGAGGTGAAAATCAGAGCAGGTCTGGAAGCGATGGGTGTAAACGCTGGCGCAGAGAGCGGGGCCTCCATGGGCAGGATCCCTCACCCGAAGGCCCTTAGAGCCCTGCAGCAAAGCTGCTGCAACCGTTTGTCCCATGTCATCTCTGCTAGCTGTGGGATTCGCGCCTCTGCCGTGGTGGGATGGGAACTGTGCTGCATTAAGCTGTTTAATACTTGTTTTTTCCATCCAGTTTAAGAAGAGCCCACCAAAAATCCCCTACAAGGCAATTGCACTGGCTATTGTGCTCTTCATGATCGGGACCCTCCTCATTATCATAGGAGCCCTCCTTTTGGCAGGATACATTAGCAAAGGCGTAAGTGGTTTGATTAACGCTTCTGTTACGAGTTTTGCGTTGCTTGCCGGTTCCTCACAGCCTGCCACGGACCATCGTGTTCAGCGTAGAAATTCAGAGCAAAAGGCCTGTAAGCAAGAAAGTCATCCCCTCCACTGCCGCGCTGGCGTTTGCTGACAGCCCTGTTTCTCTGGCAGCAGAGGCCTCTCGTCTTGGAGGGCTGGAGCAGGTTCATGGCTGGGTTGGAGATCTGCCAGGGAGGGCTGAGTTTCTCTGTCCTCCTTGGGGTACAGTTTCATTTGAATCCTACATCCCTGCAGAGGTCAGCTTGCTGTCCTGGAAAAACTTCATGCTGGGGTCATCACTCCTCTAGTGAAGATGATCTGGTAACTCCTGTAGGAGATACCGACCCACTATACAGGACACAGCTCCACTCTTCTCCTCTGTTCGTGATCCACTGAGAGGGGATCTGTTGTTCGTAGCTGACTCGGTGCTCCTCTATGGCACGCTTCTCCTTTCACCTTCTGCTGGATGGAATCGCTTCACGGTTGGCAGCTGCTGCTTATCACTGTGGAAGCGGCAGCATTTTGGCTGTATCGGAGGCAGGCCAGGCACAGAGAGGAGAGCTCGCCGTCAGCCAAGCGTGCAGCACCCAGCCTGTGGCTGGCAGTTTTGATCTGTGATCAGTGTGAGGAGGAGCCACCCCTCCTATCTGAAGGAGAAGTTCAGTTGAGGGCTTCCTGTAGCAAGGAGGAGATGCCAGGGAGAGGACTTGGAGCTCAGCCTGAAGAAAACGGAGATATTTCTGATTGAAGAAGAATTTTGGGGTTTTTTTTCTCAGCTAGCCAGGCCTTAGGGGTGAATAATTGAGGCAGGACTTAAGGAAAAGGAAAGACACTCCCCGGTACAGATCTCTTCTTACTGCATTTGCATATCTCTCCTCCGCAGGGAACGGACCGTGCTATCCCTGTGCTCATCATCGGGATCCTGGTGTTTCTCCCAGGCTTCTACCACCTGCGCATCGCGTACTACGCCTCCAAAGGCTACCGGGGCTATTCCTACGATGACATCCCGGATTTCGATGATTGAGCAATGTATTTAATTGCATTAGAATTAGGTTGGTGGTCAGAGCTGTTGGTACGCTGGCTATCAGAGGGGGCCTGTAAGGCGGTAGGTGAGGTGTATCAGTCACAAGATGCCAGTTCCTGGTTTTGAGGTGTTGCAGGGTTTTCAGTTGGGGGGGGGGGGGAGGGGGGGGAGGGGGGCGGGGCTTGAGCACAGACATGACCAAAAGGATTGCAACATTAGGTGGGAAGAACATGTGATTTATTGTATTTTTCCTCTTTTGGTTACATAATGCTGGCTGCTTGAAAGAAGTTGCTGTTGGGCAAGGCAGTTCTAGCAGTTTTCCAAAAATCGATGAGCCAACTTCAGCAGCAAAGATCTTTGTTTTTTCTAACTTTTATGGAGTTTATTTTTGTTTCCAGTGAGATTGTGGTTATTGTTGGGTTACCATTGCAGACAGACACCATAGTTAAATTCTCCTTTTGCTCTCTGTCCATCAGAAATGCTTCCGATCTCCTTGTCCTGTGCTTGTCTGGAGTAACAAAGCCAGATGTGTATAAGAGGGGGAAAACTGCACTTGCATGAAATAACTTACACGTAGTGTGTTTGTTACACAACTCCTCTTGTCAGACTGACCGAGCTTATGTTCTCAGCAAACACATACTTCAGAAGCAAGCTCTTTCCCATGCCACTGTTACTTTTGGCAAAATCCGCTTAGCCTTTAAAAGGACTGTTGTTGGATTTTGCTTATTATTTTAAACAAACCGAGTGGATACAGGGAGAAGAGTTGGAATCTGGACCAGGACTGAAGTGTCTAAATACCAGAAGTCTTGGTTTTGACTAGGGTGGGTATTGCAGACACTTGAATTCCATCTGTCTGTGTGTGTATTTGGAATCATTTTGCCCTTGTCTACGTAATATGCTGTGCATAACTCCCTAGACCAGTAAAAAGGAAATCTCTGTGTAGTTTGTACTGAACAAATCCCGTTTGTATTGTTTTGCGAGCTGCAGTAATCTGTTTTTCGGGGAAAACAGGCTGGTAGCTCTCTTTTATGCAAAAACCGTCCTGTCTCCTGAAGTGGGAACGAACTCAGTGTCCTGGGGAACAAGTATGTGACAAGTAGTGATGCGAGTAGATGTATTTAATATGAATAAACTTCACTGTATTCTGTGTACAAATCGTAAGCTTGTCTTTTTTTCACATTCACAGATCTGTGTGCACTAGAAATGATTCTGGGCAGCCAGATTAAGGCTTTAGCTGAATCTGCTGTTGCCTCCTGCTTCCAATTGCTAATGTAGTCACTCCAATCAGCATTAGGCTTTGCTGAGCCAGCAGCTTTGGAACAGCTCCATCTGCTCGCCAGGACCCTTGGCTGGCTTTGGGGCAGAGCTTGGGATTACCCTCCCTAGTGCAGCAATCCAGAGCGCGCTGGGTGTGGCAGCAAACGCGCTTCTTCAGAAGGTCAGGATTCGCTTTTTGAACCTCGCGTGCAGCCCTTATTAAATGCACAAAGACCCAGAGCTCTAATTGCCTCGTTTCAGGGTCCAAAGATCCAGTTCTTTTTGTTGTGCAGTGTGACAGGAGCAGTGTCTGTCTGAACGTGGCTTGCAGGCCGGCACTGGTACTCCAGAACTGTCAGGTGTGCCTCACGTGGACTGAAAACCTTGGGAAGGAAGCGGGGCAGGTATCCCTGTTAGTGCAGATCTGGTCCATGGAGATGTTGAGATGAGAGCAGAGCTGGATGAACACCTTGCTCTGAAAGTACTCTTAAAATTGCCGTTTTTTCCTCCCACGATGTTCTACGTTAAACCCAAAGTGTGAGCCAAGATCTTTTTTTAACCTACATCACTTCCCTCATTTGGCTTAATTGGTTTGCGTGTGCCCCAGGGTTGCACCCCGAGGAATAACTGATTGAATTCAGGATCTCCCTTTCCTCCTCTGCAGGCGACAACTATGCACGTTCTCTCCTGCTCTGCAGCATGACTCTGGCCCTGGCCCCTCTCACGTTCCCGATGCTGCCGGCCCCGGGGCCGATGGCAGCCCCCTTCCCAGATGTTGTCACGTACTGTACTGCTGGCAGCAGCTGAAATGTGTCAATTAAACCTGGGTCTGGCCAGGAGAGTGGCTGCTGACGCAAACCCATGAATCAGCCTCTATTAGGGGACAAGAATGTGGGTTGGTTTGGGTTTTGGGAAAGGGGAGAGGAAGTGGAAGGGAAGTTTAGATGGAAAAAGAAAAGAGGGAGGGAGAAGATGCTTTCAAGTGGGCTGGTAAGATGCAGAAAGTTGGGAAGCCTGGGTCAACTAAGAAGGATAAGTAAATGTAGGGGAGAGGAGAAAAGTATGCTGAAATTTCTGGAGGAAAGGCAATTAATTGTTTTTTTTTTTTTTATTTGACAGAAGCAAAGTCCTTGGGCAGCACAGTGCCTAAATGAGAACAGACCCTGCCCAAAGGCTCGCAGGGCTGGCTGGCTGAGGGATGGCCACAGGGAAATTTTCCTCCCTACAGTGCTTGTTTTATATCTAATTTGGAAAAAAGGAGACACTTTGGGGGAAGAAAAAAGGTATGTTGACTGCTGGAAAAATGTAGATCCAGACAACTTCATTCTTTGAGTTGACATAGCGCATTCTAAGCGTGGTTTTTCTCCAGAGTAGAAGTCTCTGGATGTTCAAATGTCTATTAATTGTCTAGCTGCAGTGTAGCTAATAGCCAGGGTTCAATTTTTTTTCTTGCAAGACAGCATGAGTTTACCTTTATTTCAAGAGATTGGAAAATTCTTACTGCAAACATTTTGGTTTTGAGCCTGGTCCATACTGTAGCAGTGTCGCTCCTGTAGTGTAGATTTGAGCGTCATCGGTGCAGTCAGCTCTTTTGTTTGTCAAGGCAGTACATAAGGATGAAGCTTTCCTCCCAAGTGGGGCTGTTGTTTCGGTGCCTCTGTGCTGATACATTACAACAGGATCTTTTTAATTTTCCTCCCGCTCCTGCCACGCTGTGGCCATGCCTGTGATTTGTGGGGCTGCTTGGCTCCTTTGCTGCCTTCCCTGAACTCCCTGGCTGCGAGGCTGTATCCTTCCCTTGACCCCGGGTGCCGCACGCTGGTGCCAAACCCCGCAGTTCATGGCTGTGCTCCTCAGTTCCCCTTCTGTAACATCATGGGTGGTGTGGGTTTGGGGAGAACTGGCTGACTCATTGCAGTGGTGAGGATAACAGGAAAACGCCTGTGAAGAAGTTTCTGGCTTCTAGAGCAGGGCTTGAATGACAAATAAGGCACTGGCTGAGCACTGATGAATGAGGATAATACTGAACAGCTCTTTCCTTTATTGAGCATCATCCATTCTGGGCACTCGGCAAGGCAGCTGTCTCGGGGGAAAAAATAGTCACATTTATATAGCTTGATGGGGTATTATTATGCACAGAAGCTCTGGAGAAAGAACAGGCACTTGGATTTTAGGCTTTTCTCTGAGTGCTTGAATTCATGTATCCTCAGTGATGTTGTTCTACTGTTGTTGTGTGGTGTATTTATATGGTTACATACCCAATAACACAAAGTCGCTGGGGAGACATTTGGAAATGTGATGCCAGAGTCCTCTGACCTGAGCTACCAGCAGTCCCAGAGACGTATTCCCCCACCCCCTGCATTTTATTTATAAAAACAAAAGCTCATTTTAATTTCTTCTTTTTTTTTTTTTTTTGACTGTCTGGAGTGAACAAAGCTAGTGAAAGTCACCAAGCATCAGAGGAAATGTCCCTTATCTACACAAGCTGTTTGGAACAGCTAGGTGCATAAACTGGGGGGAACAAACAAGGTAGTGGTGGAGATGGTCTAGGGCAGCTGCAGAGATTAACTACAAGCCCTGGAAACTGATGCTAGATCCAAAATGGCTCTTTCTCTGTTCCCCATTTGCAGCAGCTCATTGTTAATAGCATATTGTGCTCCCCGAGGCAGAATGGGGCCTGTTCCTCTCCTCTCCAGGAGGCTCCTTTCCACTGTTGGTGGTGCAAATGCCACCAGTGGCTCCTGGCTCAAAGGAGCAGTGGGTAACTAATTTTCTAACACTTCCTGCAGCTGGTTTCCCTTGAGAAGGGAAGTCAGGCAGCAGACTTGGACCACATGGTGAGATTCAAGTATAGAGTGAAGGAGTCAACCTGCTGCTCACACACTGGCTGAGGGACCTCCGTGGGCTTCCAGGAGAGGCTTCACACCCAGAGGTGCTGCTAAAAGCAATGCAGTGGTTTCTGCCAACTCCGGTGCTGGGTAAGGCTGGAGAGAGCGAGGGTTTATCACAGGGACCACATCCAATGCTGCATCTCTGAGGCTGTGGCTAATGCCTCTTTAGGGAGATCCTGTAGGAGGATGCCTGCCTGAAGGGTGCTCTCCGTATCACGTGGCAAAAGTAGGAGGGATGGAGATAAACTCAGCAGTGGAAAGCAGCAATAGGAAACGCCAGAATTACCCAAAGCATCGCATAAATGGTTCTAAGAGATCCTTGAAGAGGCAGAAATTGATGCTTCTGTAGGTCGCTTGATGCAATGGCGTGGTGAGGAGTTCCACCAGCTGGGAGACTGCTTGAGCCTTGGGTCCAAGTGAAGGCACAGCCCTGAAGGGCTTATCACCCCATCCCCATCTCTCAATTCGTTGGTTTTAAGGTTTGTGGAGTCCACAACATTATGGTTCTCACAGGCCCATGATTTTGCATCCGCCCATACAGAGAGCCTTGCAAAGAGACATCGTTCCCTCTACTGGGAAGCAGCTGCAGGCCCTTCAGTCTGATCCTGGAAAAGGGGTTGTTACGTACTCCAGGGAGCAACTTTCCATGTGCTCTATATGTTTCTTGGCATCGCTGTTGATCATTCTCTCTGAGGTCCCCCATGTGCTTGTGCTGATGGAGGTTCATGGGATGGGGAGAAGAGCAAAGCTCTGTGGTGCTGCAGCAAGAGGAAACTTGAGTTTCTAACTTCTTGTTAGTCTTTTCTCAGCGGTGATTTGTATTTCCTCTTACTCTTCTGATAACCTCATCCTCAAGGCCTGGCTGGATGTTGTACTGCTTAACTGTCCGCAGAGCCGGGTGGTTGTAAGGAGGCTGGGCTGGCCAGCAGGTTACTGATGTTCGTCCTGAAAGTATCTTAGTGGAAGTTGAGTGAAACATCTGCGGAGATGAAGGAGAGAGAATGTGATGACTCACTTGGAGCATGCTGGTTACGACCCCTGTGCTATAAATATAGCCATAAAACAAATGCTTTGTTTGAACAAACAGCACAATCTGCAACAGCATCTCTAGTGCTTTTCTGGTACCCGTCGTGCAGGAACACTTAGACCAGCCCCCGCGGTCGGGGTTTGCTTTCTTTCTGTCAACTGCAATTAGCCAAATCCAGCAACATTTGCCACTGAGCGGCTTCAGTGCTATGCTGCTACTCTTCCAGCAATATGGATTTTGCTTAGCATAAAAGATGACGTAAAAACCCTGCAGGGCAGGAAGAAATGACTCGGCACAACAGTTCTGTCCCTTCTAATCAGATTTGTGCTACGCTCCACTTACGCTGTAGTCTAAACGAGTTTCTCCGTGCTCCCTCCATACTCCTCCCCCTCTTGCCTAGTCCTTAAAAAGTCCCAAGCATCAGCCCATTCGTACAACCGTCTCTCGCATCTTCTGCCTCTCCCCAACCCCCCCCTTAAGCTTTCTCCTGGCCCTTCCCGTGGGGTGTTTGTCCCGCTCTTCCCAGCGAGACCTCTACCTGCAAAGCACCGCCGGGACTCCTTGGCTGATCCTGCCTTTCCTCTTGGCACTCATTGCTGCACTCTGGCGCTGGAGCTCATCGGTTTAGCGGGTAAGTGCAAACTGCCTGGCCTTCGGGTCTCCCTGGCCTCCCAACTGCTAGTAGAGACCTTTGGTTTGCCTCTCCCAGCTCGGGGAAGTCAGCAATCCTGCCTTCGTTTTCTGCCTTCTCTACCTGGTGAGATGTTCTTTGCCTCTTTCCCAGAGCTCTCTGCTTTCACGCTGCAAGGCAGCTGGCCTGCTGTGTTCTGCGCTCCCCGTGTGAAATGTGGATGTGCACGTTCACAGGGTTTCCTTTCTGCTTCCTTAATACGCAAGCAGCTTGAGGTTTTTAGGAATGCTGGATTTAACTAAAAATAGTCCAGGCAGTTCAGTGGGCCACAACAGATTCCTCCCTCCTGAGAGAACTGGCTTTGTTCTGAGATGGAGCCAAAGGTCAAGGAAAAAAAAAGATCTTGGGGAAAAAAGCCTAATTGTGGATTAGAAATGATCGATTCCGAATGATTTCATTGAATGTTTTGCTGCTTCAGGCTCAGGCAGAGTTTGGTTTGTGCTGTTAGGTACTTGTTACCTCGAGGCCTTTCCTTCGGTGCTTTCACCCATGTCTAGGAACGTGCTAAGAAATTTCTTTTAATTGGAAGTAAGGCAATTATTAGGAGGTCTTTTTTCTGGCCTGCATGGACAGAGCTTACTTATGACAAGAATCAGGAAGCGAACGTTTCCTTCCTCTGCACTGCACTTCTGTTGGATCCTGACCCACGGTGCTGTCCTCCATCTCTGGAGCAGCATAAAAGCTTGCCTCTCTGACAGTAAGACAGACCTATGAGATTCAGATAGAGCTTTTTCCAGTTCTGCTGCAATTACAGTAAGGAACAAAATTGCCATGAATCTTCTTTGAGAGGACTTTGTGCTCCTGTGAAATAGCAGGTTTGGCACTGAAAGCCTAAGTTCTGTGGAAGAATCGTCATTTCAGCCCGGGCTGTTAAACTAGAGGAAAAAAAAAATCCACTAGTCACCACTAATTAATTTTATTTTGAAATATTTACTTGGAATGAAGTAGTAGCTGCTCTTAAGTCTTTAAAGGATTAGCTGCCTGCTAGTCTTTCGTGCCTGCAACCATTTATTTAAGCTGCTGCTGCAAATCATGCTGTTAACCTGTCATGCAAGGTTTTAACCTTCCTTTCCTTGTCAGTGGGGGATGCGTGGTACATAGGGTCTTGCTGACGTGATAGTGGGAAGTTAATACATCTGCGGTTGGGTCTTCGGGGCCCTTTCCCCAGCTTCTGGAAGGAGGGGAAAGACAGAAAATGGATATAGTAACAATTGTCTACTTTGGGATATTACAAAACCTAATGAGGGGCTGTAAAAAGTTTAGGGAACATGAGAAGTTTGCAAATGCATCCTACCCCCTGCCTCTGTGCTTTTCCATGTGCTGTTACCAGAGCAAATAATTCCTCTCCCTCCCGCTGACCTGTCAGGCAGCACACAGCACTTCCACTGCGCTCTGTCCTGATGTTCACGTGCATGTGTCGGACCGCGTTGCATCACGTTTAACGCGAGTGGTCAAACTAATCGACCAAAACCCAGCTGCCAGGGGAGGGTTCGCTCATGCACGAGCATCCGTTTCTGAGCTAAAAGCCGTGTTTAGCAAAGGAAGTGTCAGGCAGATCTAGAAAGAATCCTTGAAGAAAGTGGAGAACTCACCTCAGCAAGGATTATTTCTTACTCTTACCCATGTAGTGTATTAGTCTAAAAGGGAAAGATCTCTGGTCCTTAAACCTACAAATGCTCATTAGCATCACCATATTAATGAAAGCAACTGCTAGAAAATTGTATGTCATTAGAAAAGTCTACCAGCTCTTATAATACTCACTTTTCTTGTCTCTCAACACTAATAGTTCATGTCACAGCATGACTTCTTTACTGCTATTTTGGGTGGTTCTTTTCCAGACAACTGTCTTATTTTCTCTGTATTTGATACTGCAGGTCAAGTGAATCTTCTCTGCCTTTTATTGCTCGAGAACAGAGGCAGGATTGTAACATGGCCAGTTCAAATGTATGGCTAAAAATAGGCCAGTGGATGGTCTCCAGCTACAAATACAAAAAAAAAATGTATTTGTAAAGGTTTCTCTTTGTTGGGTGACTGCATTTCAAATCGCTAAGAAGACACTTCAAAGTTCAACTTACAAACAGCTCATGTTTTAATCCTCCCCATGTACAGAGGAGACTATCTTTGACTCACATCCGCAGTTGGCTGAGACACTGAATGCTTGAAGCTGGCAGCCTGCTCCGCTCATGGGAGTTCATCGTCCCTTTAGCTGGGTCAGCTCACCAGGATGCTGTCCTGGCCCGATGATTCCCACCCTGTCGATGGGGCATGGGCCCAGGCTCAGGAGGGAGTTAAGGGCAGGCGCACATCTCTTCTCCCACCTCTCCTGTAGGTAGGGAAAATAATTGAACGGTGGCAAGACAGGCCAGAGCTTTCAAGAACACTTCAGTGACACTGGCTCAGACTGTTTGGCACTAATTATGAGTAGCGGAGAGGTGGCACTTCAGGCAGGGAAGGAGTTAACGAAATAAAGGGCAGTTTGCGGGGGAGAAGTTGGAGTTCATTGTTCCAGGCTCTGCTGTGGGTTTTCCTTTTATCCTTTCACCTCTGAGTCTTGGCTTCCATCATAAAGGGGCTGCTAGTCCTTCCTCTTTCTATTTTTATTTAGACCATGAGCCCTTCAAGGCATGGACTGTACCTCAACCTGTGTGCGGCGGCACAGTGGGAAGCTCTGTCAGTAGGGAACTATAAATAGTGAGCCCGTCCGGCCCTGTGGCATCCATGCCTGCTATAACTGCCTGGTTTGCACTCCTGTGACAAGTGTTAGTTCAGCTGTCAGGGAAAGAAGGAACTGAAAAGTATTGCCACAGACAGTTTCCAGCTCTCGAGTTGCCTGTTGAGCTTCAGTTTGGGCCCAGTTTTTCCTCCTGCCTCAGGGAGTTGTTCTTTTTTCCCAGCGGTGTGCGAATGGCGATTACCGGCCTCTGCCCAGCGTGATGCAGCCAGTTCAATTTCAGAAGCAGCTTTGTGGAGGGCTTGTGGTGCTGCCTCTTGCAATCTTTAACTCGTGCCTCGGCACCGTGCTCGTTTATTTTGTCTTTTGCCACTCGCTAGAGGAAGTTGGTTCTGCAGCAATCATTTTTTCTATCATTCCTGACATCATTGTGGTGTTGCTACTATAGGCTCATGTGAGGAATTAAATGAGTCATGGGAAGATAGTGGCTAAAAGTAATGACAATGTCCAAGACCATCCTTCCTCTCGGAACGAATTGTGGGTGTTCTTTCGGAATGGCTTGCAAGCGGGTTCAGGCGATGAAAGGTTAAAACGGGGATTCTCTCTCTGCTATCACTTCTCTGCTGAGATATGAGTAAGGAGCCACAAGCGTTCTGCTGCCTGTTCTTTGCAAAGGAAAGGACCTTCATTTGAACTCCCAGTAGCACTTCTGTGTTACAAAATTCCTCTAATCGTCTTAAAAATGATTTTATGCACCATGTCCACACCCTTTTGGAAGTCGATTAAGCAGAAATAAGTTGCCCTGGTCTTGGCTATACACCTCTGTCAAGAGAAGCTGCCACTTAGTGCCACGGCTTTGAACAGCCACACATGAACTTGATGCATGGTGGCAAAGCCCAGCTCGTCTCCTGCTTGGAGACCATCTCTCCAAATGACAGAGGCTACATCTGATGGGTAGCTGCAAGCAAAATGCCAGCGTGAACGTGCACCAGCAAAGCAAAACTGTCAGGAGCTGTCAGCCATGGGCTCTTGCAGTGCCTTTTCTGCTGCCACAACATCTCAGAGTCAGGAGATGTGGCTCCAGTGATTCAGCAGCATTGGCAACGAGAACCTGGCAGAAAAAGAGGACAGGGAGGATAAATGAATGCCGTTTTCCTGGCCCCCTCCTGCTCCAACTCTTCCCAAGATCCAAGGACTCTGCTTTGGCTAACTTCAGGGGCTGTGCTTTTGAAAAGAGGCCTGGGAATGAACTCTGAGAGGTGAGTAAGCCCATCTCCTCCGTCCTCCTGACTCAGCAACTTAAATCTCATCTATTTGGTACAGCCCCTGAGGTGCCAGACATAACAGCATCAAGAAAATTAGCTTCTCATCCAAGGCACGAGCTGTCCAGTTGAGTTAGCGTTACTGTAAGCGTTCTTTATCACTCTTCCTTCCCTGTATTCACCAGTAACATTTGGATGAATACCGTGTGGCCAATGTGGTTTGAGCAACCCTATAGTGAGAAGCACAGGAACCTGTTCTGCGTTGTTTGTACTGTGCTGGCTGCCAGAATCTGGTCTCCATTTACAAAATATTTTGCATACACAAAGGTGAAGGAAGGTCTCCTCTCTCCAAAAGCTCCCAGAGGTAAAACCATCTCGATATGAACAGCAGGGATCCAACAATTCTGCAACTATGCAGATTTTTTTTTTTTCCTCCTGCTCCCCTATTGATTCATTATGCGAATTCAAGCAACTGTAACTTTGCAACCTCTGCTATTTATCTTTCTATATAGCAAGCACAGCAGTACATCTGCCTCTTGGATCGCTGACTGAAGCCTCAGTAATTTGAGTACTTGGACCAAAGTAGTCTGAGATCCTTGGACCAAAAGCCCTGTTTGCTATTAAGAGCACTTTGCACTAATTAGACATCATTAAATTCTTCCTGGGTTTTCCTACCTCCATTTTGCAGATGACAAAACTGAGGATTCAGCTCAGATGGCAGGCCAGGAAGTATGGCGTTCAGTTTTAGAAATCGTTCTTAGAAAGAAATAATTTTTTTGCTAGCTCTATTTCCATATAACCTCGGGGGGAAGCAGCAAGCAAAACATGACTGTCCCCAGGATTAACTATAAATTTATGTAGGTCAAGGAACCTGAAGTGGTGTTTTCCACTAGGTGGTGGTAGACAGCATTTTTTAAGAAGGGTTAGTCACTCTCGTTTTTACCTCACAGAACAGAAACGCAGGGTCTGCCCAGTTCAGTAGTCTCTTCCCTTTATGGTTTACTGCTTCATATTCTAGAGGAAAAAGCAAAAACATCACTGCTGGGGAGTCGTTCACTTTTTATGCTGTTTCTTGGGGAGTTTTTTTTCACTTCTTAGGCAGCTGTTGAAATACCAGGGGTTTCATTTCTCTTTGTGTAATCCAGTGAAAGATATTCCTGTTACTCACATACATGTGTGCTTCTTAACTCCTGGACTCCATCTGTGGGTTTCACATAAAATATTGTTAATCTGATGTGAGGCAGACTATTTTTTTATTTCTTTTTTTTTTTAATGTTGTAAAACCAAAAAAACAAAACCAAAAAAACACCCCCACACATCAAGAAAACAAGATAGGGATTTGGATCCGAACCAGTGATCCCTGGCTATAACTGGATGTAAAGTTTTGATTTAGTCTTTTGGAGATCTTCTACTCAGATCAATGATTCACGTCCTAATTGAGGCAACACTTTGGTTTAAAATGGAAATTTTGAGTAAACAGAAGAGATGCCAGCCAAAAACATCTCAGTGTTTAAATTTATGCCAGTATCGTACATGATGCATCTCAAGAAAACCCTGACCTCCTGTAGTCCTGTCCTTACCATTTTATTTGCACAGAGCCATGAAGAAACAACCAAAATAAAGCTGGCATGCCTGGGGAACATACTCATTAAAGTTACCTCAGATTATCGCAATACTGATGTGTTTTCTGGCTGCAGGGAAGGACACAGAGCCTGGGCTGAAGGCTCGACTGTCCCCCAAGTTCTCCTTATGGAGACCTTTAGCCCCACATGGGCACAACCCCACCACAAAATCAAGTCCCTGCTTGCACGCTGTTGTGGAGATGTTGCGGTGATTCAGGCTGGCAAACATCACAAAGCAGTATTTGCTCATGCTTCCTCTAATCGTTACTACTGTGATTACATTAATACTATAATATTTATCCTGCATTATGAAGGCAAGCATAATGCCTGGCTTGTACAAAGAGAGGGAGGAATTGGGACTCCAGGACGGTAGCCTTAGCTAAAGGAAGTGAGTGTTACAGGAATTTAGGACAGTTAGGGCAATTACAGGAGGAATTCAGGCTATATATTTTTGATGGACAGGTGTTTTACACTGGTTGAGGTGAAGATTGGCATAAACATTCTTTTGTGACTGTCTAGATGCAGCAACACCTTCCCTGTTCAGGTAAATCCCCGAGCCGAGCTTTGAGGAGCTCAGATAATCTCCTACATTGGATGTACCATAGAAAAGCAAACCACAAAGGGAATGTGTCTCCTTTAGAATCTCAAAGGTCTGCACACTAAATGATTAATGACTGCTAATTTCTCTTGATAGCATTGTTATGAAGGACACGCACATGCACATCCTGTCTCTGAGTCTTCCAACTTTTTTATGGTCCTGTGAATCATTCGGGCGGAAAGTGACTGTTTTTATAGATACCTCATCTTCTTCACTGCATTTTAATAACAAATTATGTATGCCAATAATCCCAGTAAAATTATTTTTATTTCTACAGCAGGACAATGTGACAGCATAAACTGGACTCTGGCTGCCTGAACGAATTAAATGCTGGGATATTTTCTGAAACTTTACAGCACAAAAGGCCACCTGGAAGGAAATTTATCTATTTAAGAGGAACAAAGGCCTGAGAAATGCTTTGCTGGGTTTGAGGCTGTGGTTCCAGGGGGTCTAGCTATGTCAAATTAAATTCTTGGAGCACTAAATGCACCTTTATCATCTTTCCCTTGCTTGTCCTTGGGATTATTGTGGCCCTGAGGTCTCTTTTATCTGTTAAATTTCAACCTGACTGATGCACGCATCTGAACTTCCCACTTGCAGGTCTCTTGCTGTGTTACCTGTGTTTCACTCGGCCATCTTCCTCCAGGGGAGGGCAGGTTAGGAAATTGTAATACTTTGAGGAAAAAAAAAAAGAAATATACAGTTGTGTCTCTGGCAATGATTTCTGAACATAGGAAGTCTTTGCAGGGAGACTGCATCTCTGAATGCATAGGATCCATCTTCCTGGATGGAGATCCACAAACTCCTGTCAGCGCTGAAACTGCTGCAGTCTCAATCCATCTTGCTTTACTAAAACATCCCTTACATCAGGCTCCATGCTCCTCTACCCTAACAAACAAAGGCTATTACCATTTAAAAGCTGCAGTAACTCTACGGATAGTTTGGGATAAGGCCAGGTATTGAATAATGCTGAGGGATCAATATTCATAATCTAGAGCAACAGAAGAGGTGTGCTGTGACTTACCCGTGTCCTATATAGTTCTCCATATGGTTCATTTCAAAGCCTTTTAGAAGCTTAACAAGGAGAGTATTTCAGTGAATGTGGAAAAAATGATGCACAAGGATAAGAAGCACAAATGCTCCAGAGGCCTCATGGGGTCTACGGTCTTAAAATAAGCTCCTGGGTTTTAATGGGATCTGATGAAACCCTCTTTATAGGGGCAGCAGGACGGAAGGGGTCGGACAGCTGGCGAACAAATACTCAGTAAACATTCCTGGTAGCCAAACTCTGCGCAAACAGCAACTATTAAGGCAAAGACCTGAAAGATCAACAAAGAATTGCAGGTCTGGGTAAAATGATGCAATGGATTACAATTAGTGTCACTGGTCCAGGGAGCACAGGCTTTCCTATCGACTTACACCTACGAGGCACCTTAATCAAATAACGAAGGGGGCTGGTGGGGGAGAAAGCTCAGCATCAGTCAATATTATCTCAAGGACACCCACTGTAAATTAGCAGGGTGATGCTCGCAGCATGGTTTTGTTGCAGGGAGAAAAGGTAGAAATGACTGGAGGTGGCTGCAGGGACTAAGCCCCAGCTTCCCCAGAAAAGCATTGAGTGGCAAAAGCTTTCATGGGCCGGCTGGCTCTCGGCATGTCTGAGAACCGCACGTACTGGAAAGGGCAGAAGCCAAATTAAAGCAAGTTAAGGTTATCAAAACCCACTAGGAATTTCAGCTTTTGCCGAGAGGGACACAAGAGAGGTGGCATCCATCTTTGGTAGGAGATCTCGAAGAGGCAGATGTCTGTGGTATGTCTGAAAACACCCAACTCCTTGCGCTGGTGGGTGATCAGGTCAGATTTGCCTCAGCCCCCCAGCCAAAAAATGAAAAATCTCAAGAAAAGTGCAATTTTAGGAAAAAGGATGTGTGTGTGGTGGCAGTGTCATCTTTTGGGAAGGCTCAACTTCCTTAGTCTTCCTCTCTTTTTGTCCCCTAAACTCATTCTATTTATTATAAAAGCTGGATTTTTCTTAAAGAAAAGAAAAAAAAACAAACTCAACAAACCAACCCCTGCAAAAGCCCAAACCAAACCTGAGAAAGGGCCAGGGCTGAGGGCAGCCTGTGGTGACACCAGGCAAGCGCCATTTTCCTGGGGACTGGGAAGGGACCACCACAGCTGAAGCGCCGCGGGGTCCGAGCTCCGCTGAGCGGGATCGAGCCCCTCGGTGGGGGGGCCGGGAGCCCTCCTCATCCCCCGGGCCTGGCCGTCCCGCCGTTCGGCGTACCCGGGGCCCCTATGGCGGCCGAGCCCTGAGGGAAGAAGGCAGAGCGGCGGCCGCCATCTTGTCGGGGGCGGAGCGGGGCCCGGCCCGCCCCGTGCTCTGCCTGCCGGGGCCGCCCCGGCCCCGCCGCACTCGCCGCTGCCGACCGAGCGGAGCGGAGCCGCAGCCTCCAGCGCCATTGCCGCCCTCAGCCCGCTATGGCAGGTGAGCCCGTCCTCCCTCTCCTCCCGCGGGCAAGATGCCGCCGCTCGCCCGGAGGGAGAAGCCTCGACGGCGCCTCCCCCGCGGCGCTCTCTCCTCAGCGCTCTCCCCTTAGCCCGCCGCGGTCATTGCTCTCGCCTCCCGCCCGCTGTCACCTCCATCCCGGCTCCCCGCCTGCCGCCTGAGAGCCGCCCTCCAACCCCAGACACCCGGGGCTCGCCCCTTCCTCCTCCCGGGGAGGTGGAAGGGGCTCCCCGGCAGCCTCCACCATGTTGCTCGGCCGCGGTTCACCTTGGCGGCGCGGCTCCTTGCCCCTCCTGCGCTGTCCGTACCTCTCCTCTTTCCCTTTTAATTTATATTAATATTATAAACCCTTCCATATTGGCCGTGCCGGCGTCTTCTCGCTCGGCATCGCCTCCGCCCCGTACTGGGCGGAGGGGAAGGGGCACCTACCTGGGGCATGGCCTGGGCGGCCGCGGGAGAGGGAGATGCCTGAGGTGGGCACCTGCGGCGGGATCGCCTGCCCTGCGGGGCAGGGACGCCGGTGGGGGTGTATCCGTGGGGATGGGGGGGGGGGGGGTGTTGTTTTCACTGTTCCATTGAGATCGTCTATTTTTTTAATTTTATTTTTTTTCCCCCTTTAATCTGAAACAAAATGGGTGGCAGAGTCGTAAGCTTGCAAATGGGATGGAGAAATGCAGGTTAATTCTCCCCTGGTCCTGAAGGGGTGGCCTCGCTTTCTGGTCTGATCCCGTTCTCGTGATACGCTTTGAGGGTTGGGGTTTTTTTTCCTTTTTATTTATTTGTTTGCTTTTTTCGGGTTTTTTTTTTTGGTTTGTTTTTTTCAGTGCAGATCGAGGCATTGAATATTTCTCTTTGCTGCTTTTGACTTGTGAGCCCCGTTCGGTGTCGTGTGTGGTTTTCTTTTGTTTTAAGGTACATTTTGGGTAGAAATAAGTGATGTAGGTAGTGCAGAAAAATGCCCAAACAAAGCTTGTTGAAAGCCTTCGGTAGGGGTTTCCTTACTTAACGGGTAACAACTACCTACCTATATCGTGCATTTCTGTTGTTACTGCCCTTTGCCTTTTTTTATGAAAGATGGCAATGTACAGTTTCATTCCTGACCTGTCATTTTGTAGACTGGGATGACAAACGCTTGGTGCAGTTTGGGGTCCCGTCCAGTGTGTCCCTTAACCTTGCCAGGTAAGTGCAGGCAGGGGCTGACCCCGAAAGGGAGCTGCAGGCAGAGCCAGAAGAAGATTCTGGCAAGAAAGGGAAATCCCCAGATATATTTCAGGCAAGGTAAAGACCTCGCCTGTTAATTTTTTCCATCTTATCGTTTGCCTCATGCAGCTGACTCTCTTAGTATGAGTTTAGTGCCAGGTAAATGCTGGGCTCCCTGATGCTGTTGAACTTGACCAGCTGAAATAAAAATACCCAATGCTGTGTTTTCACAGGGAGCTTAATACGTTTGTGTACCCTCACTGCAGCACAGTGTTGCTATACTTGAGCAAGCTTTAAATTGCCCAATTTGAGCTTAAAAAAAAAAAAAAAAAAAAAAGCTGATTTGGGTGGTGGTTTTACTTGGAGCTGGAGTTTGATGCAGGCTGTAAATGTAGCGGAGAAGCAGAACAAATGTTAGAGCGATTAGCTGCTGATGTGCTGCACACTGCCAGAGCTAGATTTAACTGCTGCACACCTAGTGATTTCACTATAGATAAGGGATTATTGCAACAAGTAGCTCAGGTTAGTAAACTGGAAAATAATCCTTGAGATATGTAGAGCAATTGGATTAGTAGTTGATGAGCTCTTACAACCCTACTCCTAGCTTTGAGTCACGATCCAGATAGCGTGAAATTGGAGCAGTATTAACATGAAGATGCACTGGAAGAAATTCAACCTTGGGCTAGCAATGAGGTTAAGCAAGCCGTGAGATTTTTATCATGGGTTTAAACAAGCCTTTGGCTTTAGTAAAGATGCAGATAGGAGTTGAAAATGTCATGTCAGAGCCCTGGGGATAAGGGAAGAAGTTAAGCCTGCGATTCTCAAGGGTGGGTTGTGTTCCTGCTGTTCCTTAACAGGCCACATTCATATGGTTTAAAATCCATCCCAATCTGTCACTTGTCTGTAAACCCAGCTCTTAGCTAGGCTTAATTCCATGAACTGCTTTCTCAAGGCGCCTGGCTGTGACGCTGAGTAGATGTAAGGAGCTGGTTGGAAATACGGTTCTCTGAGTACAGGCCTCTTGCTCCTTCAGCATCTTCAGGACGGAAACAAATCTGAAGGAAAAACCAGCTTTTTGAATAGCGGGGTAGCTTGGGCTCCAGGTTGATGACTGTTTCCTTTGGTGGCAGCACCAGCTGAAGCAGCCCCCATCCGTCACCGCCTGCACGTTCCCAGCCTTGCGGTGACCCCTCGGTGGTGCTGGTACCCCTGTGTGGATGGCTGCTCAGTCAGTGAGATCAGGGAGGGTTTTTTGGGTTAGCCCGTAAAAGCCTTGCTTTTATATTGAAGCCAGATCTGTCTGGAGAATTTTTACCTGCTCCTTACGCTCCCTGAGCCACGGGTAGACCTGTGTGTACATC
This sequence comes from Leptosomus discolor, assembly GCF_034619465.1. Classification (NCBI taxonomy): domain Eukaryota; kingdom Metazoa; phylum Chordata; class Aves; order Leptosomiformes; family Leptosomidae; genus Leptosomus; species Leptosomus discolor. The sequence continues at coordinate 4,107,200 of NC_141413.1, forward strand.
CCTAAAGCCATACTGCATGGTGTAGGTGTATGGGGTTTTTGAAAGACTGCTAATAGGAGAATTTTGTCTTCTGTAGTTGAAGCTAACAGGGAGCTGACTTCCAGTGGAGAAATAAAAATCGTGTCTTTATTGGTATTATTTGGTTGTCGACTTTTTTCGTCAGGGGAAGCTTAAGGTAATGGCAGTGTTTGAGGATTTTTTTTTTTTCCTGAACAGAAAACTTTATGACTATGGATTTTCCCTGCATTTGTTTAGAAGACTCTGGAGAAGACTTGTGTGCACTTACTATTTCAAAGGTTTTTGAATTAAACCAAGTTGAGTTTTCTCTCTTTGATTCTGTCAGTGTGTTTCTTTTTTTTTGTTTTTGTTACTTTTTTCTTCCTGGTGTAGCCAAATCTGTCAACTTCCTTTCTTATTTGCTGTGAAGTGTCTTTGTTGTGCTGTTTAGGTTGATTGGAGGCGGTTGAAAACTAAATGGTGAAACTTTACCCATCTTCAGTATGGATTCCTCCAGAAGTGGCTGTTAAGCTGCTCTAATGACCTAATCTGAACTGCAGCAGTTAACCTCTTCTGATCCTTGGGTGTACGGGGAGAAGCCAACTGGCACGCCCTCGTGAGCCATTCCAGTTCATAGCAGGTTACAACCAGTGTCCCACGCAAGGCGCTTTTTGGAGGATCTTGTTCTGCTGTAGCTGTTCCTGTCAGTGTCTTCCACATAAGAAAAATAGTAAGAAAACTCAAGCCCTATAAGATTCTTTGGGGCCATTTCTTCAGTAGGTTTATTTTACTTTCAAACGCCTCTTTATGCATTTATCTTTACAAGAGAAAATGCAGATGGCTGCACAGAAGGGTGTGTTTTCCATTGAAGATGATGGTTCACGTATTGCTGGGAAAATGTCTTTGTATCAAGTGTTCTTATTTATGAAACCTTAGTGGTCATGGAACAGTCTGACAGCAGTTAGAGTGTGTTTTATTTTACTTAAAAGCTGCAGGAAGAAAATATTGACAGTCAGAATGAGTAAAGAGAGATGCATCATGATGTAGTGTAAGGCAGGAATAAAATGAATCATTTAAAATGAAAGCTATTTGCTGTGTTCTTTAGCCATTCCCAGGGGTAAAGTGCATTAAGACATTGTGCTAACTTCATGGTACTCCACGTAATACTTCTGTCAGTACTGGGGAACATATTTCTTTATAGTTAAATATTTTAAGTTGTTATGAGCTGTCTTATGATAATGTTTATTTGAAGGAAGGAAAGGAATCTGATGATATTTGGCCATTTTCAGGTTATGGGAAGGAAATGTCTGCTTTTTGAATGCTCTCCTATTAGAGATGAATCTCAATGTGGATTTCTTGCCATGGTAATTTGGCCATGAAAGGAGCAGAACTACCTCCTTGGGAAAGGGAATTCGGGTGTTGAAACATCGCTGGCACTTGCTGGGGAAAGCAAGTAGGAGGGAGAACTAGTCTTCTAGTTAAGAAGTCTCCTGCTGTAGTTTTGTTCCTTGCATTCAGCATTAATCTCGGCCATTTCTGTTGCCAGACCCAGCAATAAAAAATGGGGATGGCTTCAGAAATACCGTGTGCCTTGCGCTCTCAGAGGTTCGATGAACTTGTTTTTTGGTACTGAATGTTGTCATTATCTAGTAAATGGTGAATCATCATTTGCCTTGGGTCTGCAGAGAGCTGTGTTGCTTTTCTTGGCTGTGCCCTGGCCCCAGAGCAGGGGTGGGCCAGTTGGGGTTTGAGAACTCTGGGTTGGTTTCGGGAAGGATGAATTGGCCACCGGGGTCCCAGCCGGGCTGTTGTGAGGGGGTCCCAAACCCCACGTTTTGGTTGTCTCCATCTTGCGCAGTGGGAAAGTATTGAAATACCCTTTGTTCCCAGCCGACAGCTCCATTTCATTATTTGCAGAGGAATGGCTGGGCTTGAGGTAATTGTAAAACTAATCTTTAACGGGTTTATAATTGGAAATTAAATTATCTAAATCTCCTTGTGTCTCAGTTCTCAGGCCAAAAGATGAAGATGCTGGTTATGGAGGGTGCGGGGGGGGGGGGAAGCATGTGCCATCCAAGCATCTGGTCTTACTTTTTTAATTAAAAAGAAAACCTACTTCAGAAGAGAATAAACTTTGCCTGTTCTGGTGAAAGGGAATTTCTAGAATTTCTTCTCACCGCATTCAGGCAGCCAGGATATTTTATTCTTCCCCTAAAACCCACGTTACTAAGCGTGTAATAAAATCGACGTGTATTGATAAGAGTGTGTCACGTGCACCTTAGAATGATGGTACAGCTGGATTTTAGCTTGTGTTTTATGGAGACCGATAAATCTTTCTCCTCTGAATGAGTGATGTTTTGATCTGGTACTTGCGTCAGCAAAATGCCTGAGAACACAAGTTCTGTCTGATAGCTGTATTTTTAGGAGCAGATTAGTCCAGTTGTAATTGTGTTGGAGGAGCTGTAAGTAGCAGCACGGTACCTGTGAGTATTTTGGAACTTCGAGGCTCTGTGGGGTATGAAAGCAATAACTGGACTTGTTTATGCGTGTTTGGATTTAACCAGCGTTTGCTTGTTACCTCCTTTGTGATAAACGAGACTGTTTTCATTCAGCACTCGTTTCCTTTATGGTTGCTTTAGATTAAAATTGCTTGAAGTATGGGCTCAAATTAGTATAAATGGTGGAGGAGAGATTGACTCACCAGTATTTTGGTTTTGACTGTTTTGAAATGTAGTGACTCACCAAACGGATTTTGAATGGCTGCATGTCCCCCCAATTTGTTGTCTGAATTTATTTTTAAATCAAACTATTGCAGTGCTTGTGTCATTTGAACAGTTGGCTGAAGCATTCTGAGCATGCATGGTAGACAGCAGTGCTGCCTAGCAGGAAAGTGAGTAAAAAGCAACTTCAGGGGGGTTTTATGCACTTACATTCCTGGGCATTAACCTCGTGTGTGGATGCTTCAGGTACTTTGGGCTCTACATGTAGCAACACATTTTAATTGGATTTACTGTTATTTCACATGGCCATGAAATGGCAGCCTAGGGCAATAAGGCCTGTTTTAGTGGTATACTGGCTATTAGTATGCTTGTAAGATTGTAAAAGTTAAGCGAATAAAGTGCGGTTCAGAAGCTTTAATAGGAAGGTCCCTTAAACACTCGGTCTGCTGAGGGTGTTCTTAGCCTTGTTTATATGATGAGGAGGTTAATGCACCCTCAGTGAATTTATCCCAGTCTTCCACTGCCCAGGATGTCGTTGACCTGGTGTTAGCAGTGGGAAGGGAATGCTGGCATCTGGCCGCTGGAGTCTGCCATGAAGCACGTTTTGCTGAGCCTTCCTCTTTTTCTAGCCCAAAAGTAGCCATCGGAAGGGTTTCTTTTTTTTTTTTTTCCTTGTTCCTTTTATCACTTACCTGTGTCGCCTTGTATTTAAGCATCTAGCTTGGTGTTGCTCTTTTGTTGTGCTTTTAAAGACCAGTGTGTATATGTTCTTACCCGTATTCGAGGTCGTGCAGAGTCTTTCATAAACACAGGGACGTGACTTCATGTCACCACTTTCACTTTTTATTTAGAAGCTTGGAATGGAAATAAATGCTGCGCTGCAAAATGAGCAACCTCTTATTCTGTGTGCTGAGTAAAATGAAAGTGTCCCAGAGCTAGTGGTGCTTAATGGACTGTACTGTGATACGGTTTGTATTTCTGTGGAGTCTTTGAATCCCTATGACAGGAAAAAATAATTCATAAATCCTACAATTTCTTACTTGCCCTTTGTGTGAAGAATCCTGTCTTCAGACCCTTACCGTACCTGACCAAAGGAACCACATCCTTGTTTTTGCAGATGAGGTACTCTAAAGCACCAGCTGCTTTACAAGTTATAGCAGCTTTTTCTTTTTCCTTTTTCTTTTTCTTTTTTTTTTTTTTTTTTTTTTTTTTTACAAAATGACTTGTTTCTGAAAGTTGACTGGATGTTCTGATGCAAAAAACATTTGCTTGGTCTTATTTTAACAGATTGGAGTTTTTGATAAACGCTTAAAGGGTATGGTTTCCTGACGAGCATTTCCTCATATAAAGGCCAAACCTAAGGAATAATTGGGATTCAGACCAAGAAGAAAGAAATTGGAGCTCCAGGTCCCTGTTCTGTAGGATCAGACTGCAAGACACAACTGCAGCATTTTCATACTGTTCTGTGTCCTCTCTTGTATGGGAACAATAACAGTTATCAGTCTTTTGCTCATACTGGAATTATGTATTTGCATGGGTACCATTTAATTTCATGTGCAGAATTTTGGGAGATTATGCTGAGCATAACAGTTATCGATATAATTTTACAGGGCTCTATTCTGGCTTATTCAGACTGTTGGACACTTGTTGGTTACCTGTGGTTCGTTTTAACTTACTAGTAGATGCTTTTAAAACTGAAACAAAAAAATTAGAGGGATGAGGGTGTAGGTTTGTTTTTTTAATACGCAAATGTTGTCTTTTTGTTGTAGGAAGGATAGTGTATCTCTCACTTTGCTCTAGCCAGAAACTGAAGATTGAATGCGAACAGCTCAATTTGTGCTGTATTCATTTCAGAACATAGAAAACAGAAAATCTGGCTTGATATAAATAACAAATCAAGCCCTATGGCTTGAATTTTCCTGGATTGGTAGTTGTGTACTGAGATCTATAGACTGAGTCGACGCTTACGAGTCAGGCTTTCAAACAAGCTGATGTTTTCATTGTCCATCTGTCTTGTTTGCAAATATCAGAAAAAGTGAAGTATGGAAGGCTGAGCTCTTTCGGAGACAATAGGTGATCCTTCTCAGAAAAACATAGATCTAAAAAGCTCCTTCTGCAGAAGGGGAAGAACTCTGGTAAGCTTGAGCCCTGGGTACTTGTAAACATCCACTGCTAATGAGTCTTCCTCTCCTTTGCAAGGGATCAAACACGTTTAATGCTTTTCATGAAGATGCCTAATAAAGCACAATCAAATCAAGCAAAGCTGTCAATTATGGCTTCTGTTAAGTTTCTTAGTACGAGTGAGCCTAAACCCAGAGCATTATCTGAGCTGTCCTCCTCGGCTGTTTGGATTGGGTCAAGATTTTATGATCAGTACGAGTCCAATTTTTAATCTCACTTAGGTGCGCTGTTCTTGCTTTCTAAACCCACTGAATCGTAGACCACAGAACAGTGCACGGGGCATATTAAGATCTGAGTCTAATTACTGTTTTTGTTCTGGAGGCTGTTGTGACAGACAATGTTTTCTTGAATGGCAGGTATTAGATTTATTATGGAGACAGCACAGCGTGTGAGTACCTTCAAAGGAGACTCTCTCTGTATTGGTCTTTTCTCCTCTTAATTATTCAAATGGAGAATTTTGTTTGAGGGCAAAATGTATGTACTTTGAGTCGTAGCAGCAAAGAATTCTCACGTTTTAAGCGATGCCAATTAGGTAAGGATAATTGCAATTTTTTTTTTTTTTTAAAGTAGAGCTATACAGACATCTGCAAAAGAGCCCTGAAGATGAAGGAACCAGTGAGGTACAATATTGAAACTGCAGTACATTGGCTAAAAAAGGGTTGTTTTACTGGCAAAAATTGCAAAAAAGTATTCCACTAAATGTTGCCAAAATACTTTTGTGTAAAAGGCAGAAAAGAAAGATCTTTCCTTCAATAAGCTATAGTTGGCATAAATATTATTATAAGTAATGTGAACTCTGTCAAAATATTATAATTTTGGTGCTTTTCCTGAGCAGTCAGTTTGGTATTAAGTGGACTGCTCCATTTCTGTCGCTTCAGTTGGAGAAGAATTCATTTAGCCTTCTTGAACAGTTTTGTTGCTTGTAGGGATATTTAATGCATTAATATATATTTAACGCAGTCCTAATTAACCACTTACGTATGGAGAAAAATCTTCAAAGCCATTGGACTAAATTACACGTTGTATCTCTGCGTGGTAACATGTTGTGTGACGTACAGGTTAGATGTCAGCTGGGTTTCAACAGGCCCTAGTTACCTCCTGTCTCCACTAATTGTCCCTGTGGAGTCAGAGGACTGAACTAGTGGCGTCATGTTAACTTCTGGAGCCACGAGCGAGATGTACAGATGGATGTTTATGAGGAAGTAGATCATGACTGCTGTGCGTGTCAACACTTTCACCTAAACCTGCCTGCAACACGCGTACGGGAAGTTAACCAGCAAGTCTGGTTAAACACAAGCCTGTCTCTATAAACACTTCCAGGCTCGTTGTGAAATTTATTAATTAGTAATTGGTTGGCTTAACGTGTGGGAATCAAATGCAGGATTGCATACGGTTGTTTAGTGTGTGGGCAGAGAATAAGTAGTGCTGATTTAACTTAAAAATCATTAATGGCAATAATGACTTAATTTTTCCCCGTGGCTATGGCTGTGGGAAACCAAGCTATGCTTAATAACCAAAACTTGCGGGAAACTGTTGGTCAACAGTTATTGGTAGTAATAATAGCATCTATTATTGCTTATAGTTAATAATAGCATCTATTAACTGCTATTCTTAAAGAATATTCTCTTGCCCTTTTGGGATTTGACTCCACGTGAGGACTCGGGGGCTCTAAAGCCCGGCATGGTGACAGCTCACTTCTGGGAAGGTATTTGAGCAGATGTGTCGGGATGGCACTCGCAGCAGTCGACAGTCTGAAGCCAGAAGATCCTTGGCCTGCAGAGCTGAGGGCACTGTGTAACACAGCAAAGGCTGCCTGCACAAAAGCACACGCAGAATCATGCTGTCTCTCCCCCTCAGCGCTTGGATGCCTTGAAACATTTCCTCTGCAAGTGGTATAAATTTGCTGATTATTCCCAGGAAAGATTTCTTGAAATAATCTTGAAGGAGTGAAAGGTCACTGAGCAAGGAGGGCATAACTCTCCCAACTGGATAATTAAAAAGAAAATTAAAAAGTGTGCTAAGTTTGAGATTGACTTGTGGCCATGCTTTGAAGATTAAAAGGGCTTTTTCATTCCATTTGAGGGAGGTTGGGATCGGTGGGAGGAGGAGTTGCGGCTGCTGGAACAGTTGGGCAGTGCTGTGAAGCTGCATTTGCTGTTTGCTTACTGGACTGTGAACAAGATACCAGGATCACTGAACAGAAGTACGGCTATCTGCTCTTTTCCCCGTCTTTGGAAACATTTAGTCTTGCAGCTAGAGTTTTCAACCTGGCCGTGCGCTGTTCAGCGCAGGTGGATTTTTAGGCATTTGAGCAAATGGTATATTGAGTTCAAAACTGTATGGAAGTTTTTTGTATAAACGTATTCTGCCTTTAGAAGATGAAACAACGGCAATTTCAACTAAAGGATAGAACTTCCCATGTTCTTTGCACAGCCTGTAGCAAGATCAGTCTGCTGGGTTTTATTCTGTAGAGATTTAGCCCTCACTTTTGAAACTATTTGCAGTCACAAAAAGAAGATGGAGATTAATATAGAGAGAGATGCAGATAAAGCTGAAACATGGGTGTGCTAACTAATGCAAACAGCAAAATAATGCCACGGTAATACCAAAAAAGTGCAAAATTGCAGTTTTAGCAGATAACACCAACAGATGTTTCAAGTCTAGGCTTAAATAAATTTGCATATCCACTCTGTTTTGTGCTCTGTGGCACTGAACAGGTCAGAGCTGTTGGGCTGATGGTGGGGGTTTGCTGGTAGCTAGAACCCGTGAGTGCGCCTAGGATGTGCTCCTGCGGTCCGGTGTTAGAGAAATGAAGGGATTGGAGTCGTAGATGTGAAGTTGAACTGTAGAGTTCCTGTTTGTAGCTTGTTGGGTGTAGAGTTCTTAGATACTCAAGGTTATTAGGTCAGTTGTGTGGTGTTCCTTGGCTGAGTTACTGCGTACTTCAGTTTGGGCCATATACTGTCGTCTTCTTGAGTGTATGTTGAAGTGGACGGTGTTTCTCCGGGCGTCTGCAAACACTTGAAGGTAATGATGCTTTAAGGTTTGCAGTCAGCAAACTTGCGTGATGCTGTGTTGACCATTAAACAGGTTTTACTTTTGTCAATTCTTGGAAGAAAAATTATTTGAGCTTTTACCTTTAATTACAAGCATACCTGGAGGTCCCGGAAAGACGTAGGCGTCTGACTTAGTTTGTGGACATGGTGAATACAATAGCAGGTCGCAAAAAGCACATTCCTTCTCTATTAATTTTTGAAACGCTTTGATCTGTGCCTGTGGAATGTGTGGCTTTGGCTTCACTACTCTTTTGTTGTTGTTTTTCCTCGAAAATGATTTCTTATTTCTTGCCCAGAAATCAGCCATGGATATTTTTAAAGGCACTTCCACCTTGTAATTACTTCTTTACATAGAAGAACCGTCAGTCTGCTTTGATGTATGTCTCAGACCCTAGGTTCTTCTTACAGGTATTCAAAAATACACAGTTGCAGGAGTTCTAAGAAGGACTGTAATAGAAGCTGTAACTGAATTCAGGATTTAAGAAGAAAGGAAGGTGGGCACAAAGCATTGCATTCTCTAACAGGAAAAGTGGAATTCGCTTAAGATGGACTGCCTCTGGGTATCCTTTCTGCTAGAGGAGAGGGACGTGCATTTTAATGGCCTGAGTCACGTACAAGGGGTACGTGTAAGTAGCACCCAGGACCAGGCATTGCTCGTTGAATTAAACGGTAAGCTTTCAAAGCCATTTCAGTAATTCTTTGTATTTGATACAGCATTAGGGAAGAGAACAGTAGGTGTTTTCATATTAAAGTGTTTTTTCAAGGAATTTATAATTCAATGGATTTATAAATGTCTCTATAAGATCAAACTTAATGGCTTAGTCTTGCTGCTGTTCCCAGCTGTGGGTAGAAGTGGGTCTATTTATTCTGCTGGTATGTGATGCTGTTTCCTTGTGTTTGCTGTATTATGTTAAGTGTGTTCTGGAAGACTTTTATAGGAGTCTGCTGTATAAATTGAATCTTTTCACTGATGTAAAAGATTACCTATTTGTTAGGACTTTGGTAGGAAGGATACTTAAATTAGGAGGTTGCTATGAAAATGTGGTTGGGACACTCCTTTGGCTGTCATAAATGAGGTATCCTATACCTCACCCTTCTGATGAGACAGGATGTTCTTGCGAAGATGATGTGCCTTTTTCTGACAGTGTTGCTCTGAGAAGGGTGCTTGCCACAGCTGAATATTGGTGAGGCATCTGCTGTGCTGGAACAGGGTTTTTTGGTTTGTTTTTTTTTAGGTGAAACCTCTGCTTAACAGTACTTTGGTGACTGTATCAGACTTGCCTTTTTATGTTGTGTTGTTATTATCTGGCAATATATGAAGGTTCAAACTTAGTTAACAGTCACTGAGTCGTATTATTACCAGTTCTGATCATACGAGATAACCATTGTGTGCCATCCTTATACACAAAATGTGGCTTTCAGTACAGCGGAAATAGGTGGCTTCAAAGAAGAATTTTGTCCTGACTCTCAGTACTGCAAAACTAGGGAGGTTGGTCTCAGAATAAATATTCAAACTCGGAACATTGCTGTAAATTGTCAGTTTACCAATGTGTGTCTTGTAATTTGACTGAGGCACTCTGAGGTATTTATTTCCATCCTTAAAATGAACTCTGTATGTCTGAGAAGGTGGCAAAAAATTGGATTTTTCTCATAAGAACGAGAAGTGAACTCCGCCTAGGAGTAATGTTCTCAAGCAAGAGAAATGCTCATGTCGGTTTAAATTTAAGATATTAAGCAGGTAATAAAAAAGATGACTAGCTATGTAGGATCATCACGACGGTGCTTCCTGCGCTGAAGTGGAGCAAGATAAATTGTTTACTATGATTTCACTTCCATAATAAAGCACAGCAATGCATCGAGCTTCTCAGCTGTTTATTCCCACCAGGCTTTCACAGTGCTATGGAGTTTGAAGATGCAGATGCACTGTCAAATATTCCACTGCCTTGAAACAGTCGTTGCAAGAGTTATATCTTGAATTAACATTCATCTCAGGTATGGCAGTGATGAAGTACCTATTCACTGCAAGGAATTTTAACCAAACAACCTGTGATTAGATCTGTCCAGACTGTCCATCATGGAAGCTGGGTTTTAAGTGCGGGCATCTAGATTAGTAGGTGGTTTATTTGAACTAAATTATTAAGTGTAAATACGAAGTAATCAGAAATAAATCTTTTGAATGATGAAATTCTCCGCTCACCGGTGATGAACTTTGGAACCATTAGTTTTAATTATAAGGTAAATAGACAAGTCTTGTTTAATTGGACACTTAAGGAATGTTACTCCCATTGAACTCAATTATACTTTAAACTATGATATCCAGGGCAAGCGGCATTTGAGTCCCTGGCATTGTTTAATGCAGCTGTTAAAAAAATAAATAAATAAATTCTGGATGTCAGAGTAAAAAAGCAAATGGCTTCTTTCTTTTAAAACCTGACGGTTTTTTCGTGTTGTTGATCATTTAGTCCTGTAGCTCCCTATGAGCACGTTAAATGTCTTGTATCTAAAATAATTTCCACCATATTCCTCAAAAGTATTGTAGGTGAGTAATCTTGCAGACAGTCCGTGGACCTGTGGTACAGCAGTTTATATTTTATGGTCTTAAGATAAGATGATGCTTGCATTAAGGGCTGTGAGCTTTCTCCCTATTGAAATTAGGTGTTTCTGTTTGAGAAAACATATGGAATTCAGAAGTAAAGGGCAAAGGAAAGAATCTAGTAATTGGAAAAGGAGTGAGTGGAGGAGGGAACTTTTCAACATCTCTTTGCAATGGAGATTAAATGCTGGAACACGATGTGGTTTCATATACGCACACATTGCATAATCAGTGGAGATAATTGGCTTTCTTCCATGCATTCTTAGTAAATGATGAAGAAAGAGTATTGCACATAATAAGTGTCAGCTTTGAATTAAATGTGCCCTATTCAGTAGTTGGTTCTTTGCAAGAACAAGCACATGCCGATTTCTGATCTGCTGATGATCCGCCGCTTTCAGGTCTTGACAATTAAGCAAACTTCCGAACTTGCGTAAGGCTGCCTTCGCTCATGAAGCGAAGGGAGCTAGGTGGCGCCATCGGCCTGTCTTTTGCCTACGCAAATTTGGGTTCAAAAGGTGCGTTTCAGGTAAAGCGTGAGCTCATTATTCTGCCCGCGAGCGCTGGGCTCTTGGCAGGCTCCCAGTTGCGCCCAAGTGGCAGAGACGCTGCGTAGAAAGGTGGGCAGCGCCTGGTGGTGGGGTGCTACTTTCTGGTGGCCTGTTTTAATTATCATTTATGGTATCAGTTGTATGGGGTCTTGTTAATGCTGCTGGCGTATGGTGTGTTTGGAGAGGTGACTGCTTCCCTCGTGGGTAAGGGGATGGTGTGCAAACTTGATGGCGAGCAGTAACTTGAGGCAGGGACTATGATGTGACCGATTATAAAGTGATGTGTAGAAGTCTTGAGACAGTGCTGTCCTGCAGGAGGAGGTAGGTCAGGCAGAGAAGAAGAGATTTATTCGGGAGGACTGCACATTAATTAATTGCTGTTCTTTCAAGTCTCTCACTTCTATTCCTGCCTCCCTTTCCATCTAGCTTTGCTCTGTGGCCTTAACATCACTGTTACGCAGCGTTTTCCGTTAGGAAAGCGAGTGAGCCCAACGCAAGTTATATTGCGTGTGTTTTCAGGCCTTGGTGAGGTTGTGGATTGCTAAAACCTTGTCTTACGGAACAGGGCTTTGAGATCTGGGACCTCCTGAAAACTGGCTAATTGCTAATAAAAATATAACGTGCAAGTTGCACAACGGAGGCTTATGGAAATGCTCACTTGGCGGAGAAAATGCCGAGCCTGCTTACAGCTGGTGGAGTCAGGCATGTAAATATTTATACAAGTTGAATTTTGGGGGCCCTTGGCTGGGTTTTCTCCCTGTAGCATTGCAAGTTACGTAAAAGCCTTGAACCTCCGCGGTGGGGTCGCTCTGTACACGCTCTGCTGTTACTCAGAGAGCCTGCCCGATCGCTTCCTTGCCGGCGCTATGGCAGAGGCGTGTAGTAACAGTTTATGACCGTGTGGTGTCTTCCCGCATTTCAGCCGTTGTGTAACGCGCCGAGATGGTGATTGGACGCAGTACAGTTATACAATGTAGTGAGCCCAACCAGATTATAAAAATCCTCCTTCGCTATGTCTGCATCCTTTCAGGCTGCGGCTCGCGACTCGAACTGTTGCACTGAGCATAGGCGGGAAGAAAGGCGGTGGAGGAATTGGCAGAGACGGTCTCTGGAAGGTGGTACAGGTTTCTAGAGGTAAGAGCTTCTTTGAATTCAGATGTTAATGGGGACGACTACAAAACCTCAGCTGCTTTAGTGTGGGCATTGTTAAGTAAGAAAACTTAAACCTGACAAACTCTGGATTTTAGTAACTATCTTAAAGATTTGAGGACTTCATTTCTCATTTAAAAATGATTAAAAATCACTGTAAAGAGAGACTCGAAGGTATTTACCCTTTTTCCTATTAACCTGTAAATCTTGGCTTCCTTTAATTTTTTTTAAAATGGGAGAAGTGTATATGAGTTTTATATAGTAAAAAGATTTTAAGAATGCTTGACCCCAAAAGTACAACATCGTGGCTAGTTTTTGAAAGTTTCTTGAATTCCACATCTTTTATTAAGTTATGTTAAATGAAAGTGAAATATTCGTTTAAAGACAAGCCCAATAATTCAATTCCATGTAAACTTTTTCAAGTGTGTAATCACTTACTGGTTTTATATTGCTTACTGGACTAAAATTGTTCTCTTTCAGCAAGGAGTGAGTATCTATTTCAAAAGTAGACATAGCAATGCCTAAGCCTTTGGAAAGGAGCTTCCTATTCAGAGTTGAAAAAGTTGGCACATTACCCTGATTTGCTTAGTAAATGGAATTTTTCCTAGATGTGTCTCTAACTTCACCTTCATTTTAATGTGATTAAGGTCTTGGAAAAAAAGTAGCTTTCATCAAAGTGCCAAGTAGAAGTACAAAGAAAGCTGGGAAAAGAACCAGTGTGTGTTCAGGTTCTGAGTGCCGTGAAGGAGCTTAATGAACTGTGTATTAACATCCATAATAATGTGGAGGTATCTGAATTCTTAGGTTATTAATTCTCCGCAGGGAGACTGTAAGGACTGTATACCATTATAAATCAAGTTACTGTGTACCATAAACAGTGAGAGAGGTGTACTGTGCTGCAAGTAAGCCTATAAAGTAGTGATGTATTTTATAAAGAGCAGTGATAGACTATTTCATTGTTATTTACTGTGAGAACACATTATTTATGTTATTTATCTAGAGAACACTGCAGGTGTCAGTTGATATCAGTCGCTTGATGTTGAGCTATAAAATTGTTATCTCCTAGATTTTGCTTGCACTTCTCTGAAATGTAAACTTACGACTTCTGTATACTTCTTTCCTGGTCTTTCGTTAGGACTCTGTTAATGCAGACCGTTGAGGGGATCTCCTGTGGAGGGTGGCGCGCGCGCGCGCTGCACAGAAATTTGGCAAAACTGTTGCCTATTGGAACAGTAAAATGAGAGCGCATCTTAACAACACACCTTCAGATTGACCTGTATTTACTGGAAATACTCATCTTTCAGATATTTTTGCTTAGAATCACAGCCTAAATAAGCTCTTCTTTAATAATTGGAGTAACCAAACGTAGTTTTTGAAAGCTGTGAGATCCTTTGTTAAACGTCTCATTCAGTTGGATTTAAGTCCTCTTCTCAAGAAGCTCATTCACACGGGAAGTTAATGAGATTTAGCTAATGTGCTTTAAATCAACAGAAGGTTTGAGCTCGGCATAACTTTCCTGTGTGTCTTTGTGTAGACATGCCCTAATAATGTTGGTCAGTTGTTAAGACATACTATTCTGGATGGCAGTCAAAATACCAACTACTTAAAAATTCATTAGTGCCTACAAAGAAAGAATATGTTTGTGCTTTGAAGGCATACTTTGAAGTGAAGTGAGAAACTAACTCGGGACCGAAACTTCTTAAAGTGCCTGTCAGCTCTTGTTTTTTTAAAACCTAAATATTAGGAAGTTTGGGCATATTTAAAAGTAGCCGTACTTTGTCTGCTTCTCCTGCAGGTAAAGGGAAATGACAACTTTTTGTGTAGTGTTGCGTTAGGAGTTTGAAGTATACTTTTCTTTTTTCAGTGTGGATGTAGTTTGCTCTTGAGTGGAGGGGGAAAACCTTCTCTGTAGCACTTCAGTGTAATTTCGCTTCATTTCATGGGAAGGAGCTCCGGGTGCAAGACAAATCACGAGTATTTTTCAGACCAAAGAGGCTCAGTTTTAAAATAGCCTGAGGAAAAGGTCTACTTAAGACTAAAGCAGGATGATGTTTTTTACATGTAGCAACAGAAGATTAAGCGCTGGTCCTGGGCAGCTTTTTGCATTTCTGTAAGATGGTCCAGATCCCCTGGAAGGTTGAAAAATGTCCTTTGGACACACTTGCATATCTGGAACAGTTTGTGGGGTAGAGGACCTCGCGGGCACCGTATCCAAGTACCAGTCTGGAGATGTAATACTTGTGGCCAACACTGAGGCAATTGAACTTGTGGTTGCGGGTCTGCAGACAGTACTTTGATTGCGTCATGTTAAGTACTTGTCGGGCCTTATTAGCCTTGCTGATGAATTCTTTGAAATGGGGAGGACCTTTTTTTGCTCTGTAGGAAAACATCAGACAACTTTTTGGACAGCTTTGCGTAGCAAAGTCGCTACTCTTTTGATCGCTTGTAATTTGGTCATTAATATTTTTAAAGCCCTTGATAATGTGGTGTTTAATTTTTAACAATTTCTCAGAAGCAAGTTTCTCAAGCTTACTGTATTTGTGCTGTTAAATAGCAGATGTGAACAGCTATGGCAGGCAGGCCGGGGAGTGAAAGGGGGAATCTTGTTCTAAGGTTCTTCTGGTATTAAAAATAGCATAACTCAGGACTTGTGAAAGTGAGGACATGTATAAATACAAACCACGGTGCCTGTAGCTCCCATCTGATGCACAGAAGACAAGGGGTGTCTAGTAATAGGAGGAGGGATCTTTGGTTTTTAATATCTTAATGGCAGAAAATCAGTACAGAAGTTTTGTGCGATGGGCGTAACTAGGGCCGATAGCAGTCTGGAGAAAGCTGCTGTTCCGTAATTAACTGGGAATTGCCTTGCTTTTGTGTTGAGTTGTGTGTCTGGCCCAGGGGTGGCTGTAACCCTGTAAATAAACTTGTCTAATTGGAGCCTCCACAAAATTCCTTAATTGTCTGCATTGCCGGTCTTGAAAGCCCAGAAGCACTCCTGTTGTCCTGATCGGTTTGGTACAGTGTTTTGGTGAAGGAGTTTCTCTCAAAACTTCCCTGATCTCTTGGCATCCATCCTGCCACCTTCTGCAGCCATCTGCATCTCCCTGGATACACTCGTGCTGATCCGAGCCATGTGTCTGCCTGTTCTCCTCCTCCACGTCTCGTGGTGAACGTCGGCCGGCCACCAAACTGTCAGCAGCTCTGTCCCCCAGCGTGCAGTTGCTCTTTAATGTGTCCTTAGTGCTGTAGAGTAGCATTAGCTGCTGGGCCTAAATGCCCTTTTTTTAAACTAAACAAAATAAATGTGGTGTACTTGTTACTGGTTTAAATTCTTCATAGCTGTCTGATGCTACAGCAACTGAGAATTTATCTTTAGCCGCAGTCGACAGCGTGCCCCTTCCAGAAACAGCTCTGCAGTGCTTGCAGTGTTGGGTACTGAGTGAGGGAAGTGGATTTTAAAACTGGTTTTATCTTCTACTCAGACTTGGTACATTTTAACCTTAAAATATCCTGATGATGCAGGAAGCGCAAGCCCCTTTCCACATCTCTGTCATGGGTCTGTTGCCAAAAATATAATCTCAGGTGTAGAGATGCCTTGATTTGTGTTTAAACTCGTCACATCCCTGAGTTTTGGAGATGCCAAACACTTGAAACTGCCATTGGAGGTGGTGGAACTCCAGGTGTGCTGCTGCAGTTGAGCTTATTCACCTCAAGTGTTTTGAATTTATTTCAAATTTAGGTTAAGCTAACCTTGGTTGATGTAAGGTTGGACAGCTTCTGGCTGAGCGTCATCTTTGCTTGCAGGGGAAAGTCATCGTTATTCGCAGGAGTCTGACAGCTAGTTACAAATAATACATTGGAGATTGTAATTAAGCTGTCACCTTAATTTGATTCTAATCTCCTTAGCACATGCAACAGACTGAGCTCTCTTGGCTCTGTAGCTATCTGTAAAAGCCAAAAAGGTCCTGGGTTGGATCTGACACCGCTCCTTCCTCGGGGCGGTGTGACATGTGCTTACCAGGTGGCATACCTCCATTAGTGCTGCTGGGAGCTTTTCTATCAGTGCACTCTCAAGAATACGCTGTTTCACCGCCAGCTTGTTGTATAACCACGCCTGTTTGCTTCCCTCACGAATATTTCCCTTGCACAGCCATGTGGGGCCACCGAATGTAGGTCAGTTCCTGATTTTCCATGGTTGAGATGGAGAGAAGAGGACCACAGGTACTGGTCAACTGGTTAATTCTGTTTGACACTTCTGCTGTGCTAAGAGATAGGAGGGGAGTATTTAGTTATACATTTCTCTTTCAAACTAGCTGGGATTCTCCTTGTAACTCTTTCACCAGCTGGTTTACTTGTGTCCTAGACCTCCTCAGTATTTAGGCAAACCACAACTGTAAGGTAGCCAATTTCCATCTGTCTTTGCAGGCAGTTCTGCCACTTCATAGAGCGGTAAAACATTTGTGATTGTCCAACAGCTTCTGGCTGCAGCTGTGGTTTTAGGGGACCTGGTACCAGTTGGAAAATGCTGCAGCCCCATCATGCAAAGCACTAAATCAGACTGCTTAGGCTGTGTTCAAACTTTGTGCCTATTTATCTGCTCAGCTGTGTGCTGTGTCAGCTGTCTCCTGTCCTCTCAAAGCAGCTGCACCAATCAATATGGAAAGTCTAAGCCTGGCTCAGTTGATAGAAATTTGAGATCCAGTTTGAATTTGGAAAGACCCTCCTGGTTTTAGAAAGTTTTTGTTTTGAGTTTGGCAAACAAGGAAGAACTGAGTTTCAGAGTTGAAAGTCATTGTGGCAATCATGGGGGGGGACCTGAGGTCCAGACTAAGCTTTTTCCAAAGGGTTAACCTCTAGATCTGCTTACTGCAAATGTGGGCCGATGAGCTGTGGTATTGACAGCATATCCTGAACACAGCATTGCTTCCCAGTTCTGGTGCTGCCAGTCTGACAGCACCTGACAAATTGTTGACTCTGCTAGTGGATGTTTAGAAAAAAACAACCCAAACAAACCAAAAAGCCCCAACAACCTCTTGCCCCAAGCATGGTGCGGTCTGGAGGTCAGTTTGTTTTTGTTTTCCCCAACCCCTGCTTTGCCAAGCTCTGGATTCAAACGTTAAAGGCCCTCAAACACAGCATGATAGACATGAATGCCATCACAGCAAATCTGAATTTTTTATTTTATTTGTGTTTTGCAGTTGTGACTGGGTATTCTCAGACTAACATGAAAAAGTAAGGAAGGTTTTTAGTGTGGCTCAACCAAAAACTATATCAAATGATGCTGCTTTTAAAGAAAACCATGCAAGGGAGAAGATATATATATTATAATTACCAACTCCTTCAGTGGGGTTCGTGGTCCATTTTTCCTTTCCATGTTACTAAGCTCTTCATGTATATCCGTATCTTCTGTCCTGACCAAGTTAACTCTTGAATCTAGTAAGAGATGAGTTTTCAAATTAGTTTTCAGACAAACTTGCATGCGGTTTGGTACCTTGTGAAACAGAAGATTTTTGTGCAGCCTGTCTTGGTATATGGGCAGATTTCTCTGAGGGAAAACCTTTGTTGTATACTTCAGTGGATGTTTTTATTTGTGGTAGAGGTTCCAGAATAAAGACTTGCAGGAAGAAAAAGAAGAGTACATATGATTGCAGTCTTGTGTTGTACATCCCCATCTCCGATGGTTTTTACCTTTATTTTTCTTTCAGTGAACTTTGAAATGCATTGTAACTTGTTTAAACAAAATAGGAGCTCCCTTGATAAAACAGAAAATGTGGTGTTAGTGGTCGTGAAAATGGAAAGTGTAAGAACTACCATGTGGTGTCAAAACATGCTCTCATCGCTTTGTGTCCTGTCCTGATGGTAGCAGATCTGGAAGAAGGTTTGTGTGTTGGAGAAAAAGCAGAGTGGCCTTACCCCACCTAGGAGATTTTTTTTCCTCTGAACTTGTACCTGGACTATCCCCTGCAGTAGGCTATTTGTCTAGATACTAATCTTATCTAAAGCATTGTAAACCCATGTCAGCTTTTGGCCTTCCTGGGTTAATCATATATGAGCACTGAAGATAATTTGGTACAGAAAGAGATGGATGTTAATCAGTATCCTGGTGGAAATTTCACTTCCAGCCTTTCCATGCAATCCAAGGCGGCGGATAATTCACTGTACTGTGTGTACCCAGCTGAAGTTGAATGAGTTTTATCTCTTCTTACCTCAGCATCTGATCAGTTAGATGTGTATCAGGGGGCTATAAAATATCTTGAGTCATTTTGTTTAGCTATGCTCAGTTGGTGGGGTAAGAGGTCTGATAAAGAGTGGTATCTTACAGATAAACTCATCTCCTGCTGCCTCAAGATTTCGATTTGACACTTCTGATTGCAGAATAAAAGTATTCTGAAAATATCTGATGATCAGCTGTGCCATTAAGTGCAAGTTTAATTGCCGAGTAGAAACAAGAAGAGTTTGGAAATTGGTCTGCTCGTTTTCCTTGGACCTCCCCCAACACTCGTGTGTGTGGTGTTTGTGTGTGTGTATGTGTGTGTACACAAACACATGCTCCCTCCCTCTGCAAAAAGTAGCACATGCAGCTACTTTTGCCTGTTAATTTGCAGTTGCTTGTTCGTCATCATCTGGGAACCCTCCTCCAAACACTATCGTTCTAGCTATTGTGTTTCAGCTCTCCAGAATTAGCACAAGGCACAGCTCATTTGCGTGCTGTCCTGGTGTAATTCTCAAGAACAATTCCTGAGGAATGATTGCATCTTCTTTGAGAAGACAGCAGCCTTACTGTTTTGCAATGAGAAGTAAAATAGGATTATATGGTCTTTTCTTTTGCATCAGTGGAGATGCTAGTTAATGCTAACTAAGAAGCTTATCGTGCCAGAATATCGTAAACCAGATCTCCTGAATGGCAGGTTTCCTGCTGGTGTAACTCTTACCCTGGTGGTTTATTGGCATGGCTGCATTTGTTAGGGAGGTGTAATTCTGCCCTTACCCTTTTCCTTTCCAATCTGAGATGATAAAGCTGCCAGACTAAACTACGCCTGTCTCCATCACTGATTTTCTTGGAGAATAAAGTATGTCTACATTGACAGAAAAAGGCAAATTCTTTTCTTTTATCTTTCTGTGCTTGAAAAAAAAATCCCTCGTGCCTCTACAGTAAAAGCAAACAAAACCCCTCAAAAAAAAACCCACCCCAAACACCCCACTGCCCCCAAAGCTTTAAGCAGTATCTGTCTCTTGCTCCTTTCTAACCTGTTCCTGTCACCTCTCAGACCTGCATAGGCAGCTTTGAGACGAATGTTCCCATGGAGAGTTGAGGCATGACGGATAACATCACAGTTACCTCTGCACAAACTCAGAAGCAGACAAAGTAATTTAAAGTTGCTGTTTGTGTCTGGAGATTTGTCCTTTTGAAGGGGAAGTCTGTGGTTGTTGTAAAGAGGGGAATGCCTTTTTTTCAGAACGGCATGTTGGTGAGGACTCAAACTAGTCGTCGTCTTCAGTCTTAAGTTCAAGTGAGAATTAATTATGCATCTTAATATTTACTTTAAGAATCAAGTCTTAATTAAACCCTTACTTGAATGCATTACTATCCCTTCCGTTAATTAAGAGAGCTTCAAGGGTATCTCAGTGCCCACGTAGTATTTCTTATGTATGTGTATTTTCTCTCTTGAATCGCTTTGAAAGATGACTATCTCTGTCACCTCAAGTAACCAGAATTTTCTAGCAAATGGGCAATTAACATCTATTAAGAGGTTCTGAAATATTAGTGCTCTGTAATTTTTCAAACAGTCCTAAATTGCCCCTAGCAGAAGGGTCTTTGTCAAGTTTCATTATTATTGCAATTACAGTAGACATTCAAGCTGCTGGCATTTTCCTGAGCAGCATTTTGGAAGGGAAGCTTAAGAAAAAACCCAAACTCTACTTTTTTACTTTCTAATATATACATAACTTTTTTTTTTTAATGTCCATTAGCTGCAATAACCTCTAGCAATTAAGTTGAAAATGTCATTAATTTGGTTTTGAAGTAACATCAGGGTGCAGTGGGTTTTGGTGCTTGAATGTGTTCCTGGCTTTGCAGAAAATTTCACCTGATACCATTTTTCTGGTTCTATCATGTAATTTCATCTGTAGCTTAGCTGGTGCATCCGCAGCTGTCTGCAGCTGCACTTTCTTTTTGAAGCTCAGGAACCACAGGTGGCCAAACTGGATTTGTTGCAGAGTTTTCTATGCTGCCCTGTGGGAAGTTTAGGTTCAAATCTGTTCATTCATGTTCCTTAGTCTTGGAAATAACAAAAGTGTGGCTGACTGTGGACTGGCGGGTCTAATTTAAGGAGCAAATGTGGGAAAACTACACTGTAGTGCTGGGAAGAGAGAACCAGTAGGCTGTAGGATCTTTCCTATTCCTGTGCCAAAATAGTAGCGATACTAATTAAAATGCAGTTTTATCCTGAAGCAGTTGCTTCAGCAGCGTCAGGCAGATTCCTTTGAATGTCCCTTGCCCAGCTGGGATAATTACCCTGGGGTAAGGGAGCTCTGCAGAAAGGGCTGTCTCTGTCTGTCTGCAGTGGGCTTACTGACAGGCGGGTGTGCTTCACTGTCCATCTAGTCTAAGCTTTCTGAATGCTTTTTATTTAAAAATAAGTTGTTTTAAAGGGAAGTATTTAGTTATACAGAGGTGAACTTATGAGTAGGTCTACAAATTTACGCTCGTTGAAGAAGCACGAGTATTGTTTGCAGTGGACGTCCAATAGCAAGCTGTTCTACATCGCTACATAGCTGCAGTCCAGGTGTACTTTGTTCCCAAAAAGTTCTATGGAAGTAAGTGCGAAATTGAAACAAAACCGAGGTTTCAATATACTACTAATAATAGAAGACCACAAGAGAAGAATGAAAGAATAATCACAGTATTCTCATCCTGAAAGAACTTAACATACCATCAGATTTGTCTTTAAATGGTAATCTACTAATTATCAAATCAAAAGGGAATGATAAGAGTTGGTGAGTCATGAGCATGAAAGGAAACCAAGGCTGCAGGGCATGTGTGTTTGTACATATATCTTAAGTAATCAAGAAAAAATTAATTTCTTCAACTCTAGGTGCCATTGATGCCAACAATACTTAAAAAAGCAACGCCGATGTCCCAGCTGGATTACTGAGCCCTTTTGTGATTCCTGGAGGTGTTTAAATAAGAAATTGTCCTCAGTACTTGGTCTGTCATCCCAGAAGCATCCGCTTGGGTACTGTATGCAAGTCCTCGACATTCTGGAAACGATGGGGATTGGTAAGAATACCACTTCGAAATCAGTGGAGGCGGGAGGCTCCACAGAAGGCAAATACGAGGACGAATCTAAGCATCCCACCTTTTTCACCCTGCCTGTAAGTAACACATTGAGGTACTACAGAGTCAGTGTGAATCAGTTAATAATGCTTTGTTCTCGTCACGTTGTACACAACCTTTGTTTGCACAAGTAGCGAGTAAAACCTCTTTTGCCACTTGTTACTGTTTGTATATGAACACGGCCAATTATGTTGTCTGTCGTTACTTCATGCTGTGCTCTAAAGCAGAGCTGTTCACAGGACATGCAACACCCCAGGTAGCCCATGATTAGAACAATTAACTGTCCTGCTGCAGAATGCACCAGCCCTTGGTGTGTCCTGAGTTGCCTGCCTAAGACTAGCAGGAAACATTTGCTTGTCGTCTTTTACTTCTTCAGATTTTCAGTATATCATTCTGTTGTACGTGTCTGCCAATCAGTCAGCTGCTGGTTTCCCCCACCCTCCATTGGCTGCCCAGGCTTTGAGAAGCTGTATGTGATGTCTTTCAAGTTTCTGTGTATTCTCGGCATGCTGTTACAGAAATGACTGCTCACCATGCTCGTAACGTTTCCTGACAAAATGTCAAAGGCAGATGT
This sequence comes from Leptosomus discolor, assembly GCF_034619465.1. NCBI lineage: Eukaryota > Metazoa > Chordata > Aves > Leptosomiformes > Leptosomidae > Leptosomus > Leptosomus discolor. The sequence goes on from NC_141413.1 coordinate 4,129,355, forward strand.
CAAGCGCAGAGGGAGAAAACTGAGTGGCGTGGGGTGTGATTGCAGAGAAAATGTTTTAAGACCGTGTGTTTCTTTTTCTGTTTTATTTTTAAGGTCGTGATAAATGGTGGAGCAACATCCAGCGGTGATCAGGATACAGAAGACACAGAGTTGATGGCCATCTATACCACAGAAAATGGCATAGCAGAAAAGGTATGTAGTGGTTCCTTCTCGGTGAGGGCTTACACGGGCTTTCTCAGTTCTATTATTTGTCCACACTAGTTTTACTTGGCTGAGAGATTTTCCTTCTCTAATCAAACATGCTGACTTGCAGATTCAGATCAGGCTCAGGGGAGTTCTGTCCTCATGACTCTTCTGGTCACACATTTTGGTTGCAGAACACGTGGAATGACTCGGCAAATATCAGAAGCAGTTAATGCACTTTGACCTGGCACCGAAATTCATAATACGCAATTTTTTGATTTCTTCATTTCCACTGGCCTTTTGCATGGTTTCCTTCGTAAGGTCATTCCGTTCTCTTCTTCAGTTCTTCACTTGTTGTGCATTTAGTCAGGTAAACTGGTGGTGTTGGGCACCTTCAAAAGTGGGATCTTCCCACTGTCTTTCCAAGTTTCTTCCACCTCAAACTTAATTTTTCTAGTCCTTTTTCCAAGTAGGGGGCTGCTTATTATTATTGAGTGACAGCTTTGTGAGTGAATCTCAGGTCATTCGTAAAAACCCTTGAACATTTTTGCTTAGGATAACGACGATTGTATCTTAGCTATTCAGGAAGACCCAGCTGAGGTTTCAAAGGAGACCAATTTGGTTGTGATTTTTCTAGCTTTTTTTCTCAATTCCATCATTCTCCAAGCCTGTTCAATAATAATCTTGCAAGCAGAGATGGTGTGAATCTGAGCTTTTGTTTAAAATAAGGAAGAGGATTACAGTAAATCTGAAGAGCACCTTTTCCTGAAATTTTTATATCTAATTGGCTTTGTGGTTAAGCCCTATCTCCAGAAAGCCTCAATGTGACCAAATTTTTCAAATGTCCTAATTGAAACAAGAACAAAACTCTCTTGTTTTCAAGTACGAGCATCATGATGCTCTTTTCTTTGAGGCTGTAACATCCTTGTTGGGGCAAGGATGATGTCAAAGGGTGTAGTTAAGGTCTTCTAGTTCAGACATCAAAATTCACTTCTGAATTTCAGATTTAAAATACACCCTAAACAGGTGATTCTGATGTTATGAATGCCACGATGTTCCTTCACGTACTCTCTCTTACAGATAAGCTGTCTGCATGTCTCGGATACATCTCTACTACCATCTTGATCATGCTGATATTTTAATGGACAAATTTTGGCAACTGTTGACGTGCATATGTCTGTGATGGCTGAGTTTCTGAGCATGCTCAGACTAGTGTGGAGAGAGACAATCTGATAAAAGCCTTGAGCAAAAGGTGTTGGGATGAAATTGTGCAACTAAGATAAGCGATCTCTAGACATTAAAGCATGTCTTCATGGCCTGTTTTTACCAAACATATATTTTTCTCCCTTCCACTTGATCCATGTGATCAGAACTGTAAATGATGGATGATAATTCACCTTAAAGAGAGCATAAGCTTTTGATCAACCAAATCTGCTTGAGTTAAAGCTTTGCTGTGGCTTACAATGAAAGGAGGGGCTGTAGCCATTAACAGCTTTGTGTATTAAGATGGTATTTGAGGCTGATATTTCTGGTAAGCTGAGCAAACCTCCTGATTTTCACTTAAAATGAGTGTGTGCACGAAGCATGTTTGTTCTTGGCTTTCCATTCCTCTTGAGAGATCAATCACCAAAAAAACCCAAATCAAAGACCTTGGATAAAAAGCCTTTAAGAAAGAGGACTGAAATGTACTTAATTGCTGGAGGATGCCCAATGCTTACATTGTCTCGCAGTATTTGTTAGCCGAACCAATAAACAATTAGCCCAGATGAGAAAGAACTGTGTTGCTGCATCCCTATAAAATAAACAATACTGTGTTGCTTATTGCTTAGTAGAATGAATTTGAGCATGTTGTAAACTCTTTAAGGTATTTCTCTAAAGGCCTTGTTCCCCGCAGTTAATGAGTTTTCTTTTGAAAAGTAGTTGTTGGTGGTTGCTTCTTTGGATTTTGGTGTGGGTTTGCTGTTTTGGAGCCCCCTGCCCAACGTTTTTGCTCCACCTTTGTCTCATTTTCCCCCCCTTGTTTATACTTATTCTGTGCTTTTTTCTTTTTTGTGTTGTGTCCCACCTCTGGCCAATTAAAAATAATAATCAAAAAAAGAATTGGTCTCTGATCAGTATCTCATTCAGAACGGTGCAGTTCATTCCCAGCGGTTCCCTACAGCACACTGTGGCGTACTTGACAAGCACCAGCGCATAGTCAGGGTATTAAACCAGCAGGCACACGCTCGGGGTAGGAAGGGGCCAGTGACTACCCAGTGACTTCTCAGCAGGATAGCCAGACCTCACCCTGGTTCTCAAATTCCTCATTGTTCAGTCTTGGTCTCTTTTATGTTGGTTCCCTTTAGCCATTATCTGCTAAAGGTTTGATCAAGGTGAAAGCTTCCTCTTCCAAAGCAGACTAAGTCTGGCTTTTGGAAGGAATGAGACATATCCTGGATTTTTTTTTTTTATCCTACCACTTTGCTGTGTAGGACAGACATTTCTAAGACGATTAAGCCTTAAAGTTTGAAATTCTTTTGGTAGAAGGCCTATGTACTTCACTTTCTCAAGGAGATCTTAAGTTGGTTAGCAGTTGTTGATCTGTGCCCAAAGAGAGCTTTCTGCATGCCGTGGACGAGTTGGCTTGTTCCTAGGCCTGATGCCTGCTGATCTTTTTTGTTCTTCGCAGGCAAATGTAGGCATAAATGTCATCACAAGTGAAAAGTTCTGGAAGGACTAATAAACTTGCTGCATGTGCCATGGTCTTTCTGGTAGAAACAGGTCATCGTTTCTGATTTCTGCTGCCCGAAGAAGGGAAGAGCAGGTTGAGAAGTTAAGGAATGTACTTGATGCAACCTCATCAGTCCTATGAAGAAAAATTAGTGTTCGACACTTAAGTGGAACAGTTAGGTAGCTACTGAATATTGGTCTGGCAAAGTTAGAAAAGCAGCCAAAAGATGGCTTTTCAAAAGGCAGGGGCCAAAAGGGAGTGACCAATCTGCACAAATCACTTACTGAATTTTTAGAAGACCTGGTATCCTGCATGGGAACATCATGAACTTTGAAAATCCTGTTTCTGTCTGTGCTTGGAATACTCCTTCCAAGTTCCTCCTTCCAAGTTCCTCCTTCCAGTGCAGGTTGCTCAGTGCACAGTGGTAGGTGTTTTATCTTTCCACACTGCAGTCAGGTGGGGAACTATCCCCACTTTGTTCTCCTAAACCTGTGCTGCTATTTGGGTGGCTTCAGCAAGCCAACGTTGGCGTGATGCCTGGAGCAAACAATCTCTGCTGATACCTCTCTGTTCCTACCTCACGACGATTCTTACTCTTCCTTCATGACCTCTGCCTCTCTGAAAGTGTATGATGACCTCTTAGTTAAAGTGTTGACTAAACAGGCACTATCACTGGTGAGCAAAGGTCTCAGGTGGACCGAATGTTGCAGTGAAATAGAGGAGAGGTGAGGCAATCATACACACATTTTTATATACATGTATGTGTGTGTGTTTGTATAGTCTCTGGGGAAAGGTTAACAAAACCGCTTTATGACCACAGAAAGTATCACAGGAGCTTCTCTGGGTGAATCTTTGTTTTCCTGAGAAAGTTCTTAGAAGCAGCCTCTAGTGATGATAAGTGTCCTGCTGTTTGTCCGTAACTATGCTGGCTGTTGACTCTTCCTCCTTCTGCGGGTCTTCATGCGTCGGCCACTTTGCGTCCTGCCTTGGACCTACACGTAATTGCACTGGCATGAGGTTGTACACCGTTTTTCCTGAGTTCTGGTTAGAGACAAGCTGTTTTACTCCTGCTCAGTGCCCTCTCTCCCGTATGAGGTGAGGTGCTAAAACTCAAGTTCCTGATTTTTTTTAATTTGCAGGGGTTTATTTTTTAGAGGATCAGGTCAGGAGAGCAGTCAGTGAGAAAAATTGCATTGATGCTGCAGATCAGCAAGATGAGTTGTGCAGTGAACAATTTCCCATATTCCTCTTTGTAGGACCTGTACCTTGTTTAAACTAACCCTGGTGAGCAGATTGCTCAGTGCTTAATGTCATTTAAAAGAGTTTTCAGAAATTAGTGTTTCTATATTTTGCTTTTCCACTGTGATGCCTTTGACCTTTCCGTAGTGGTGTGGTCATTTATACTCCTGGAATTTGAATTAACCCAGTGGCATTAGTTTTCCCAACAGAAATCTGAGGTAAGAGGGAAATACCATGGGTCAGTTTGGCTTCTCTGACCTTGTAGCTGATAAACCAAATGGAGATTATTTAAGCATAATCTGTGGATGTGTTGTGATTTTTGAAGAAGTAAAGACTATTTGAGGCAGAGTCACGAGTCTGGCAAAGTTCCCGGTCTTTGTGTAAGGCTCTTCACATGAGTTTGTTATGTTCTAGTGTGGATTAGGTCAGAACGGTAGTTATATAAGGTATTTTTCGGTTAGTTGAGTGAAATGATAAAATCTGATACTTCCTCCTGCTTTTGTTCTTGGTATTTGGGCTTTGGAGCATTATGTTTTTGTTCTCAGGAATTTCAAAACCAGAGAGTTTGAACAAAACAGTTCCACTTAGTCGTAAAGAAGAAACGGTTGAACTGAATTTTATTTTAATGGGAAATCTGCAGGGATTTTGATGCGTGTATATGTGTGGTCAGCTGTCTGTTAGCTCTCTGTGAATTAGGGCACACGGCAGGCCAGAATGTGGTCTCGCTTAAATTCCTGTAGGTTTAGAGGAAGTCTGCTTGCCTAATATAAATTGGCCCTGGATGTATTCAGTGAGAATGATTAGCATTTTTCTTGTCTGCTTCAATGTGGGGTCGAAACAAAAATAATAAATCTTGTGGTTAAAAAAGGTTAACCAAGACTGAAATTGAGTAAGAATTAAGTGGGGAAGCAATTACCGTAATGAGGAGCTCTCTTGCCTGTGATTTTTGGTCTCTTACGCAAGGATAGCCATTCTGCTTTAGAAATTGTTGACTCTTCCACTTAGTTCCGATTCTTCCTTTTTTTCTTTTCCTTTTTTAATAAATAGTTCTGTCAGGATAATCCCATTTTTGGGGCTGCCAGATCACTTCTGTCCTAAACAAACAATTGTTGGGTTAGTATAGATAAGCAAGGAACGGGTTATAGAAGTGAATGTGGTCGGCACAAGTTCAGTAGCTGCAGCTGGAGATGAGCTTGTTGTCAGGGGTAAAAGGCTTTAAAAATGTAACGTGAGCATTGCTGGGGAGTATTGTACCAGCCTTGGAGTATCTGGGAATTGCCTGGTAGTTCAAATTCAGTTTATTCATTTGTAACAGTGACCTACTGTTGTTGTTTGTGTCCTCCCCCACTTTTTTACCCTCCTCACCTTTCTACCCTTCCTATCAAATAGAGCTCTTTGGCAGAGACGCTGGACAGCAGTGGCAGTTTAGATGCACAGAGAACTGACATGATCTACACTATCGAAGATGTTCCTCCTTGGTATCTCTGCATATTTTTGGGGTTACAGGTATGTTTCAAAACAGCTATCATATTTTTTTTCCTCTGTAACTTCTAAAGCTTGTTTAGCGTTTTCTGTGTAGTTCATTGCATTTGTGTGTGTGGTAATTTTAGTCTTCCCACACTCACACGTTTGAAGGAAGTGTTAAGATAGTTTCTTATGAATTTGATCACAAAGATTACTGTGTTGATAATGATCTATATTATTGTTTGCTGGCATATGCACTTGTGAGATTCACTTCAATGTTTAGTCTCCTAAGCTGCTGTTAGCAAATAAGTGAGCAAATGCTAAGCACTTCAGAAAGTGACGTCTGGCACCTCTGAAAGTAAAGATGGAGAGAGATAATGGTTTAGTCCTAAAATCTTGAATATTAAAGCTGCTACTGTAGTCATTTCAGTTCTGCAAGCTTGATAGCATCGTCCTGCACCTGTAGTCTTGCTGGTAAGTGGGGCAGGAAAATTCTGCACTCCTTGGAGTGCGAGTGTGTGCTTCCTGCCATGGGTAAGGACTGTAGTGGTGAGCTGGACCTTACTGCCAGCTCAGGCGCTCCTTGTGTGAAGCGGAACAGCTCGTTTCATCTCTTTTCTTTCTCAAATGGTAATAATATCTGTCCCATGGGAATGCTGAGAATTTGTTAATATCTGTAAAGTATGTTGGGATCTCCAAACAAATACATTCCAGAGCCTCCTTTTTATTTCTGCCTTTCCTCAAGGACAGGCAGTTCTGTAGGGATTATATTTTTACTTGCACTGTTGAATATGGTGACTCTTGTTTGTTTGTTTGTTTAATGTATTTGGATTGAAAAAAGAATTAATGAGTACCTAGTTTGTGGTACTTGGGAGCTTATTTGCGGCCTAGTCTGTCTGTGCTCTAAGTTCATTTGTAAGCTAATGTTTTTTCACATGGTTGAAAGTGAATGGAGTTATTTAGCTGCTTTTCTGAGTTAGAAGCTGTTTTCAGCACAGTTACCTAGATACCTCCTCATCAAGAACAGTAGCCGTGTAGCTATGTAAATAACCTAGTTTATCCTACAGAAATAGCCATCGTTAGCAACAGGCTTGTGGTAGCTTGACGTGGAGGGAAAACCCTTGAAGAAATGCTTAGGACCAGGAAGTGAGAGCTCTGAATAATTCAAAAGCAAAAAATAGCCAATGCAAGAGAAAAGATAGTCCTAGGTCTATTTACTTAATATTGGCTGCAGTATTAACAGACCGTTTTTCTCTTCACAGCATTACTTAACATGTTTCAGTGGAACTATAGCAGTGCCCTTTTTGCTAGCTGATGCCATGTGTGTTGGATTTGACCAGTGGGCTACCAGCCAGTTGATTGGGACCATTTTCTTCTGCGTGGGCATCACTACATTGTTACAAACAACTTTTGGGTGCAGGTGAGATTTAGGACTTGTTTCTAGGTGTTGAGATGGTGATAAGACTACATTTCCAGGATGCAGTCTGAGATCCAAGAGGGGGAGGTAGTCTGTTTTCAAAGGATAAACATGAAACGCAAGATAGCAGGTCAAATACAGGACAGTTAGGGAAAGCTTTTGGAAAGCTGCTCCCAAAAAAAGGTGGATCTGAAATGAGAGAAGGCATTCAAAGGGTAAGAAAATACAGCAGGGACAGGGAGAGGGAAGGAGGAGGAGGGAAATCCATGAGGACAGAGAAAGTAAAGTGTTTCTGGGGAAAGGAAAAATTCACACACCTTGGTAAAGGGGAACTAATTTTGATATTTTTATTAGTTGCTTTAATGATACTATATTCTGGCCAACATTTAGATGGTTGTCATTAATCCTGCAGCAAATTTTGTGCCTGTTCCTATAAGGTTTTTGTCAAATTAAAAAGGTAGGGAAGAATGATGGGGGTAACTTTTTATTCTCTGAACTGCGTGTCTCTGGTACCTTTCAATACAAATAAAAAAAATTGGTTTTATTTGTTATTTGCTCTGAGTTGCAGGTAATGATCCTCCTGTGAGCTGAGAAGAAACACACCTGTTAGTGTAGCCTTACAGGGGTGCCTGTACCTCTCCTTTGGTCTGCTCTCCTTAGGAGGATGCAAGAGACCAAGTGTTAGCAAATACTTGTAAAAATGTGGTCTTGGTAGGAACAGGATGTTGAAAGTTTTATTAACATGAAGATAAATCTTTTTAAAAAAATGTATGTTGTACAGAAAACACTGCAGAGATGTTTGACATGTTTACTTAAACTTTTGTTGACTCTGTGAGAACCAGGAATGACTAAAACCTGCAGAGTTATTTCTGCATCTTCTTGAATAAACCAAGAGTGATAAGTAAAACCAGAAGAAAAGTGCATATTTTAAGAGTATGCCCTCATATGGTTACTTGAATAATTCATGGATCGTTTAGTTCAATTTAAGAACAATATGAGCTGAAATCTTGCATTCCAGTAGAAAGTGGACAAGTACACCCCCACCCCTATTTTTAAAGATTTATCTAAGAAACAGAATCTTGGGGTGGAATAGTTATCTCAACAGGGTGCAGAAGGCAAGCCTGTGGTAGACCACTTGCAATTGTAGATCAGCTTTTCATCTAAAAATTTTCCAAATATTTCAGGTTTTCCAATGTAATCTTTAGTTGCTGTTTCAGTTAGCTTGAGTTCGCTTTCTTGTCTTTTTTTCCTTTGAGAAAAACCTTCTCTTTATTTTTTTATTGTGCCTTACTCAACTTACAAAATCGCTCCGCTGTTTTGTATGAAAAGTTCATTCTGGTGATAAAACGGCATAAACAAAGTTTTGAAAGAGAAAATTTTCTTTTCCTATTGTATTTTGTTTTAGCTAAGACTGCCTGCAGTTAACAATCATATTCTCTGCCTGACTGGCGTTTTGTGTTCATAGGGTAGTTTGCCTTAGCTGTGATCATAAATTTTCAAGTACCTTGTCTGAAAGGAGGCAAAGGAGCAGAGTTGTGCCCTTTAGGGTTTTGCACCTCTCTTTTAATGGGAGAGATGTATCACCTCCCCCCATCTTCTATTTGCACTTTATATAGGAAATTGAGGGATTGTTGACCTAGGCAGGAACTGGATGATAACGTCTTTTATCACTCGGCTTTGAGTGTCTCCTCCCTGGATTTACTGAAGTTTAAAATCTTCCAGTTTTGTAAGAAGTGCAGAGTTGTGGATGGAGATGAACTCAAAAGGGAGGTTTGTTTTCCTGTACTTCTGCCAGCGTGCTGCTTCTGCCTCAAAATTGATCAGAAAAAGCGTAGGTTTTATGCTTCCTGAGACTTGTATTTCTTCGCAAAACTAAAGTTTGTCCTATTTTGGTTTTTTCCCTAACTAATCTTGAGCTCTTTTCTCTTTATTAATTACTATAGAGTAGTTTTGGGCTCTTGCCAAAACCAGTGGGACCCCGTCATTTCGAAACGCTCTGTTCTTTCTGGAGAATCCCCCCTCTGCCCTCTATGGTGGTGGTTGGGTTTTTTTGTTCCTTTTCAGTGGCTTCTACTTGCCCTGTGAAGTACATGTTTATATACTGAAGAGGAATTGTGTTTGGGTCTTAAAATAAGTGAACTTGTATTTAAGGAGAAAATATCCACGGTTGAATGTTTTATAAGTATTTAACATGTGATTCTGGTTTTGTGTAAGGGTGGGAGTGGGATATAGCAGCGATGTTCTCTAAATGAGATTTTAAAGTATTTATTGGCAAGTCTGCCAGCTGCCAAGTATTTCAGCAGATAAAGCCACTACGGTTTTGAAAGGTCAAATTCCATGGTTTAAAGGTCCTTAAAGATAGATTTAGCTCAATTATGAGGTGGAGTTGTGGTCAATTTGGTACCCATACTAATTTTAGGAATTCAAGCTATTTATTAGATTATGTAATAAGCCAAAAGATTTGGCAAGCATTCGGAGTGATAACTATGACTGAGACAATCAAAAACATTTTAGGTTTGTTGCTGTGCCCATTGTCATGTTGTCTAAGCATTCTTCCATCTGTGTGACCTGTTAAGATAATGAAGACATTTCCAGATGACTTTAACTGCATAAAAAGCTCTGTCTCCACGAGGGCTGGTGCCAAAATTGAACAACTTCACAGTTTAGACATGAAATTAAAATGTTATCCCAGTCGTAAGCTGGTGGTACTTTATCCAGCTAGTAATGAATGCCTGGCTTGGCAATAGGAAAGATATTTCATAAGTCATGTTCCAAACTGAGCTGTCTCTTCAGAAAGAGATTGATCTTTTTGAATCTTAAGTTTAAAAAAAAACAAAACGAAACACCTTTTCTTTTTCTGCTTAGGGGGGAAAAAAAAAAGCAGCAGTATTTTGAGCCTACTGGCTCTTTTGGTAAATACTCCAGGGTAACTGTCTCATACAGAGGTTGAGCGGATAGCTAAGCAAGACGTGCCAAGACCTTACTATGCAGTGTGTATGCAGGGTATTTTATGTGATACAGAACTCTCAGAGTCTGGACCTAAGTCCCAGTACCACTGACTTCATCACCAGAGAATGTGTTTGCAATGTGTACTTACAAAATCATCGGGGGCAGACGGAGTACTGCGTAGGTGGGATAGAGCAGTAACAGCTTGTTGCAGGTATTGCATATTTTGCCATGGGCACCAGCTTGCTCAGTTTGCTTAATGAACCTTGAAAAATAAGGTGAATCATTCACTCATAGCTACCAACCGTTTCTTCACCAAAGATAAAGCTTTGATTTTTGCTTGGAGAAACGTAGAAGGGAATTGCATGCCAGTTAGGTGTGCTCAGATGCCTCATGTATCTAATGAAGTTGGACTTTCTAAGGCAGTTTTCAGCGTTCGTAGTGGGTGGGTCAGCTTTTTAGCTCATGGCCCAAACTCCTTTCCAATGGTAGTTCAACTGTTCTAACTTCCTGCCTGTGAAGTTTACAACTGCTATTAGTAACAGGCTTCTGGTTTGATATTTTTCATGTTAAGTGTGTTTTTCTTTTCCTCCACAGTTTCTGATTTGGTTTTGTGGGGTTTTTTCCTTTCTTTGTGACTTTTCTGATCTTTACCTGAATCTGCTACAGTTAGTTCTTTACTGGTGTTTGTGCTGGCATCGAGGCACTTCATTGTGGCTATAAGACAGCCATAAATGCGGTGCAGTAACTAGAGCTGTGTGAGCAATTAATGTTCCACCTGTTACAGTTTGAGATCTGCCATTAAAGAGAAGCTTGTTATAATCCATTAATGATGGTATTTATAGAATAGTTCAAAGTGCATCTTCTCTGTAGGCAGGAAACATCTGGATGTTTGTGATGATGTTATGCAAGCTACAGTTGATTCAATAAATATGTAGTTGGTGCTGATAGATGCTCTTTTAGGTCTTAAACCTTTTGGGAAGTGTAAACACCAGTGCTAAGAATGTAATCTTGAAATTCTTGCAGTGTTTGTGTTTATTGTTGTTAGCCACCTGGAACATCTAATCAGCTCTTATCAGCTTAATAGTTATTTACACATGTACTCCAAGATGAATGTGTGAATGACTGTACTTCAAGTCATGCAGAGGGAAAGTACTGAGTATGCAGACTGCGCACTGCTCCATCAAGGAGCTTTTTTAATGTGGTGGGGTGGTAAAAGCTGCACATTCAGCAGTCTGGCTGGTACTTACATCAGAACGTGCATCTGTGTCCTTGTTGTGCTGCTGAGTCAAACCCTTAAGTCAACGTCTGGTACCTGCGTGCTGGTATCCCGCAATTCTCTGTTATAGGGGTTGTGTTAGGAACTTCATGCATGTAGTGTCTTCTGTCCGGTCTTTGGTTTGTGAAGTCTTGGTATTTCTATGGCTGTTCTTAATAAGAAGTTCTCGTATTTCACATTTTTAATAAGCTCCAATAAAGGATGGTTTTGAGGATGTATAACCGCCTAGCTGCAATTGATATCCCGACACAGCACTGTAACACCGAGAAACGTCAGCATCTCTTCTTTGCCTTTCCACCAGGTTACCCTTGTTTCAGGCGAGTGCTTTTGCATTCTTAGCACCTGCTAGAGCAATACTCTCCCTGGAGAAGTGGAAATGTAATAATACAGGTAAATGTTGTTTATGCTTGTTCAGGTTTAAGTGACAAATGACCCAGATCACGTATAGTGCAACTGCCAAACCTTTTGATACAGCAACGGGAAGTCATGAGCGGGGAGTATGAAAAATTCCCTCTTCTACAGTGTTAAAACTTTGTGCCTTGGAAAAAGATTCCTAAAAATGCCCTTGTGGAATTCTGTTTCTGGGGTTTTTAAATATAAAAAACGTTGACAAAAGAAACGCACCGGTAGCATAAAACAGCTCTTTTGTTAACAATGTAGAGAAAGGCAGAAGAATTCTGTAAATGTTCCTTTCCAGTATTTGGAAATAGTGAGTTCAATCGAGTCTTCGTAAGTTGAGCAGCAGGAAGTTTGAGCAATGTTCAGCATCACCTCAAGACCAGTATTTTTACCTGTTTAACTCATACCTGACAGGCTTTGCAGAGCAAGTTTTTGACAGTATTGGGATGTTTGTTTTAACTTTTACTTTGCTAATGTCATCATCCTGAAAGGTTTTGAATTTATTTAGAGTGACAGCGTGCAGTGAAACTGGTCGGGTAGGAGGCTTTTGCTTTAGCTTAGGTTAGAAAACTGAAGTGGAAAGAGCTCTGGCAGTTTTGTTTTAATGGAGTGTGGTTATTCAGTAGTAAGGCTGTGGGCAGTGCAAGGCAGCAGGATAGAGAAGCAGGCTGCTTGCTTCTAACTGAGGTTCTTCCCAAGGGTGCTTTTGATTCTCTAATAATTTATATTTGTATTATTCATGTGTTGATACATCTCTTCTGATTCACTCACGACCATCCAATTAGTTTTCCTGATGTTTTTTCTGTCGAAAACTTAGCTTTGAACGTTCACACTTTCTCACTGGGGGAGTCAGATTTAGCTACTGGGAAATAGCACGTGGGTTTCAGTGCCCAAGAGGTGAAGGCAAACTGTGGTGTGCTTTGGTGGTGCTAGCTGTGTGGGCTATTTCTGTGCACCAGAATGTGCCAGCATCCTAATACACACCTTGTCAAAAGAAAATACTCTGACAACCTTTGATGGCAAAGCAATTTTTTCCACTATTTCAGCTTTTCAAAAAGAGCCTTTCCTGCATCTTGCTCTGGAACCTTTTGACCTTCAAAAGGTGTCAGATGGGGTTGTAACCACGGGTCAGCTCATCATTCAGTGAGTGACCTGAATTGATGAACACCAAACGTTGGAGTACTTGGTTCCTAGTGTGTAGTTGAGTAATTCTCCCCATTCATCTGTTCGCTGGAGTGGGAAAAGAATACCCAACTGACCTTTCTTTGTGAAAGTTAACAATTTTTTCCAGTTTAGTACACTGGGTAAAATTAGTGGTTAGCTCTTGGGGAGCGTAAGCATGCTATTACTTGTTTTGTAGAACTTTTATTCTGTGTAAATCAAGGCTCATTTGTCAGACACAGCTTAAGGAGAGATTTATTTTGTATTAAATGATGGCAAAGTGGCTGAGGAATAAATACCTGTGTTTTTTCTTTTCTTCTTTTTGTTAAGATATAACAGTTACAAACGGAACAACAGAACTGCTTCACACTGAGCACATCTGGTATCCCAGAATACGAGAGGTAATGTAGGAGTAGCCTTTAGCTGTTGATCTGTCCGATTCCAGTTAAGTTTCTCACCTAACCATCTCTGTGTTCTTGTCTTTAAGTTGGTAATTTCTTCTTTCACTGCGATTTTCATTTGAATATATCCCTTCACTCATTTCATGAAAGTCTTCATCTTTTCAACTTGTTCATTGCTGGACAGCCAATACAAGGAGTTAGTTGCCACATGCCAAAAGATGTGCAGTAAAACGCACAAGCGAGACGAATACTCTTCTTGTAACACTTTGCGATTTGTGCTCGCTGGTAGCAGTTGAGCTGCTACCAGACCACTTGCCTGCTGTCACTCTGTTCAGTAGGCTGTCCCGTGGAAGGTAAATATGCAGTTAGCAAATCTGGTTCATCCCTAGGTGTCTTTAAGTTGGAGACTACTCTATAAGATGTTGATTCTCCCAAGAGACTTGCTGAAATATATCAAACTCCTTCTCCACTCGCAGCACTGCAGTCTGAACTCCGTCATGCTCTGCAGAGCCCAGGATGAGGGTTGTGCCCAGGCATCACACTAGAGTGGTAGATAGCGTAGTCCAAATTAAGGCGTGTGTCATGGAATTTATCTCCCATCCCGTTGCTTTGGGCTGCAAACTTTTTCTTAATTAAAAACAACCCCTCTCTCTTCCCCATGTTCAAACCATAGCTACATCCTGCCAAGAGCCCTGCAGCCAAGAGGGCTGACAGTCTCCTGAGACCACAACGCTGCTCTATACCAGCTTCTAAGGAGCACTTGTGAACAATGCAGCATACACTCTGCCCCTAGGAGCTAGGAGCATCACCTCCGTGGCGCCACCAACCCTTGCCGGTTCGATCTGAGAGCTTAAAGGTTAGCCTGGAACCCAGGTCTCCTGTCTGACAGTGTGATGTGCTATCCACACAACTACCAGACTGGCCCACTGGTCTGTTGTGTAATAGTTTTGTGGAGAAAACCATAAGTGTTATGCTTAAGCAATAAGTCACTTAAACATAATGAGCTGTTTTATGACGAAAAATTTGCTGAGTTCTTCTGTGTCACTGAATTCTTTTAACTGCAGTTTGTAATCCAGAGCAGAAAAAGAAATGTTTTGGGTTTGCCTGTAAGGTTTGACGGAACTGTCTCTCCCGTTCTTGTGTGTTCAGATCCAAGGTGCTATTATCATGTCCTCCTTGATAGAAGTGGTGATCGGTTTGCTTGGCCTCCCCGGCGCCCTGTTGCGGTATATTGGACCTCTGACCATCACGCCAACTGTTGCTCTCATCGGCCTCTCCGGTTTCCAAGCTGCTGGAGAAAGAGCAGGCAAACACTGGGGTATCGCGATGTTGTAAGTACTCCTGGGTGTTCTTGGCTTAGGCCAGGGGGTCCCAGTGGGTAAGTCGTCATGCAGGAATTTTGGGGCACCAGGGAAAAGCCAGCGTCTGCTCGGCTGCCAAAGGTAGCAGTGCTCCCAGCACGGAGAAGTACCGTCCACAGGAATGTGACTGGGTCTGGGTAGGGTCAGCTGGCAATTTGGGAATCAGGACAGCAGCAGCTTGAGGAGGCAGGAAAGGACAACGGCTGGAAGTGAGGTGTGGAGAACAGAGAATTTTACAAAACAGTCGTTGGTCTGGGAGCCATTGGCTGGGCCTAATTCAGTGCTATGGAAAAGATGATGTAGCAAAACACCAGAGAGATGAGTGAGCAATTCGTATTTCTACTTCCATGCTGCTGCTGTGTATGTTGCTTATGCTGCAACAGTGAGCAAATACCATTGGTAGTATTGGTCCATGTGTCATTCTTACTGGTTTGCTTACCTGTAGCCAAGAGAAACTTGTATGACGACAGAGAGCATGTGTAATTCCATGAATGCCATCAGTTGGTGAGGCCCAGGCAGACAGGTTTCTGTTTGGCAGACAAAGAGGCTTTTCGAGTGAATTTCAGGGCATGATGTGTGTGTGCTTCTTTCCCTGGTCTAGAGGCCAGGGAAATCAAAGAATCGAGATTAGTGGTATGAAAGGGAATAACTGAGGAAAATGAGATGGAGAGGAGACAAAAGCTTCCTCTGAGATGCTGTGGGTAACTGGCCAAATAAGGACAGAAACCATATCTTAGGGAGAAGGAAATTGCCCAAAGCTATATCCAGTGTATAGCGACCAACTTTGTGCTGGCTCTGGAAGCGGAAGGAATGACTTGATGAGATCAGATTTTGATCTGACTAATCTGTTTGCACAGTATTTTGAACATGTAAAGTATCCATAAGTGCAGCTTATGAATAAAAGGGCTGTTTAATTCTCTTTTATCTTGGATGTTAGCGTCGTGAATGTTTTTGTAATTCTATTATGTTAAGCAGCTGACCCAAAGGAACGTTTTATTTTCCTGTAAAACAAATTCTATGCAAGTTGGGACTAATATTAAATCAATCAAACAGACCTTCGGTGAATTGGATGTGGAAACATGTAATTAAAGTTGACATTTTGCAGATGGAAAAAAATAAATCAATTTAGGAACAGGAATTAAATATTACCCAGTCAATAAGTATTTCTGGCTTCTGACACACAAAAATGTGCACTAGATTGTTGAAAATAACTCCGTAGCCACCTAGAGCCACTCAAAAGTAACTTGATCTCTACGAGATGTGGCACTTGAAATTGTCATGACTGTTCTGATGAGATAAAAATAATGTATTGCTGTCTAGCACAGCAGAATAATAGCTGTGTAAGAGCTATTATCCTCTATTAGCTGCAGATGCTGTTTGACAAGATTTTCAGTTTCCCAAACGGTTTTCTGACCTCGCTTGTTCTGCGGGTGCCAAGCTGAAACAATTTAATCCATAAAACACATCGCATCGTCATCTGTAAAAAGGGAAATTATTCCTGGATTGGTCTTTGCTTGTGTATCTGGTGAACAAAACTGTTTCTTTGGGCATTTAAACATCTGGTAATATTTCACAGAATGGCAGGAAGCTGCCCTGCCATGTAGCCAATTTAATATTACTACATTATTTACAGCTCTGTACTAAATAAATCAAAATACAAAGCCACCTCTCCTCAGGGCTAGCTGGGCAGGATAGCTGCTGTTAGGGAGTGGAGCCCATCTTTCCATAATGGACTTTGGGAGAGATGCCAAAAAGTTCCCTGAATGCAAGGAGAAGGTGCCTCTATCATTGGGCTCTAGTCAGGGGTAAAGGCTATAAATGACACCCTTCTTGTGCAGAGCTCTTTGTTCCTGCAGTTTGAGGGAGAATAAAGCTCTGTTTTGTTTCTTACAGACTGAAACTGATCTTGGACAGAAAAGGGAGGGAGGCTTAAAATCCGCCTTTTTTTTTTTTAAGTCAGCTGATAAAAACATAATCTCAAATTTCAGAAAAGCTTCTTCAGACAACTTGCCTCTTTGTGTAGCCTTTTTATCGCAGAACTGGTTGGGGCTATTTCAGAATTGAGCAAGCTGCCTTGGCTTTTTATTTCTCATTGCAGTGGACACTTACTTTAACTGTAGAGCTGAGTTAATTTTTAACGTATAGAGGAGCTTAGCCGTTTTGACAAAGGAAGGGGAAATGCGTAATACTCGAGGCATCTAAAAACTGTAATAGATTGGGGTACTGGTGAACTGCACTTGAATGGAACCTTGGTTCTTTGGGCTCTGTTTAGCTCGATTTACAGCTGCTTAGTGAAAGATGCACATACAAAACAAAAACTGGGGTTCTGAAGAATTGAAGAAAGAATTTCCCCTGACAGAAATTTTTGAAGTGCTTTAGAGTTTTATGCAAATTTTGAAATGTAAAAAAAATTATTTTATACTGGCCTCCAGTTTTCCTGTTTCTTCCCATTTGCTAGCAGCAACCTTTGTGCTTCCTAGGCAGAGCAGACCTGGACACACAGGTAGAGGTTGAGTCGAAAAGCAGCGCAGCGCCGCTCGTTGCTAATGGCTGCTTAGCTCTGAAGATCTTTCTTTAGTCTGATTCATTTTCCTGGTTTCGTTTACCCGTTTGCTGCTGGCTATTTTGGCAACGCTGGAGAATACAAATGATATTGTTTTGGCTTTCGTGGAATAATAATTTATTTAAAATATGGTCTCTTACGATGCCTTGTCTTGTTCTAAATTGAAAATGAACGTTTGTATTTTGTGTCTGAAGAGCCTGAACAGGTTTGTGCTGAGAAGGATTTTTAACATATTGGTGCTAATGACATGCCTCTCTTGTCCCACCCTCCTCCTTTTTTCTCAGGACTATTTTCCTAGTGTTGTTGTTTTCTCAGTATGCCAGAAATGTCAAATTTCCCTTACCTATTTACAAATCCAAGAAAGGATGGACAGCATACAGGCTGCAGCTTTTCAAGATGTTCCCTGTAAGTAGTTAAACTTGTTCTTCGGTTGGCAGAAAACCCCCTACATTGTGTTTTGGGGTTTTTTGTTTTGTTTTGATTTTTCTCAGTAATACGATAGATCACAAAGGTGAGATAAAAGCTTAAATGGATTTATGGGAAACTTAACTAAATGGCTTATTTGCCACAGAAAAGAGTCTCATATTTTAGTCTTGTCCGATCCCATTCTGGTATCTGTCTCTGATGAAGAGTCCTTGGAGTGATGAAGATCATGGAGGGGAGGGAAGGGAGTAGAGAAGAAGGTATGTTTGTGCATGCAGTGAAAGCCTCAGCTGAACCCTCCAAAAGGGGATGGCGAGATCGTTATCTTCTAGTTTTATGAAAGCAATACTCCGTTCCCCCATGCAAAAGACTTCTATTTATTTCTCTGATAAAGCTGAGCCTAATTCACTAGTTCGTTTAAGTGCCCGTTTGGAGGCTTTCCTGTTTGTACGGGGAGAGAAGAGGCTTGTTCTAGTTCTAAAGCTTTTATAACAGCACCTTCTTTAGGGACCGGGGGAAACACCTAACAGATCTATTACAGGATTTACTGCTTGTTCAGACTTAACATTTCACATAAGATCACACTCAAGTACGTGTGTAATAGATATTCTGTGCAGGAACTGTTTGCTGTTGATGAATATTGCCAACGATAGGTTTTTTTAAACAGCTTTTTTTCTCCTCGTTCACAGATTATTTTAGCTATTTTGGTGTCGTGGTTGCTTTGCTTCATCTTCACTGTGACAGACGTCTTTCCCCCTGACAGTTCGAAGTACGGTTTCTACGCTCGCACAGACGCCCGACGAGGAGTGCTGTTGGTAGCTCCGTGGTTCAAGGTTCCTTATCCTTGTAAGTATGTCTGGTTTTAAGGGCTCTTTTTCTAATAATGTGCCTATGAGTATCATTTCTGGTGTTTTCAGAAGCATTGCTGTTTTTCTCTCAGTGCTATATGATGCACTTCAGCATGCACTGATTTGAAGACACTGTAGGTAGGCATGATGGGTTTTTTCCTGTTTTCCTCTTTAATTTGGTGCCTTAATGTCTCGCCCAAGAACGACCAAACCTCTGAAGCTTGAATTTGTAGAAGGCACTTGCAGGGTATATCCAACGGATATATTCAACAGAACTCTTGACTTCTAGTTCCATCGTGTGACTGTACAGATAACATGGCTCTTCAGGGAATGGTTGATCGAGCTGTACTTGTCGATGCTGTGGTCAGCTGCTGGTAGTGTTGTACAATAATAAGGATGGGTTATTACAACTCCTGTAGAGCTGCTGAAGTCTAAAGAATCGGTAGTGTGTGGAGTTTTTTACAGCTTAATGCACTTCCCTGCCCCAAACACATTTGTTCTTGACTTAGCGTAACGTAACAACCACACAAAAATGTGAATGGGGACGATGAGCAAGTCAGAGGATGCCAGTCAATGCTTATCAAAGGGCAAAAAAGTATTTACAAGAGCACACAGAACGCTTTACACAGCGTCTTGGATGTTTGTGTGCTTTTGCTGGCCACCTCTAAGTCTAAAGCTGTTAAAGGCCATTTCTTATGGCATGAGATAGAGTTGCACAACTGGTTCCTCCTTGTGCTGCTCAGAAATTAATGGGGTAATAATAGAATAATATTCTACTAGAATAGAATAATAGAAATTGTGAGGAATTCCACTACGTTGTAATGAGGCAGCTTCACTGTGGTTTTCCTTATGCTTTGGTTCTGATTAGTTCTTAAAAGAAACCTCTTCTAAAGCAGTGCTTGCAAGATGTACAATAGAAGCTTTTGGGAGAGAAGAAGAGGAAAACTTCTCCACCCAGATTAGACCTTTCTTATTTGTGAAGCCTTGTTCATTCACATTTGTGTGACTTAAAGTTCCTTTTGTTGCGAGAGGCTCATCTATTTCAAAGAGATAAAAGCATCAAGGCAATTGCTGTGGAAAACCTGCCAAGCTTTTCTACAGGCTTAAATTAATCTTATTTTCTGTTCTACAAAAATTTTGAATTGAAACGTGTTTGTGCAGCGATCATAGCTGGTTGTTGGCCATTCTCTTCGGTAGACTAAACTTGTAACCAAAGACTGAGTTTTTAGAGCAATAATAATTAAGTGGCATTCGCCTCACTGATCAGAATTGGTTTTTCACAAGCAGTAGTAGTTCAAATTCCTTCCTTCTGAACAGGAGGAATTTTTTTGGTGGGGTTTAGGGCTTTTTGGGTTTTTTCCAAGCATGATCAAAGCAGTTGGTTAGGCAGTTTTCCCTTTGCTCCTTTCATCTACTTGAACTTGCCAGACTGTGTTACTGTGAAGGGAGTTTGTTGATTCCATTGAATATGAATAAACAGTGTGTGGCCAGCAGGAGTAGGGAAGGGACCGTCCCCCTGTACTCGGCACTGGTGGGGCTCACACACTGTGCTCAGTTTTGGGCCCCTCACTGCAAGAAGGACACTGAGGTGCTGGAGCGTGTCCAGAGAAGGGCAGCGAAGCTGGTGAAGGGTCTGAAGAACAGGTCTGGTGAGGAGCGGCTGAGGGACCTGGGGGTGTTCAGCCTGGAGAAGAGGAGGCTGAGGGGAGACCTGATCGCTCTCTACCTGAAAGGAGGTTGTAGCGAGGTGGGGGTCAGTCTCTTCTCCCAAGTAACCAGTGACAGCACAAGAAGAAACAGCCTCAAGTTGCACCAGGGGAGGTTTAGGTCGGATATTAGAAAAAATTTCTTCACCAAAAGGGTTGTCAAGCACTGGAACAGGCTGCCCAGGGGAGTGGGGGAGTCCCCATCCCTGGAGATGTTTAAAAGACCTGTAGATGGGGCGCCTGGGGACATGGTTTAGTGGTGGGCTTGGCAGTGCTGGGTTAACGGTTGGACTCGATGGCCTTAAATGGCTTTTCCAACCTAAACGATTCTATGAAACTGCCGTATGTTTTGATATCTAAATTGTTTTCTGTGGCGTGAGAGATTTCAGTTTTCTTTTCTTCACAGTTCAGTGGGGACTGCCAACAATTTCAGCTGCTGGAGTAATAGGAATGCTTAGCGCCGTAGTCGCTAGCATTATCGAATCAATAGGAGATTACTACGCCTGTGCCAGGTTGTCTTGTGCTCCTCCTCCACCTATTCATGCAATAAACAGGTATGTCAAAAAAAGTAGTATTTTTCAGTGTCTTAAGCTACTTTTTTTTTTTCTACTCTCTTCCTCGCCCCCCCCCCCCCCCCCCCCCCGCCTTGGGATAAGACAGGAATGTGCTCTCAGATAAATGGTACAATTTGGTCAAACGCAAGGGCCAAGGATCTGAAATATAAGATGCAACTGTCACGTTGAATTATTTTGTTGCAAACAAGCTTTGGAAACTTAGTCCCGTGACTGCTGGAGTCTGTGGAAATTAACAGTGCGGTTTCTGTGGGGACAGAACTCTAAATTGGTTCTGGAATCAACGGGGTAGTTGTCAAATTGGCCTGAAAGGCAGTTCTAGAAATAAAGAGAAGCTCTGAGTTTGACTTGTATTATTTTGTAATTTCCTTAGCTTAAGAACATGGGTATCTAAGACATAGAAAACAGAACTTGGGTTGGTTTTCCAGGTGGGTTGGAGCTTGCAACTTGAATTCGAATAATTCATGTGGGACAGATGCCTTAACAAGCCCCCAGGTAGCGTGCAGCCATAAAGCGCCATCTGAAGTGAGTCTGCGCTAAGGCAAGTTTGACTCTTTCTTTTTTTCTGTTTGTGATTTACAGAGGGATTTTTATTGAGGGTCTCTCCTGTGTTCTGGACGGAGTGTTTGGGACAGGGAATGGATCCACTTCTTCCAGCCCCAACATCGGTGTCTTGGGCATCACAAAGGTATGTGCTTTACCTTGATCACTCAGTAGCTTGAGTATTTTATCTCCTCTGGTGGATGGCTTGTGCCCTTTTCGTGTTTCGCAGCATGAGCCTCTTCCAGGAAACCATACTGCGTAGTCCTTTGTGCTGACAAACTTCACCCAGCATTCTGAAATTACCTAACTTGCCCGCACCAGCCGTTGTCTAATGCAAATGCATTCTAAATAAGGACATCAAAAGTCTTATTTTTATTTGGAGTAAAGGGCAGTTAGAAAACCTACGTAGAGCAGGTGATGCTAAATAAGCCATCCCTTTGAAAACCAAGGCAGCATTCCAGGGCTCTGGGGTGTTTTGAGTTCGGGCATGAACACTGTAAACTGTATAGAAATGGATCTGAAAGCACCTCTAGAAAATTGATGATTATTGTCTTGATTGAACACACAATGAAATGCAAATCGAGGTCCTTGGGTCTTATCTACGTTTGTACTAGGACGTCACACTGACATACTAGAACAGGAGCTGCAGTCAAGGTAACTCTAAAGTTAGATGTACCCTACGCATTTGTTTCTGTCATGATAGGTTTTTTAGGCACTCAGCATGCTTAGGGGATTAAATATTTTTTGGAGTGTTACTCAGCAAAGTGTATAAGCACTTGAGGCATTTCTTTGTTCACATGCTGAACTGGGAGACCTTGGCCTGCAGATAGATTTGCTTGATATGGCTAATTTAACCTTGTTAAGAAATACCAGCAAAATTGGTAAGAGTAATTTATGTTGTAAATCCATACATCTTGTTTCATATTTTGCTTGGAAAGCCATAAATCTACTTCGTGCCTGCCAGATAGAAAATGTATGCTCCCCACTTAAAATAACTCATCCCTCTGACTTAATCCAATATAGATGATGAATTTATCTTCAGCCATTTTTTCTCCTGCACAAAGGCTGATTCTGTTCGGTTTTAGGGTGGAATATAAATACGAACAGCACCATCTGCTGTCTGTGTAAGGCTTCCATTCAGCTGCTGATGGAAATTTCCCAGAAGAAATTTTAGTTAGAAAAATCCTTAAAGAAACGTTTATTCTGTTCTGCTCCCTTTCTGTTGTTACTTCGTAGGACTTGATATGAATTAACAGCATTTTTTCTTATTAACAGTCCACAGAAGTCAGTGTACATTTTGCTTTGAAATGGCAAAAAATTAATGTTAAACTGGCAGCTGCTACAGAGAACAGTTGACTACAGTTGGGTCTGTTCCGAGCACGTGGTGGAAGAGTGAATATGCCTTATCCAGCATGGCACAGCTGGATGGCTGTGCTCCAGTGTTTTGCCTTCTTTTCCTGACTGCATACTCATACCTAAAAACCTAGTGGTTTTTCAGCTTCAGTTTATATCAAAGTAGATTTTTGACGTGTAGATACTTTGCTTTTTATTTGGGAGAGTGCTCATGAGCAAAGACTACATAGTCCTGGTGATCCTGTTATACCAGTGCAACGTTTGAAAAGGCGTTCACCTGCCTTGGAATATATAGAGAGTGTACGATTACTCTTAAAATTTAAATTTGAGGCTTCAACTGGATGTAAATATTGCAAAGTCTTCGAGCTAGTCTGTGAGCAAGTTTATTTGATGAGAGGAGAATCAATTAAATCTGATCAGTTTGGGCAAAAGTATAGGCAGCTTATGCCATAATGTTGATGATGCAATGGATGCTCCAGTAAGGTACTGGGTGCCTTATCATGCACTCCAAAATAATCACATAAAGTGTGTGTATGGCTGCCTGGGAATAAATATGCAGTTTGAGTTACATGCTGACCAGGATGCTTTCAGTAGCTTTCAAAAGGAGCTTAATTTATTTGCCTTGTAGTGATTGAGCATTTGCATAAATAAATGTCGCTATCGTGCGGCTTTTTTAAAGAATTTGCCTATTTCATGCAGGAAGATAATTTTAGAGCAAGATACTGGTGGTCCTAAGGAAATGAGTATCTTTATACAAAGCCGAGAAAGGTGCACGCTAACTTGTGTTGTTGCTGTAGTGAACACCCTAATTTCCTGGGCCAGTGTCTGTTTGTGGTGCATACATCTCACCTGACAGTTAAGCAGTGAAGAATGTGGGGGAAGGAAGTACTTTCACCCTACACGTGACTACTGCATCCTTTTTTTGCGTTTCACTCATTTAGCCCAGTCACACACGATTAACAAATTAATATCTACTTCTCTTTGAAGTTTAATACTCTGTAGCGCGAGACCTACGAAGGGCTTTACTAGACACCACCTTACCAGCCTAACGGGTTTTTTTGTCCCTGGTGCACCTCTTATGCAAGTACAACACTGTTAAAATATTGACCATTCAGGTTTATCAACTGCCACTGCAACACGGTGCCAGAGAAATACCGCCCGAAGTCTGAATGCTTTAAAATAAAACCGGGAAGGAAGTGCAGGCGCTTGGTTTCACAGCGTTTAGCACAGCCATGATTTGCATATGGAGGGAGTTCAGTTCTGATCTCGGAGGGATGTTATAAAATCGGTTCATAATCTCTGTCTAGAAAGCCTGCGTCTCCTTCAAGTGAACTGCGTGGTCGGTACTTAATACATAATATTTGTGTGTAAAAGAGCAGCGACACATGGATTTTATTATTTTTTCCATTTGCATTCCGATTGATCCATTTGCCAATGGTTACAGTCTGTTTGTTTTCTTTATTGTAGGTGGGACTACACCACATTTCATGGTTATTGTGGCTATAGCAGTTACAGATGGTTTTAAAGATGACTTAATGTTAACGAAAACAAAATCAGCCGAAGTTATGTTAGAATTGGAGGGCAGCCATGTTACAGCTGAGCCCTCCAAGCCCTTTGTAAAGGCTCTGCAAGCCAGTGTTTTAACGCCACCCAAAAAACATGCATGGAAGCTTGAAAAGAAGTTTTAAATGTGAAAGAGCGTAATAAAATGAAATGCAAGTTGTGAAGTTGGCCTTTTTGTTCTCCTGCAGGTTGGAAGTCGTAGGGTTATTCAGTATGGGGCAGCCTTCATGCTCTTGCTTGGGATGGTTGGCAAGTTCAGTGCGCTCTTTGCATCGCTGCCTGACCCCGTGCTTGGTGCCCTCTTCTGCACTCTCTTTGGTAACGTATGTTTTTCTGCTCCTCTTTGTGTACTGTGTGGCTGTATCTTTTCGCTCCAGTGCTGTGTTTACGTGTATGTTGCTGTCTTTTGGGGGTTTTTTTTTGAAGAAAAAGACTATATAAAAGCTGAGACTTTTTTTTTTTAATTTTTATTTAGGGATGATTACAGCCGTGGGTCTGTCTAACCTCCAGTTCATAGATTTAAATTCTTCTCGTAACCTGTTTGTACTCGGATTCTCCATTTTCTTTGGACTTGTCCTTCCAAGCTATCTCAAACAAAATCCACTGGTCACAGGTATGTGTTTCTGCTCATTTCCACAAAGCATGCTTTTACCTTGTACTCACAAGCAAAGTACGTACAAGTACAAGGTAATGTAAAGGGTGAACAAGAGAAAAAACAAAGTATTGTGGAGACAATAAAAACTACGGAGAAGAAGGCAGGAGTGTTCAGAGGAGAATTAATTGAGATGCAAACTGAATGCATCTGCATTCTCTGGATATGATGGTAGAGCAATGGAAGGAGGTGATTGCAGTTGAAAGGGTGAAAAGAAGGACTAACAGGGTGAATCCAAGTTGTAAATAATGTTAAATGAATAAGGGGAAATATCAAGGTGGAGCTTGGACACTAGGAATTTGTTTGGGGTTTTGGAATTTTTTTATCGTTGCAGACATGTGTTGTGGATCTGAATTTTAATAAACTCTGTTTCAGACTGTTAACCAGATTATGGTTTTGGTGAATTCATGGAGGAGGTTTTCTAGGTAATACTGCCTTCTCAATAGGGGTCATGACAGTGTATGTCGTCAAAGCAGGACTCTCTACAGGCATACTTAATTTGTTTGGGTTTGGTTGGGTTTTTCAAAAAAGGAAATATTAACTAACTTTTTATAGCTGTCACTTGTTCAGAAAAGTAGATGATTCAAGCAGAGTTAGGTGATGATACAGAGTTCTTCTGTGCATTGGTGCCATGAAGGTCTTGCCCTTTTAAAAAGGTTTAAAGGTTTATGAAAGAAATTATTTCGGTCCACATGATTTCACACTGCAAACATTTCTCCTTTTCCATTTTGTAGTTTTCTGTTTAGTTTAAAACAAGCAGTAGAAAGTAAAATGGCATTTCGTGACTCTTTATAAGCAACTGAAAGTTCATGGAGCTACATTTTGGGAAAGAACGCATCCCCATGGCGGACTATGTTAGGTGAAGGTTTTTCTGCATCTGTTTCCAGATGCGTCGTGTTTGAGCAAATTCCTCAGTGAACTCAGCAGCAACTTTTCTTAGTTGACCTGCATGTAAATCTGTAGGATGTGTACATGTACAATAAAAATTCAAATTCTAAGGTGTTTTTTTTTTTTTTCCTCTAGGAATAGCGGGCATTGATCAAGTATTAAACGTTCTTCTCACTACAGCCATGTTTGTCGGTGGCTGCGTTGCATTTATTTTGGATAATACCATTCCAGGTCAGCATGTGAACTTGTTATTTGATCTGAAATAATAACTGCCTTTCTGAATGAAGATTGCACAGCATTTTGTGGAGGCAGGAGATGAGGAAGAGATTACTGCCTTGTTGTGACTTCTGTAACACCTACAGCAGAGTGCTTAACACCTGCTTGCCTCAGTTTCCTTGAGAACGCTTTGAATCTTTCTCAGGTTAAGGTCTCCATCCTATTAAACGTATAAAATAGCTGATAAAAATCAAACCAGAATAGTCTTCTTCAGAAGACAGAGTAAAAATCTTTTTAAGATGCAAACCTGCTTCCATTCATTTGAGAGGAAAAATTTGCCTTGACTTCCAGTTAAAATATAAAACAGATACTAGCCATTTCCAGTAAACATTTTTTTCCTTCTTCCTGCCTTTTTGAGGAGTCTGGAAGATCTTCCCAGTGCTTTACTGAGCGTGGTGTCTGAGACTTGGGGTTTTCTTTCTTCTCTTAACCTCTGCTACGTTTACACAGAGATAATCATGTATGGGGTTTTTTTTTTTTCCCTTTTTCTTGCATTTTGATTTCTAGGAAGCCCTGAAGAAAGGGGAATACGGAAATGGAAGAAAGGGGTTGGTAAAGGAAGCAAGTCACTGGACGGCATGGAAACGTACGATTTGCCTTTTGGCATGAACTTTATCAAAAAATACAGGTGTTTCAGCTTCCTGCCCATCAGCCCGACCTTCATGGGTTACACGTGGAAAGGCTTCAGGAAAAGCAGTAACTGCAGGAGTTCAGATGAAGACTCAGAAGCTACAGTATAGCCTTAGCTGAAATTCTATTATCTAGTTGTAGTAAAAGATGTATTTGCAGTTTCTTGCTGATTAAGAAGCATTAAAATATATGTTTTGTATATCTGCATTTAAATTCTGGAACCAGAGCTGAGACGGATTTTAAAAAAAAAAAAAAAAAAAAAGCTTTCCTGTTGTGGGTGGTGGTGGCCAGTTGTAGTGTCTCTGGGTCAGATTTGCAAATGCTCCCCTTTGATTTTCCAAAAGCTATAGGTACCTGCGCGCCTGAGCCCGTTTATTTTAAATGAGGCTTAGGTTCTGGAAGTCTGTAGGTGCTACTGAAAAATGTTACTTTTTAGGGTGATTTTATTTAAGTCACTGATGCTGGCGTTTTTGGCGCATTCATTGCTGGCAATGTTAGTCACGCCAGAAAATCTGAATCCTGTGGGAAGGTGGGGCAGGGTGGGGAAACTACTTCTAGTCATGTCAAGTCCCATATGTGTTGTTTTCTGCTCACTGATTTGCACATTCCATTGTTTCAGCCCCCTGGAAACCAGACTCAGCTGATACTGGCAAATCATGAGAGTATTTTTTTGAATTACTGGTAGTTCAGTCAGCTGTCCGGTGTTGAGACAGAAAGTCTGTATGAAGACTATGACCGACTTTTGATAGTTTAGTGCTGTAGAAGGAACCACGTACTTCAGGTCAGTTCACATTTTTAAACGTTTACTTTTTCTGCCTGGCCTTTAACCGCCCAATTACAGTGTCCAGGTGCAGGTTCTCTTAAAAGACACATGTGTACTTTGAATTTTAGAGGTGGGAGACTTTAAACTTCCAGACGGGACCCGATAACAGTTTTGGCAGTGCAATGCCTGTATCCAGCAAGACGTTTCCCGCTAATCTGTTGGGCAGCTCTAAGCAGTTAACACTTGTGTACATGCAGCTCCCTGCAGGGAAATCCACGCGGTCAAGACGCTGCCGGCGTTTGCTGGTTTGGGTCTGGGCAGAGTTTTCTCGATCGGATGTCGAGAGCTGACGCTGCCTACGAGCGGTTTGCATTGCGTTGCCTCTTCTCTCTCTCGGTGGGGCTTCTGCAAAAGCTGGTTCCTGCTGCGGGAGGCATCCTGAACGGCAGAGACACTACACTTGGTGTCCTCATCCACTGGATGGGTTAACGGGTATTGGGTCCGATCAGGGCACCATTCAGATTTTTTTTTTTTTTTTTTTTCCCTGGAATAGTCTCAGCTCTGACGTTATGTGGGTGTTCATGCTCATCATGCATTCATAATTAAAAGTTTTCTTCATGTTTAATGTTCTTACTATTGCAAGTTAGTTTTAGACTTCAGTGTGGCCCCAAAAGCATTTTTAAGCTGTGGAGATCATCAGGGAAATGTAGTGTAATGTAATTTCAAGGCCAGTATGCTCTACGGTGCTTGCGTTTTGTATTCCTGGAAAAAACATAACAGTAGATCCTGTAACTCACTAATATATTTATCAAAGTTTGACTACTGGACAGGAGCGCAGGAACTCTGTTTTCTCTGAGTCTGCTTCCAGGTGAATTTGTTGTTGGTTGTTGAAGCATGGAAGGGTTGGGGTGGGGAGGGCAAGGAAAGAGCTTAACGGATCAGTACTGAATAGTGTAGAGTCGGAATGATTCCATTGATAGCGTTCTCAGCATGCCATGGCTGTTTCCAGAAACTATTTTATACCGCTTTTTCCATAACAAAGCATGCGTTCGTTCCTGCTTCAGGGAACTTTCAGTAGTTTGCAGTCTTGGTGTCAATTGGACTATCTCGAAAGCTGGTCGGAAGAGTTATTGTGTAGTAGACAAGGTTAGTTTGCCTGTGAAATGAAGTCATTTTTATTATTTTTACATTTTTCCTCTTCAGGTAGCGAGGTGTTAGATTTCCACATCCACTTGCAGATAGTTTGAGTGCGGAGACCTCTAATCAGTGGCACGAAGCTTCCAAATTTCCCAACTTTATGTGCAACCAAAGATGTGTAGGAGACATGGGGGAGTTAAATATATATATAAATATATATATATAAAAAAGGAAAAAAAAAGCCACCTATGTATGGTGGTTGTAATGATGTAAAAAGCCAAAGTTGGTTATCTTACAAATGTTGAGAAAGGGAGGCAAAAGGGTTGTTTTTTGTTTGCCACCTCAGAAATACTGAAATGTCAAGTCCAGTGATGCTGCTGGGCACGGAGCGCAGCAGCGCACCTGTGTCCCGAGGCTCTTCTAACTTCTCCCCCCAAATACTCTTTTGATAACTTCAGTGCTTTCGCAGTCAAGAGACGAGGCGATGAGAAACAGCATTGGTCCTCTCTCTCCTTTGGCCGTGCGTGTTCTGCGTTGCCTTCACTCGAGAATTGCCAAGATGCTTCAGCCCAATTCCAGGGCAACGAATCCGAGGGTATTTTTTTTTTCTTCTTCCCAGAGCAGAACACAAGCAGCGTAGGAAAGACAATCCGAGTAGGTGAAGTCCAATCGCTGGGTTTAACTGTTGGATTTGATTCTTTTCATGACTTTGGGTCCTACCGTGCCAATTCTGTGGACTGGCTGGGAGAAGTGCAGTAGCGTTGAGCCAGCCCGTTTGCTTTTCTGGCCACTTGGTAACACTAAAACGAGTAGTTGTAGTTAGCAGTTCATTTTGGTAACCGAATTTGTATATGTAACAACTCTCTCCATCTTATTACGAACATGAATGGTTAAAGCTGAGCCTCAGTTTTGCAAAGGAGATCTGCTGAAGCACCTGTACTGATGGCGAAGGGTTGCGATGGAGGCGCTGGCGGTACCTTGAAGGCAGAGGGCACGCAGCTGCTGCGCCCGGGCCATCGCTGTTACAGCGGGTGGCTGAGAGGTGGGCGAAGGGCGGAGGTGAGGCACGGGTGCCTTGGAAAGAGAAGCTCCCCTTTCTCTTTCCGAGGCAGCTGGAACCGTCCCAGAGCTGCCAGCCGAAGAAGACACCGCGTTTTGCTTTGCGAGGGAAATAACTCCAAATTGCCCCGGTTTCGTGCAGGCGCGGCAGGCGATGGTGACCCTTCGATCCTTCTCCCACGTCCGCTTTCCTACGCGGGCCGTGTCGCGGCTGTCGTGACGTGCCCTGGCCGGGGGCAGCACGGCGTGCAGCGCGAGCTGCTGGCAGATGTGTTGCAGAGGATTCACTTGCAGTTTTGAAAAGCGTTTCAATGCTTCGTGTTTGCTGGTTACGTCCAGGCTTTGATGCGTGAGGGTGGCTGGGTATCGAAATCTGACTGTGAATGCGAGACTGGGTTGTTCCTGTATCTGTCATTGCCTGCCTTTCGAACAGCTGAACTAAACACAGCCACGTAGGGAAGGCGACACCTGAGAGGTGGGTTAAGAGGCGATGAGACGTTTCAACCAGACTTTAAGACGGAAGGGCAAATATTCATGGTAGAAATATCATTTTGTCATATCAAAGATGGTATCGATGTATGCAAGACAAAATAACTTGGGACTTTTGTAATTGCTATTCTATTGTATTTTTTTTTTTAGGTTAAATTAAGAATTCTTGCTAACATGTTGAAACACGTTTTCTAAAGCAAATACTTGCAAATTATACCTATAGAAATTTAGGTTTCATAGCTAACAGCTATGACTGATTAATGTTGTCATATTAGAGTGCGTTGGCGGAGGAACTTAATCAGGTACCTCGCTCAGAAAGTTCAAACTTTAAACCCAGAATTTGCTTTATGCCTTTTAATACTGACTTTAAATATGGCAACTTGGTTTGTACATGAATATTGCAGTATTTTATTTCCATATATTAAAAATAACATTTCCACTCAGGATAATGATCGCAGTTTTCCTGGGAGGGAGTGGTATGATTGTCATGACAATGTCATGTGATGGTAGAATTTCTTCATTGACGAATCTATAGTAGTTGTGTATACTTTATTTACCCATGTTTATGTTCCTACCAAAAACTAAAGGGTTTCTTTATTGTTCATCTCCCTACTGAGATCTTGGTACT
Organism: Leptosomus discolor; assembly: GCF_034619465.1. Classification (NCBI taxonomy): domain Eukaryota; kingdom Metazoa; phylum Chordata; class Aves; order Leptosomiformes; family Leptosomidae; genus Leptosomus; species Leptosomus discolor. The sequence goes on from NC_141413.1 coordinate 4,160,008, forward strand.
CCCGATGCAGAATTGGCGCTTGCAAACTGAAATCCTCAGTACTGTTTGTACCACAAGGAGCATCAGCGAGTGCGACCGGTCATTTATAGCATTGCATCCTGAATAAAAAGTGTTGAAAAATCACATCATTTGTGGTCTAAACAGCACTCCAGGCACACATGGTTCAAAGTAGCCGGCTTCTAATGGTTTGAGTGAGCCATTGGATGCTTACCCGCCATCGACAACAACCTGTGCTTGACATAACTTGTATATCCATGTAGAAAATGCATGTGTGACAGACCAGCACGACCTACGGTGTTTCTTTTACGTGGCCTTCTTAAACCAAAAGCGACTTTTTTTCTTTCTTTTATTTTTTCAAGGGGGAGGGGGGGGCATGATGGGTCACTCATTTTTGCCGAAAATGTCCCACTTGGTGCATGTTTCTTAGTACTTCTTCAAGCTAATGGCCTCTGCGGCCGTGGGGCGACAGGTACTCTGTGCTCTCGTGTTGATCTGGCTGCGATAGGGCCCTGCAGTATTGGAGGAGGCCACGAGTTTGCCAGTGTTTCGCTTCTGCCCATGAGTCTATACAGCGTAGTGCTGGGCTGCTTTTACGTACTGGGGGTCCGTGTTCGGAGCCATCCCGACTATTCCTGTCTAGTTCTGATTTGACTGTGACTGTGCATTGTCATCCGTACATATTGATATGAGAGATATATTTAGAATTGCCTTGTGTACTATGGCATTTACTACATCTTTCCAGGTAAATCATCTTGCTGCCAGTCCAAATTATTGTACTTTGTCTGTTTATAACAACCTTTGGCGTAACAAACTATTGACTGTTCTTAGGCAGTGGGGATAATTTTTTTTTTTTTCCATGACTTTTCGTGACTGACTTTGGCTGTAAAACTTTTTTTGTTAAACAGCAAGAGGTTTTTTGGGTTTTTTGTTTTGTTTTGTTTTTGTTCCAAGATGTGTAATTCTTTTATGGAGTTTTTTTATTTCATTTTTTTTTTTCCTAACATTGCTTCATTAAACAATTAAATATTTAAAAATGTAATATTTGGACCAGATGTTGTGAATAATAGTAGATAAAGCTATTTTATTCTGTATTTTTAAAGCTGTTCAGTATAAATAAACGCGGGCATAGATGCAACCTGGCAGCGTGGTGTTACACTTCCTTTGAAACATCCCCTTCGAAGGAGAACTGACAGGTTGGGAATCCAGGTGCTGTGAAGACCAAGCATCTCTCTGTAGCAAGTGCCACCCAGAAGTACAACCCCCCGCTGCCTTCCCCCTCTCCGCCCGCAGCTCGTACCACAAAGGCACGTTAAATTTCCTTGATTTACTTGGAAGAGGCGCTGCTTACAGCTCATCCCTCCTATTTGCTGTCTGTCCCTCCTTTTGGCTGAGGGACCTCCAAGATGTCCCCTCGAGGAGCTGCTGGCTGCAGCGTGGGGACCTGTCCCCCCTCCACACCCACTGCCTGTCTCACAGCTCCAATCTCAGGCAGCCAAGGGGCAGCAAAACTTCCCGTAAAACCCATTGCAGGGACAGCACTGGTGTGTTCCTGAGCGATGGCCATGCAGCAGAACTTAATTTCTTAATTAAAATTAAACCCCAACCTTCAAGTTCTCTTAATTCACTGAGCAGAGGCTTGGAGTTACTCTGTCCAATTAAGAATACGAGCAGCAGAGAAATAACCTCTGGTTTGGGGTAAAGCCTTAGGATTGGGAATTTGTCTGAATTCGTGCCCTACCTTTGGCCAAAGCTGAAGCCTCCCGGGTCCTGGTCAGGGCTGCTGCTGTCGCAGGGGCACAGCGTATCGGGACGCGTCCTGTCGCTCCTCTTGGGCAGCAAGTACAGATAAAAGGCCTGAGCATCGCCTGGCCTCGTCACCAGCGTTTCAAAAGCTGATTAGTACCTCGCTTCGTCCCCAACTGCTTAATAAACTCGTTCGTTTTACCTGGAGCCGTAACACCGAATTCTGAACGCTGGCCTGGAGCACCAGCCGTGTGCGGTAGCTGCCGGTGATGAATCAGGGCCTGGAAATGTGTGGCTGAGGACACACAGCGCCTTTAGATGTCTGTCAGCCTTCAAGGGAGCTACTGATTTTAAGGGGAATTAAGACACCCGACTGCCTTTCTTAACTTACACACAGCCCTCCACAACTAGCTCAAAAACGGTGTGGTCAGATGGAAAGAAAAATAGCGAAAAGCCACCTCAGCCAGCAGCGAGAGGGGGTGAAGGTCGATCCGGTATCAAAGCCAGTGGAGCAGCTGTTTGACCAGGGCGAGGGATTTCTAATTGTTCCTGAGCTGGGCTGGGTTTGAGTCCGTGATGAAAACTGCTCTGATCTTAATCCTGATTAATCCCTTGTGCTGCTGGGTCAGAGCTCTGGAAATAATTGTGTTTTCTCCTTGTGTCTTGCCCGAATCAAAATTCGGCATCAGCTGCATCAACCCAATAAGAAGGGCTTTATCCCAGGCAGAGTCTCAAAACCTGAGGATTTTCAGAATGACTGAAACCTCCTCAAACGAGGATAGCGACTGTCTTTCGAAGAAACACGTTAGGTACGAGCAAAGGCCTTTCCCAGAGCCACGTCTCATCCCATCTGGTTCCCGGAGGCTGCGTAACAGCTAACAGCTGCTCCTAAGCTAACGTGTATCCAAATGCGTAATATTGTTTGGTATTTACTGACAATTAGCTTGGGGGTCTTAAAGTTGAAATAAGGGGAAGCTGCCAGGGTATGAAAGCAGGGAGTCTGCATGCTTGCTTAGTCTGGGCGGGGGGGAAATACTTAAATTTTGGAGAATTTTAGAGCTGATGCTGTATGCTTGGGTCTGAGTGAGGTCCCTGACCTCCAGGCTCAGCTGTGGGGGTGCAAACAGAAGTAAATCCATCAAAGCTGATGGTTTAAAAGGCATCAACCGCGTTCTGTGCGTGGGTTTCGCACAGAAACGCTGATTTAACCTGCGGGACGGGTGCTGTAACATCCCTGTGCGGCAAAACGCAGGCTCTGACTTCAGAGCATCCTTTTCCCGGGAGATTTTCGGCAGCCGGGAGGGATGCTCGGGCTCTGGCGGGGCAGAAGCTTTGATCTCCTGCCGTGTGGGTTTGGGTCCTCTTGGGTTTGTGCTCGCAGCCGCTGTGTGGGTAGGGAGGAGCTGGCGGCCTGTCCCGGCCTTGCAGGTTGCCGGGTGTCCTTGTATGGCAGGAGCAGGTCAAATTCCTTTTATTTTGGTGAATAAATGTTTCCTTCCAGGCTCAATCCTTCCCGACCCACCACGCGTGCGTTGCAGGCCACGAGCAGGATGTTGCAAAATCAAGATTCAACCCCAGTTCTGCAACCAAGTTCCTCCTTGTGCTTGTGCAGGTGCCCACAACAAAAGCCTTTATTTATTCCCCAACCCCTCCCTTTCCCTTCGATGACATCCACCCCACGGCATGGGGGATACAGTAGAAGCTTTCTCTCTCTTTGGGGCTAAATCCCAGAGTTTCGGGGCTAAATCTCAGAGTTTTGGGGCTGGGGTTTGCGCAGAGTGGGCAGCCGGGGCTGGCTCCACTCCATTGTGCGGCACGGCCAGGCTCTCCGCACCACAAAGGGCCTCTCATCTCCGCCAGCCCTCGAAGATGCTGCTGGAATATAAATACTAACCCCCATCCCAGCTTGCTTTCGCCGAGTCAGTGTTTCCCCAAGCCAGATGGCTCCTCCTGAACTTCTCATATTTTACATACGAATCAAAAAAAATAAGGGCAAAAAAGGGCCGATCACAATCCGTGGTTGTAAAGACTCGCTTGTTCTGCTAAAGCAGCTGTTTAGGTTATTTCTTTGTTTTTTTGGTTTTGTGTTTTTTTTCCCTCCGTGTGGGCTGTTTCTAGGCAAATTCCTTACACAGAGCAAAAGCCCGGAGAAGCCACAAAGCACTGGGAAAGGTCAGGAGCAGACAAAGGCGGAGGGACGCGGCCACACGCCGCTGCTCTTCTGGAATACTTAATACCTCCGCGCTCCCCCAAACCCTCCCCAGAGCGGTGCGGGGTGGATGAGCAGGATGGGACCCGCAGCCCGGGAGCGGAGGCTGGAAGCTGAGCACCGTTTCGGAGGTAACTGTGACTGCCAAGCTGCAACATCTGCTTCCAGGCAGATTTTTTTTTATTATTATTTCTTTTTTTTTTTTTCATTTTATTTCCTCTTCAATCCCCTTCTCGGGGGTGGTTTTGGATCCAGACGGGATCCCACGGCTGCGGTTGGGAACCGATCGCTGCCAGCGCACGGCCCCGTTGCACCATCTTGGAAGGCAGGACAGCCCAGTGCGATGCCCACCTGGCTCTGGTGTTGGATAGGGCAGAGTTTGGGGCATTTTAAGGCAGAAATAACCACTTTGTGATGCAGCCCACAAGGCTCGCTCCTCCTCAGGGAGCTGGACCCGGTCCTAAGAGCGTTTCCAAGCCGGCTGCATGGGATGGGGCATCCTTTGGGATCCTGGGCTTGGGGTGCAACCTGGGTGCTACAAACTGGGTGTCCTTTGGGAACCCAGCCCCAGAGCCTGAACTAAGGGTCTGAGATGGAGCATCCTTTGAGATCCCAGTGCCGGGGGGGTAAAAAACTGGGTGCCCGAAAGGGGGGGGGGGGATCCCCAGTCCTGGCACCCGGTAGGGAACGTCCCTTGAGATCCCGGTGCCGGGGTGACCCCGGGTGCTTCTCCCCGCCCCCGGGTTCCCACCGTCGGTGCCCCCGTCCCGTCCGCGCTGCGCTCCGCCCCGCTCCGCCCCGCTCCGCCCCGCTCCGCCCCGCTCCGCCCCGCTCCGCCCCGCTCCGCCCCACCGAGGGGCGGCCCTACGGGGGGCGCCGGCTGCGGAGCGGCGCGGAGCGGGACCGGGTGAGTGCGGGCGGAACGGGGCAGTTCCATCCTCATCCTCAGCCCGCTCCCCATCTCCATCCTCATCCTCAGCCCGCTCCCCATCTCCATCCTCACCCCGCTCCCCATCTCCATCCTCACCCTCATCCCTCTCCCCATCTCCACCTCCGTCCCCAGCCCCGGGGCTGAGCCGCAGCTACGGCAGAGCCCCGTCCGCAGAAGGTGAAGGTTGCGCCCACCCTAGGGGGGGGGGGGAGGGGGAGGAATCCGGCCCCCACACCCCAGGGGTGCCACTTCTGCACCCAACGCGCATCCGCGGCATCACCCTTTCTTTTGGGGGCTGGCTGCTCTTGCAGGCTGGGAGGGAGCCGCAAGCACCCGCTGGTCCCCAGCCCGGTCACGACACCTTCACCACTGTCCCCATCACAGCCACCAGCTCCGTTCCCATAGCCCACAACAAGCCCCTGATGGCCACAGGCTCTGCGCGGGGGGAGGGGGGCTCCGACCCGCTGAGCGTGGCCAACGTGTCCCTTCACTTGTCCCTACGCGAGCCGGCCCCACAATGGCATCGCCCACCGGCGGATCTGCCATCGCTCACCGCTCCCCTCCTTTCCCCTTCGCAGGACGGGGCTGAGCAGTTGGGCTGGCGAACAATAGCGGCGCTGGAAAACAATGGAGCCGCTGCACCTTCGCGCTTAGGGACGCCGGCCGGACGCTCGGAAGAAATCCCAGCTCCAAAACAGCGCCTGGGCCAGCGCCATCACTGCACCGGCTCGTGGGAGCCGTCCGCCGAGCACCATCGGTCGAGGAAAGGATCTGCCAGGACAGGGTGAGAGCTCTTGGTCGTATCCTACTGCCGAGCAGAGCAGCTTTGAGAGGCCTTCGGTTCCTACGAGGGATTGTCGCCTCCGGATGATGCTTCGCTACCGATTGCATCGGGATCGATGCGCCGTTGGGCTGATTAAAAGCCGTCCTGGGCTGCAGGGAAGCAGCAGGGTTTGTGCGGGAGGGAGCATCACGGCCTCCCCGGGGAATGGGATATTCCCACAATCCCTCGCATGGCCGGGGGGAAACCTCAGCTGCGCCAAAAGCGCGTCTCCCTCCTGAGCGGGGGGATGCCGAAGCGGCAGCAGGGATGCTGCCACAGCATCCGCGTGCCATGGGAGGGGCTCAAGAAAGCAAAAATCTCCTGAAAAATGCTCTTTCCTTTGCAGGAGCAGGGAAGACCATCCCTCTCCTGCTGAAAACATGATCTTTGGGGGGGTTTTATCTTTTTTTAATCTTTTTTTTTTCTTTTTTTTTTGTATTTGAGCTGCGCATCTCCCCGGGAGCGCAGCAAAAGCGAACGCTTGTCCCCACAGCGAAGGGCTGCAAGCGTGGCCACACTCCCTCTGCACCATGGGGCAGATGGGGCTGTAGGGATGCAGGGAAGGGTTTTAAGGTTATTTTTAGGGAGGGGAATAAGTCTGGGGTTCGTCAGGCCTGAAAGCGACTGTGGAAGCAGCTGACGGCTCGTGTTGGAAGGCCGAGAGGGCTGAAATCCTCCTGCCACGTGTGCAGGGGGAATTGATTTGATCTGATGGGTTTTTAAAAGCACTTTGCGAGACAGCAGCGAAACCTCAGCCCGTGCCAGGCATGAAGGAAGCGTGTCAGCTCGGAGTGGGGAAACTGAGGCACGGGACATGCCGGGAAATGAAGACATTGCCAGGCTGATGAGTTTGAGCAACTGATTAGGCAATTTGCACATCGTGCCAGCCCTTTTCTCTTGGCGATCTCCAGCCTTTCGCCAAAGCCGTGGCAGAAAATTGCAGGGGTGGCGGTGGCAGGTCTCCATTTGGGGATCTCTGGGCGGCCGCCACTCCCTTCCACCCGCAGCCTGGCACTCTCGAGACCCAAAAAAGGAAGAATTTGCCCCTTTCCTTGCTTGCTCGGAAGGGGATGTGATGACGGAGGCGAAGGTGGCAGCGCTGGGGCAGTAAACAGGAAACCGGGCTCCTCAGCGCAGGAGGATGAAACTGCATTTCAGGGCCCCCCTTCCATCCCAAAACGAAGTGTTTTTTTTTCCAGCTGGAGTTCACCCCGATGTCCCCTTCGAGGGAATCAGGGCTTTGGCTTCAACCCTTCGTATCGCCACGATGCCACGGAGCAAAACTCCCTGCGGTACTGAAGGCTCCACCCTGGGCTGTGCTGGTGAAGGCGTTGGGGGGGTTTTTTTCATCCACTTTGGTATTTTTGGCAACATTTTTGCATGGGCCAAGCAGCCATGTCGTTTCATCCTTCCTCTGTGTAGCAATGCCTTAGTGGTGACTTCCCCAGAGCTTTTTCATCCGCTTTCAGGGGACGCCCACAAGCAAGATGCTTATTTCTACCCTTCCGGTGTCTCACAGCTGGTAACCCCCAAATTTGGGTCCCCACCGGCAAAGCCACAAAGCCGGCTGCAAAATCCCCTCCCGATACCATTTTTGAGGGATAAATAGGATTATTTTTGGGTTTCTTCCCTGTGAGAGGACAGATGGATGCGGGAGAGGGGGCTGCCGGCTGCGGGAGGAGAGTTGATGCCGGGCTTTACCGGGATGCTCGCCCGGCTCCTCGGCTCGTCAGGAAACCCGAGGCTTTGTCAGCTTTTCCGCCGCAACGTGCGATTTTTTGGTGGCGAGTTTCTCTTCTGCTTTCTCCAGGCAGAGCTGGAGCTCCGGGGGCCGGGCCGGCTTCCTGCCCATCCCCTGCCTGATTCTGCCTGCTTAAACACCAGCTTTGCTTTTGCAACCCCTTCCGTGGTTTGAAGCGTGACGCAGAATGTTTTTGCTGTTGCATATAACGTTTTTGCTCTGGGATATCTCAACGTGTGGGGTAAGAAGCGGGGATTGCCGCAGTGCTGAGGTTTTAGGGGCAGGTCCGTCCTCCGACACAGGTTTTGCCACACGGCATTGGTTGAGTCATTTATCTGCCTGGATTTCGTTGCGCGGTGTTTGGGGCTCTTTTGGGCAGGAAAATGGGTTTGTTTCCCAGGGGACTGGGAGGAAGCACATGGCGATGCGGGAGGTGGAAGAAAACAGCAGTGTCTGGATCAAATGCCCTTTTCTCACCTCGGTTTCTCCTTCTGCATGAGGGAAGGGAGGGGAGAGACCCCGGAAAAACGAAAGCCCGTCTGTAGGAGGGTTTGCACAAAGGAAAAGCACAACCCAAGAAGCCCTATCTCGTCACTCTAAACCACCCTGATGTTGCACCGATTTCCAGAGTTCTCTGAGCCCATGAGTGACCCTGAGGGCTTCACCCTAAATCTCATTTTAATTCCGCTTTGTAGCATCCGAAACTCCCGCTTCTGCTGTAAGCTGGGGCCCCTCCAAAGGTGGGATTTTCAGGGGAGTTACCAGGGGCTGGCACGAGAGCGATGGCGAAGTTTTGGCACTGGAGGAAACACACGAAAATGTAACTGTCCTTGTACAAAAAGGCCAAGGAGCCAGCCCGGCGTCTCGCGCTGCTTGGGAACATCAGCCCTCGTGCCTGCTGCCTGGTTTCGGGACTGGAGGAAGCATCAAGCCGGATCCAGAGCTGCATGTCTGGAGCTTCGTAACACAACTCTAGTAAAATAAATGGAGAAAAGGAGCAAATCCTGCTTATAACCCTTCCACCTCTGGGTCTGGCACCGCCGGGGCGGTCCGTGGATGCTCGAAATGCAAATGTTAGCGTAAGCGTATCTCTGCCGGTATTAAATTTTCAGTGGGTTTAAAGTGCTTCTCCCCTTATCTGCTTTCCCCTCCCTCCCCATCGGTTTTCCCAATGGAGCCGCATCCCACTTCACCCACAGCTGCATCCCCTGGAGCCTTTTCCCAAGCGCTCTTCCGAATCCAAGCAAGTTTATTTTTTTTTCTCCCCCGTTCCCCAGGAGCACGATAACGGGGGCAGGGAACGATAACGGGGCGGTTCACGCTGATGCTTTTCTCTCCTCCTTCTTTGCAATTCAGTTCCCATGAAAGAAGAGCAGGAGGATGGATTACGGCGACTGCAAGTACTCGGTCCCCTGCGGAAAAGACAAATACATCTCCAAGTAAGATTCTCGGCAGGGCCGTAATGCAGAAATATGGGCGGTGTTAGGAGCTGGGGAGTTATTTGCCATATTCTCAGGGGGTTTTGCCTTTGAGCTGGGAGGAGGGGAGTGGGTTTTATCTCGATTCAGTTGGATTTGGAAAGAAAAAGCTGTTCTGGGGCAAGAAACGGCAATTTCCTTTAAATAAAAAAAAGGGTTGCTGACGGGATATTGAAATTTTTTGCTTAGGAGCAAGGCCAAATGCTCTAAAAACTTTCCTGGAATACAGGTTTTGCTGAAAAGGGGCCTGATTAGTAATTGCTCTTTTCTGCTTTGGTAAAGAAGTAAAATGATTCCTAAGTTTCAAGGGAGATTTTGGAGGAGATAAAGCATATATGTGACTTTTTCCCCTCCTTTTTCATAACCCTAAATCCCCGTGATTTGTGCCTCTTTATACTAATGTGATGGTGCTGAGCATCCTTAAACTCCATCAGCCGGCCCAGCTGAATTAATGACAGCTTTATGAATTAGTGCCAGAGGCGTCGCTTCCCCGTGATTCATAGCTCTGCTTAGACAGCCTGGGTTGGCTTATTTTTATTCTTTATTCTTTATTTTTATTTTCTATTCAATATTTCATATTTTATATTTCGTATTTTTATTCTGTGTATTTATTTTAATTTTGGGGTTTGTATTTTCATTTTATTTTCATCTTGATTATTGATTTGCAACTGGAGCAGGGCTCAGACTTTTCCTTTGAGCTCGAGGTCAGGGTCAGGATCAAGGAGCCGACGTGATAAACTCGCCCGTGATAACTTGTGACTCCGGCATGACCCAAGGGCTTGGGCGCTCCGAAAAGTTCCTTGTTTTTCAGCCTTGTGACCAACTCCACCAAGGTCTGACGGGTTTTCTTACGTCTCTTTGCAAGGTTTATGGAGGGCACCGTTCCAGGGAGCTTGTCCCCCGAGTTGTGCTTGGAAAGGGCAACCCCTGGTTGAACCCTCAGCAGATGTCCTCAATGAGAGAGATCTAGAGGCAGCAAAAGACCCACATTTGCCTCAAATGCAGCTGTTTTGGGTCCCCCAGCAGCGTAGCAGGTTCATCACTCAGCCTGACCCTGGGAAGCAGTTCCTGCTTTCTCCCAGATCTCCTATATTTCCACCCAGCCGGCTCAGCGGGCATCACACTGGGTACCGAACAGTGCCTGCCACGTGCCCCCTCACTCCTCCCCATCTCTTCCCAACATCTTTCCCATTTTTTTTTCCCCAGAAATGAGCTGCTCTTACACTTGAAGACGTACAACATCTACTACGAAGGGCAAAATCTGCAGCTGCGGCACCGGGAGGTAAGAAACCCCTGGCCCAGGCACCCAGCTCAGCTCTGGGAGGAGAGGGGAAAAAAAAACCGAGGGAATTGGGTTTGATTCAGACTTTTGAGGTCCAAAACGATGCCTCGTGGTACTGTTCATCGCTGTTTGTATCTGGGGTACTGAGCTGCCCTTCTCTGGCGCAGGAGGAAGGCGAGCTCATCGTGGAGGGGCTGCTGAACATCTCCTGGGGCTTGCGGCGACCCATCCGCCTGCAGATGCAGGATGACAACCAGCGCATCCGCCCGCCACCCTCCTCCTCCTCCTGGCACTCGGGCTGCAACCTGGGAGCCCACGGGTGAGCGGAGGGAAAAGAACCATCACCATCATCACCCCCAACCCCACCCCAAGGCAGCGTTTGCTGGGTTGGGTTTTTTTTTTGCCAACATGCAACACCCTGAAGAAGCCAAGTCCGAAATAAAGTAGCTTGGTTTCACTTTGCAAAGCCCCCACCTTTTGCAAAGCACCCCCTTTTTGCAAAGACGCCCCTCCGTGCAAAGACCCTCCCTCTTTTGCAAAACTCTCCCTTTTTGCAAAAAAAAAAAAAAAACCCACAAACCCTTTTTGCAAAGACCCCACCTCTTTTGCAAAGATGACCCATTTTGCAAACCCCCCCCTTTTGCAAAACTCTCCCTTTTGCAAAGATTTCTCCTTTTGCAAACCCGCCCTTTTTGCAAAATTCATCCTTTTGCACCCCCTCTTTTGCAAAACTCCTTTTTGGAGACCCCCCCTTTTGCAAACCTCCCGTTTTTGCAAATCCTCCCTTTTTGCAAAGATCCCTCCTTTTTACAAACACCCCTCCTTTTGCAAAACTCCTTTTTGCACACACCCCTTTTGCAAACCCCTCGTTTTTGCAAAGACCCCTCCTTTTGCAAAACTCTCGCTTTTTGCAGACTCCTCCTTTTGCAAACCTTTTTGCAAAAAAAAAAAAAAAAAAGCTTTTGCAAAGACCCCACCACTTTTGCAAAGACGCCTCATTTTGCAACCCCCTCCTTTTGCAAAACTCCCCCTTTTTACGAAGACTCCTCCATTTGCAAACCCACCCTTTTTGCAAAACTCTCCCCTTTTGCACCCCCCCTTTTGCAAAACTCCTTTTTGCAGACCCCCCCCTTTACAAAACTCTCCCTTTTTGCAAACGCCCCCTTTTTGCAAACCCCTCCCCCTTTTTGCACCCCACCCTTTTTGCAAAACCCTCACTTTTTGCAAAACCCCTCCTTTTTGCAAAGACCCCTCTCTTTTGCAACCCCTCCCTTTTTGCAGACACACACACGCCCCCCCATTTTGCAAAGCCCCTTTGCCTGCAAGAAGCTCCTTCCAAACCCGGCCTGGGGTTTAACTTTAACACACATGTAACGCTGGATGTTGCTCCGGGCCCAAATAATTCCCCCGGGACACCCGGTTCCCAACCACCCACCCTCTGCAACCACCCGCGGGACCCTGGGCTTGGTCCCCCAGTGCCGTGGGTTGTCCTGGCCCGGGGAGGGGGTGGGTGGGGGGGTGTCTGTGGTTGTCGCAGGGTTTTGCAGAGGTCTGCAAAGGGGTTGGAAAATCAAAGGGGCAGGTTCAGCTTTGCTTGGGCACGTCACGGGCTGGGGTTCGCCAAGAGGCTGTTACGGGCTTCAGCATCTCTTCCCGGGCTGAGGGCAGCTGGGGTAAAGCCCCCCTAAAGGGTTTTTTGGGAGCAGGAGTCAGGATTTATATTGCACCTCGCCTGTGCTGCGACCCTGCGGGGATGGTTCTCTGCTAAATCCGCAGGGAGCACGGGCTGCTCCCCACCCGGGGAAATCCAGATCCTGGTTCCTGTTCCCTCTGCGGCTGCGTGCAACCAGGGCACCCCCCGTTTTCTTTTATTGCCAGGTCCGTGCTGAAGCCCAGCACCTTGCCGGACATCCAGGTGACGGATGCGGAAGCCGCACCGAACGCCGAGGCTCCCAGGAGTGACACAGGTCAGCTGAGCTTGGATCCCCTTGGGTTTGGCCAAGTGGTTGGGAAGAGCCGCCTTATGCTCCTGTTTGGGAAAAATAGGAACCAGGCTTTTTTTTTTTCCTCTCAAAAGCAGTGTCCCCAACTTGCTCCAGGTTACTTTAACCCCAAAGCGCCGATATTTAGTTTATTTAATTGCAGCAAGAAAATCTGAACCCCACTGGCCCGGAACCCTTCCTGAGGGGTTTTGTTTTCGCTCAGGGCAAGGGCCGTGGTGGGATGTGGTGAAGAGGAGCTTGGAGAGGAACAGGGGGATGGAGCCACGAGCCTCGTGGGATTGTAGGGAAAAGGATGTCGGTGCTTCCCCTTCCCGGCGGCTCCGCTTTTAGGGAAGAAGAATAGGCGCGTTGGGAAGGGCCCTTACCTTGGGGAAGTCAACATTTCTGCAAAGTTGTTTCCCCCTCCCTGGTTTTTCCTCTGTATAGAGGGGCGAGACTCCTGGCACTTCCTTAACCCCTTGTTTCAGGCAGCGCTGAGCGGGACACGAGCTGTCCCACCAGCAATTCCCACCGGAAAAACCTGCTTTATGCAATTTTCTTGTGTGATCGGGGCATTTTGCAGATGTGCCTGGCTTTTTTTTTTTTTTTTTTTGGAGATGCTTTTATGGAAGTACACCCTGGGGGCCGAGAAGAACCAGCTGATCCTTTCGGCTTTGGGATACTCATCCCGCTTCCTGGCTTGGGGAGGAGCTGAGCATTTGCAAGACTCATTGATCCATGAAACCTTTCCCCCCATCCTTTCTTTTTTTCATCTCCCCACACACAACACCTTTTTTGCCCCCCTAATTAAAGCTTGCCCGGGCAATATCCACAACGCATCGCACCGCAGAAATAACCCAGTGGCTATTTCAGCCGGCCGTATGATGTTAGTCCTCTGCCACCGCATAAGAAAGAAGTCTTTTCGTATATTTTTCTGCAAAAAGCCTGCTAAAATCCGTGCATACCGTGCGTGCACGGCTCCTCGTGAGTGCTTAGTCACTGTGGTGTGCATCTGGAACGGCGCGCACCGGAGATTTTTCTTGCTGCAGACATGCTTTGAATTAAAACATCCGAGCTCGAGCCGGAGAGGTTCATTAAAAATGGATGAAGAGCTAGTTTATAATAATCTGGACCCAGGCCAGTTTTCACGCAGAGATCTGAAGCGGTGGCCTCGTTTGCCTGTTCTCATTAAACGAAAGGAGGAAAAAAAAAAAAGGTTAAATCATGAAAAAGCGAGTAAAGATGTTCGAGTCCCTGGGAGAAGAGGCTTTATCCAGGTAGCACCCTGGATTTTCGCAGTTAACTCTGAATTAATAGCCTCCTTCAGGAGCAGGGAGAATATAAACCAGTGGCTGCTGCAGTTTAAACTGGTGGGTTAAAGCTGCACTGGGAAGTTTGCGGGGTTGTATTTCTGGGATGGGGCCTTTTGCATCCGGGGGGGACTCCCAAGAGCTATTTTGCAACAGGGAGATGCTGGGGTAGGACCCCAGTGGGGGGTTCTCGCTTACCCCCTGGTCCTCAGCCCCGTCCTCCCACCGGGTCTTCTCCAGCCACCAGATCGCAGCCGGAGGAGACGCCGCAGCTGATGCGGACGCGGAGCGACGTGGGCGTACGGCGCCGGGGCAGCGCCCGCACCCCCAGCGAGCAGCGGCGCATCCGCCGGCACCGCTTCTCCATCAACGGGCACTTCTACAACCATAAGGTGAGCCCCCAGCTCTCCTACCCCTCTCCTGACGGCTCGGTGGGGAGATCCAGGGCAGGGGTTTAAGTGGATTTTGCGCCCCGTAGACGTCCGTGTTCACGCCGGCGTACGGCTCCGTCACCAACGTCCGGATCAACAGCACGATGACGACCCCCCAGGTCCTCAAACTGCTGCTCAATAAATTCAAGGTGTGTTAGATATTCCCCCCCACCCCACCCCAGCGCTCCTGGGTTGCTCTGCACGGGGCTTTTCTATCCCATGGGTGTGAAATGCAACAGCGGAGCCAAATGATGGGATTTTTGTTTAATTACTGGGAAAGTCCAGGGTAGAAACATGCACCTTTTATAGTGATTTATGTCTCCTTCCAGATTGAAAACTCAGCGGAGGAGTTTGCGCTGTACATCGTCCACACCAGCGGAGGTGAGTCTGGGGAAAAAAACCCCACAACCCCCGCCCCGGTGCAACCGGCGGGTCGGCCACGGCAAAGCCCCGTTGCCCGCCGGGCCGAACGCCGGTGCTTTTGGCGTTGCAGAGAAGCAGAAGCTGCGAGCCAGCGACTACCCCCTGATCGCCCGCATCCTGCAGGGCCCCTGCGAGCAGGTCTCCAAGGTCTTCCTCATGGAGAAGGATCAGGTGGAAGAAGTCACCTACGACGTGAGTTTGGTGGCACGGGATGCTCGTCGCTTTTGGATGGGCTGGAGATGGAAAACCTGGAGGGGGGGAATTCTCCGTGCTGGGGATGCAGGGATTGCTTCGCTTTACTCCCACGTTTCCCTGTGAAAACTCCCCATCTCTTGGGAAAAACCCTTGTTCCGTGCCTAAAGAGCTGCTCTCAGCTCTTAACCGAGAGCAAACGCCCCCAGCCCTGTTTCGCCATCCCAAAGCTGATCGCGGATGAGCAATTGCTGCGCAGCCTTTGGCATAATTGTGGGGTTTTTTATCCAGCCGGGGAAAGCGCTGCGGGTGGGGAACGGCTCGTTCATGCCATCTGCCGGCTCCCTCCCACCCCGCCGCTGCTCTGCTCTTAAATCAGAGCACAAAAGAGGCGCTTTTTGGGGTATATTTGGGCTCAAACGGCACTCAGTGACACGCTGGGGATGCGCGGGGCTCTCCATAGGAAGGAGCCAAGTCTTGCAGGCAGCTGGTAAAATAAAATAAACCTTAGGTGGAGTTTTTTCCAATAATTAGCTAGCGCTCGTTTGCACAAGCTGATGTTCATGCTGCGCCGAGGAACCGTGGTTTCTTTTAGGGTTTGTTGCAGAAATCGTGGGGATCCTTCGTTTCCCTGGTTCCATCTGGGGAGAGGGTGCTGTGAGGTCGGTGCATCACCTTCCTCATCGCCCAGCTTGGCGTTTCTTCCCCCGCTCAGGTTGCTCAGTACATCAAATTCGAGATGCCCGTCCTCAGGAGCTTCATCCAGAAGCTGGAGGAAGAGGAGGATCGCGAAGTGAAGAAGCTAAAGCGCAAGTACGCCGGGCTCAGCGGCATCGAGGGGAGATGCTGAGAGTTAAGGACGTTGTCGGGGGGTTATTTCGGGGCTGAAAATTCATTTGCACAGCCTTGCAGCCCTCATGCCTGCATGAGCTGTTGGGATTTGCATTATTCCCGGGTTTTCTTGGCAATTTGGGTTAAAAACCCAGCTTGATGCTGCAAAACCCCTCTTTTCCTCGTCTTTGGCCTCTCCAGATACTCCATCCTCCGGCTGATGATCGAGCAAAGGCTGGAGGAGATTTCCGAAGGTCCGACGGCGATGTGAAACGCTTTGCCAGCGCCCCGGCTCCGGGTTGAGTTGCACGAAGAGCCCTTTGCCTGCAGGATGTACCGGGCCGAACCCCAAACCCCCGTCGTTCCCGAGGTGCTCCCAGTGTCCAACCGGATCGCTCCTGCTCTGAGCCAACCCATCCACCCGCGCCTTCATCTGCGCAGCATCCTCGGGGGGTTCCTCCTCTGCAACGGGAGCTTTTCCCAGCAAGGCTCTGGCCGGTGGCAGCTTCGGCCAAAACCTTAAATCCCTGGAAATAACAGGGAGGAAAAACACAAAAAAAAAAAGAAAAAAAAAAGAGAAAATCCATGAGCAGGGCGATGGGATCACAAGCGTTCGTGAGCAAGAATTTTGGGCTCCAGTTTGAAGATGTTTTCTTCAGCGGCGCCCGCACGCGGCTCCCGGCGGAGAACCCGCTGCTCGGTGGCAAGAGAGCACAAATAATTCCTCTTTTTTTTTATTTTTAGAAAAAAGCACATTTCTATTGCAATAATTTGCAGGTGATGGGAAGGTTTTGTAAATCGGAAGGGTCGGCTGAGAATGGGGGGGGGGGGGTTAACACTTTTGCTGCCGAAAGCAAACTGACGGTTGCATTTACAGCGGGAGAGTAAATTGCGTTTTTCCGGCGTGTTCCCTTAACCTGCACCTGGTCGCGTAACCCCCTCCTTCCCCCCTTTCTAATTTGCACTAGCATTAGGGATTTTTTTAAAAAAAACCCACGATGTCAAACCTCTCTGGTAGCTGTAACATGCCAAATAGGGCTCGCAGGAGCGGTGGGCGGCGCTGAGCATCTCTCGAGGGATGCTCCCTGGAAAGCAGGAGGGTGGTGGGAGGAGGAGGAGGCAGAAATAAAGAGGGTTTTATTTTGCAAATTGGTTTTGCAGCGGGGCCAGCACGTTGTCCCGGTGAAACCAGGGCTGGGACTGGCTCCGTTACCACCATCACACCTGGAAAAACCTCTTTCCTCCCAGGCTAAACCAGCAATACCAATTTTATACCTCGATGTGAACTAAAACTCTGACTTTCTCCTTCCCTTGAGTTTTTGCAATGTATCTTTGTAATTTTTTTTTTAAATTTAATGGTACCTTTTCCACCTTTAACACATTAGGGAAAGTATTGTACAGCGAGAGAAGCTTTTTATGTATTTGAAGGATGACTGTGGCATTGCTTCGTTGATTAACAAGAAAACAAAATATGTAGCAACTTAATACAGAATGAAAATCCCTGAGTTAGAGCCTGGTTTGTTCAAAATAAAGCACTTTGTGGATAGAAATGCTACTGAAATCGGCTCCGTGCAGGCTAGGAGTGACGAGGGAGAAGAGCAAAACCTGCCTGAATCCTGGTGGAGAAGTTTCCTGAAGGAGAAATGCTCCTGCCCTGCAGTTCTGGAGACTCACAAGTAAATTGCTGGAGGATTTTGGGGGAATATTGAGGTTTTTTAGGGTTTATCCAGGCCTTGGAGACTATTTATCCCCATGCACCATGGTCAGTGGGCTCCGTCCTCTGGATGTTTCCCTTCCAGAAGGGAAAACTCGCCTCTAGAAGAAAACCTCTGTCTTGCTCAGCCTTGTTTTAAACACATTGAGTTTCTAAACCTGAATATATTCTGGTTTTTTCACCTCCTCAAGGCTGAGCTCTTCATCCCCAAGGTTATCCCCAGCCACGCTTTGCTTTCGCCCCGAAGCCGCCGGCCCCGCGTTAGCCAGCCCAGTGAAGCCCATTTATCCCTCCCCGCGCAGGAGGGGGATACGAGTGACGTTGGCTCCACTCACCAAAGCTTTATCCGCCGGGAAAAGTCCGGTGTGAATCGAGCCCGGCGGGCACAGACGGGAAGAGCCATCACCGGCGCGGCACCGGGTGCACGGGTAAGGGCGGCATCCTCAGCACGGAGGCGAGGGATGAAAAGAGAAGGAATTGGGTGGGTAGGAAGGGGAAAAGTGGGGGGTTTTGGCACACACCTGAGCTGGAGGTTGGGATGGGGAGAGCAGTCTGGGGAGGCACCATGCCCTGCCTGGCTGCTTCCACCCCAGGCTTTTCCCCCGGTTGCGGTCCACAAGTTTCGATGCTGTAGGGGAAGTAAAGAGGGGAAAAAAATGGGAAAGAAAAAATCCTCATCTCTTAATTTTTGCGGGGTTTGCTGCCCGGGTTTGCGGCGTTTCCAGCGGTGGGGATGCAGCTGCAAACATCTGGAAGGGGGACACGTGCTTTTCCGGGCTTTTCTTAAAATAAACTGTTAGTTGGCGGAGCAGGACAGCGAAAGGAGGCAAATTAAATTAATCAAGCCCTATTTTTTTTTTTTTTTTTTTTTCTGAAGCGCTGGGTTTCAAAGGGGGGGGTCAGGCCTGGCACCTTCTAGCGAGGGCCGCGGGAGGGAAACGCTGACGCAGGGTTGCTGCGGCCGGGGCGGGCGGCCAGGGGGGCTCTGCTTTTTCAAAAGGCTTTTGTCAACACGGCTCCTGCTATTTTTGGGATGATTTTGGGGCCGCGATGGCTCAGCAGCTTCGGTACAATGAGCCTGTTAGCTCAGCCGCCGGCTGGAGGGGTTGCGGGGTGGAGGACGGGGGAAGGGGGGGAATCGCATCGTGACGCTCCGGCGCTTTGTAGTGGGGTGGAAAAATGAAGGTGCGACTTTGCTCGGGAAGTCGGGAGCGATTGCGTTGCACCGCGCCGGCGAATATATTAAGTTATATATATATTGAGTATGGTAAAGCTGTTCAATAACACGTTAAAAATATTAAATACATTAAAAATTAGATTAAACGTAGGTGGGCCCGAGCCCAAGGCAAACCCTGCGGTGCATGGAGCCGGGATCCCTGCGCTCACTGTCCCTCCTTGTGCCCATTTCACAGGTTGGGCAGGATGAGGCCCCGCGACGCCTGGTGCTGGGTGGTGATGCTGCTGCTCGCCCTCTTCAGCGACGTCGCCGGCGGCCGCCGCGGTGCCGGCGGGAGAACCGGCGGGCGAGGAGGTGGCGGCGGTGGCGGCGGGGGGCTGCGCGGGGGCTTTCGGGCCGTCTCCCGTGGTGGTGGCACCCCCGGCCGTGGCTCTAAGATGGCGGGGGCCATCGCGGCTGGCGCTGCCGCAGGGTACGGCATGGGGCTTTTGGGGCGCCCACGGCCGTCCCGCCTGGGTCACGGTGTCCCGGCAGCCCGGCAGCCCCCTCCGGCGGGTGGCTTTCACGCCCCGAGTTGGCCGGACGTGGGTGCCAAGCGGGGACCCCCCAGCCGAGCCCCCGGGGACAGGCGTGGTGGCATCGGCCCCGCTCTGCTGTTGGCACCCGTCGTCTGCTTCGTGAGCCACGAGCTGCAGCGCTGAGCGTGGGGAGGGGACCCCGGGTGACCCCCCGCCGGCCGAGCCCGCTGGGGTTTCTTAGTGAATGACTTTCCTGGGAGATTAGATGTGGCTTGGGGAGGTAGAAGAGATGCTCCACCACGGCCTCAGCTTCCCCCCGCCGGCGCGACGGGACCCTGTGCCAGCAGCCGGAGCTGGGCAGTCACCCCCGTGCTCGTGGGGCCACCCGGGAGCCGGCCGGATCCTGCAAACCCCCATCTGCAAATGAGCAAATCCAGCCCTGCAAGGACGTGTGGATATTTGCACCCGGAGAGATGCTGGATCAGCCCCGCCAGCGCTCGGCTCTGGTTCCCCATTGCACGGCTTTAGCAAAAAAATGCTCCTTTCCCCCTAAAAGAGCACTGGGACTCAGGGGTGGGGGAGTTGGGGATGCAGGGTTTGAAAACGGACCCTTCTGCCTTGCAATAAAGTTTGGCCTTGAGACATCCTCTCTTTTTTTTTTTTTTTTTAACCAAATCCAGCGCGTTTAAGCACTGAGGAAGAGCCGCATCTTCAAGGGATGCTGCGGGGGGGTGGGGGGGCTGAGCATGATGCTCAGGGACAAACCCCCACATCCCACCCCCATCTCTCTGGCTTTGATAGGATCAAACACACCCCAATCTTTAGAATCCTCAGCCCAAAACAGGCCCAGCTGAGGGACTGCCCCTCCCTCAGGTGCTTCGTGTTTGGCAGAGAGGGTGCAGAGCCTCCCTGGGAAGAGCTTAAAGGGAGCAGTGGGGGATGCTCTCCCTCTGGCATCTCTATTTTCTCCTCTAGTCCCTGTCTTGGGTGGTTAAACCTTCCCTAAAACCTGGTTTAGCTGCAGCAGCTCAGCTGTTGCTGTGAGTGAAGAAAATCAAGAGGCACTGAGCAAATTATTTGGGATTTAAAAAAAACCAAACCCTGTGGGCAGACACAATCGCTGTCCTCCAGCAGGTAAGTCCCCCACTGAAGTGTTTTTGAGCCTGGATGTCTGTGAGCAGGATGTGTCCCCTTGGAATTAGTGGGTTTTTGACGGGTGTGAATATCTTTATCGTGTCCTCAGGAGAGCTGTTGAGTCGCATCTCACCTCTCTCAAGGGGTGGAAGGAGCCCTGGCTGGTGTACGTTGATTTTCTGGGCTCTTCTACAACAATTACTTAATTTTTACAGAAGTCATTTGGCTCCTGAGGGACTTAAGAGCAGTTTTGGAGCAGGCAGGCGGGGGATGCCCCCCAGGCTGATGCTCTTACAGCTCTTCAAATCACCGTGATCTCTCCCCTGGCTCAGGGACAACTTTCAGGTTGAACAAATCCAACTACTCCTATAATGCACCGAGGGGTTATTTTTTTTTTTAATGTGCTTGTTTAAAACAAACAATAAACCTGGCAGAAACTCCAGCCCACGGCTCACGTTTACATTTATCCAGCATATATTTTGCTTCCAGACCTGCCTGGCTTATGCTTCAATGTCCAGACCCCATCACGAGCATCCGCTGCTCCCTAATTTGCAGCCTGAGCTCAGAAACGCCACAGGGATGATCCCGCACTTCCTATGCTGTATTCCCAATTTTTTTTTTGGTTTTTCAGCATGTAACACACAGGGACACGATGTCCCCCCTCGATTTAATTTCCACCCCTTGCAAAGGGCTGTGCTGCAGGAAAAGGCTTTAAAAGCGATTAACGTCCTCGTTAATCACCTTGTGCTGGGGAGCTGTGATGCCGAGATCCCTCGGAGGTGTGTTTTTCTAGGCGAGCGGTTGTGGGCAAAATCAAGGCGGTTTCATGCCTTTTGCTCTGAAACAGCGACCGAGCGAGCGCCGGCCTCCAGCGTGGCTGGCCTCAAAGCTCAGCCTAATTTTGGAAGGTTCTTTGGGAGACCCCGCCTTGCAAAACCATCCCCTGGGCTGATCCTGGGAGCCGGGGCTGGGCTCAGACGGGAGATGGTGCTGTCGGCTCGGCGATGCATCTCCTGTCACCCCCAACACCGGCTCAGCCGCAGGGATAAAATCACCCCCACATGAGCTGTGGGCACTTGCTTTGCATTTGAAGCCTCCAAACACGAGTCTTTCTCCTCCAGCTCTTCGCAAACTGTCCAGCCGTCCACGAAAAAATCCTCTTTTTGCGTTGTTTGGTTTTTTTTTCCAGGCTAGAAAAATATATTCAGCCGCTCTGCCTGCGGGGGGGGGATGTTTGTTTGTGGAGATGAGGGATGCGAAGCGCCGCAGGGACGGGCAATTTGGAGGAGAGTAGAAGTAACCGATGCCCCAAATTTTATTGCCTTTGTACTTTGGGGTGTATTTATTACCAGCCTGGTAAATCAGAAACCTTCCCATCCCTGCTTGGCAGCAAGGCTCCTGCCCGCGCAGCAGGATTTGGAGTATTTTGGTAATTAATACAGAGTGATTAATTGATCTGGTTCAACAGCCCCCTTCTAGGGCCCAGGGGGGCTCCAGGGTTGTTGGATCCAACCATCCACAGGGCACACGAGGGCTTGGGCCGCGTCCCCACGTCCTCCCCGATCACCCTCAGAGCCAGGTAAGCCCCGACATCCCCCACCGACCCCGCGGCAGCGAGCGAGCGGCTCCAGCAGCCGCCGTAACCCCACGGGCCCTCACGCGGGTGACGAAGCCCTCGGGTGCTGCGTGTGCGGGGAAGGGGGAGATGGGGGGCTTGGAGCTCGGCGGAGCTTCCCTGAGCTGGGATGGGGGGGGGGGTTAGAGCTAAAAATTGGCATTTTGTGCTGCTGCCCACTGAGGTCAAACCCTCCCTGCGGCTGCCAGCCCCTCCCTGGCAACAGCCACGTGCTCACCCCAGAAAATGGGGGGTTTCCGTCTTTTTGGGGTTTTTCCTTCTTTGTTTGGGAGTGGGTGGTCTTTCTTCATTGGGGTTTTTTTCCCTTCTTTGTGTTTGTTCTTCTGGGTTTCTTTTTTTTTTTTTTTTCCCCTCCTTCTTTTGGGGTTTTTTCCTTCCTTCTTTTGGTGGGCTTTTTCCCTTCTCTTTTGGGTTTTTTTGGTCTTGTCTTCTCTTTGGGTTTTTTTTTCTCCTTTTGATTTCTTTTTTTCCCTTCTATTTTGGGGGTGTTTCTGGAGGGGTTTTTTCCTTTTTTTGGGGGGGGGGGAGTGTCCTACTTTTTTTAGAGGGGGTTCCATCTTTGTGTGTGTGTGTATTTCCTTGTTTGCTGGTTTTTTCCTTCATTGTTGTTTTTTTCTTCTTTCTTTGTTGTGGTTTTTTTTCCTCCCCTTCTTCGCTGGAGTTTTTTCCTCCTACCACTACGCTGCAGCTCACCCCTGTGAGGTCTCTTGGAAGGGTCCTCTGAGCCCACCACTAAAGGCCCATATCTTCATTGTCACCTCTTCCTCTTTTAAGTTTGAAATCACCCGGTTTACCTTGAAAAAAATCCTAATTAATAAGAAGGGTTGCACAAACCTCCCCATGGCCCTGATCACCTGGGCCCCCCTGTAGCTCGGGGACAGGTGGAGCACTTTCCCCACAGGGCAGCGGAGCTGGGGACTTTGGGGGGGTCTTGCATTTATTTGCCCCCTCCCCCACCTTTAAATGACATGGGGAAACCTCTGAGATACTCAGTTATGAGAACTCTCAGCTTCTCTGGGGCTGGAGAGTTTTGCAGCTGGATGCTGAGTTGGTGAAGGCTGAGCAGCGGCCGCGGGGATGCTTAGGACAGACCCAATAACCTCACGGGGGCTTTTTATTCCCCAACTCCTCCTTTCCACCACCATTTTTTAAATTGCTTTTGCAATGTGAGCTGGGGGATCCTGACATTTTATTTTTATTTTCCTCATTTTGGAAACTAGCTCCCAATACGAAACCTTGCCTGGCATCTCTTTTTTTTTTGCCCCACTCCCTATTTGCTGCTCCACTTATTCAGAGCTAAGGTGGTGATGCCCAGGAGCCAACTTCAAGCAGAAAAACTCTTTTATTTCCCTCTTTCCGGGCACCAGGGAGCTCTGGATCCTCATTACAGACCTCTTAGGGTTTGCTCTTCGTGAGCAAGCTGCTTGCTAGCAGGAATAATCGTCTATTTAGTGCTGAAAAGGTTTTTTTTTCTTGTATTTTTCTGCCAAAATTATGCAAGTCACATTTGGGGTTTACCTGGAGCACCACTTAAGGACCAAATTCCTGTGGGCGGGGGGGGTCTGCAGCGCAGTAAGTCACATCCTGCGCAGGCTCAAACCAAACAGGTCCGAGGCTTGGTCTTGAGCTTAAAATTAAAGCACTGTCCAGCTGAAGGGTCCAAACTTTTCTGGGTTTTCAGTTGTAATTTTTAACCCTTGCTATGGTCTAAGTCCTCTAACGGTGATGCTGGTTTAGGTACCGGGGAGATTTGGAGTTTTGGCAATGTTAAGTGGGGCTTGGGGCTTCACGTGAAGTTGGTCGGGCTTAACGCCACTGAAACAGCAACTGTAAAAACTCTTTTATTAGACAGAAAATAGATGGAGTAAATACAAGGTATAAATGGGTGTTGACTTTCTATGGGGAGAAGAAATCCCTGACCCCTCCCAGGGCATTGGCTTTATCAGGAAACAGCTGTTGCACGGTAGCAATACCGTCAGTGGGAGCCAGGGAGGAGAAAAGGTTAACTGAAACTGTGGGTTTTAGGCCAAATTTAGCGCTGAAAGGGAACAAAGGCGCCCACAGGCTGGGGCAGCCAAGGCGAAAAATGCCGCTTCTGTCTGCGGCGCTACGGGGATGGGCGAGAGCTGTTTGCACGAAGGAGGCTGACGTGCGTCTTGGCTTTATCGGTTTTAATTTGTACCAGACGTCGAACACTTAGAAAAGTCTCGGAACGGCAAATTCTGTGCATGCACCGTTACGGATTTACAAAACATTCGCGTATCACAAAGTTCGGGTTACCTCAAAGCCCTGCTTTTCCGGTGAATATCCTGGAAGATTTCTTTTCTCTGTTTTTTAATATATATATATCTCTATATATATCTCTTCACTTAGCTTATATCGATGCAAAAAAATTATTTAAGACTGTGTCATTCAGTGCCTTGCAAAAAAAATACACGAGAGATATTAAATATAACTCGGAGCGACCAGTTTGACAAGCGCAACTTTACAGATGCTAAAGATTATACAAAACCCAGAGGCGACCCAAACACGAGAAGAGCAAGATTTTCGCCTGCCGCTTCCACAAATTACTCGCAAAAGGTGGGTTTTTTAAGCATCTCCCATCCCTCAGGCTTGATTTTCCTGACGCTGTTTGCCATAACCATCTGATTTAGCTGATTAAATCTGTTGCTACGTGTTTGACCCCCCCCGAGCATCCTTTTTTGCTGTGTTTTAACGTCCTTTAGGTCAAGGTGCTGAAGTGTGAGTGTGACTTGTCACCTATAGCGCATCCCAAATAGCTTTTTCTGGCCTGTAACACACCAAGCATTACTGCTTTGGGGGTTTTCTGGGGGGCATTCAGCAGCACTTTTTGCCTTTAGACAGGCCACGAAAGACAGCGAGGCTCAAACAAAAGCGAAGCGGCGTGGGGGTCAACCAAAACCCAGCCGGGGCTTCAGCCTTGCTGAGAGGAGGGGAAAAAAAAATCACTTTATTTTTGTGTATTGCTGCAGGAAGTATTTGCAGCGTGCAGGGTGCGGAGCGGGCAGGTCTGTGTGTATACAAGGAAGGGTGGTTTTTAGGATTAAAGGATTAAAATTGCAACCCGGCAGCTTGTTGCTTGAAAAACCCATATCTGAGCCTCCTAAAACCCCTGTGGGGTAGGTGGGTGCTCGGGGGCAACGCTGCGGCGTGTCCTGGGGAAAGGGGTTTTGGTGGCAGCGGGACTAAGGGGATTAGGTGAAACCCTGCTTGTTAGCAAAGAGGATTTTTGGAAACGCTCTTACAGGGATGCCAAGGACCCAGTGAGCTCCTCTCTGCCCCATGCCTCTTGGGGTGGCCCCAAGGAAGAGGTGGCGGTGGTGAAGGCCATTTGGGGGGGGGGCATCCAGCTCCATCACTGTCCTGCCGTGCCAGGGACTCATTTTGGGGTGGAGAAGGGAATTTTCATCCGGTTGCCTAAACCAGAGCCTCCAGGGAGGTGACGGGGAGCGTCGGTGCCTGTGCGCCCCAAGGGCTCTTCATCAAAGACGACCGCAAGCAAGAACGGGGAGGGTCTGGGGGGTCCCCATGGGGACACGGGTGACATCTCGAAGCCGTGGGATCCGGGGAGCGTCAGTGCATGGCAAAGAGGACGAGGAGGAGGAGGGCGGCGAGGGAGGCGTCGGCGAGATGCAGCCGGATGCCGGAGGCCAGGCGGTACTCGCGGTACTGCTGGATGCACATCTCCCGGATCACCTTCGTCACCACCTTGGTCTCCATCTCCGTCTCCGTTTGGTTCCCCGCCGGACCAGCCTCCGAGGCGTTCTTCTTGGCGGCGGGTCCGATGTTGTATTCGGTCACCGTGATGTTAAAGCAGTCGGCGACGAAGACGTCCTGCGAGACGGGGCTGCTGTAATCCCGGTAGTAAACGTGGTTGGGGTAACGCGCCGAATTTTCGTTCCACCATCGGTACTCGTCGGGGCTGTCGAAGCGATAGTGCAACCCCGACATGGCGCGCCCCATGGCGTAGCCCCCTAAACCTCCCACCACGGCGCCTGCCGCCGCCGCCCCAGCCACGTGCTTCAAGTTGGTCTTGGATTTGGGGGGTTTCCACGGCTTTTGGTTGTGGTAGCTTCCTCCGCTGGATGGGTTGTAACCCTGGCCCCACCCTGGGTTGTGGGGATACCCTGGGTTGTGGGGGTACCCCGGGTTGTGAGGGTAGCCGGGGTTGTGGGGGTACCCTGGATTATGGGGATAGCCGGGATTTTGGGGGTAGCTGGGCTGGCGGGGGTAGCTGGGCTGGCGATGGCTTCCCGTGCCCCAGCCGCCTCCGCTGGGTTTGCCTTTGCCCTTCTTGGAGAAGGCGACGTCGGTCCAAGCGCTGAGGAGCAGGGTCACCAGGCAGTAGGTGACAAGGAGCCGGGCCATGGCTGCGGGACACAAGGACAGGCAGTGTTACGGGCAGGAGGCAGAGACCCCCGCAGCCCCTACATCTGCGCCACCACGGGCTTTAGGCTTCCTTGTCGTATAAAACATGTGTCGTCCTCGTTAATCCAGCTGCAGAACGAACAGCTTTGGACTTAAATGCATATTTATTCTCCCCCAAACCCCTTACTTTTAGATATATTTTTAAAAATATTTTTATATTTATATTTATTGATGTGTATCTACATCCTCCACCTCCCCAACAGGTCCTCTGCTGGTCATGGCAATTTTAAGTAGCAGAAGAAAAGCTTCAGGGAAAAATGCTCCACTTGGGAGGTAAAAACCTACTTATCAAACCTGCTCCATCCAATTTAATGATATAAATGAGATTTCTGATGGGTAAGGATTGATGGCTATGAGCAGATTCATCCCAGTCTCAAAGCTTTCGGGTACCTGGGGCTGCAAGGAGGGCAGTCCCCAGCCTTGCCCTGGAGGTTTTTTCCCCCAAGAACGAAGTTCAACATGTTTTGCCCAAGTCCCTGTTTATGTGCACCAGGCCGGAACTGAAGAACAGCGTTTTTCAAGTTTAATGTGTTCACAAATATCTTCTTACTCAGCATTTTGCTGCTGGCATCCCAGGGGCATGCCAGGCGTCTCCTACGTTAGCCCGTGGCCTGGCGAGGATGAAATCCCATTTTAACGAGCCGTTTCTCTCCCTATGTGTAATCCAGCCTGTACAATACACCCCAGGTCTGCAAATCCTTTGGAAAGACCTTTGGAAAACACCTCCCAAGCTGCAAAATCCCTTCAGATGCCTCCCTGCAATGCCAAGGAGCATTGAATTACTGTTACCCTCGTGTTTAATACGAGAGCCCAGGAATATGAGAGTCCAGCAAAGGGTTTTTCTGTCCTGCTTGAGGCTGAGCTATTCCCAAAAATCTCCCCACGCGTGCCAGGATGCTGGGGAGGGAAAGCGAAGCATTCCTGGCAAAGTGTAGGTGGGCATTTTGCAGCATCCTTGGATGTTCCATTTGTGCTTTCTGGCTCATGTTACAGCCAGAAACAATTGAGGTTTGGGTCTCGAGAGGGTTTTTTTGCAGGAACTAGTAGAACAGCTTCCTTAAGAGTCACCACTCGAGCCAGAGATAAGTTTAATGCAGAGAAGTGATGACTCTTTCTCACGAGATCTGTCCTTAGCGGTGCAAACAGGCACTGAACAAACCCCTGTTTAGGCCAGAAATTCTTCTGTTGAACGTTAGCTGTGGTTTCATGGGCCACAAAAAGCAAATTAATCTCTCTTTGGGTTCAGATAATGATGCTCTTTCTCTCCTCCCCCCTCCCCGAGCAAAAAATCTGGTTTTACATCTGGAAATGTTTGAATTAAGGTCCTTTAACGTCCGTGTTTTGGTTGGGGTCATTAGCTAGAGGCTTAGTTAAAAGAGCAGGGAAGATGCAAGAGCCCGTCCCTTGTGACAGGGAGGAAAGCCAGGCTTGGGCTGCCTGCTCGGCACCGTCTTGTAAAAAAATTGGGCGCAAGCCACCCACTTTCGAGCGGGTTTGCTCCCTCCCTTGCCCAGCAGCATCCACCCACTGGGAGCGCGCGAGGATGAGATCAGAGGGGTTAAAAATAGCCGAAAGACAAAAACTCAGATGGGCAAACGCTCCTTGGGCGCTCAAAAAAAGGAAAGAAGGGGGAAAAGCAGCAAATTGGCCTCATTTTATTGGAAGACGTGTGACTCCCCGCAGCGAGTTGCAAAGCGGGGAAATATCAGCCCCTGGATGAAAACAGGTTACGGCAAAGCCCTGGAGGATATTCCAGCCTGGCAGAACCGACCTGTTCCTCTAATTGCCTTCGCAGAGACGAGAGACGAGCTCTGATAAACAGGGCAAATGCTCGTTTGCGTTTGTGCTGCTAATTACCGAGCTCCTCGGGCGGCTGAGCTTTGCCTTGAGCAAATGCGGTCGCTGGCCCAAACCCCCCCCCACACGCAGCGGGGACTGAGAAGCAACTTTCTCGGGCATAGAGCTGGGTTCCCTCTGCTTGGAAATAAAATTTATGGTGTGACCATAATATTATTATTAAATTATGTTATCAAATGGTTTTGAAAGTATTTTTTCCTGACTGCCTTTAACCTTCCTCCCCAGTTCTTCCTCTCTGCCGGAGAAGGTAGGCAGTGAGAAATTAATTCAGATGATTTCTACCGGAGCGGTGTATGCCCGTGCTTGTGCTGGAGAACCGGAGGAAACCCAGCACTCCTTCAGGGCAGGAGGGGAAGTGGAAAATGGAGGATGCGAGGAGCGATCGCAAGCAGCAATTACGTGCGCAGGGCTGGCAAGAAGGCGGCTTCGGGTTTGGAGAGGAAAACCAACACCCTGGTGCCAAAATAACTGCGGACAAATCCTCGTTAAGGTGCCCGGGGGTAGAGCAGAAATGAAGGGAGGTGGGGAAGGGGAAGGTGGAGGAGCGGTGCAGTGGGGAAGGTGGGAAGATGCTCAGGAATGGGGCTGTCCGGACCCTCCTGGCGATGCTGGGAAGGTCCTGGCTTGTGGGGGATAAAAATTGAGGGCTGGGGCTATGGGGAAGGGGGCTGCAGGCTGGTCGTTTGCTTTCTGAAAATGCCACCCCTAGTTTTTAACAATCCCCCACTCCCTTTTATTTTTTTTTTTTTACCCCCCCTGAATAACGGGGGAGCACAGTGCTGTGCAGCTGGGAGCTGCGAGGAAGAACAAAACCCTCCAGGTAGATCTGGGGTGGGGAAGAAATTCCTCACCAGCGTCGGCTTTGAATAAGCCCTTGAATAAACAAGCAGCGGCGAGAAGCAGAGCTCTGTCTTTTAAGGAGGACGCTCGCCTTCGGAGCTGGTGTCGTCTATTTTTAGGCGGCGATGGCGGGGGAAGAAGGCAGCCCCCCATCTCCCGTGATGCTGCTTGGTGTTAAAAGCCCCCTCACCTCTGGATTTACCCCCTCCGAACCCCCCCCGTGTCCCGTTTCCCCGCCACTCACCAGCTGGGAGCCCGCTGCTTGCTCGGTTTGTGGTGATCCAGCCTCGGCCGCAGAGCTACGGGGAGGAATAAATAGCGAGAGGGAGGAGCTGGCTCCTGCGCAGCCCAGCCCTGCACAGCCTGGCCAGCACCCGTCCTCCTTCCCTAGGGAATATTGTGGCCAGCATCCCGCAAAATTTGGGTTCCCCCTCCCGCCCCATCCCTCCTGGCAGATACAGACATGGGAGGCAACATCGGTGACCGAATGGGTGGCTGGAAAATTGCAGCGTTTGGGTGGTTTATTGAAGAAATATTGATGGGATCAGCAGGGTTTGGGGCTGGTTTGGAAATCTCGGGGTTCAAGGCTCTGGGAGAGGAAAGGATGCTTTTAGCTGTTGGCGGCTGTGGTTCCAAATCCATTATCCCACGAAAGAGAGAGATGCTTTGCGCGTTGATGGATAGAAAATAAAAGACTCAGACCTACGGGGGAAGGGATGAGTCTGTCTTCTGAGTTTGTCTCGCTCCAGAGGAGTAAAACTCACTCCTGCACAGAGCGGTCACCGTTTCTGTTGAGGTGCCCTGATATTTAACAGGGGGAAACGCCACAGAAGGCAATTAAAAATTTATATGGGTTGCTCACAGCAAGCTGGGGTTTTTATGGCATCCTTTTTCGGAGGGTGAGGGTATATGTGACCTAAAGACCAGGATAGGGAATTATTCCCGTCTTTTAGGGTTAGGATGGGCTGTAATAAACAGGTTGAGCCCAGAGCAACCCAGGATGCTTGCGTGGTGGGTGGGAGATGCAAACGAAGCTTGAAACTAATTGCATTGAGGCTGATTTTGGCACAGCCACATGATCTAGCCAAAAGCCTCGTGAGGTTTTGCTGCCCGAAATAGCTGGGCCAGGTATGGCTGTCCCGGAGATGCTCCGACCCCCGGACCGCGGAGAACATCTGGCCATAAAGAGGATTTCCACCCCGATGCTCTACATGCTTGTTTATCCATCTGGCTAGACTATGTTAAAAAAAAAATAGTCATTTCTGTCTGGCGGGGAAATGGGTTGTGCTGGGCGCTTTGGCTGCGCCGCGTAGGCATGCATATAAATTTCTGGAGGAGAAAATTAAATAAGGGGGGCAGGATTAAGGTCAGGAAGCCTGTCGAACCTCTCTCCCACAATCCACAGGCGTATTTATTCCTCGTGTGAATGCATAGATGGCTCCTGATTCCCTTGCTTTGGTTTAAACACTCTTCAGTGGGCTAGCTAAAAGCCAAAGCCAGGAAAAGAAAGAAATACAGCACCAGGAATGGGATGGTTGGGATGAATTAATCTGTGGCTTCTAAAAAATCAGTGTTTTTCATAATAATACGTTTCAGGGGAAGTTCTGGGCTCGTTTGGGGAAATACAGAGA
This sequence comes from Leptosomus discolor, assembly GCF_034619465.1. Taxonomy (NCBI): domain Eukaryota; kingdom Metazoa; phylum Chordata; class Aves; order Leptosomiformes; family Leptosomidae; genus Leptosomus; species Leptosomus discolor. Next base: position 4,190,340 of record NC_141413.1, read on the forward strand.
CTCTGTGCAAATTGAGCAGGAGCAGCCTATTGACTACGAATTAATTTTTAATTTATTGCGGAAGTTAGCAGTGCTAAAACCACCCAAACCAGTATATCCACAGCATCTCTTTAATGGAGCCGTGTGCAGCGGTTTCTTTAACATCTCAGGGTAAAACTTCTGCCGGCAGCAAGCCAAGAGCTGCATCAATCTCTGCTGGAGGTTTGGCCCTTTTTCAGCTGCAGCTCAGGCGGCGACAGGATACGGAGGAAATAATGGGATGTTGAGTGTGACAAGGGTTCGTGGCAGGTTAGAAAGCATTAATGGGACGGGGTTTTCTCATAACAAATGGAAAATCTTGATTTCGGCTGGGAAAGGACCTGGGTTCATCTGACCCTGCTTCATTGCTTCTCATTGATTTATTCTTTTTTTTGCTTTAATTCATGCAAAACGCTTTTATTCACATAACTCTGGGCTTACTTGGAGAAATGGCCGCAGGTTACGAAGGCAGGGGAAGGCAATAAAATAGTTTGTGGGAGTTTTGGGGTGATTTGGTGGGGTTTGGAGGTGGGGATGAAGTCCCACGGCCTGTCCCCATCCCACCATCGCTTCCTGGAGCCGGCAAAAAATCTGGGCTCAAGCTCACCCCATCTCAAATCACGCTTAGCTCGTCGGGAAACCTCTCTAAACCCTCCAAAGGGAAAACCAAATGGAATTAAGTGCTATGTTCGGAGGGTTAAGGAAAAGCATTTTGCAGAAATCAGTTTATTTTCTCATCTCACCACAGAACAGTCTCTTTTAAGTTAAAATGCTCTACTTTGGGGTTTTCTTGGGAACCAGAAGTCTCGCTCATATTCGGCTCCTGCCTGGACAAGAGCAGAGCAAATGCAATTTGGGGAATAAACGGGAGCGCAGGGAAGCGCTGGGAGCACTTGCTTCCCAGCAAAAAGGAAAGGTGCCGCTCAGTCAGGCAGTTATTTTCCCATGTCAGTGTGTAATTAAAAAAATGAAGCCTTATTAGGGTATTTTGCATTTTCTTTGGTGGCAAAGGCTTCATGCACACACGGGGTAAAATTATGCCAGGGCTCGCGGCCCTGCAGACCCCAAGAAGGGCAGTTCCCCTCTGAGAGAAAAAGAAATGTCATTTTTGGCCCATTTTTAGTTGAAGGAGTTTTCCACGTGCTGCATAGAAATCTTTACCTGCACCTTTATTCTGCGTTAAACTGCAGGATGACGGATGGCATTTCCCCTTCGCTCTTGGCGACTCCAAGTTTTCCTGTAAAAAGAACGAGCAAGGTAAAAGGACTATATAAATGTGTAGCCTTTTGCCACGGATAGAAACAGGCCAGGAGGCAAAGCTGGCAGGAGCAGGACATTGAATACACACAGATCTGGAGCGTCATCGGTTACACAACCCGTGACAGTGGCGAGGAGAAGTCCCAGCAAGTCCCCAACGTAGTGGCACGTAAGGGCACGAAGAGCGTGCCAAGAGAGCAACCCTCAAGGAGGAGGGGAAAGCGAGGAGGAACCCAAACTTACCCTGTAACATCTCGTGCTGCTTCCAGGAGGGGTTTTCCTTTTGGCCAGCTGCCGCCCTGCCGCAAAGCCAAGGAGCACAAAGCGGGCATGGGAGGAATAAATCAGTTTGCGGCTGCTCTAGTAAATGAGACTCATCGCAGCCGTGATGCTGGGAAGGAGTTTCGTGTGTGTGTCCCCTGTGCTGACCGTATTTCCTCACCAGGGACGTCTTTTTTTCAATGAAATCTACGGGTAGATGTGACTCACAGGCAACAGGATCCTGCTGGCATCTGCCTGCTGGTGGGAGGGTCCAGTGAGGGACTTTTGAAAGGTGGTTTTGGGGTGGGAGAGAGCAGCGAAGAAGGCATTGTTGCGTTTCAAAGACAAAGCTGGATCCCTGAGGAAGCAGATTAGCCAAATTAATTTGATATGAATCCCTCTTCCGCAGGGAGTGGCAGCTGAGATATAAAACGTTGGAGGCTGCACGCGTGCTCCCTCTCTTTACTATCGGACAACTGCCTTAAAAAGGCTCTAAATGTTCCTCCAGCTCCTACAAGCTGATTAGGAGTGTAATAACTCCTAACTCTGCTCATGTGGTGGCTGCTATTCCAGGCAGGGACACACGTAAGCTCCTTACCGGATGGGACCCTCCCTGGCCGCAGGCTGATGCCTTCCCAATGATGCGCTGCGTCTTTAGAAGACACAGCTCCCAAAAATGTGCCTCTGACCCCTCCCAGGGTTGGCAGCATCACCCAGGTGAGCCAGAAGGGAAAAGAATAGCTTTTATTAAGGAAAATATAAAATAAAACACCTTTTTTTTGGAAGTCTTTCTGGAATAAGCACTGATAATAAAAGTGCTTTGAAGGGGGAAAAAAAAAAAACCTCAAGTTCGGGTATTTGAGCGTCCCTGCTGCCAGCTGGATGAAGTTATGGGAAATGGGAGAAGTCATGCTTGTTTGAGGAAGATGTTTGCTGTCCTATTCTCAGCCCAGCATTTTGTTTAAAAATAACTCGTCCCAGTGCCCTGGGAGCAGCCGCGTGAGTTTGTGCCTCTGGGCTTGAACAATTCCCTGTTGTGTTCGTGAGAATGAGTGAGGGCAAGAGCCGCAACCCTTCCGAGAAAGGGCTCGTTATGTCCTTTCCTATCGATAAATCTCCTGGGTTTTGGACAGCCGAGGGCAGCCTGGCGTTTGGGCTCTTTTAAAACAAAATGCCCCTCCATAAAGCTGCAGGAACGAACACTTTCCCAGTGATGTTATAATCCAGCTTCCCATAAATTTCCCCAAGCGGTGCAATACCCTCAGCTGGCTCCTTCGCAGGAAAAGCTGAATGGCTGTATTTTTTTTTCCTCGCAGAAGGGCTTGTAATATGTGACTCACTGGGAGGCTTTCCTCTGCCTCTCTCTCCCATTTATTTTTAACTTGCAATCCCCTCGGAAGACTTTCCGAGATCAGAGCAGTGGCATAAGCGCGTTGCATGACATAACGTGGCTGCGCTGAGGTCACCTTCTTAAAAATAAACCAGGGCACACCCGAGATGGGTGAAGGCGCTCCCATTGTCATTGTTTTTACATCAATCACACGTGCAAGCCTTGGATCCCGCTTTGAGGAATTACTCCTCTCCCGAAATGTGTCAGCTGTGTGTGGAGAGCTTGTAGGAGCTGCAGAAATCCCAGCTGATATATCCCCAGGCATGGCCACGGGCAGGAGCATCTTCTTTCGGAGGTGTGGCGGGTGAAGGGATAATGCCGCAGTCCTTGGTGCTCCCGGCTGGGTTGTGTTAGGAAAAGGGCAGGAGAAATCGGTTCGCCCGGTGGGGTGAGATGGGGAAAGCTGAACTCCAGGATATACACACAATTGTTTGACTTTTCATTAAAATAAAAGTCAAGCAATAGGCTGAAACAAGGACTAGGTTGGAGATGGAGAAACATTTAAAGGAGCCGTTACATTTTTCTCTCAGGTGCATGTTTTTCTTCCATACACATAATTTTGGTCCTCGTCTTCATGTGAGAATGAGGTGAGCTTTCACACCCCATGACCTGGTTTCTAACTCGTGTGCTCGGCGAGGATGAGGCGATTAAACCCAACTCGCTCACAAAATGGTCGTGCAAATCCTCTTAGCTGAGCCGGTGAGTACGTTTCCATCCTGATTTCATCCCTCTCCCTCCATAGAAAGGGTTCCCAGGGCCGGGGCTGGCTTTAAGGGGTTTCATCCCCTTTTTCTCCGGGTATAAATGAGAATAAGCAAAGGTGAACTGGGCTTGGGAAACACACCCATGGGGGAAACCAGGCCAGATTTTTAGCCATTGGGGTTTTCCAATCTGTTGAAACAGTCTCCCATGTGATGTGCACCTTCCCATCCATTTTGGAGCATCTTGGAGGTGGGATGTCGACCCAAGACCACGTGTGACTTAGTCCAGAGCTTTTCTTTCCCCTAAAGCAACAAATTAAAGGGTCTTTATAAAGCTTGTGCTGAGGATCAGGCTGACATTATATTCCAAAGAGACATTATACACCAAATATTCAGGCGTTATCTGCCAAACCTGTTCCATATGTTTCATTCTCTGCGCTTTTATCTTGGAAGGGGAGCTGCTGATGGGGGAAAGCTTTACCCTCGCCTGTGTGGGAGCAAGAACAAGCCAATAATCGCCGTCTGGAGCGAGAAAAAGCCTGGGAAGAGATGAGGCTGCTCTGAAGATGCTCAAGATGCTCACGCGGAGTTGTCATGGGCACGATGCTCTCCGCACTCATCTCCATGGCTACCTCGGCAGCGAGCGGAGGGGATGCAAGCAACGGAGGAACACCGTCTAAATGCTGCGTGCTCTCTCTCAGCTGGTGTAAATAAGTAATGTTTGGGATCATCCAAGAGCTTTATCTCCAGGGATGACAGCTGGTTTTTAGCTGGAGCTTCAAGGCAGCTGAGATTGCAACTGTTTGTATTTATGAAAAACTGAAATTTGTAGCACCTTCCCCAAGGTATTTTTGCGGTGGATGCACGGGAGGACGAGTGCGTGATCTACTCAGATGAGGCTCAGGTGGTTTTTACTCACCCTTAGCCAATATGTGATTTAAAAACCCAGGTAACATTCCTGCTTCTGACTCAAGACTGTGCCATGGGAATGGCTACCTTAAGAAATAAAGCCGTGTATAGATAAGGAAGTTGAGTTTTGACTGGAGTGTGGAGAAGGAAATGTTTTGGAATGAGGGTTTTTTTTCCCCCAACTAGCATTTTTTTTTTTTTTCAAAGCAAAGATTATGCACAATATGACCATCTAGTTAATACAGCCTGGAGCTGAGGTGTGGTAGCTTTAGGGGCTGAGCGGAGATGCCAGAGCTGACAACTCCCCTAAAGGATTTCTCCTTAATTTTATCTCCTTAACTTTCCCAAAGCGACTCCCAACGCAACGTGAAGAACGCTTGCAGCCTGCCTGGAGAAAGCTGGGGCAGAAAAAGTCCTGTTAAATCTGTGCAGAGGGCTTGAATCGCAAGGGAAGACGCCCACAGGATTTTCGGGGCTTGGGATCGCGTGATCTCTGTGCCACCAAAAGCAAAAAACCAAAGGTGTCAAGCACAGGCTGCAAAGTTTTTTATCCAGTGACAATTTGAGAGGAAAATAGTTTGTAAAATGCTGAATATAAACCTTACTACGAGGCCACGTGCGGGAGCAGCACTGGAGGACAAGCCCCAGCTTGGGCAGCAGCGTTTTGCTCCAGCGATGGGCAAAGAGGGTTTTTTCTCTCTACAGTTACCCCCAAAGCTGCGCCTGGTTGAACTACGGAACCCTAACGTGCCCTTTTCCCCAGCAGCTGCAGCAACCTTGGCCCCCGGCTTGTTTTTTGAGTCCGTTTCATTTCTCAGCAAGCCCCAAGGGTCTCTGGAGAGAAAATAACAATTAAAGTACAAAAACAGGACAAAAACACTGCATTTATGGCAGTAGGTCAGGACTGGCTGTTTATCCTGAGACGGGGGAGAGTCGGGAAAATCATTCACATGTGGGACAGCCCCATCCGCAGCCGTTAAATAGCAAATAATAATTAGCACTAACAATACACCACGCTTTATTTTTCCCAGGGTGTTTTCTTGTCCATATTCTGTCCTGAAACATCTGTTCCATCCAAAATAGTTTTGTGGTATCTACAATCCAAGGAGCTTGTCGTTTTAAAAACAAAGGAAGCTGGAGCAAAGCCTCTGGGACTAGATTACTCACAGAGCTTAGCCTGTTTGGGAGCTTGGGTTATTCTGCTAAGGATTCATTAGGTAATCTGTTGCTCAAAAAAAAATAATAAAAGTTTGATATAATTATGCCACCTCCTCAGCTGAGATTGAATGAAATCAAGCTGAGAATTGGGGCCTTGCTAATCGCTGGATCCCTCCTGCACAAATAGCTTTAAAATGAACATTTTTGGGGACTGGGATGGGAATGAAGTTTTGACCAACTCTTCATGGCAGCTGTTTTGTCTCTCAGCTTTCTGAGCTGTTTTCAGAGGATGGTGAGAAAAGCAGATGGATGAGGTTGCAGATCCTTTTTCTGGAGAAAAAAGGAAGTTGGCGTCCCTTGAAAAATGGTGAGGGGGGGGAAAAAAAAGGGAAATGAAATAACAATAGTAAGCCTGGATACTAGTTTAATTCTAGGAATAGGCTGATTCTGGCAGAATTGGCTGCAAATGCTTTTCCTGTATTTCTCCTTAGTTCCGGGAATAGAGAAGAACCATTTATGTCTTGAAATAGGTGTCGGCAGGGAACTGCACCTGGGCTGAGCAGAGCTCCCGGCTCTCCACTGCAGACCCAACCCAGCAAGGGAGAGCGGACAGCACTGCTGCCCTCCAGCCCTTTGAATTATTGATCTTATATATATTAATTATAGACATTCTCGGGGCCAGTAGGTAGAGCGTGAGGAAAGTGTGCTGAGTGAGGTGTCACAGGAGTTGAATTTCAAGAGGGAAGGCTTTCAGAAGTGGTTTAATCAACACCGGTTTAGTTAAGTGCTTGTCAGTGCACAGAACATGGATCCCAAACAAACTGAGATAGAAAAAAAAAAACCTCCAAAGGAGGAGATAAACACTTTTCATAAAAAAAAAAAACCAAAACAACACATCCAAGAGCTGGAAATGAGCTAATTTCAGTCTTTAATTTATCAATACGAGTAATCAAGCTGAGGGAAGGTGTGTTGGCCTAAGCGAGGGGGCCCCTTTGGGGAGGGCTTGCACATTAATCATAAACCATGATCTTGCTTTGGGTAAGGAATCATTATCCAGCTTGTCCTCCCCCGCCCCAAAACTGGAGTGCTGTCCAATTGGTTTTTCGGGATTATTTGTTGGTGATTTACTATTAACTCAGAGATGCAACCACTCACATTTTTAATGCATCTACCTCCCAGGCAGGGCACAGAGATACTGCAGTGGTGACAATGCATATTTATAATACGCATCTATTTTGGGGCAAATTCCTCTGTTATTCATTACTTATCTCTGTGCTTGCCTGTTATTTATTGTGACCCAGCTACAAGAAATAACTTTAGGAAGAGGAGCCAGCTGAATTCAGCTTGTTTGTTTGCAAACCTGCATCATTTTTTGATCAATGGATCTGCTAAACAAATATTATTGCATTTATGTTACTTACCATTTAAAGTAGATAATCTCTTTGCTCTTCTGCACCACGTAGTGGATATTTTATTTAAAATATATTACTACTGTTGAGAGTGGCTTATAAAAATAGGGCAGACCTTTCCTTTTAATTACTTCAACATTTCATAATTGTAAGACTTCAAAATACACCCAGCTGGGAGCATAAGCGTCATGGATGTATTTTCTGATTGAATCCCTGGTACCAACACCACTTCTCCCCACCCCTGCCTCTCCCCACCACCAACCTTCCTGTGATCACCACAAAGTACTCCATTTTTAACGCTGATTTTTGCAGGTGACACCACCGGATAGTTTCCAGATGGGCTGAGGACAGCCCTGGGCACGGAGGTTCCTGCAGAAATTCTCCTTTGGGCTTCAGCGCCCCAAATCCCTTCGCAAAAAGCCTTTGCAATGCTGACCTCTGCAGGCAAATACTGCGTGAAACCAACTGGCTCCAGGCAGCAGTAACATAAATAATGCATAAAACAGGTGGTTTACGCAATATTGCTGGCTGTGGGTAGCAATAGCTTTTTAATAATGCATAAAAATGGGGCATTTCTTTGTTGGTTAGCAAACAGAGAGCATTTCAGACAGGGAAATGCTGGGAAATCCTCATTCGGTTGGAAAGGGCTGATCCACTAACTCTTGTGCAGATTTTGTAAATAGTTTGCTGGTTGGACAAAGCGCTTTGAAATCAGGGGGTGAAGGATATGAACGAAAAGTGGGCATTTCGCACCGTAACGCCATCGGTGCTATAAATTGAGAGTCAAAGGCCCTGCCTGGACTCCTTTGGGAGGTGGAGGGGGAGGCAGAAACTACCTGCAGTGTATCCTCCCCCTTAACCTGCAGCTTTGCCCCCCCGAGACCCCACCTCTAATTCAGCTCTAATTAGCAGCAGCCTGAGGGTCAGCAGGGCCCTGCGGTCGGAGTGGGGTTATATGTGCTGGGTCTCGGGGGGAGCTGGAGAGGGGGGGGGTCCCGTGGGCCCAGACCCCGGCCTCAAAGCTCCCCCAAGCCCTGGAGCTCCCGGCCTCCACTCAGCCCTGGTGGCCCTGGAGCCCTCCTGGCCCCGGTGGTCCCTCAGCTGCCTCCCCAGGGCCTCCCCCGGCCCCGCTGTCCCTCCACCCGCGGCCTCCTCTCAGCCCCAGGAGGCCTTGACCCCCCCCCAGCATCTCCCCAGCTGCGCCACCCTGGTCCCGGAGCCCACTTGGCCATGGCCTCCCCCCTGCCCCGGAGTCCCCTCCGCTGTGGCCTTGCCCGTGGCCCGGTAAGGCCCAGCCTGGCCTGGCACGGCCCACAGGACAGGCCTCAGGCCCCAGCCCCAGTCCTGGCACCACTGAGGCCTCCTGTGGGAATGGGTAAGCTGGGCCTGCTCCCCCTCAGGGCTGCCACCCACACCCCCCCCAAGGACGTGAACGGTTCCCTGTGGAAAACTGGGGAGATGGTGTTGGCGAAACAAAGCAGGCGATGGCGAGTTTGGCTGGGGAGGATTTTAATGGGCCCACTGCCTGGGCATCCCGGGTGTGGGGAAGCGTTGTGGGGCAGCGGGCGGGCGTCTTTCCCTGTGGGGTCTGCGAGGGGTACGCCAACGTTTAGTGGGAGCTGCAGTGAACGTTCCGCTGTGCCCTGGATCAGCTGGGCTCTGGAAGCACCCCAATGGGTGCTTAGATCCCAAAGATGGCCAAGGAAGAGATGTCGGAGGGACCCAGAGCCCCACAGAGCATGGAGATGAGTGTCCCGCACCCAGGAAGGATGCTCAGACCCCGCAAGACACCAAGGAAGAGATGTCAGAGGGATCCTGAGCCCCACAGAGCGTGGAGACACGTGCCCCGCACCCGGGAAGGATGCTCAGACCCCAAAGGGCACTGAGAAAGAGACGTCAGAGGGACCCGGAGCCCTGCGAGACATCAGAGGGACCTGAGCCCTGCAGCACTTGGGCACAAGTTTGACGGGAGCTTCTGGGGCGCAGGGCATACTGCTGCACCTGGCAGACCCCATCCTAGAGCTTGAGTGCCGTGACACGGGGGATGTGGAAAGGACAGGTCTCCTCCGACCCCGTAGAGCTGTAGAAGGAGAAGGAAAAAAACATTGGGGGGTCAAGGAGGAGTCCACATCTCCCCTGCCTGCATCCTCCCAGCCCGGGCAGCCCTCCTGCCCAGCTTGTGCTGGCCACTTACATGAGCCGGTTGCGGATGGGGCGGAAGTGTTTGGTGAGCCTGATGGCGAAAATGATGTTGGGGATGAGAAAGAAGGTGCAACAGCCCAGGCTGAACCAGAAAGCGTTCTACAAGCAGAGAGCATGGGGGTTCCCCCTGAGCTGCGTGGGGAGAGGCAGCCCCCAGGCTCTGGAGGGGTTTGGAAGCCTTGAGGTGGCTGGTCCTGAGGGGGGGGGGGTGTCAGGGCTGCTCTCAGCCATGGCTGCCCCAAATTCATGCTGGTTAGTGGTGAGATTATGCACTGTGTAATGATGGGGATGGGATCCTTACCCAGGGGTCAGCAATGCGGTCGCAGAGGATCACCCGTCCGTTGTCCAGGGCCGTGGCGAGTGGCTGGCACGAAGCCACGTCCTCCCTCAGCTGGAACAAGGAGCAGAGACAAGGCATAAACCCACTCCTGGATTGAGAGGATGCATTTTGCTGCCTCAGCTTGACGAGGGGCTTGCATGCAGCATCCACGGGGGCTCCCCACCCCAAAGAATCCCCCTGCAGAGAAGCCCAGCACCTACCGTCTGCCCGACCCAGTTCAGGTACTGTGCAAAGTACCGCAGCTCCTTCCTCGTGAAGCAGCCGATCTCCTGGGCAGAGGAAAGGCAGCATGGAGGGCAAGCGCCGTGCTTCCCAGCCCAGCTCCAGCCCCGCTCCAACCACCTCTGGGCTGATGTTGGGCACGGGAACGAGGGCTGGAGGCTACTTGCCCTCTTTCAGCGCCCCATTCTCACTCTTTCTTTCTGGCTGTGGGTAATTTTGTGCCCTACAAGGGTTAATCAAGCCCTGGCTTACCTGCCGGAGGATCTGCTGGGCTTGCACAGGCAGCTGGGCTTCCACTGAGGCCGTGGTGGCCAGTGTCGTCTTCACCCGCTCCTGGGGAAGCATGGGAAGGGCAGAGCATCTTTAGAGCACCAAGCAGCAGGACTGGGGTGCCAGGAGCAGGACGTGCAGGGCCGTGCACGTGCAGAGCTTCGAATTTGGTCTGATTGCCAGAGGGCAGGGAAAGGGGGAGCTGCCCTGAGCAGAGAAACCTCCTTGCAGGGAGTGAGTAAGATGAAAAGCCGTGGGGCAGCTCTGCTGGGGACACTGAAACGCTGTGAGTGCTGCAGGGGGATTTCTGATTTGCAGCAGCAAATCTAATCACTAAAGGAGGCCGATCCTCCCTGGATGGTCTCCCATCACCCTGTGACTGGCTTTTGGGGGGCCCTGGCGGGCAGGACCCATAAGGCACCACATATTTTTTGGAGCTGGAAGAAACCGTGCAAGTACCTGGAGGTGCGGCGCCAAGCGGGAGAGGAACTGGACGCTTTCCCCCAGCTTTGCCTGTGGGACAGGGAGGTGAGAAGGGTACAAAAACCCCGTTTCCCCTTTCACAGGGACACCACTGAGCAAACGCCGGCAGCACCGCGAGCCACCAGCCCGGCACGGACTCACCACCAAAGCCTCCTGCGATTGTACCGTGGAGTTTTGTATCTGCCACAGGGCCTGGGCCTCAGCGGCCAGCCGCCCTGCCACCGTGCCGTTCCTCTGCGGGGAGACATTGGGGTGAGGACATCCCCACGGGCACGCAAGCAGCCCCTGCCGCCCGCCCCGCCACGCACCTGCATTTTCTGCAGCCCTTCGAGGCTCCTCGCCAAGCCGGGGAGGCTGGTCTGCACCACGGGGTTTTTCATCTGGGGGAAGATGGAGTTGGCAGCTGCCCGAAATCCAGCCCTAGAAGCCAGTGGGGACCAGCTTCCCATGAGCATCCCCTCACCTCCTCCTGGAAGCGCCCGTAGTCCACCTCATCCAGGCCGCTGCGGGCGAAGGTCTCCAGGTCCTGCCTGCCCTCGCTGCGGAGGAGCCGCACGTCGCCCAGCCGTGCCGTGAAGTCACCCAGGCGTTTTTGGAAATCAGCCGTGTACTGCAGGGGTGAGATGTAGGGGATGCTGTGGGGTTGGGGCCGGGCATCTCCATCCCATTAACCCCAGTAAAGCTCGTACATCCTCACACCGTTACCAGAAACTCTGGCTGGAGCCAGCCCTCCTCACCTTGGGGGTTTTTAGGTGCTCATCCAGGTCATAGGACCTGTCGAGCTGCAGCACCTCCCACAGCCCCGCGCCGCTTTTGCACTCCCTGCAAGGCAAAGGGAAGTGGGTGGCATGACCCCAAATTAGCCCTCGGATGTATAGGGGCAGAGGTGGGCTCCTGCAGCACCCACCGGTACGCGGCACTGAGGTTGGAATCCCTCCTGAGGTTGAGCTGGCGGGTGAGGTTCATGGATGGAGGCAGATTCCCGGGGGTGTCGATGAACTGGGCCAAACAGGAGGAAAAAGAGGGTCAGGGTCAGGCGTAGGCATTCCCAGCAATGATTTTGGGGATGTTCTTCCCTCACAGGTATGTCCTGGGCTACCCCATCCCAGCCAGAGCTAATCTTGCCTTTATTTGTATGATTCCCGTGGCAGAACCTCACCGGGCAGCGTCTGGCCGGAAAGCAGCGGACAGCCCCGTGCAGGGACCTGCCTGCATGTGCAGTGAGATGAGCCCAGATCCCATTCCCAACCTTGCTCCCAGCCCCGTCACAGCATGCCGCCAGCCCCGAGCACTCCAGGGATCCCCGAGGACTAGAGGACAGAAGTCCTGCAGGTAGGAGCGTCATCGCCTCAAGTGAATTAACAGCACAAGGGCAATTCCCTGCTGCTGATGCAAATCCAAGGACCTAATCCTAAACTTAATCTTCTGGTTTAGGATGGGGCTTTTCCGGATGGGTTTAAGGGGAGGACACGGAGAATTTGGAGGCATTTCGGTGCACGCAAGCGGAGATTTGTGGGGTAGTGGGTGGATGCGTGGCCACCCACCTTATAAATCTCCTGGTTGACCCAATTCCTGCAAACCAACGTCTGGATGTTGCCCCCAACCAGGAAGGTGGCGAAAACCAGGAGGATGAGGAGCCAGGAGAACAGGAAAGCCAGGCCCACGCCACTGAAAGAGGGAGAGGAGGCGCCGGTGGCGGCTTCGCAGACCCGAGCGGGCAGAAAGGCTTGTGGGGACCTGCCCGGCCGGCTGCAGCCCCGCGGCTCCCTCCTGCGCCCGGGCATGCCGGCCTGCCTGGGAAGGGCCCGCGGGAGCGGGGTGTGCCGGGCAGCGGGGCTGGGGTGCGGGAGCTGCCAGCTCCCAGGGAGGAGCGGCTTCTCCCAAACCCGCCGGCGCAGGCGGCGGCTTCAAAAGCTTTTCCATTTGGCCGACTCCCGGTCCCTCCCTTGGCTTTGCCCCTCTGTTTCTGGGGGCGGGGGGTGAGGTGGCACCCCCACCCCAGCACCCGGGGAGATGCTTACACCAGGAGAAACTTGGCGCCAGCTTCTCCTCGACACTCGTAGTCGCTTGGGTCCTCCCGCTTGGAGAGCCCGTACGCCCCCAAGGCCATCCCTGTGATGTTGCAGGCGAGGATGAGGAGGATGATGGAGCACAGCACTGTGCCCGCGATCCACCTGGAGGAAAGAAGAGCAGGGCACAGCCTCGAGATACGGTGCTGGTGCACCAGCTGGGGCCTGGGGAGGGGGACTCAGCACCCATCTCTGCCCCCTCACGCTCTCCCCAGTGTCACCTGTACTGCTCGAAGCGCTCCACCTCCCGGAGGTATGGCTGGCTCCTGTCCTCTGCCTTCACCAGGGCTTCGCTGACGGGCCGGGTGTAGTCAGGGAGGGGGAAGCCATCGGCGATGGACTGCACCTTCTCCGCCATGCGGGCCATCTCGTCCCGCAAATCTGCGGGGCCAAGGCCACGCTGGAGGGGTGGATGCTCCCTGTGTCCCACCCTATGTCCCCAAATTGGGATGCGCCCCATGGAGGGTGTCCCCGCTCAGTCCCGCCGTCCCACTCACCTTGGATGACCTGTGCCATCCTCTCCACGGCCAGCTCCGGGATGGAGTTGAAGGTGCCATTGCCCTGCGAGGAAAGAGGGGGTGCTGAACAGCTCGGACGGGGCTGCCCACAACCCCCTGCTTCACCCCGACCCCCCAACCTGGCGAATCATCTCCGCGAAGTCACTTCGGGGCAGACCGGCCAGCGCCTTCAAAACCTTCTCCACCGACGGCACCTTGGAGCGGAAGAAACAAGCCGTGAGCCTCAGGGCTGCAAGAGGGATGGTGGTGGCGACGGTGGGGGACCAGCCCCCGCTCCCACCTTGCCGTAGTCGGCGCCCAGCTCCAGGCTCTGTGCCCTGCCCAGGACGCTGGCGCAGGAGGTGCAGCGCGGGTCGTCCAGCAACGCGACCACGCGCCGACGCCGTTCTCGCAGCGCCGGCTCCAGCTCGGCCCGTGCTGCCGCCAGCGCCCGCACCATCTTGTCGAGAATCTGTAAATGGTGCAGCGAGGTCTGTAGGTCTTAAAGAGAAAGCCCAGGGCTAGTTCACACGGCTCCGCTCGCCCGCCCCGGCTCTCCGGCGAGGCTTCGGCACCGGCCCCGGGGGAAAGCTGCGCTCAGCTGTACCTCCAGCCCTGTCCTGCAGGTCTGCCAGCGCCGCGTAGGTCATGGCCTTCAGCTGCGCGTGGATGGAGAGCCCCACGCTCCGGCTGAGCCCTGCAAGGCATCGGGTGCCCTGTCAGCGTCTCATCCCAGTGGGAAGCTCAGGACGGTGCCCGCCAGTGCCCAGTGCGGTGCTTACCACCCAGGTCGGAGATTATCTGCTGTCGCGGCACCTCGAACTGGTCTACCACCATCTGCACCCCCTGCCAGGAGAGAGGAGCCGGTCGGCTGGGGGTGGCAGCCGCCGGGAGGGGAGGAAGCCCCACTTTGCCATTCAAAATATATTTTTAATGCCACCGCGCCACCTCCTCTCGCCTCCCAAACTACTCCGTGAGGGAAACGGGGCCACCCCTGGGCTGCACCCCACGCCGGGGGGAAGACCGTTTGGGGACCCACCTGGGGGACGTTGGCGATGTGCTGCCGCAGCGTGCGCAGGGTGGCCGGCACGGCCCCCAGCCCCGGCTCCATCTGCCCCTTCACCCGCTGGCTGGTGACGAAGGCGCAGATGACGCTGATCCTGCCGGGGACGAGGAGACGGTGACGGGGCTGCCCGGCAGAGCCTCCCGGCCCTGTAGGATGCGGTTTCCCCCCGAGCCATGGCGAGGGGACCAGTTTGTGGGGTGCTTTGGGGGACTCACAGGATGACAAGGGAGGTGAGGGACAGGCAGACCAGCAGGCAGTGGCGGCGGCAGCCCAGCGAGCGCCGGTGGGCACGCAAGCGGCCCCCGCACCGCCGGCGGCTCCGGCAGTAGCAGAAGCACATCCCGGCCACCGGCACAGCCACGGTGAAGAGCAGAGCCACCACGGCACAGACGACGTAGCCTAGCTCGTACTGCACCACCTATGTGATGGGAGAGCCCAGTCAGCACCAATGCACCCAGCTTAGGGTGCTCCGTGTGCCCGGGTGCCCCACGCTGGGTGGGTGCCATCCCCATGGGATCCCCTCCCGCCGTGTCCCGGCTCACCTGCGACGTCCGCACCGAGCCGGGGTCGTTCAGGGCTGCCCTGAGCAGCTCTGCAAAAGAAAACCACGGCGCTGGTAAAAGAAGTCCCACCCAATGCACCCCCAGCCCTCCCCGAGCAGCAGGGCCAGGATGGAGAGAGCATCCCCCTCCGTGAAGCAGCTCGGACCCCCCCGGAGCAGCTCCGGACACGGTGATTGCAGCCGGCAAAACCCCAAGAGTCCCGGCACCAGCAGCGGTGGGGTCCCAGCTCCCCGGCTCAGGACTCACCTGTGGGCAGGGGGTTTTGCTGGATGAGGTCCAGGCAGCGCCGGACAAGACCGTAGAGGGGATCGAGCGAGCTGGGTACCCGGTGCAGCGCCGGCACCCGAATCTCGGCGTGTGTGTCGGTGAAGCGGAGGACACCGCCGGGGCTGGCGAGGTGGCATTGCTGGGTGCTGGCAGGCTGCAGCAGCGCCCAAGCCAGCAGCAACCCAGCTGCCCGCATGGCTTCGGCGGTGAGGAGAGAGCCAGGGGGGCTCCGTCAGCCTGCGAGCGGGTGGAAGGACATGCCCAGCGCCGGGTGGCTCTCTCCGGCTCGGCTCGCTGCTCTGGGAAACCTGCCTGACAGGTCGGCAGCCACGCAAAGCCCAGACGCTGCCGTGGCTTGTTCCCCTGACGGGCTCCCCGGGGCGGCTGGGCTTGGCGGGGCTGCGTGGAGGCGTCTCCCAAACCATCCCGGGCCTGTTTCACAACCTCCGGCACCCCTGAGTCACCGCCGTGGGGTCCCCACGGTCAAGGCCGTTCCTAAAACGGGTGGCAAATCCCCCCTGGGGTTTTGAGGAGAGGGCCAGGTGGTGGTGAAGCCCCTGTCCTCAGGCTGGAGGGTGCTCGTCCCCACCACAGCCACCTTGGAAGGAGGGATCTGGGCTTTGGGCATCCCTTGGCTGGGGGGAAAGCCCTAGTGGGTGGATCCGTGCCTGGAGACGGGGTCCCCACGGGGCAGGATCGCCCTTTGAAAAAGCATCCCAAAACTCGAGGGAGCAACGGGCTGGGAAGGAGAAGAGAAAACAGGGGGGGGGATCACGTGGAGAGGGACGGTGAGCCCCGGCTAGCGATGCCTGCTTGCCGGCCAGATGTGAGATGAGTTTTCTGGACTCAGCCGGTCCCTGCCTCACACCCCGAGGCGGCCGTGGCTCCTTCCCAGGGTCGCATCCTGCTCGCCAGCGTGGGCCGAGTGCTAATTACAGGCTTGGCTGGGAACGAAGGAGGTTCAACCTGATTTCCCTGACGCAGGGGGAGGGGGAACAGCCCCCGTGTGCCCAGGTGGCCGCAGGGCACCCTGAGAGCTGGGCCCCCTGCTCAGCTGGACGAGTCGAGCCAGCCCTTCGCTGCCACCGGCTGCTGACGCCTCCGTCCTCCCGGCGTTGATGCTAATCCCTGTGGTTTTCCTCCCTCCGGAAAAGGGGCTTTTCTCCCAGCTGGAGATGCTGGCAGCATCTTTCCAGGCTGGGCGCAGGGTGCTGCTCCCCACCACCCTCTTGGGAACGAGATGGTGCCGACTGGAAAATCCTGCCCTGCCTTGGGTGAGTCCCTGTTGTGGGACAAAACTCCCAGGGCCAGGAAAGTGTGGAGCCTGAAGAGCAATGACGTGCGTGGTACATGTATGTGTATGTATGTACATGTGTCTGCAGCCGGTAAAGGAGCCCCGGCCTCTCGCGCTGGTGCTGGGACGGGGACGGTGATGCCGGTGATGATTTCCCATCCCCACGATGGTTTTCCACACCAACAATTTCCCATCCCAACCATGGTATTTCTTAGGGGAAGTGATTTTCGTGTCCGAGGGGCAGGGATGGAGCTGGTACCAGTGACCCTGTGATGCCGACACGTGTGTCCTGCACCGATGGGGGGCGGTTGGGGGTACTTTTGGGTTGGTTTTGTCCTCCCTCTTTCTGGCCCAAGGGGCAAACGCTTCTCCCGGGTGCAGTTGAACTGTCCTGGTAGTGGGTGCCCATGGTGGGGAGTCCGTGGGGTGGCTCTTTGTGGAGGTCCCCAGGTGGTACTTGTGGGGGTTGCTCCTGGTGGGGTGGGAGATGCTGGTACTGGGGGGGTGGTGCTGGTACTGGGGTAAAGACGCTGATACCAGGGATGTCGGTACCAGGATAGGGTAGGGGATGCTGGTACTGGGGATGCTGGTGCCAAGGTGGGGATGCTGGTGCCAGTGCTGGCGCAGAGTGGGGATGCATGTCCTGGGGCTGTGACACTGGTGCTGGGAAGGTGATGCTGGTGCTGGAAAGGTGATGCTGGTTCTAGTACTGGGGGGGTGATGCTGGTATTGGGGCAGTGATGCTGGTGTTGGTACTGGGGCGGTGATGCTGGTGCTGGTACTGGAGTTGGTGATGCAGGTGCCGGGAAGGTGATGCTGTTACTGGGGTGGTGATGCTGGCGCTGGGGAGGTGATGCCATCACTAGGGCAGTGGTGCTGGTACTGGGGCGATGACGCTGTTACTGGGGCAGTGATGCTGATACTGGGGCGGTGATGCTGGTTCTGGTATTGGGGTGGTGATGCAGGTGCTGGGAAGGTGCTGCTGGTACTGGGGCGGTGATTCTGGCACTGGGGTGGTGATGCTGTTACTGGGGCAGTGATGCTGATACTGGGGCGGTGATGCTGGTTCTGGTATTGGGGTGGTGATGCAGGTGCTGGGAAGGTGCTGCTGGTACTGGGGCGGTGATTCTGGCACTGGGGTGGTGATGCTGTTACTGGGGCAGTGATGCTGGTACTGGGAGATGATGCTGGCGCTGGGATGGTGCTGCTAGTACTAGGGCGGCGATGCTGGTTCTGGGAAGGGGATGCTGGCGCTGGGGCGGTGCTGCTGGTACTGGGGAGGTGATGCTGTTACTGGGGCGGTGATGCTGGTTCTGGGAAGGCGATGCTGGCGCTGGGGCGGTGATGGCCGTGTCTGTTCCGGGGCTGTTGTACCCACTCGTAACCGCAAGGCGGCGCCACAGCCTCACACGCCGCCGGCCAGGGGGCGTGGTCCTGCCGCGCGGGGGGGGGGGCGTGGCCTCCTCGCTGTGGGCGGGGCTTCTGCGGTTTCACCGGCGTGGTCGGCGGCCGCGCGGGGTGACAGCGGCGGAAGCGGAAGTGGCGCTCGACGGGCCGGGGGCCGGCGCCATCATGGTGGGCCGGAGGGGTCTCCGCGTACCGGAGCGGTGAGTTCGGCCGCTCGCTCTTCTCCCCGCGCAGCTCCGCAGCTTCCTCCCGGGCTGGGACCTCCCGGGGGCTGCTCCGGGGCGCTGCGGGGGCGTGCGGCCCGGTGCTGCCGGGAGCCGCGGGGCCCGGCCGGGCCCTGGCAGCGGCGGCGCTGTGGGGCCTGTTACGTTTAGTGGATCGCAGCCCCCGGGCAGTGGGGAGCCGTAGCTTAAAGCCTGGGGGGGGGACACGTCGCGGGATGAGGGTCCCCGGGCCAGGAGGAGTGCAGGGCCGGTTCCCAGTTAGCCGTTTAACGCCTCCGTGCTGCGGGCTTTAGGTGGACCGACTACGTCCCGCTGGGCAGGAGGATGCCAGGCACCCGCTTCATCGCCTTCAAGGTCCCCCTGAGGAAGGTAAGTGGCTGCTGACACCCTGGGCCTGTTCGGGGCGGGAAGCGGTTGCGGGAAGGTGTCGCTCTGCGGAGAATTGATGAGCGAATTCCTTCCAAAGAATGAGAAAAAGGGTCAGTAGATCGTGTTGGTGTTTATTTTGGGTGGGTGATAACCTGGGGGAGGCAGGAGCGCAGCGTGGCCACGGCTGTTTGAGCGCTCAGAGCGTGTGATGGGATCGCAGTGGTGTTGGTGCTGTGGGGGTGACCAGGGGTGACTCCTGGGGGTCAGCAGCAGCTTTCTGGGTGTTGGCAGGAGTGATGGTGTGGGCAGCCCCCACCACTGCTGCCAGGTGCCAGATGAACAGCCTGAAAAACACGGTGCCAGAGCCGAATTTTGGGAGCAGAGGCCGCGAGGAGCTGGTGGGGCAGCGCCGCTGCCCATCCGGCTGTGCCTGGAGGTCTCTGCTGCTGTGCTGGGGCGAGCTCTGCTCCAGAGTGATTTGAGCTCAACAGGTATACCTCAAACAATCGGTGTGTGTCATGTCCGTGGGGGTGGCAGAGCTTGTGATGGGGAGCAGTGCCGTTTGCTCACCTCCATTCGAGCTGCAAGCGTATTTTATAGCTTTCACCAAAGGACAACTTCAATTTTGGGATGTGTTTGTCGCGCTGCAGTGCTTTGCCCGGGCTCCAGTCGTCGGTCAGTCCTGGAATCCCTCATCTGAGCAGTCCCAAAGCAGTGAGGGCCTGAGTGCGTTCTGGTTGGGCTCAGCATAACTTGTGTGTCAGCCTCGTCCGCCTTTGCTCGTTGCCTGCGTCCTTCTCTTTGAAGGGGTGATCTTTGGGACGTTCTGCAGCGTGGACCTCTGCCCACCAGCCACAATGCCACCTGAGTTTAATATCTGCTCTAAAAACGTTATGTCCCCTCAGAGCTTTGATCAGAAGCTTCACCCAGAGGACAGATTTTCACCTCATGACCTCATCAAGAAAATCAAAGAGCAGAAGGAAGAGCTGGGCCTGATCATTGACCTGACGTACACGACTCGCTACTACAGGCCAGAGGTCAGTCTTGGTCTTGCTGTTGGGGAAATGACGCCCTGCGTGAGCCCTGGTGGTGCTGATGGAGTGGGAGGTGTTCCTTGCCAGGAGAGCGTGAGGCCCTCGGATCCTCCGGCAGGGGGATGAGGTGACGCGTTGGAGGCGCATCGGGATGGGGTCGTTGTCCTCCGTCAAGTACAGGCCTGGCGACTTCAACCCCCATCGTGCAGATCCTCTTTGTGCCAACCGGGGCAAGTTTTGGGATACCCTAAAGCTGTTGTTTATAGGCTCTCCTGAGCAAAGAGCTGATCACAACCAGCTTTGGCTTGTGATATCAAATGTGTGGATGATTGCTTGGGATGGTGTTCCAGCCTCTGTGCGTGCTTCCTCTTCCCCAGGGAGGGAAGAGCAAAGGCACAAGAAACACGAGGTGCAAACAGACTGCTCTGGGGTGTTGGTACTGCGTCAAGGGAGTGAAACGGAGGTTTTCTTACCTAAAACTGTGCTGCTGCTCTTCTGGGCTTGTTGAAAAGCTCATCATCTTGTGGCTTATGGTCCATGGTTCTCTAATGGGTAGGAATCCTTGTGCTTTATCTGGAAATTATTGACTTTCTTCCTTGTAGGAGCTCCCAGACACACTCTGCTACTCAAAGATCTTGACAATGGGACACGAAATACCGAACAGACAGACCATTTTTCAGTTCAAGTGCGTTGTCAAAAAGTTCTTGAGAGACAACAAAGACAACGGTAAGTGTGGGTTTCCCTTGTGTCGCTGCTGTTGGGCGCTAGAGACTCGGAGACCGGTGGTGTTTGAATGAAAAGCCTGAATTTCCGTTCGTTCTCTTGGCACGTGAGCGTCGATGGTTTGTTATGGTAAAGGAATTCCTGCTGGAGCTCTGGTAATTAGCAGTGAGTCGGGTTTTAATTGAGTTTGAGACTCCCATCTCCAGACTGGCTGTAAATACCGATCGCTTCTTGGTAGCAGTGTAAGCAGCAAGGTGTCAGCGCTCGGGAAACGCGGGGCGGCTTTTTGTGGGGCTCAAATCCATCTTCCCTGCAGATGAGCTCATGGAATTACATGAGTTAACGAGCTGGCACTAATTACCCAGCAGCGTGGTGGTGTCGGGTGGTCGTTTCTGTTCCGTCAGAGGGCGAATGTGAAAGGGCTTGTTCTGGTGGGGTGTGGGAGGAGGAGCCCTTCGCTCTGACCCGGTGGTTGTGCGTTACAGACAAACTCATCGGCGTTCACTGCACGCACGGCTTGAACAGAACCGGCTACCTGGTGTGTAGGTGAGTGGTCCTCGGAGGCGGCGGTGCCAGCTCCTGGTTGCCCCAGGAGGAGGTAGGGTTGGGCCAGCGAAACACGAGTCGGGTGATCTCCATCGTCCCAGACTCGCAAGGATTTACAGCTTTTCAGCTTCAGGAGGGTTGTCGTTAGGGGGCACTTTTTGTGCCCAGTTTCAGCAGGCTAAACGCTGATGCTCCGTTCTGGCCTGTAAATAGAAGGTGTAAAAACTTCCCAGTTGCTCTTTTCTTGTTGAATCATCGCTAACCTGTCGCTGTTCCCGTGGTTCGCTGTGTAATGAGGGCTTTCTTGCTGATCTGTTCAGGTACCTGATTGACGTCGAAGGCATGGAGCCAAACGCTGCGATCGAGTGTACGTACGTGTCTGTTCTTGGTCAGATGTGAAGCGTTGGTCGTGGGCTGGCGGGTTTAGACGGCCAGAATCGATTGAAGGGTTGGCTGAAGGGGTTAAGGTCCTTCTAAAGGGTTTAAGTGCTCTGCAGCCCCAAGGGTGACCCGCGGTGGTGACTCAGACCTGTCTCTCTCCAGTGTTCAACAGGGCTCGAGGGCACCCTATAGAGAGAACCAACTATATCCAAGATCTTCGGAAGAGATCTGTGAAAAAGTAAGTGCTTTTGTGTGCGCGAGGGAGAGCTGCTGTCAGGCAAGAGATGTTTGACGTCAGTGGCTCCTAGGAAGGGGGTGGAAAGGGCCGGTGGGTGAGGAGGAAGGTGGGCAGTTGGGAGACTGGGGTTGAAGGATCTCCCCAGGCCTGCTGCCCGCCATTTTTGGGGGAGCAGTGATGCAAAGGGGCGGGTTTAAGTGTAAAAGAGCTGCTGTGATCCCTCGGTGAATGGTTTGTGGGCACAGGTAAGACAGACGGAATTCTTTTTAAGGAGCTGCGGCCTGAGGAGTTTGGGCTCGGACCCCTTCAAAGAAAAAGCCAGCGCTACCCCAAACGCTAGAGAGAAGGTGGCCAAGCCCCATCCACATCTCTCGAACCAGTCCCCCTTGGCGGGGCCCAGGTAGGTGTTTGCTTCTTGCCTCTGCGCGTGCCGGGCAGCTGAGCCGGCGCCACCAAAAAGAGCTGCTTTTGTCTCTTGAAGAAACCTAAACGTGCACTTTGCCGAGCAGCAGCTCGCCCACGAGAGCGCCTGTTGCCTTGCCAGCTCTGCGGTGGGAGAGAAGAACCTCCCCAAAAGTTGTCTAGAGCAGAGCTCAGCGTTCGTTGTGCCGGCAGCGGCAGAGCTCGAACGCGCTTGTGCCCGTGGACGCGACTTCAGGTCCCGACTTCTGAATTGTTCTTCCAGAAACTCCA